>NC_139080.1:68474694-69074694 GCF_965140915.1 Aythya marila
AGCACACCCAGAATCAAGTCCATAAAGCCGTGTCTTCAAACAAGTGGTTTAAAGAGTTAGGTTTTCTTACGCGTGAGGAATGAAAAAGAAAGAAAGAACTGACAAATTACCAGCACACAGTTTCCCTCTAGCTTGCTTTGCTTCATTCCGCACCTGAGTCTGGGCTCCCAAGCAGGGAGCAGCATTGTGCAGAAATGCCAAAGCCTCCCCAGCCGTGCTGGATCTTCATCCCCAAGGGCTTTGGCTCTGTTGCCTCCTCAGCAACATCGGCAATTGCCCAGGCAAGCTGGTGTCCACCAGCTCGACTCAGGAAGCGCAGCCCCCCCTTGCCACTCACACCAGGAGCCCCCGCGGCGGTGGCAGCCATTGCACGGCGCTTGGTGCGGTGCGGTGCGGTGCGGTGCGGTGCGGTGCAGGCAGAGGGCTGCGGGCTCCTTCTCCTCGGGGGCGGCTCCGCCATGGGGCGTCCGCCACGGGGCTGCTGAGGCGGCGGGGGGCTCCATCCATGGGGGAGCGGAGGGCGCCGTGCGCTGGGGCTGGGACGGGCCTGGGGCTGGGGCACCGCAGCGCCGCCGCGATGCCAAGCGGCACTCCTGGCGTCTGTGCTGCAGAGCCAGCCAGTGTGACGCCTTGGCCATTGTGACTTCAGTGAATCACAGAAGCACAGAATCACAGAATTTCTAGGTTGGAAGAGACCTCAAGACCATCGAGTACCAAACAAAGGCAACTCTGCATTTCCTTGTTAAACACCCGGTTTCTTCAGAAAACAAACAAACAAACAAACAACAAAACCACAGAACTTCATCCCTCACCCGGGATTCCCGAACTGAGCCTGCAGGGGCTGCCCACAGGCAGCAGCTCCTCAAGCACTGCTCCCACATGGCTCCCTACCACGGGCTCCATCCATGCCCCAGGAGCAAACTGCTCCAGCACGGGTGCCCCACGGCTGGGCGCCATCACTTTCCTAGTCACCGTGGCCACTCTGTTGCTGATAGTTGGCCCCCTGCTACCAATACCTTGCCACGGAAACCCACCACAGCAACCATTTTGGTCAAGAAAGTGTTCCTAATAAGCAACTGAAACCTCCCCTGGTGCAAATTAAGGTGTCTTGGTCTTGTCTTTTCACTCGCGGCTTGGGAGAAGAGACTGAGCCCCACCTCTCTGGAGCCTCCTTTAAGGTTACTGGAGAGCACAAGAAAGTCTGCCCTTGAAAGGAGCTCCTTTACTCCAGGCTAAACAACCCCAGCTCCCTCAGCCGCTCCTCACAAGACTTGTTCTCTAAACCCTTCACAAGCTTCAGAGCTCTTCTCTGGAGAAGCTCCAGCACCTCGATGGCTTTGATGAACACAGTACTCGAGGTGCGGCACTCACTAGAGATGAACACAGGGGGACAATCACTTCCCTAGTCCTGATGGCCACTCTGTTTCAGAGACAAGCCAGGATGCTCTTGGCCTTCTTGATCACTCTTCTTGACCGCACGTTCCACAAGAACAAGTTTTATTTTGGAGTGTGGAAAGAATGTCATTCAAACAGAATAACAGAAAATCAACACTGCATGACACCTGAAGTACATTTTAGGAAGTTAAAAACATATCTTAACTGTATACCTCTATCGTCTTTTTTAGCTGGTTGTTTTACATATGGTAACGATAATAATGGGAATGGCAATAATAACCATGGCAATGCAAACTACTCTTCATACTCCATTGCTTTTCTTTCTGTTATTTCTCAATGTCTGAGAAAATCACAAGTGCTAGATTTGGAATGGTTAATGGATTCTAGCATGAAGCACTAATTGCTTTCCCACTCAGGAATTTGTCTAAAGTAGGAGAAGCTGAAGAAATGAGGTCTTCACAAAGACAGGAAGCTAACTCTGGATTGGTTCAGAAGAACGGAACCTGATCTTGTGAGAGCAGTCTGTTGTGCTGGATCTTCACAAATGCTGTCAGAGCAATCCTGGCTTCACTCCAATGTTTTACTTATTGCTGAGAAGGGCTTGCATGGTGTTAAGGCCTTCCATGCGTTTTCTTTTTATTATTATTATTTATTTGTTTTTCCACATTGCCCTGCCACTGAGGATGCTGTGGTTGCAAAAAAGCTGCAGGGCAATACGGCCAGGACATGTGAGCCAAACTGGCCAAAGGGATATTCCATAACATCATAGAACGGTTTCAGATCTTTAAGGCATCTTAAAGATCATCAGGTTCCAACCCCGCTGACATGGGCAGGAACACCTCCCGCCAGACCAGGTTGCTCATTCATCCTAGCCTTGAACACTTCCAGGAATAGGGCATTCACAGCTTCTTTGGAAAACCTTTTCCAGTGTCTCCTCACCCTCATAGGAAAAGTTTCTTCCTTACCTAAGTCTATCCTCAGCCTGTCTTCATAGGAGAGGCACTCCATACCTCTGATGATCATTTTTGTGGCTCTGCTCTGGACCAACTGCAGGTCCAGGTCTCTTTTGTGCTGGGAGCCCTGCTACTCCATACCCTGGACTCTTGAGGGCAGAGTAGAGGGGGAGAATCACCTCCCTCTCCCTGCTGGCCACGCTGCTTTTGATGCAGCCCAGGATACAGTTGGATTTCTGTGTTGCAAGCGCATATTGCTGGCTCATGTTGAGCTTCTCATCAACCAGTAGCCCCCCTAAGGGCTGCTACCCACAGGGCTGCTTTCAAGGTATTTCTCACCTAGTCTATACTGGCGTTTCAGAGAGCCCCTCTGCTCATGCATTAGATTGGGAGGCTGGGCATCTGCTTTGGATTGTTGGGACCCCTAGCTTCAAGAAGAATTAAAACTGAGGGTTGGACATCTAGAACAGTAAATAGGCATTTTCTCCTGCTTCTGTGCTAGGCAATGGGCATAGCTGAAAGACCTCTGAAACAAAACTCTTCCCAGCCAGCACCGTTCCAGACAGACCCTTGAGGATGTCTGGGTCAACCACTGTGCTGCAAATTGTAGACCTCATATTAGTATTCTTTTTGAAAGCAGTTAAACTTAATAAGCAATGACTTTTATTAGAACACTAAAGAACGTCTATTCATCAAAGGCTGCATCTATAGTAGATGTGGGGATGGAGCAATAATGTATTTTTGCAACAAATGAATATTTGTTATAACAAATGAGTATTTGCTATTGGTGCTCTGTGAGTAAGTGAACGAACGAAGGGGCCCTGTGGCTGCTGCACCTTCTGTGATGATGGTAGCAAGGAATGCCTATGTTTCTGCCGGAGCTCTTTCTAGATTGTGAATTTATCCAAACTGTGTTTTGTTCCCTTGGAAGTATAGTAACAAGCAATACAGTCCAATTGCAGAAGATCAGTAGACCAAAGCAGCTAAGGCTAAAGGCCTTACGTTATTCGTCATGTGGTTCCAGCGTATATGAGCATTAGACTAGATTCATGTGGCGCCATTGGAAGAAAATGCCTGCAAATTTTCATTAAAATCTATCCAAAGAACAGGTGATTAGTTTGGGTTTTTATATCCTGTTTAGGGTTTGCAATACATTGATCTTGCACCTGAAACAGATCTTTAATTTCTGTTTCTTTAGAGAGAACATTCATTCAAGTACCACTAACCCTCTCTGAAACTACAGCTGGATGGAGTAAATGTGATTACTGGAGATTTATTGCAAAACTACATTATGGCTCCATCCCAGCATATACTAGAGATGCAGCCTTTGAGGAATAGATTTTCCTTAGTGTTCTAAGAAGAGCTGCAGCCAAATAAACTGGGTTCTCCTAGGACCACTACAAAAATATTTCTGCTCTCCATAGCTTGACCAGCACAGGGAGTCTTGGTCAAAGCACAGTCGCCTCTGACGCTTTGTGCATGACGCTTAACAGAGACTCACAGTTTACACTGAAGTCAATCTGAAAATGAGAATCATGTTGGAGATGAGAAGGTGACAGAGACATACTTAGGGTAAATGAGTAATTTCTGTGCCCATTTCTTCCATGCCGTATAGGAACAAAGGGAATTCATTAACACTTGTCAGTAACTTAGATCACAATAGATTTTATTTCCTAATTGTTCTGATAGTACATTTTCCTGTCCACTGTGGGTCTGTTCCACTTCCTAGAGCAGTCAAGATGGATTCTGCCATTTGTCAGCAGAATTTTACATAAACTTCTACTGAGCACAATCTACATGGATAGAATATAAACCGTGTTTAACTACCTCCATCCCGCCAAATGAATAAGTATTTTTTTAAAAGGACTAAGCATATTTATTTATTTATTTATTTATTTATTTATTTATTTATTTATTTATTTATTTCTGGGGGGTGGGGGTCTGTTTTCTAGACTTCACGAAATAGATCATGGCAACATTCTATTGAAAAATACAAAAACAGTTATCTTAAGCAACAAAAATGAATACCAGCCAAGTGTACTAGCCAGTTGAACTTGAACCAAAAGAGACAGGAAAATTCTGCAGAAAACAAATAAAGACAAGGAATCAATCCTTGTCTATCCATGCCTTGGTCAATCTGATCTGATGGAAAGCCAGGAAGATTTAGAGTGAGCATTTTTTTCATCTGCTGTAATAATAATAACAAAAAAGAAATATGTTTAATATGCAACAAATTCAATGTAGATGATCAAGCTGGGGATTGGTCTGCATGAAAATGATACAGAATCTGTGGTGGGTATTTTAAAGAAAGAGTTAAATAAGTCTGCGTTGTTGTGATATCATTGACGCTGTCTGAAGAAAGTTATTGACCAGGAAGTTTCTGAAGTTTTCCACAGGTGTCTGAATTCAAGGATAGCATTGCTTTTCCAGAGAAATGAACTTTAGAAGAAAAGAAAATCTGAGGGAAGTGAGAGCAGGAAGGCTTATACCACGTCAAAAAAAAAAAAAAAAAAATATCCTGGGATAAATGCTTAGCTCTACAGACAAAATGAGGTTTCCATGCAGGGAAATTGTTTGCCTGAATTTTCTGTAAGAGTGTCCCAGTGACTAAGGAAATTAATGGGAAAGGACTCTCTTGAGCATGTCCTTTGTTCTTACAGGTCCCATTTCAATACATACTATGATATGTCCAGAGGGAAATCTGTTTCATCCTCATTTGGTTTACTTTGCTGTGAGTCTGATCAACGGAGACACAGGGCAGCCATGCACAGTAGTCCTCTCAGGTTAGAAAGCGTTCTCCTTCCAACAGGGATGTCAGGGTGAGCTCTGTAGTGAGACAGGGAACAAGATGAAGGCTGGTGATTCCTAGGTCTGAGCGAGCACCATTGTAGGCTAACGACCCAAAGATAAGGGTGTACAAGACTCCATGCATAGATCATGGAACCAGCAAGAACTGGCTGACTGCTGAAGTCTGTCAAAGACAGGAAAGGCTGAGGGGATTAGCAGCGAGGAAGACTTCTGCCCTTCAACAGAGGACCACCAGAGTGCGCCGGACGAGCACCCAGGGACTCCAGTACGCATACGAATAGAGACGGGAACCTACGTGACTGATTCTTAGGAGCCCTGATGACTATGCAGGAGACTTATGGGGTAAATGAAATGAGGATGGCTTCGTCCCGCTAACAGAAGCACACCGCCAGCAGCCGTAGGTGGGCGAGTTAGGTGGAGCTATAGCCCCGTGCGCCCGGCGTGTGTGCGCAGCGCCGAACAAACACGCCTGGTTTGTAACCATTCCGAGGCTACAGAGCCTGATTTCCGCAAGTCAAAGCGTCCTTTTTCCTGAAGTTCACGGTTTCTGCTCACATCTCTTGCCCAGTCTGCTATTACTGATTGCACTTCGCAGAGCAAGCCCAAACCTGCTCCGTTTTGCACTCCCTTTGCACAGACAAACGACTTTTTTTTGCTAGCATTCAGCACGTCCCATTTTTGCGTATGTGCCCTGTTCGTAGCCGTTTTAGCCCCGCCAGCAGCAATCTCGGGGCTACCCGCAGGCAGATAACGCCTGATAACCCCCCACCACCACCACCACACAAAATGGCGGCGCGGCTGCAGCCCCCAGCGCGGGGCGCGGGGCCGGGGCCGTGAGGCTGGCGGCGGGGGGCCGTGCCTGACTCGGAAGCGCTCCCGGAGGGCGGCGCTCGGTTAGCAGCAGCTCTTCCGGAGCGGCCTCGCTCTTCCCCCTCCGGGCCCGTTCGCCACGACGCCTCCGGCTCCGTGCCCCGGCTCCGGCTCCGGCTCCGGCTCCGTGCCCGCCCGGCTCCGTGCCCGCCCGCTCCGTGCCCGTCGCCATGCCGCCGCGGGGCTGCGCGGCCGCGGGGCTGCTGCTGGTGCTGCTGGTGCTGCGGGCCTGCGCCGCCAGGGCCTCGGAGATCACCTTCGAGCTGCCCGACAACGCCAAGCAGTGCTTCTACGAGGAGATCGCGCAGGGCACCAAGTGCACGCTCGAGTTCCAGGTAGCGGGGTGAGGGGTGAGGGGTGAGGGGTTGGGGGGGGAGCCCCCGGTCCCGCAGGGCTGCTGGCTGCCGGAGCCTCAGAGCTGGGCGCTGGCAGGAGTGGGGCTGTGTGACCCTGCCCTACGTGTGCCACATCTTCCCCAAGTGTTTCAGCGTCCTCTGGCACGGGAAGAGCAGAGAGGTGGCTGGGGCTCGGGGAGGCCGTCCTCAGAGGGCTTTACAGCTCTCCCAGAGCTTCACCGTCAATATGTAAGCTGTCCCCTCACAGGGTGTGTGGGAGGACTGAGAGCGAGCTACTCTCACTGATAATTGATAAACAACATGCCCCTGTCGAATGTGAAAGCGTGCTTTAAAGATGAACCATCATTTTACTGCAGAAACTATTTTTTTAATTCTAACCAGATAGTCATTTCCGTATGAAAAGCCCCATTAGATGCAGACATCCACAGGGAGACATCCATAGACATCCAAAGTTTTCTCGATTTTGTCATCACATTTGTGGTAAAGCAAAACTTGCCAGCTGAATTTTTTTTAAAACTTTGTCTGCGGATCAGCTAATTTTTGGTCCTCTTGTTATTTCAGCTTTACCACTAACGCTGTGGTTTTAATAACTTGATGCATAGAAAAAATGATGTGGATATAAACAATAGTATCTGCAGTGCACGTATCTGAAGTGCAGATGCCCAAATGGTTACATAATAGATGCTAAAGTATATCAATGAAAATAAAATCTCTTTATTTTTTTTTTTTGAAGGTTTCTGTACAAACACAAAAGGGACATACCTTAAGATACAAGTCTTGTAGTCTTCCAGCATGCTTTATCTTGAAAGGAAAAGGTTTGGAGGTTAAAACTACAAGTCTGAGCATCCTGAGAAAAATAAATTACAAGCACCTAAATTAGCAATAGGCCTTATCATAGAGGTAGCATATATCTTGTCAGAAAAAAAGTGGGGAAAAAAGTGAGTCAGTCATGAAGTTCAGAGATGCTCGTAGGCGTCATCTGAATATTGTGATGTTGGAAAGTGCTGCTGCTGACTGCACGAGACTGATGCAGCAGATCCCTCTATGGCATTGCTTTGTTGACAAGCTCACAAGCTCATAGAAAGACTAGCCAGGCTGTAATACCTGTTTTACTGGTCATATGTCATTCCTACCTTGTAAAGCAGCTTGACCTCATAGGGTAGTTATGCTCTTTTGGCCATACAGAAAGGAGCTGCCTTATCTCATTTTAACAATCTCAACTTCCAGAATTGATTCTTCAGAGGGCTTGTGTGTATATAATAAATGGCTGTTTCGTTACGGTACCATCTTTGCTGTTCTGTCAAGTTTTATCTCCTGTAGCCTTTGCTGTAGTACAATTAGCTGTAACAAAGTAACTCAAATTTCTGTCATAACACTGCTTGAAAATGTAGTTGGTGTCATATATCCAGAACTGGAAATACTTTGAATTTTCCATGTGCCCTGCATAAGAGAATGATTTTTGTGAACTGGCTTTGAATGATTTTCAAATTAATGCATTATATTTTAAAAGATACTTCTCAAAGCAAAAAAATTTACAGTAAGTGTCTGTTTTGTTAAAAGGACAATTTCTTGTTTTTTGTTTTGAGGTGATCACTGGAGGCCACTACGATGTTGACTGCCGGTTGGAAGATCCTGATGGCATTGTGTTGTACAAAGAGATGAAGAAGCAATATGATAGCTTCACGTTTACTGCATCCAGAAATGGAACGTACAAATTCTGCTTCAGCAATGAATTCTCTACTTTCACACACAAAACTGTGTACTTTGATTTCCAGGTTGGAGAAGATCCACCACTGTTTCCTAGCGAGAACAGAGTGACTGCACTTACCCAGGTAAAATGCTGTTGTGTTTGACAGCAACTGTTAGCTTGAAAGAATGATTTTGTTGTGGTTTTTTTTTGTTTTGTTTTGTTTTGTTTTGTTTTGTTTTGTTTTTGCAGCTGCATTAAATGTCTACATAACTTTTGAACATCACTGGAATGGAGATGTTAACAAAAATGAGTTATTAAAAACAATCTTTTTTCAGGAGATATATTTTATTCAACATAAAGAAGAGCTGAAAATAAATTCCAAGTGCTTAAGAGAAAATTAGAGTAACTTAAGCTTTAGGCCATTATCTTTTTTTTTTTTTTTTTTTTTTTTTTTAAGGGAATTTACATTGAATATCATCGTTCTGTGTCCTATGAAGTATGCATTTCACAAACTAGAGTATCAGGGGATTAGGGTTTTCAAAACTTTCAATTTTTTGGGAAGCTTTGAGAATTATTTTCATACTTAAACTGATAGTCTTTCATGGAAGAAAAACTTAAGCTGGTCTGTCACATAATTCTTATTTTTAAAAATACAGAAGAAAACTCCATAACAATCTACAAGTAAATAAAAGCCATATTTAGCTGGCTGATAGATGTTTGTAATTTATGTAACATTCAGAAGTGTCAAAGTACAATTTTTAAATTAAAAAAAAATAAAGTATATTTTTTACTTGAGATTTATTGGATTTACTTTCCAAATATTCCCTTTTTCTTCAGCATTTTTGCAGTTTTACACCACCTCTTCTAAACCCACCCAGACTTTCCTTGGAACTCTTGCTCCATGAATTCTCACGAATGTTCTTGCACTATATCCATCACCAAACTTTTTAAACAGCCATTAAAGAATGTTGGCTGTGGTCACTATTTTCCTAGTCTGGACTCAAAGGTATAAATAACACTTCCCAAATGCCAATCTTACTTAATTTACCTTGCATTAAGTCTGCAGTTGCTAAGATTCGTAGTGAGTACATGACTTCCTGTGAGTTGAAGTACAGCTCTTACTTTCCTGTCATTCTTCTGCTCTGCCTTATTTTATTTTCTGATTCTTGATGCTGTATTTGATCACGTTCTTTCCGTTAGTCTTCGTTGCGTTCATTCGATGCGTCCAATTTTCCTTTTGCTGCCTTGGCATCAGTCAGCAAGGGAAGCATCAACAAGGCAAGAAATGGTTGCTGGATGCAACCTCTCTGCAGCCCCTGCTTACACTGTGGGAGAAGATATAAAATAAAATAGTTATCATTGTGTTGTAGCATACACAATGCATGCAATGTATTCAGAGAAGGGAAAGCTAACTTTCAGTGTACCTTTAGTAAGAAGGCTCTTGCTGCAGTTTTCTTGAGGCTTGTAGCATGACCAAATTTGGGCAGCCTTTCACAGGGACAATAGAAGGTAAATGCCTGAAATCAGAGGAGCTTGGTGTTTGAATTTAAGATCCCTTATTCAGATCTGGAGGGTTCTATAATTTATCAGTGAGATCAGTGGCAGACCTTAATTTGGGAAACCTCTTTCTGAATTTTGTTGAGAAGAATATCTTAGACTTGTTCAGACACTCACCTTGAAACATAACCTACTTGAAAAGATGCAAGTAACAGCTGTAAGTAACTGCAAGTTACTACAGATGTAAATAACTGCAAGTGGCCTTACTTGGGTGTTAAACGGTTCCTTTCAATATAGGTTGTGCTGTTTGATCTTCAGGAAATACTGTTTTTAGGACATAAAAACAGACTAACTGATCAGAACCTAAGTATTTTGAAGATCCATTGATTAATTTCTTGATGATCTAAGCACAGTGAGGAGTACTGACTTACAGAAGATAAGTTGAAATGGAAGACATTTATGTGAAAAATGATCTAGGGCATGGAAAACTGGCAACAGTTGGGCAACTCTTTCTGAAGAAATTGCTACTATGTTATGGACAATTCAGCAACACTAAAATATGACAGAATTGTGTCCTTTCTCTGATTACTTTTTGCATACATGTGTACCAGAAGGATCTCTTGCCAAGAGAACATACTGAGTTTGGTAATGTAGATTCTGAGATGTTGTAGAACTTAAGTGAGAACTGTACAGTGAAGAACATCTTGGGAAACACAGTATGTATTAAATACTGATGTATCTTAATGATAAAAGAAATTGAGGCTACAATAGTTCTTCTAATGTTCACTTTTAAACTCACATGAATTTAATGTTTGTTTTGTGGGTCTAAGAATGCATTGTTTCTGTTAGATCTAGTTTTACATGCTTCTGTATTTAAGAGTCTGTTACATTCCTGTTTGTAGAAATGGATCAATGTAAATTTAAATGTTACTGTTTTTATGGTATTTCAGCCTAACAATGAAGTGAGCCAATCATTCGTCTGTAAAGTTGCACAAATCCTAATTCTAAGTACTAAAGCACAAAACAGAAAAAATATTAGAAACATTATTAATTTAGAGATATGTATTTGTTTGCTTCTCTAGATGGAGTCTGCCTGTGTTTCGATTCATGAAGCTTTGAAGTCTGTCATTGATTATCAGACGCACTTTCGACTGAGAGAAGCTCAAGGCCGCAGCAGAGCAGAGGATTTAAATACAAGAGTAGCCTACTGGTCAATAGGGGAAGCAATCATTCTTCTTGTTGTTAGTATTGGGCAGGTATTTCTCCTCAAAAGCTTCTTCTCAGATAAAAGAACCACAACAACCCGTGTTGGATCATAACTGGCAGTGATAATGCTTCAGGTCATTGTGTGCTATTCATCTGTAGAGTTACTGTTCTCCAATTAATTGTTAGGTACAAATGATCTAAGTATGTGTAACATTCAAATCTGTCTACCACTCATCCATTTAAATCACAAAAGATCCAAAAAGTTATGGAAGGGACACATGATTTGAAATTTAAAAAAAAATTAAAAAAAAAAAAAAGGAAAACACTTTGGAACTTAAATACTTTCTGATTTCTGTATTAAACATCTTGCATTGACTAGCCTCTTCTGTAGATATTAATTCACACTGAGTTTGATGTTTGTTTTTTTTTTCTACCAGTAAGATTACCTATTTGCGATATAAGACTTTAAAAGAACCAATCAAGTGTCAGATGTGCAAAAGCAATGCATATGAAGATGTGATTTGACTATAATTTCCAGGCTGAATGTATTTGCTTATAAGCAAGCAAATATGATGAACTGTAGTGTGCTGTTTTGATTTGCTATTTAAAAAAAATATATAATTTCCTTATTTGTAAATCGGTTGCAAGCTTGACAGTTTATCCTGGCTCATTTTCCATCAGCCTGGGAAGTCTCCTCCTTCAAAACTTGCTAAATTTTATAGTTGAATGCATTTGCTTAAGCACACATTCTTCTATGGTGAAATAAAATGAGCTTCTTATACAATGTTTGTTTTACTGAACAGATTATAAACTGAGACAACTCAGGAAATACATTTTCTGTCTTCAAAAATCCAAATCTCCAAGTTTATGTTAAAAACATGCAATAAAATAGGGAGTCCTCTAACTTTGTCAGTAAAGCCGTACAGTCTCTGTACTTATTTATGTTGCTGCTGCTTTTTGGATTTAAGACCGTAGGTAGCTTGGTTTTTTAGGCAGCGCAGTACCAGCACTGGACAAGGTTATATTACATTTGAGGCACATACAAGGCTTTTTTCTAAATTGATTTCCTGTTAAGAGGCCAATTTTAATATTGATACTGCATTGCACGTGTGCTGTAAATTTTATTTCCCTGTGTGTGGTGCACTAATACATTATGGCCTTGTGCATCTAATTGCCACTCTTTTTTGCTAGTGGTCAGGAAATGAATTAAATATTTGAGGTTATCTTTTTGGTAGTTAATAGTTACATTGTTTCCACTGCTCATGTATTTAGCAGCTTATGTACTGTAATGTCTTGTTTTATTTGGATGTGGAAGATAGTAAATGTATGTATGTACAAGTAGCTTAAATTGAGCTGGTCAAGTCCTTCAGGTGGCTCTGGAGGAATAAGTAAACTGACCAATTCTTAAGTGCACAAATTAAACGAAAGTAAAAAAAAATAAAATAAAATAAAAATTGTCATCGTATTACTGACTAATTCAAAATATGCTTAAGCAAGCAGAGCAAGAACTCTAAATCCTCATTAGTAGCCTGTGTTATCTCTAGCAAAAAGTTGAAGTCACGTGTACAGCTGACCACTGAGCATTCTGAAGAACTGATGAAAGATGACTTCATTTTAAAATGTTTTGATGTTTGCAAAAAAAATGAGCAAGCATGCTCCTAGTCTCTATTCTGAAATAAACTTCTTCAGAAAGTGAATTAAAAAATGAAGAACGGTGGCTCAAAAACAAGTAAAAAGGTCACAGAGGTATTAAAAAGCTTAATGTAAAATTCAGGATTGTGTGTAATGTCTTTCTATCTTGTACCAAACTTTAAACACTGCATTCCCATTTTGTGATGCACGCTTCCCAGAAACAGTTAGATTCACAAAGGTCAGAAAGCAAAAAGCTAGTTCTTTCTTCTTACAAAACAAATCTCTGCCTGAAATAGGTACAATATTGTTGGTTATACCTGTATGCTTCATTTTTATGTTTCAGCAGCTGATACTTAGTTTTTGTACTGCTTTGCACACAATAATGAAGTAAGTTGTGCACTTTGAGTGCAAGTGTCAGAAGAAAACACGATTTTAATTTTGAAAGTACCCACTATACTCTTCTGAATTTTAAATGTCACTTGTTTAGCTTTAATCAGAACAAGTGCATTTGCTTTAAAGATTGAAATGTGTGTTTTTTTTCCAACTGAGTTGTTCTGTGTGCTCTCAAAATTGGTAACAATGGGATAAAGCAGATACTGGATGGCCATCGTGTACATGTCTCTATTCTTTCATACCGTTGGAATGTGTGACATGGGACTGTTTGGCTCAGAATTATTCCCACTGCAGAGGCTTAGTGGACTTGACTTTTGCATTGAAGTTAGGTATATGAACCAATCCTCTGATATCTTGCTGCGTAATATGCAGCAATAGCTTAAAAATGCCTTTATTTTTGTGTTATTAAAAACATGGCACAAGTACACGTTTAAACATAGCTGTACATAGTTTTTAAAATGTGACTGAATAGGATATAATAAACATGCTAACATGCAGTGGGTGAATAAATGCTTTGTGACTTTTTGTTAAAGCTATGTCTTTTTATATATGGAAAGCATAGTTTGATTAATGGTGTGATACGCAAGTAAATCACCATGCATTAAAGGGGATACAACTGTGTTTTTAGCTGAAACCCAGGGCTTTTACTAGTTTTTTTCCTGGATGTTTGTGTTTACGCAACTTATTTTCATGTTCAGGAATGTCAGTTCTTGTTTTAGTTTGGAAAAAAAAATAGTTTGAATAAGACAAGAAGCAGACCCTGTGAATACTGTATGGGTAAATAAAAATTAATATATGAATATGGCCTGATTGTTTTGTTTGCATTTGGGAAGGGGGAGCATTACGATTTGAACAGCTTTGAATAGTGATCTGTTCATAGAAGCATCGGATATCTGAGTTGGAAGGGGCTCAGAAGGATCATCAAGTCAAACTCCTGGGTCCCAGAGAACCACCAAAAAAGAAAAAAATCAGATTGTGGCTGAGAGCGTTGTCCTACCACTCCGGCAGCTCTGTGCCATGACCACTGTCCTGGGGAGCCTGTCCCAGTGCCCGGCCACCCTCTGGGTGCAGAACCTTTCCCTAACCCCCAGCCTGACCCTCCCCTGTCCCAGCTCCATGCCGTCCCCTCGGGTCCTGTCGCTGTCCCCAGAGAGCAGAGCTCAGCGCCTGCCCCTCTGCTCACCTTGTGAGGAAGCTGCCAGTCATGTTTGGGGGTGTCTTACACTGACCAAACACTGGGAGGTCAGACCTTAAAACTGAAGCAAGAAGTGAATCTTACGGTCAGAGCTTTTTTTCAGATATCTTGGTTTTCTTCATAAAAAGAACTGTAACCGAATCAGCCTGAAAGCTGTTTGTGTTGCTAATGAGGATGATGATTTGCATATCTTTGAATAGAAAAACTATAGCCACAAGAGAAGAAAAAAAAAAAAAAAAAATTAGGGATTAAAAATAATAAAATTTAGAAGCATTGTCTGAATTATACACACACAGAATGGTGTCTGCATGTGTAATGATTTATTGTGGGGTCATAAGGCTGCAATGCTCGCTGCATATTTCCTGAGGGCTGGGTGGTTGAGGTGGTGAAATGAAAGCATGGAAACAGCAGAGCTCACAGAGGAAAAACATTTGTGCTTGAATGTGTCACAGGCAGTCCACAGCAGCCTCCCATGACCTTTGAGTACTATTAAAACAATTACTCAAGTACATGGAATTTCTGGTACTATACGGTATACGTAGAAACTGCTGAGCAAAAGGAATCAGAAAACAAGGAAGGCTGGAACAGATTTTTGAAAGGACACGCTGCTTGAAGTCCTGCTCAGTGGCATCCTTTGGAGGGGGCTGATGGACTTGTCTGTACTCAAACCCAGCTTTGAAGCAAAACATTTCTCTCTGCAGAGATTTTAATCTCTGGACCAGATGTAAGCAGGCATAGACCACACAGGTGTTTTTGCTGGGGTGGGTGCATGTCAGGAAGTGACACGCGCTGCATGCAGCCAATCCTTGGCTGGATTTCCCTGGGTCTGTAGCAGGTCTGCAGTGATGGGTCGAAATCTCCAGCAAGGGGGCTGCCAACACCCCAGCTTTCACCCTCCCCAGCCCTCTGATGGGACCTGGTGCTCCTGAAGGAAAGGAGTTCAAATCGCAACCAGCTCTGCGGTCATCATTATTTTCAGACTGGCATAGGCACATAGCATCTGAAAATGGCTTAATTTCATATGCAGGTCTGAGCACACTTGATACAGGAGGTGATCTGCTGGGAAATGGGCTGTCCTGTGAAGGACAGCAGCATAGACTGAATGGCTTGTTTCTTTTTTCTCTTTTGCTCTTGCGTTCTCCGTGGACAACAGTGTTCAAAAAACCTGTTTTTATCTATCATCTGGAAAAAGTGCATGTGACTGCTTCTGTTTTAGGCTTTCATTTGTAAGCTATTTTTTCATTTGTAAGCATTTTCCATGGAAACATGGAAAGGAGTGACAGGAAGAAGTACATAAACATTAAAATATCTTTTTCTTTTGACATTTCTTCTAGCTGGAAAAGTTCATTCTTTTATGTAAAATTGTTGTTTACTTGTAGGAGTGTGAATAATCAAAAACAGCTTTTAGGAAATGTATGTTTTACATTTTTTGCTGCAGCCCACAAAGTAGGGCTTCACTGAGACAAGACTGATCACAATATTCCTTTCTGCAATTCATAACATTCACAGCTCTTTTCCACTTCTTGTCCCAAAAAAACACTAGCACCATGCCAAAAATCAGATGGCCCAAACTGTTGAAACATGCACAATAAATATTGGCATACACATTGCATGAAAAAGTTGTAACATTGCCTTTTTGTCCTCTACAGAGCAGCTCTCTTCTGTGCTTAAAAAGGTCCAGTATAATCCCGGCCAGCATTGAGGTAATGACCTAATGCCAGTTTGACTCTGATTTGCTTATTTGGAAGGTTGTAATGTTATATGTGGAATATGAGGGAATAGGAAATCACTGCAATTCTTCAAGGAAGCACAATGCATTGCTGTGCTGTGCCTATGAAAATGCAGCTCCCAAGGAGTGGATCATGATTATGTAAAACTTCATTTCCAAAGGATTTAGGAGCATTTGGGCTGCCCATGTGAACAGAGCAGGTCCCAACAACCATGCCTTGACCCCAGTGCAGCCTTGACGCTGTCACCAAGTGCTGTAGGCATGAGTCACGCAGCGATGCTGCTGCCCCTCACAGCAAAATCTCTTCCAGTCCTGCCAAGAAAAAGCAGACTGCTGCCACTGTATGCATGCATCAGTTTGTCTGCATGTCTGTAAGTACATGTGAGCTTTCAGATGGTGCAAGAGGAGCTCACCTGTCTTTCATGATTGTTTTAGCTGGTAAGTTGGATGCTGGGTTTTTCTTGTGCTGAACCTGTGCAGCTAGTGTGCATCCCTCTTCAAAAAGAGCATTGAACATTAGGACCAAGAAAGTGATAAGCAGGCCCTGGGTATTATGTGGAAGAGTAGTAAATTACCAGAGAAGAAAGGAAGAAATAAAAGTTTTAAGCTTCTTGAATGTAGTGATTAAAAATAAATAAATAAATAAATAAATAAATGATGTAGAAAACAGCCTTTTCAGTTTATAAATCACTCAATAGAGTTAGAGTCACAGTTCTGTTCTTCATTAGTACACACTTTTCTTGATGTTAAGCTTCCAAGTAAATATTTAAGATGTAAAAACTATCAGCTGATCTCTTAATAAAGTAACCCATTGCATCATTATTAAATTTTGTTATTGACTTGCATTTTTGACAGGAGGATATTTTGTCATCAACATGATGGTCCTAAGGACAATGACTGCACATGGGTTGCTTTAACAGATAATAAGTTTTATTAAATTTTTGGTATGATAAAAAGAAATGACCAAACTTTAAGGCACTCAAGCCCTTCTTCAGATTTGCAGGTCTAAACACCCAGAAGCTTGCATTTTTTTTCAACTATATCAGTCTGATAACATCTACTAGCAAACCACATTCATCTGCTTTGGAGTTAGCATAGGTTTATCAGGACAAAGGAGCCCTGACTTCCAGTGGAACTGTCAACTGACAGACCACTCTGGACCAAATAAATTTAACTAAAAATTTGCAAAATAACATCTAGGGCTCTTAGTTGCATTCATGCATTGTAAATGACCATTATACAATATATTATTAGCTGTCATAAATTATTTTTTTGTTGCTTTTTGAGTAAAAAGCTTTTCTGAAAAGTCTGAAGTCTATTTCTGTGATTTCTTACACACTGCTTGAATTCTGGCAGATTTACAGAGAGCATTCTTAATGCAAGCAAGCTGGCTTAAGCAATTCACTTTTCCCTGATTTTGTTTCTCTCATGCGCCATTGCACATCTCTGTTGTTGCAGGTGTAGATGAATTAAATAAAAGTCTTGGCCAGAGACAAGTTCTTTCCTCTGTAATGCACTTTTCTCATCATGTAACACATGGATAATGCCACTTTGTAGCAGCTAGGCTTCCTACAGATCCCATTTCAACCAGCAAGAATCTTTTCACTGCTTTAGGTCTGATTCCGATTTCCCACATGTGTTTCTTCAACTCATTTGGGGAACAGATTTTGAACTTTAATTAAAAGATGTGTTTATCCATGTTTGTGCATTTCATTAACCATGTGTTCAACAATTTGCAGGATTTGGTATATTTTTACCACATCCATTAAAAGAGCCTTAATGGACTGCAAAGCAGGTGCCAAACACCCCCAGGCTCCTCTTTTCTGGACCCTTTGTGCTGACCACTGCCTTGGGGTTTACTTTTTTGCCCAGCAAAAGAGTAAGGCACACCAAAGATCTTTTTTCAGCAGCTTGTGAGAGTTTGCTGATGGGTGAAAAACTGCTAGAGCTCTTTGGACAGCAATCCTACCACTGGGTGCTGCTTGTGCTCCTTGACCAAGGCTAGTCACAGTATCTGTATGACTGCTGGCATGTGCTATGACAGGGCTCTGATCAGCTGCTGTTATTCAAAGTTTTACAGCATCATTTCCAATGTCACCATCTAGATCTCTTCTTCTGGTAATGATAATGTGATTTTTGGCTGCTCCTCCAGTTTCTTTGCTGACTCTGTAAATGTCTTTATACCCTGTCATTCCCAAAAAAAAAAAAAAAAAAAAAAAAGAAAGAAAGAAAGAAAGAAAGAGTATGGAGACTCTATTTCCCTCTCATTTGTTTGAGTTGTGACTGTCTAAGTAACACTGTCACACTCAGTTCTTTCTGGCTCCTTGCCACCGTCAGTGTGGTAGTCATCACTGGATAAGAATGTGCTGAGTCACATGATGCTTCCCGTGATATTTGCTCTTCTTTTTAGGAGACCTCGTTGTGACTTTCACTTTTCCATCACAGACTCTGTCCTTGGACTTCTCATCATGTTTTTCTTTTTCATATACCTTGTCTCACTACTTGTGGATTGTCTGAAAGACTATCTTCACTTGTGTAGCAGTCACCAAATTTTGATGACCTTTTCCTGGGGTCAGTTGCTCTCCCTAGGCTTGTGCTCTCTTCAACTTCATTCTCCATGGGGCAAGTTTTGTACTTCCTTTTTCCAGCAGCCTTCCCACATTTCATTCTGCCAGGCCCCCAGGAGGGGTTTTTGACCTGTTGCTTGATTGACTCCTTGAGCTGTATCATGAAAGCAGTAGCAGCTCCTGTAGGGCCTCCTCCACTCTGCAGATCTGTCCTTTCAATAAAGGATTTTATCCTGTACTCTGTACTAGGAGATTGCCATGGATCATGAGCATTAGACTGAATGTTCTTCCTGAAGGAGGATTCATAGCCATCTCCAACCTTCTTTTGATTATATAAATCAGAACTCTTCCAGTATCTTCTTTCCCCATTGTCTCTTTTATAAAAATGATCACTGTCTCTATTTCTTGATCTCCTTTTTACATGGTCTTTGATACATGATCATGATCATTTCCTTCTCTGGATGTAGTGTTCTTGTGACTTAGAGAGCCTCTCTGGCTTTATGGAGAGATCACAGAATCACAGAATGGTTGAGGTTAGAAGGGACTTACCCTTGGTGGAAAACAATCAGGTCAGGAAGTACTGAAGCAAACTGGACATATGTTCAAGGACCCTGATGGGATGCATCCTTGAGTGCTGAGGAAGCTGGCAGGTGTCATTGCAAGGTCACACTTGATCAAACATGTCAACTGAGAGAAGTGTCTGGAGACTGGAGGAAAGCAGATGCAACTCCTTTCTTCAATAAGGGCAACAAGTAAGATCCAGGGAACTGCAGGCCAGTTAGCCTCATGTCAGTCCAGGGACACAAAGAAGAAAATCATCAGGAATAGTCAGCATGGATTCACCAAGGGGAAGTCATGCCTGACCAACCCAATAAGCTTCTATGATGATCAGCCTGATGGATGAGAGGAGAGCAGTGGATATTTTTTACCTGCTCTTCAGTAAGTCCTTTGACACTGTCCCTCATAAGATACTCCTAGAGACACTGTTGAAATATGGGCTGGATGGGCAGACAATGAGGTGGATTATAAACCAGCTGAATGGCCATGCCCAGAGGGCAGTGATCAGTGACATGATGTTTAGTAGGAGGCCATTATTGAGTGACATACCTCATGGGTCAATACTGGGTCCAAACCTGTTTCACATGTTCATTATCATCTGGATGATGGGGCAGAGTGCCCCCTTAGCCTCCTCAGCAAGTTTACATATGACATAAAACTGGGAGAAGTGGTTGATATGATACAAAGCCATGCTGCTGTCCAGAGTGACCTGGACATGCTACAGAAATGGACTGACAGGAACTTCATGAAGTCCAAAAAAGAAAAGTACAAAGACCTATATCTGGGGAGGGAAAGCCTCAGGCACCAATATATGCCAGGAGCTACCCAGCTGGGAAGCACTTTTGCAGAACAGAACTTGGGGATCATGGTGGAAACCAAGATGAACATGAGCCAAAAATGTGCCTGTGCCCTAAGATGTTTTGCTGCTTCAGGCAAGGTACTGTCAGTAGGTGTATGGAGATGATCAAATTATGCTACATGTGAGTTTTCAAGAGATTTTCTAAATGGCTTTGCAGATACAAAGTTAAGAACAAAGCACTAGGCCATATGGCATAAGACTTTTCATAGTACACTATCTTCTTGCATGTTATTCTTTCTTAGCTGCACCAAGTCTACAGGTGCAACTCAACTTCAGTCAGCTCCCAGCACATAAGACTTCATTGCTCCTCTGCTGCTGTTAATTACTGTTCTGCTCTACTCAGCATTGGTGAGTCTGCACTGGGTGTACTGTGTCCAGATTTGGGCCCCACAGTACAAAAGGGATCTAGATGTACCAGAAAGAGTCCAACAAAGGGCTACAAAGATGATGAAGGCACTGGAACATCTCTCCTGTGAAGAAAGGCTGAGAGAGCCGGGACTGTTCAGCTTGGGAAAAAGAAGGCTCAGGGGGATCTATCAATATATGTAAATACCTGAAGAGAGGGTGCAGAGGGGATGGAGCCAGGTTCTTTCCAGTGGTGCCCAGTGCCAGGGCAAGAGGTAATGGGCACAAACTGGAACATGGGAGATTCTCTATGAACATCAGGAAACAGTTCTGTGCTGTGTGGGTAATGGAGCACATGGCTGAAGTTTGAAGGGGCCTCTTGAGGTCATCTTGTCCACTCATCCTGCTCAAGCAGGGACACCCAGAGCAGGTTGCCCAGGATCATGTCCAAGATGCTTTTGTAGACCTTCAAGGCAGGAGACTCTACAATCTCTCTGGGCAACCTGCTCTGGGCAGCCATTCTGTGATTAAGGTGCAGAATAATTTTCAAATACTCCTTTTCACTTGAGATGTTGCAAACTATCAGCTTTCCTTGCAGAACAGAGAAATAAACTGTGCTCCTAAGAGAACCTCTCTGGAGCTGAGGTGCAAGGTTGTTCAGGTGACATAAGAGGCACAACAAGAGTCTTCAATTTTCTTCTGAGAAAGGTGAGCGGCATTATTTTGCTGAAAGTTAAATGATATTTTGACCACTTCTGCTGTAAAGGTATTCTGTTGAAGCTCAGTAAGGTGAGCTGTGGAAAAATATTTTTGACATGTTATTCTGCAGCAGGAATAAAAGGAACAAAGCACTTTTAGAAGCTGAATATACAGAGAGCTTATTTCTATTACAATCTCAAAATTCTCTGTATATGTTAATGTAACCTAAGGCAATGTTCTCTATTCTTCTTGATAGTTATCTGTATATCTTTACTGATCAAATTTTTTATGATGTAACCTTAATTCAGAAGGGATATTTTCATGACTCAGTTCTGTGTACTTCTCCAGGTCCTTATCTCTACACTTGCAGCATTTCTGAAGCAGCTCGCCAACTTCTGAAATGGCTGGGTTTGCTTTGGGGTGGTCACAGTCATTGAAAAGTTAAGAGCTGGGATTATTATTTGCAGTAATCTTAAATGCTAACTCATAGAAAGAGAACAAGAGACTTGCTATTGTGTTTTCTAAGTGTTGTCAGGAATTCAAGGAAGTCAACGCTTCTTGAGAAACAGATGTATTCAGTGCTTTTCAAAAGCAGAGCTGTGGCATGTGTAGTGGATTCTAGGAACCCTTAGATGGTGCCAGCATTATGTTCAACCTAGAAATAAGGAGGTGAATTTAACAGTTTACTTCTGTGATATGTAGTAAAGCTAGTAACAATATTGATGCTTTTATTTATTTACTCTCTCTTCCATCAAATAGAAAATGTGCTGTTGGAATAGAAAATATTGTTTCAAGACCTTTTTGTAAGAGGGGGTTTTGTAGTTTGGGTTTTAGAGTATAGTGAAATGAACTTAGCTACATTTGTTATAGATTATGGGAGAAAAAACATGTTTCTAGGTTTAACTTGTAAACATGGAAACTAAATTATTCTGGTGTTGTCTTATAGCATACTAAGTTTGTATTGTTTTGTGTACATCAAAAAAAAAAAAAAAAAAAAAAAAAAAAAAAGAAGTATTTCTGAGTAAAAGCATTTTGTAGTTAGTGCTATAAAACGGGTAAACAGTAGGTTGGAAATACCTATGAAAAGATATCAGTAGCTCAGTGGTAGATAGTGAACAGCCTATACATACTGTAGAAAATCTAAATAGACTTAAAATTACTTTAAACCTTAGATAAGTTACCTTGAAATAGAGAAAAAAAAAAAAAAAAAAAAGAAAGAAAGAAAAAAAAAAAAGTTATAATGAGAACTTAAGACCAAATGAAGGCAAAAGGTCTAACAGCTTCTGTATATGACATCTCAGAAATGGGTATTCAAATTGTACTGCACTGAGTACTCACTTCTCACATTTTATTTAACAGAGATGAATCAGAAAACATGTCTCTCTGTTGAATAGAAATTCTTCAGTTTTTCAGGTGTTTCAGTCAGTCAACAGATTGAGTCATTTTGTCAGTTTTGAAGAGCCCCTACGTTCATACTGATCTTCTGAGTGACACCAGAATACAGTATCAATTTTTACATATATGCAATTTCTTCATTTGAGCATGTGTGTGAACATAAGTGATATATATTCACTTTGACAGCATCAATGGCTAAAATGGAATCATAGAAGAGCCAAAAACACAGTTAAAGGAGAGATTCTATTAGTTCAGAAAATAACATTTACCTCCCATTAAATCAAGTTGTGGGTTTAAAATTTAAAAAGTAAATTAGAATAAAAGAAGGATTTTATTCCTTAGAGCTCAGATCATTTTAGAAATAGTTGGTTGTTGGAAGAATCATTAAAATGAAAAGTTTTCTTTGCCTTTTATATGAGCACATTGTACAGATCATGAAAATAGATGAAAACTTGATAACTGAACAAAATACATCTGAAATATGATTTACATATATTTGCACTTGTACTTTATAAAGAAGAAATTTGTGGGAAAAGCAAGTTGGGCATACATTAGAAATGGAATGAGTAAACAAGAATGTCAGCTTCTCTTTCAGAAAAGATATTTCTTATTCAAATAAGCACTTGGCACCTTAGCTTTTGTTTAAGGTGCAAAAGTGGAATTAAATATGCTAGGCACCTGGCTTATTGTATTAATTATTTTCTCTTAGTGTACTTATTCATAAAACCTCTTCTGTTCATTAAATTATTTTTTTCCAGTTTAGAATATTAACAGTAGTGATTTAATAATTAGAGACCTCTTAAAAATAAATATATATATATAAACATGTTTTATCATAATTATATTGTTGTTTTTTTGAAATTGTGCTCATTGGAGAATGACTTTTGGTTAAGGAAGATAGGGAGCACCACACTAAAATGTGGAGAAGATATGGGAGGGAAAGGAAAGGGAAAAATTCATTCAGAAGGGACCTTCAAAGACCATCAGGCCCAACTGTCTGACCACTTCAGGGCTACCCAAAAGTTAAAGCATGTTAATGAGGGAATTATCCAAATGTCCTTTGAACACTGGCAGGCTTGGGGTACCAACCACCCATCTAGGAAGCCTGTTCCAGTGTCTGACCACCCTTGAGGCACAGAAATGTTTCCTCATGTTCCATCTGAATCTCCCCTGGTGCATCTGTGTGCTGCTCTCCTGTGCCCTCCCATCACTCACCAAGAAGCAGAGACCTGCACCTCCCTCACTGCCTCCCCTCCTCACGAAACTGCAGAGACCAGCAAAGTCACCTCTTGGCCTCCTTTTCTGCAGACTAGATGAGCCAAGTGTCCTCAGCCTCTCCTCACAGACCATGCCCTCCAGCCTTTTGCCAGCTTTGTTGCCCACCTCTGGATGCTCTGAAGGGCCTCAACACTCTTTTTATGTTTTCGAGCCCAGCACTGCACACAATATTTGGACCATCTGGCTGTGCTGTGTTTAATGCACCCCTCAGTGGGGTTTGCCCTCCAGGCTGCCAGGGCACACTGCAGGCTCACGCTGAGCCTGCTGCCACCAGCACCCCCAGGCCCCTTTCTGCAGGGCTGCTCCCCAGCCACTCGCCTCCCAGTCTGTGCCTGTGCCCGGCACTGCTCCATCCCAGGGTAGCACCCATCATTTTCCCTTGTTGAACTGCAGGTTGTTAATCATCCAGTGCTCCACTGCTCCAGTCTGTCTGCTTCTGTCTGCAAGGCCTCCCTTCCCTTCAGATGACAAAGAAAAATAAAACTGATGTTTCAGAAGAACAGGAGATATAAAATTTTAGTGGACAAGATGATTACATCTTTCTTTGCTCTGCTCGGGGGAAAATAAAGTACTGCAAAAGTAAGAAAACTTTGACTCACTCTTCCTTCTCAATGGGTAGAGAATGTCAGTTGCTAATAGCAAGGTTTGCTAAAGTAAGGCTTAAGGTGACCTCTAATTCACATGTATAGTCATTAAAAACAGTATAAAAACAGTAATAAATGTTTGTGGTAACTGAGATTGCAGCTGTCTGCATCTATTATTTAAATAATACACTCTTCAATACAGACCTACTACATGAGTGTAATAAAATCAGACAACTCTAGTTGTATTAGGTTCATGTGCTGTCACACACACAAAGCTATGTAGATAGACACCATATTTGTTGCTTTCTACGAAAGCAAAGTTTACTTCTCATGCAGAGCAATACACAGTTGTGTAGTTATGTTTGGCGCATCTGTGTTCCCAAAGGTTACAAAAGCACCCTGCAGCCTCTCAGCTGTTGCTTTCCTAGCTGTATATACTGTTTCCTTCTGCTGTCTTCCCATTTTCTTTCAGTGCCATGTTTCCCTTTAAGAGATATACATGCTTACTCCTTTAGGAGCTGAAAGGTTCTTCCACTTCTCCTTACTGCCCTGCCTCTCTTTCTAACTCTCCAAAATACCTTCTGCCTTCCCACTGTTGAAAATGCTATTTTTATACACTCAGATTCTGTATATTTTCTTCCTGTCTGCTGCCTGTGTATGGCCACAGTACTGTTTTCTAACACTTAAAAACTGATTCACAGAAATTTGGTGCTTATACTATAGCACTATTGGCACTCAGCTAAGTCAGGATCGATAATGCTATTGCCTGTCCAGAGTTAGTTAATAATTCATAGCAGCAATTCCAAAATCAACTGAGGAGAAATAGTGATATGAGGAAATATGGAAATAATTAGATTAACTTTATTATACAGAGCATGATGTAACTAATTATTTGCTGTTGACTATGTAATATAGACTGACTGCACAATTAAATATTTATGCCTATATGAAGAATTTTCTGATAACTCAAAACTCTGTAACCTAGATGTTGGTAGAGTCAGCAGTTGCTAAAAATCCTGCTCAATACAAGTGAAAATAGTTATACCTGTAGTAACACATCTCTGTTCTTGCTTCCATCTAATGTACATTTTAATTTTGAGTAAACCAGCCGAAATCTATGTGTTTTTTTTTCTAGCATTTTGGTAGCGTGCAGTAATGAAATGCCATTTCCAATATAATTGCTATCAGTATCAGGATTTCATCACATGCCTTCTGTGGGAACAGAAATGTTGTTTTTGGAGAGTTACATTGTTTAATGGAAAGGAATGTGGTATTGAGACATGCTTGCAGTGATAAGAAAGCTTGGCAGACTACCTTGCAAAATGCACACAACCAGAATCCTTAGAGCAATTAGGCGGAAATCACCGTGTAAGAAACATTACCACCTCAAAGAGTATAAAAGTCAAAAGAAATGTGTTTTATAACAGGCCGGCAACTGAAAGCCATGTATTGTCTGTGAAGCACCGGATAGATTGTGACCCTGGATTACCCAGTCAATGAGGAAACAGGGGAGGGTCCCGGTCCTCGAGGAAAAAAAAAAAAAAAGTGTATAAACTGTGTTACGGAACTAGTAGGTGCGCTCTCCTGCTTGTGGGGCGCCCGCTATTGCAATCGCGAATAAATTACTACTTCACTGAGATCCTCGCCTGAGCCTAAGTTATTGGCAACGGAGTGTTTCTCACAATTTGGGGGCTCATCTGGGATCCTGCCTACCGGGAAGCCCCACCACCTCAGCAGCAGGAAGGTATGCCCCGAGACTGAGGCAGGATACGTGATATAGTGGGGAAGCGAAGAAGGTTTTAAGAACCTTTAAGAAGTTGGTTTTTTTTGTTTTTTTTTTTTTTTGTTTTTTTTTTTTTGTTTTTTTTAAAAGAAAAAAAAACACTCCGGGTTTTAAGAATTGATCCAGTAACTCTGTGCACAGACCAAGGTAAGAAATATTAAGTATTGCCTCGGGGGACTCTGTGTGATGTGTGATTGAGACGTGCTTTTGTACGAAGCGGGTGTGGAGTCCTGATCCGCGGTTTCGTAGCTCCGCGAGGGGTGCGGCTGGAGACGGACGAAGCGTGAAATAAGAGAGAAAAAGGATGAGTCTCGGGAAATTCGGTGTATGGCAAGCCCTTGCACGGGGAAGTGCTTGGCAGTACACCTCAATTTTCCACAATCGGAACGTTAGGGTGTGGTACCCTGCAGGAGGGAAATTTCAGTAGCAGCACACTGACAAGGGCTAGGAAAAATGGGAAATATGGGTTCCAGGGGACAGGGAGAGGTCCCTGGGGGAGTGCCTGCCGACCGTTCTTCCTGAAGAATGATAAGAAATGGGAAAAATAATCTCAAAATTAGAGGAGATGATTAATAATAATAATAATAATAATAATAAGTATTGTGTATCAGTCTGGACAAAAGAACCAATTAAGGAAACAGCAGTATTTTGGCCAAAATACAGGTCTGATGAAAATTCAGGCTTTAACTTTATATGTAAACAATAAGATTCCTTTTTCGGAGAAGGAGCCAAGTTATGCTCCCTATAATATTGCACTGGTGGCAGCAGCAGTTGCTCCAGGAAGGGAGACAGGGACTGCAATTAACACTGTCCTTAAAGAAGGAGCGTACTCTAGGCTCTGGGAAGAATTAGAACAAGGTAGAAGAGATATTGAGAATTTTGCCTTCCCTGATACTAACAGTACTAACACTAACTGTGTATCCTCTTCAGTGAACTACCCCCCACTTTACCAGCAGAGAGGTTAGGACTTTGAAGAAGGAGATGAAGTCTTTAACTGAGGACTCCAACAGCCTAGCTGAACAATTAGACCAGTTCCTAGAACCTAACTTATACTCTTGGGGTTGGGGGGAGGGTATGTCTCTAAGTATGTTGTTTGCAGGAGAAGAAATGGGAATGATCAGGAGGAGAGCTGCTATACAAAAATGGGAAAGAGCCCATCCTCCAGGACCATGGGTAATACCGGCAGAGCGGAAATACCCACTTGGTGATCCTGGCTGGAATAGCAACAGTGTGCAACACAGAAATCATATGAGAGACTTGGGGTCAGAATGTGAAAATCCTCAGGAATGAATCCCGAGGACACGGTATCCCAAGGGCTCTTGAAAGTTCATTTTGTGATTAAAGCATGGCAAGATCCACAGAAAATGCTCCAGAAGGTGGGGGGATGTAGTGAACAGTCACTGGGGGGCCCTCCAGTGGGAGGCCCTGAAGCTGTATGTCAGGAGGGGAGATGAGAAGGAAAAGCAGAGAGCGGAACTAATGGTATTGACAGTGCAGCAAGTAGTGGGGCAGAGGGTTGGAGAAAGAGGAGGAAAATCTTCAGGGGGAGTCAGGGCCAGGATGTAAAGGACAGGAAGAGAGATGAAGGAATGGCAGGCAAGGAAGGCTGCCTGTGTTGCGGCCTGAATCCTAGCAGGGACAGGCTTTGATTCGATGTTTTTAGTGTTGCTGGGCTGGCCACTTCGAATAGAAATATCCTGAGTGGAAGAAGAAGGAAAGAAGGAAAATGGAATTAAATATGGTATTACTGATATGTCGTTTCAGCATCCTGGAGGGAGAAAGGTATGGAATTACGTTGGCCAATGAGTGAGCCTTTGGTGAAAGTACAGGCTGGAGAAAGATACAAAGAAGTATTAAAAAGGGTTACTGAAGGTGTTAAAGGTGTGGTATGTGGTGTTTGACAGAGCTGTGTGAGGTTGAATGAGCAAGGAAAGAGGATGTAGACATTATCTAAGTAACAGCCTAGAAGTTTTGGTATATTTGCTGTGGTGTTTGGTCAGTTGCCCAAGTATCAGGAAGGGAGGGGATGGCGGGGGAGGACAGCCTGCTCCACCAGGAGCCTGTCCACAGGCTGCAGGGGAGCTTCGGCTCCAGCGCCTGGAGCGCCTCCTCCCCCTCCTTCTGTGCTGACCGTGGTGTCTGCGGGGAGGTTTCTCGCTCCTGGCTCTCTCAGCTGCTGTTGAGCAGCAGGTTTGTGTTTGTTTGTTTGTTTTCATGGATGTGCTCTCACAGAGGCATGGACTGTGTTGCTCATGGGTTGGCTCTGAGCACCGGTGGGCCCCTTTGTAAAGTATCAGGGGTTAAATTAACCAATGAAACCCTAAAAAGGGATGATCCTAAGTTATTGGCTACTGAATGTTTCTCATACTTCTCACTTAACAGAATATTGTCGAGGTACCTTACCTATTTTACCTAAGGCACTTCTGCGATAATTGCTTAATTCCTATTTGATTTAAAAACAAGTAAACAAACAAAACCCATCAGTGACTTAAACGCTCAAGCACGATGTTTTTTTTCATTAATCTCAATATATGAGTATTCGATCTGTCTACACTGTGGAATAATTAGGCTGTAGGAGAACTCTGGAGGTCAACTTCAAAAGTAGATCAGGTGCACAGGCCCATTATAGATAAAGTTTGGAGCATCTTTCTAGATGAAGATTTTTCTTCTGATATGGATGATGTCTGAAGAGTCAGTGAATGACATGTGAGCACGGCTGATGTCCTCTGTAGTAACTGAAAGGTAACTGTCATTTTACATATATATATATATATATATATACATTTTCTGTACTTTTAAATTGAACTTCTAGATTTTTCTCTTGGTGTTTATGAGGGGTAGAAGGCAATTATTATCTTATAAATTAACAAGAATTAAGCCATATTGCCCCAAAATTTTAATACAGTATAGGTGATAGTGTATTGTTAGTGAATTCTAAACTACATCAAATGCAGGGGAGATGCAGGCCATTTGTCTGCAGATTTTGTCCAGCTTCAGCCAGGATTTTATTTTAGTGTGCATTTTTCAGGTTTATTTAGTAAGGTTTTAGTAGCATGGGAGCTGCAGGGCTGGTCTCTGTTAGAAGATACGAGGAGCTGCCCCATGTTAGATAAGAATCAGTTCCAGATGGCTCTGAAAGGGCCCTGCCACTGGCCAAAGCTGGTCTCACCAGCTAAGGTGTTTGCACCTCTGTGAAAATATACCTAAGAAAAAGTGAAAAACAATGTGTGGTGGCACAGGACTTGAGAAAATGTGAGAGAAACAGCCTTGCAGACCCCATGTTCAGTGAGGAAGGAGGGCAGAAGGTGCTCTGGGCATGGAGAACAAGTTCCCCTGCAGCCTGTGGAGAGGCCCCTGGTGGAGCAGGCTGTTCCCCTGCAGCTCATGATCAGATCTCTATGCTGCAGCCCATGAAGGAGCCCCTGGTGGAGCAGGTGGATGTGGCCTGGAGGAGGCTGAGAACCAAGCAGAGCCCCCACTGGAGCAGGCTCCTGGCAGAATCTAGTTTACAGAGGCACAATTAGAGATGAAATACTGCTAATAATTTCTGCAAGTAAGTTGAAGTCTGTGCAGTTTAACAAACTTTAAACTGTTGTCTAAGTTTAACAAATTGCTGCTGATTTGTTTTATGTGCTCATTAGAAATATTTGTTCATGAGATAACAAAGTTCTGGGTAATTTCTTACAGCTGAATTGATACTGCCTACTTGTGAGAAAAATGTTGGCTTGCATGGGAGAGGAATTCTATAATCAAAGGATTAAAATTTTCAGGAAACTAATGTCCAATGATAGGCCAAAATAAATAAATAAATAAATAAATAAATAAATAAATAAATAAATAATAACCAATTTTATCTCAACATATAAACTCTAATTGCTTATCTCTTTTCTGGATTCATTCATCAGTAGTTTGTGTGTAGTCATCCAGCAGACAAAAAGAAGATCACTGTAATACCTTTAATGGTACAGGATATATACATTAATTATGGCCTAGTCACATTTGTAATTACCATGGTCTTCTTTCTTGACTTTCTTAAAAATTGAAACAACATTTGCTAGCTTCCAGTCAACAGGGACCTCTGCAGATTCCCCAAACCATAGAAAAATAATTGAGAGAGGTCTCATAATGACATCAGCCAGCTCTCTGAGTACCCTTGGATGAATCCCATTGGGCCCCATGCATCCAGCTGGAGCAGCAAATCCCATACATGTTCAGAGATGGTTCGGAGGTTATCGTTCCCACAGTCATGGTCCTCCAGCTTGGAGTTTGAGAATTAAGGAATTAAAATAAGCATCTGTCTTTCTAGAAGTGAGGGTTATGTGATGCTTTACAAATATGCAAGACAGGGTCCTCATGCTGCAGTACTTAAAAATCATTTTCCCTTTGTGATTGCACAGATTTCTTCAGATATTAATCTGAACCATTATTAAGTAAATTGAATTTCGTCACATTGTTGCCCTGTTGCTTGGTGTCAAAAAGTACTTGCATAGCTCTGACAGCCATAACCTTAGCAGAAAACCTAGGTGCTACAACAGATCTCTGCAGAACTGTATTTGCAACTTTTCTCCACTGAAGTAGTTAATCATTAACTCATGCCCCCACCCACCACTCGTATCTATTAATAATTAATCAGGCTTTACAAATTAAGTCATTCTTTCAGGCTTAAGGATTCTTTTAAAAGGCTTTAAGGGACTTAGTGAGAAGCCCTTTGGAAATCTAATAGACTACCGTAGCTTGATCTTCATTGCTTACTGATCCCTTTCAAATAGAAAAAAATAGAAGTAAGAAAAAATCAAAGTTTGCAGTACATTTTATAAAATGTGTAACATGAGGCAATCTAAACGATGGTTCATGCAGAAAAATTTGTTTTGTATAGTATGTAATCCAAAAATCATTGTTCAGACAGCTGGGTTCTCCCTGCAATGTTAATTATTTGTAATAAAAGACTTTATGTCTTTAACTAAGGCCTTAACATCCAGACGAATTCATTATGTAGGCTATGTAATAATAACTCTACATCCTAAATACACAGTTAATGAGCAGTAGGGACTTTTTATTCTGTGGAGGTAATCCATAAATATGTTTTGGTAATGTGATAAACACTTTAAATATATATACACTGGATTTGTATCTAAAATAATTCAAATATATACATGACAACATAAGTAAACTTATGAATTATTTATTTTTCAGCGTCTTTAATCATATATGCATCGTCATCTACCCAATATGATGCTGGTGATTATTCTCTCAGCTCAAATTACTCTTTTTCAAGCTGTTGAGAAGCTACCACTGAATAGACATTTCAGGAGGTAAACTTTTTGTTTACTTTCTTGAAGATCACTTTTTTTGAAAAATTAAGGGGGGAAAAACAATTTTCGTACAGAAACATCTTTAGGGTACACATAGGGATGTGACATTTTCACTCACAGCCTGATCACTTTGTACTTTGGTTCTCAAAAGTTTTTCCAGATCAAATCAATTTTGTACATTTGAATTTTAGTAGCAACATTTTAACTGCAGTCTTGTTTGTAATCCTTGTTTAGCTTTCTTTTCTATTGTATCAAATATTTGTTCTCTGTCCTAGATAAAATCTAGGATAAAATGTCTGGACAAACTCTTCATTTTTACAATCAAAAAGATTTAAGTGATAATTAAATTGAATTGATACAAACAGTACAGAATGCTTTGCACATTGCTTATCATGACAAAAAATATTAACCTGGAACTTAGATAAAACTGTATTTACGTGTAGTGTTAGATAAGAGATGTAAGAAAAAAGATATAAAGAGAAATGATCCTTATTTCCATTGAAGCATATATACATCCATGGAACTACAAAAAATATTTTAAGGAGTGCTTCCTCTGAAATTAGATTGCAGCACTAGTTTTTATCTTGTGGATTTTTTTGCCTATCAAACTACTGAGAGTACCATATATTGTGTTTTTACCTTGCTGGGCGTCTCTCTCACTCCCCCTCCTTAGAAGAAGGGGAGAAGAAAGTATGCTGGAAAGGAAAAAGACTCACAGGTTGAGACAAGGGTTGAGATACAGCAAAAAGGAAGAGGGGAGGAAAAAAAAAAAAAAAAAGAAAAAAAAAAAAAGAGCAAAGGTTGTGCAAAGCACACTGAGAGAGAAAAGAAATTACTCTCTACTTCCCATCAACAAGTGATGTTCAGCCAAGCAGGACTTCCATATGCACAGTGGATGTTTGGGAGGACAGACTTCATAATGAGAGCCCCCCCCTTCTCCTTCTCCTTCCCCTTTCCCAGCTTTTATTGCTGAGTGTGACACCATCTGGTATAGAATATCCCTTTGGTTGGTTTAGGTCAGCTGCCCTGGCCATGTCCCCTTCCCACCTCTTGCCCATCCCAAGCCCACTGGATCTTAGAGGGGTTTGGAGGGAGTCTTGGTGCTGTGCCAGCACTACTCAGCAATAGACAAAACTTTGGTGTGATACCAATGCTGTTCTAGCTACAAGTGCAGAGCACAGCACTGTATGAGCAGCTGCAGGGAAAGGTAACTCCATCCCAGCCAGACCCAGTACACCACAGGTTTTTTTGGAACAAAGTTTTGTTTGTTTGTTTGTTTGTTTGTTTGTTTTTATAAAACTACATCTACTGAAGCTTCTATATTAGAATGCTTGGAAAAAAAAAAAACATATAAATATATTTTCAATTACAAGACTATAGTGATCTACATACAGATTGTTTAGTGCTAGTGGAGTGACACAGCATGATATACTGTATTTTGACTCTACCTTGCCTTCTAAACCATGGGGTTCATTTATACCTCTAGAGCCTCAGATACATGTCTATGACCTTGGTATCTCTGAAACAGAAAAAAAAAGCTTTAATTGTAATGATCTTTCTAATAAAAGGTGTGATTGTCACAGAATCACAGAATCACAGAATTTCCTAGGTTGGAAGATTGTGATCACACCTAACTGAAATGAGACTAACTTCATTTTCTTAACCAAAAGAAAGAGTTTGTCAGGGCATCTGACAAAGTGTTTCACAGTTATCACTGTAGGATTGTTTTCTTAATTTAACTGTGAAGTTAAATACAGACTGTATGATGAAGTCTGTATTACCCAAGAACCACTCTGAAACCCAACATACATACTAAACACTGTTGGCACAGAGCCATGGAACATAATACTGAAGGTAGCAACAAGAGAAAAGAATACATATAGCTTGAATTGGCAGTGATGAACAGAGGGTATTACAGTCAGAAACCAGCAGCTGTTAAGCATAAGTGATGGGGGGACATGTGTGGTGCGTGGGCAGTCCCCTCCTGCTGCAGCAGCTCCTGGGTTGGTAGAGCAGGAGACTTTTTTTTTTTTCATGGTAATACATGGTTGGTAGGTTAAAGGTTGAGGTAGTTGTTGACAGAGAGCCAGGCGTGCCAGATTTAATTGAAGAAAAACAGGACAAATAAGAATGAGCAGGATGGATTCCCTTTTACTTTGAGCCAGCGCAGTGGAGGTGAGCTGCCTTGCAGCCAGCCGCAGCTCAAGCAGTCATGAATTAAAGCAGAGGAATAGGAGAGTGACCAAGTATCACTGACTAATTTAACAGATTAATGCACTACAATGGCATTCGCTAAAGAGATACTTGTCTGCGCTGAAGTGCCCCTTTAGCTACTTGGGTGGGCTAGAAGGTCAAGCCAGCATCAATAGAAGTTCCCCCTGCTTCCCCTGAACTGAATTCCTGGTATTCCTGAGCTGAATACTAAACGACAGGACGCTCCCTGCCCGCCCTGAGCCATGCAAGAAACCCAAAAAAAAAAAAAAAAAAAAAAAAAAAAAAAAAGCGAGTACAACAGCGACAGAAGTAAATTTAAGGAAACCTTCCTTGCTCCGGGGCCGCTCTCCCTGCGGCTGCCCCTCGGGGCTCGCCGGGTTTCCGCCGCTCGGGTCCCGCCCGCCCGGAAGGCGCCGCAGGTGAGGCCACCGGGGCGGGACGGGCCGGGCCGGGCCGGGCCGGGCAGGGTGCGGAGCCCCGGGGCCGGTGCCGCAGCGGGCAGGTGCCGGGGCTCTTCCCCCGCCGCCGCCGCCGCCGCGCCGAGCGCCGGCCATGTCGCGGAGCGCCTCGTCCCCGCCGCCCGCCGGCTCCTCGCCGCCGCCGCTGCCCCTGCAGCCGCCCTGCGGCCCCGGCGGCGGCGGCGGGGCGGCCGAGCTGAAGCCGGTGCGGCGCTTCGTGCCCGACTCCTGGAAGAATTTCTTCAAGGGCCGGCGCGGCCGGGAGGCCGGCTGGGGCAGCACGGCGTCCGACATCAGGTACGTGTCGGATGGGGTGGAGTGCTCGCCGCCCGCATCGCCCGGCGCCAGGCGGGCAGAGCCCCGGTCGGTGCCCGGCTCCTACCGGGAGCCCTATGGAGGGTCGGGGGGCAGCTGCCCGTCGAGGAAGGAGGCTGAAGCCATGCTGCGCGGGGACTCGCTGGGGTCGCTGGAGCAGCATGCGCCCACTGGCATGACCTACAGCGAGCGGGTGGAAGCCTACCACCAGCGGTACGCCTACATGAAGTCCTGGGCTGGCCTGCTCAGGATCCTCGGCGTGGTGGAGCTGCTGCTGGGCGCCGCCGTCTTCGCCTGCGTGACGGCCTACGTGCACAAGGACAACGAGTGGTACAACATGTTCGGGTACTCGCAGCCCTACGGCTACGGGGCCAGTGGCACCTACGGAGGCTACTACTACAGTGGACCCAAAACTCCTTTCATCCTGGTGGTAGCCGGCGTGGCGTGGATAGCCACCATCGTGCTGCTGGTGCTCGGCATGTCGATGTACTACCGGACCATCCTCCTCGATTCCAACTGGTGGCCGCTAACAGAGTTTGGCATTAATGTGGCCATGTTCTTTCTGTACATGTCGGCGGGCATAGTGTATGTCAACGACATCAACCGAGGTGGTCTCTGCTATTACCAGTTCTTTAAGACGCCGATAAACGCCTCTTTCTGCCGCATAGAAGGAGGTCAGACAGCAGCAATCATCTTCCTGTTCGTCACGGTGGTCGTCTATCTGATTAGCGCGTTAGTTTGTCTGAAGCTGTGGAGGCACGAAGGAGCCAGGAGGCACCGGGAGTTAATGGAACGAGAGGTAGGTCCTGAGCAGCCGCCTTCTCTCTGGTGGGTATGGCATGGCGGGCACCACTCCAAGATCTTTTCCTGTGTCAAAGACTGGTCGTATCAGGTGTGCAGCAAGCACAAAGCCTTTGAGGGTGGGCTTTCACAAATCTCAGAGCACTGAATAAAAGGTGCATTGAAGATGCCTGGCCCAAAATCTTTTTTGTTATTGACTTTGGTAGGGAAAGGGCTCTGTTCGCTTTGGAATACTGGGTTCTCTTCCTGCAGCAGGTGATGAACTGCTTCCTGGTATGTGTTTTCCAAACAAAGGAAGAAATGAACAATGTGCCTGTTCAGCTCTTTAGTAGGGCTGGGCTTAAAGCCGCCTAGCATTTCTTTGAAGAATGTGCTTTCAGCATGTGAAGTGCTAGCATGAGCCACAATAAGAATATGAAATATGCATTTGGACTTACAAGCAAAATTCTAAGCTACTTCTTTTTGTCTTTTTAGCTTTGCATATAGCAGTACTAGGCAATAATGGTAATAATAGAGCTGCCTAGATCTAGGTGTCTCAGATTTCAAGTAATTTCATCTTTTGAATTAAACTATCTTGCATTTGCAGCTGGCTTTGCCCCTACTAGAAACTTTCAGTGCTCACCTAGTTAATGATAAACTTTAATAGTGGAGACCTAGCACTATCAGCTAGAACATTCAAAGTCATCTGCGTAAAAACCTCTTTCACGTGAATGCCCCAACAACAACAAAAAAATAATAAATCAATAGAACTTAATGTACCTTTAAAACTTGCAGTGAAACCTGTGAAAGCCTAACTTACTGGGGGTCAGTATTTAAATAACTTTAGTAAGAGATACCAAGTTGTTTCATCAGCTTTATGATTGCAGTTTGTTGATTTGTAGCATTTTCATTTAATGCTGGTTTTTTTTTTTTTTTTTTTTTTTGCCAACATGTTCAATGAAACTGAGGCTCCCCTTTTAAAAAGTGAATTACAGATGTATGATAAAACTTTATTTTTAACAAATTTGCAAATATGTCCTTCAAGATTGAGGTGATTGTTGGCATTACATAGAAGGTTGCTCAGACATTCTTCCCTCTTATTATCAATGTTCTTTTATTCTAGTTATTTAAGATTTTTATTTTTTGTAAGCCAATACTTCTAAAGCCAATTATACAGGTTAGGTGAGAGGTTAGTCTGGAGAATGCTCTGCAAAATAGCTGCTGGTTGAGTTACTGGTTAGCACACTGTTGTGTTTGCTAGGCAATGAACTAGACTGCAGAGTGTCAGCAAGTTAATACAGGCTGGAATGTGAAATAATCAAGGTGATTGGCAATTGATTGGAGTATTTCCTCTACACTGCTGCAAACAGCTGTGCTACAGAAGATCCTGTCGGTTTTGGTGATTTGTGTTAATTCCAACATTCTTAAATAGCCTTTAAAGAAATTGATCTGAAAGTATTCCTTATGCTAAATTTATTCATACTTGAATATAAATACATAACGATCTGTACAGCATGACTCTGGGGGGTGGGGGAGAAGTTTAAGTGTCTGTGTGTTGTTTTTTTATCTTATTATTACTTAAAATAAAACATTAAAGGTCGTGGGTTTTTTTGTTTGTTTGTCATTTGTTTGTTTGTTTTATAGATGAAAACACAGTCGTCTTTACCAGAAAAGAAGGTAGGAAGGAAATTTATTTTTCTCTTTCTTTAGTAGCATTTCAGTGTGTATTCTTTTTCTTTTGACTCTTCGTTTTGGCTGACCTACCAACTCAGGGAGGGGAGGAGGCTAGGAAAAGATTAGGTTTAATTCTTCAATGTAGTTGGGATGGTGTTCTACCTAGAAGATTTGGAAGAAGCTTGTGAAGAAGTTATCACTCGTTAGTCTAGGTTATAAAATTTACTGTAGACAGAAAATCTAATGTCTGTTTCTGTATGTGACCTTACTCTCTTTCATGAAGTGACAAGTTCTATAGCACTTATCATAGAGTTTTGCAGACTTACCTGTAACAGCAGAGTGTCTGATGCATTGCACGTTTTAGGGATTTTTTTCCCTCCTGGTTGCTTACTTAGATTGGAGAGTAGCCAGTGGAAGCACAGTAGTAGGTGCTCTGTAACTTCAGTTTGCTTCTGTGACTCTAAGACTGCTTCAAGTCCCCTTTGCAAACTTTGAAATATCAGCAAAAAAGAGGATTTTAGTGCTTCTGCTGCAGAAAGAAGCAGGTGCATATACTACAGAGTTTGAATGGGATCTTACTACAAAAGATGTTGATGATTCCCAGAGAACTTCTGGTGTTTCTTTCAGTCCTAAATGTCTTCCAGTAGATACTGTGAATTTCCCACCACTGTCTTCTCTGTTGCTTACTTCAGTACTGAATCAGGAGACTTTTTTTTTTTTTTTAACGTCTTCTGCAACGACTCCATGAGCTATTATTTCTGGATTAAGGGATAAACTGTAGAATATTATGCAAGGGGAAGAGGAAAGTCCAGTTACTATACGAGAAGCATTACTGTAACTCTTTCCTAATTTTCTCATTATAGTAAAGGTTGTAAAGAATGTACTGCTGTTCAGTTCTCTTATTAATGTCTTCATATTAATCGGATACTTCACATTAATTGGTTACTTTATGGAGTTTGTTATATTGCATTTGAAGGACAGCTGACTTTCTATTTGGAACTAATTTTTTTTTTTTCCTTTTAAAACTTAGTATGACAGTGGTGATGGACCAAGAGAAGAGGCCAATTACAGTCAGCTTAAATCAGTGGAAAGGAAACAGGAGCTACTTAATGGTCATATACCTGCAGGACACATTCCTAAACCTATAGTGATGCCAGACTATTTAGCGTAAGTGTCTTGACTTTGATAAAAGAACATAATGGAGAATACTCAGATGATGTTTTTCACTCAATATTTCTCATATATATATTCATGTTTTCTGTGTCATGCTGTGTGTACTGTGGGAACTCATAATTCTTTATCAATGCTGTAGACACAGCAATGTAAACAAGGAATCTGGACTTTTAAAAACAAACAAATCCCCAAACACAACCAAAATGTTAGAACAAGTTATAATCTAACGTGTAGAATAATTACTAGAGTGTAAGTACCACCACATAGGGTGGGAAATTACCACATATGTGGGAAATTACTTTTTAGCCACTGAAAATTGACTGATCTTCTACTTACTCTAGTGCTAAATTGATAATATACTCCCTTTTAAAGAGCAGGCCTTTACATGGTCAAGTATGAGACGATAAATCGATTTATATACTATTTGTCATACCTTTCAATGCTTTGCATACATGAAAATTTCAGCAGGTTACAAAATTAGCAGTCAATACAGGAATACTATATTGATGTCAAGGGTCTGTGTGTTTTTTGAAGTCATATGTCTAATACTAGTTCTTGAAAATCCTTTTTCTGAAGGAAATACCCAGCAATTCAAACAAATGAAATGCGAGACCGGTACAAAGCAGTATTCAATGATCAGTTTGCCGAGTATAAAGAACTGTCTGCGGAAGTTAATGCTGTATTAAAAAAGTTTGATGAGCTGGATGCATTGATGAGACAGCTTCCTCATCATCCTGGAAGTATATACGTAAGTACCTGTGAAGTGGGCTTATGGAAAGCACAGGTAATATTAAGCAGATTCTGACTGACTTTCTTTGGGCACAACATCTAGTAATACTGGCAATGGCTCAGTAGGAGAGACAGTTTTCCCCAAATATGTTCTTTCTTGTTTGGTCATCAGTCAAGGCTGCTAAGTTGCAATTAGATTGTATTGGTGTGTGTTTGTTTGTTTGTTTGTTTTTTCCAAAGTATTTTCATGCTATCAGCTTTTAAGTTGGAGTAAATTAATTATTTTCACTATTTCCCAAGTTCAGAATGTACAACTAAAATAAATCAATAAATCTGATCAACTGAGAGATTGACTTCTGACAAGTATCTTGTAAAATTTACAAGAAGATTAGGAGTGTACTCAATGTGTTTAAAAATGTGTGGTCTCTCTTCTTAGGAACAGGAAAGGATATCAAAAGTTCTGCAAGAATACAAGAAAAAGAAAAATGTGAGTGATTTCAGCTTTACATTGCTCAAGAATCTAAAGAATAGCAAAGAGAATGTAAATATCAGCATTTCTGATACTAGGTACAGTTTGCTAGTTCAGGGTAACCCTAGCAATTACAGGGCTTTGTATATTTTGTCTTTTAAAACTGTAGCATACTACCCACTTCATTCATGTCAACAACCTGTTTTGAGACTAATGATTTTACTAGTCAGATGTGGAAGAAAACACTTTTGAGGGTTTCAGTCTTCTAAGAGTACATCTCATCTATTAATATTCCAGAGTCCTTTCAGAGGACTACTTAGTTTTTGGGATCCAGTTCATATACATTCACTAGCTGGCACAGACTGCAGATACATTAACAGAAAAGATAGTCTTAGCCTTCAAAAGAAGTTTTGTGTTTTCTTTGTGGCATGAAATTAAAGTGGACTTCCAAAAATAATTTCCATTGTGATCCAAAAAGTTTCACTTTGTCATTTTTAAATGCCAGCAGTATTCTATTAAAAAAAAGTCATACATTAAAAGTACCCTTTTTTTCTCATAAAATTCAAATTGTGTCCATGCTAAGTTTCATTGCTCTTTTGGGAAAGGGGCTTATTAGACATACCAGAACACATGCATAAAATTATGTAGTAGAATGTCACTTATACGTAGAGATTTCTGTTTAAAAGCTGCTTTGTTTACTGTGTAGCTACAGCTCATTAAAGCAGAACTTCTTCCTGCAGCCCTTCACAAAGGAACGGGAAACAGGAAGGAAATAAGAAAGAATATGATTTTGGAGAATAATTGTATAATGTCCTTAATCAAGAACATCACTGGTAATAGACTACTTTTGGATGAAACTGAAAACATGAATATTAATATAAGGGTTTGTGTATTTTTGGCAGGATCCTGCATTTCTGGAGAAAAAGGAGCGTTGTGAATACCTCAAGAATAAGCTTTCTCACATAAAACAACGAATTCAGGACTATGATAAAGTTATGAATTGGAATGTACAAATATAGCAGTGCCTTGACCTCGGGGATACTACTTTCTGGTTTTTAAATCAATATGCATATTTTAAAATATTTATTTACTTTCAGAACTGTACACTTTCTACGGGGATAACTGCCTAATCATTTTGTCACTTATTTAGATATTGTATGTTATGGTCAGGTTTTGTATGCAGATCAGTTATAAATCCATGTAAAGAAGCTGTCAGATATGTTTAGAATACCGGTGTTAACATTATGCTGTCATCAGCCAGTACACAGCCTGGCCTCTTAAGGGTGCATACTTTATCTGAAAATACTGTATCTGCAGAGTCCACTAAAAAAAGCAGTTCTAAATACTGTATCAAGAGTGTGTATATAAATGCTGTAACAATTTCAGATTTTATGTATAGATGACATCTTAATGGTATCAGAAAGAGTTGAGCTGTTCCTCGTGGCTGGGGTTTGGCAGAGTAATTCATGACACAGAAGTACTCTATAGACTTGTTTTCTACTTAGAAAGTAGGAAATCAGTTTTATAAGACTCCTGTATTTTCAAATTCTCTGCTGTATGTCAGAAGTTATCTGGAATTTCACCTAATAAGGGATGCAGAATAAGTTCCTGTTTAAGCAATAATTGTATGCTGGGTTGTGTTTTGTTTCCTATGCTCCTCTGTCAAGATGACACAGCAAATATGTGGCCTTAAGGGAAGAGAGGTACAGAGTTGGAATCATGTTTAGTGGTCCACTAGCATTGCTAGTGTTCTCTACATATATTTTAGGGTTCATCTTAGTAGGTTTCCATGGCCTTAAAGAAAAGGAAAACACTCATTTTCTTTGTCTGCAAGATACAGGACTTTTTGTTTTGGACAAGTTTTAAGATTACCTTGGTGCAAGTGTTTGAGAACTCATTATTCGGAGAATTAAATTGTTTCCCATTTGAAGTATAAATTACTAGCATCTTTTATAAGGGCAGGTAGGATGTTTTGTGTATTTTCTAAAGCATACGTTTTCATATTGTGTCTTGGAGATACAGGTTTGTATATGCAAATCTTTCCATGAGCTAGCGAATTCTCTTCTTTGTATGCTTTTTTCACATCTTTGTTTACTTTTTTACTTAGTGAAATTGTTAGAAGCATTGGTAGTTTCTTTGTACAGTTTTCTATACCTGCAATTTGACTTTTCTTAAATACATTTTAATTTAAAAAAAAGGCAGTGTAACCATGTTATTCTATTGTTCATAAAGGCATTTGGTTGGAAAGGAGGTGCTCTGCTTAAGGTTATTTTAATACTTGTTTTACTGATTGTGTTTTCTTCAAAAGAAAAGGTTTCAACTTTGGCATTAATGCAATGGGAAGGTGTAGGAAAGCCGTTTCCAGTTTTGAACAGTGATGGTAGTGCTGGTGTAGCCACAATTGTAATTGTTGGAAGTGCATTGCTATACCTCTCTCTGAGCGTTAATTCCCTTTTGAGTTTTGAGCCCTTATCATTTATGATGCAATCGTGATGGCTGCAAACTCACATTCATATTTTTGAAGTTGACATTCCAGTTTTATCAGCCACTTAAATTCCATGAGTTTTAGTGGATGAAGTAAATAACACAAGACACTATGGGAACAGAGAGAGTTAGAAAACTTGGCACCTCTTCATTTGAAAAAACTTCAGTCTGATCCACCTGAACAGTCTTTCAGTATTTCTGTCAGCCTGAGGTCAGACAGCAGTAAGTGTTATACTTTGTTCTCCTACTTGTCTCAATTGTCTCTTCTCCAGGTAGCTCTCCTTTTCAACTAGGAGGAAACCTTTCTACCTTATAAAGGAGCTAGGCCAAGTGTTTTATACCTATTGTGCTTTACATATGTTAAAAAATTAACTTCTGTTTGTAAGCTCCTTGTCAAAGACTGCAATCTAATGCCCTTTCACTGTACACTCAGACTTCTTGTTGCTCTCAGTGGAAATTCTGAGCTTTGTGTCAGTACCAGAAGATGACTAATTGAAGTTTAAGGATCAACTGATGTTTATAAAACGCTAAAAAAGAAGCTGACTTTGTTTTCTGGGGAATCATAGAATGGTTTGGGTTGGTAGAGACCTTTAAAGATCATCTAGTCCACCACCACGGGTTGTGAAAAGCCCCACCCAACCTGGTGGAAGGGGCATCAACAACTTCCCAGGGCAACCTGCTCCTGTATTGTCGTGGTTTAACCCGGCTGGCAGCTAAACACCACGCAGCCGTTCGCTCACCCTCCCCCCTCCCTCTCTGGGACGGGGGAGAGAAATGGAAAGTGAAGCCCGTGAGTTGAGATAAAGACAGTTTAATAAGACAGGAAAATAATAATAACAAAATAATAATAACAATAATAACAATAATGGTGATAATAGGAAAGTAATAATTATATGTACAAACAAGTGATGCACAATGCAATTGCTCACCACCCGCTGACCGATGCCCAGCCTAACCCCGAGCAGTCCGCCCCCCCCCCCCCCCGGCTAGCCACCCCTATATATTGTTTAGCATGACATCAGATGGTATGGAATACCCCTTTGGCTAGTTTGGGTCACCTGTCCTGGGTCTGTCCCCTCCCAGCTCTTACTGCACCCCCAGCCTGCCTGTTGGCAGGACAGAGCAAAAGGCTGAGATGTCCTTGGCTTGGTATAAGCACTGCTCTGCAACAATTAAAACATCGGGGTGTTATCAGCACTCTTCTCATCCTAAGCCAAAACACAGCATTCCACCAGCTACTAGGAAGAAAATTAATTCTGTTCTAACTGAAACCAGGACATGTATCTAATCTCCCTCATAGTAAAGAATTTCTTCATACGTCTAATCTAAATCTAACCTTTTTTTTCCAATTTAAAACAATTACCTTTTGTCCTGTCACTACAGTTAAAATGTCTAGCTCCATCTTTCTGATGAACTCCCTGTGTATATTGAAGTATTGCAATTGTAGAATTGTAGAATGTCTCCGGTTGGAAGGGACCTTAAAGACCATCTCCAATCCCCATGCCATAGGCAGGGACACCTCCCACCAGAACAGGTTGCCCAAAGCCCTATCCAACCTGGTCTTGAATACCTCCAGGAATGGGGCATCCACAACCTCTCGGAGCAGCCTTTGCCACTGCCTCACCATGCTCTGAGTGAAGAATTTCCTCCTAACCTCTAATCTAAATCTCTCCTCTTTTAGTGTGAAACCATTCCCCCTTGTCCTATAGTTACCTGCACAACCAGAAGTTGTTCTCCATCTTTTTTATAAGCCCCCTTTAAGTACTGAAATACTGCAGTCTAACAAATCTGTATCTCACCAGTCTAAATGCAAGATTGTTGTGGAGGACAGACCATATCAAGGCCTTACAGAAGATTGTCTGCATGCTTAGTTGGCCTTTCTCACATAGGAACACTGAGATGCATCTTCAGCCTCCCCTTGAAAGTGGTTTCAGTTTCAGTCTCTGGGAAACTGGCTTCTGGACCCTCAGACAGTGTTTCTGCATACCCTTTCCAGAAACATCATGCTTCTCTTCCTGCTGATTTCCCAACAAATAGGTAGGGAAAAGGGCACACAGTACTAGAAAAAGGGAAAAAGCTCAGCAGAGACAGTTGAGTGTGGCTCTCTCCACTGTTCCTAGCAAGGTGCCACAGGAGAAGGCGTTTACCTTCACACCTTATGAAATCCGGCAGGGCAACACTACGACCTTTGTGTAAATCGCTTGCTCAATCCTGAGTCTGTCACAAGGCCAAAGGTTGCTAAGCAGGCAGTTTCGGTGTATGCAATTGGTGAGCTGGTTTTGATCTAACCTATCAAAGGACGACTGAAAAGAAACTTGGCTACAGTGCTCTGACTGCCAAAATAGAAACAAAGACATTCTAATCTCTTGGAGAAATCAAGATTAGTGAAATAACTAATGGCTGGGAGTTGAAGCCAAACAAATACAAGATAGAAACGTGGAGTAAATTTACTGAAAATTAGTTGCAATCATTGAAAGTGATCTCTTGATACCCTTAAAGAACAGAAAAACTGTAGGTAAACTGTATTTACTAGATGATTATCACCTAGATCTCTCTATGCAGTCTCTTTACTCCTGACTTTGTTAATCTACATGGCTAAATGTACATGTAAAGAGTCTGCTATGTGACCTTACTAGTGTGACTGGGTTTTTTGCAGAAGGTGGTTATCATTTATTTGAATCTTAACACGTAATATTGCTATACATAGCAAACATTCAGCATGCATTTTCACATAGGGTCTATCTCAGACAATGAGTTCATGTAGGAAGACCTTCTATGCTTCAGTCTTCGTCTGAGAAAATGCTCACCTGTCTCTGCAGATCCACAAAGGCAAATGTCCAAGAGACCTGCAGTTTCCAGGAACATAAGAGTTTTCTAACTGGACTTAAGTTTGAAAGGGGCAGTATTCATAAACTCTTTGCTAATTTGTACCTTTAGCACTGTCTAACGAATATACACAAGAGTTTGCATCACATAGTAGGGCCAATTGGCTTTAATGACAACATAGCAACTAAAGATACTGGTGCTAATGAAAAACCAAATGGGTATGGATTTGAATTTTTAGTTGGTTCATCTCAAAATTGTTATGGGATTTGAAACATTTGGGCTATCATAATCTGACAGATGCATTTATAGATGTCTTGCATCTGAAAGATGCATTCCTGTCCAGAATTAAAATTCTTTGCCTTGATAATAAAAAGTATCCTTGTTCTGAAAAAAAGCATAATTTCTCCCTATTTCTGCTAGAATTGTTAGCTTGCACCTGTCTTTTCATGTTGACAATTTATAAATTGGACTTTTTCCTTCTTAAGAAAGGATGGTGTGTGACCTAGTGGGAGTAGATCAAGTTACAACTACATACTAGCTTATATTAACTTATTAAAATTAAGTTTTTTTTTTTGTTTGTTTGTTTGTTTGTTTTTAATTGTAAGTAGTTTTCATTGTTTTCCTTTTAGATGTCATAGATTTTTCCCAGGTTTGCTTTAACTGAAAGCCAATTTCTTTCTCATCTGTTTCCTGTGTATTTATAAATTGCTCCTGATAAATGCTGCAGTCTGAAAGATACTGAAATGGTAAGTTTTGCTAAGTTCCCTGCTCCTGTTTAAGGAAATACTACTTTTGTTTAAACATTATCTTCCTCGTTTCTTGTCTTACTTGGATGCAGAGTGACACCCCTTAGAAACGGATGCTTGGTGACTTTCCTGTAATTCAAGAGGTCAAAGCCAGTTTTGGCATGTTTCCACTGTATCCAGTAAAGCTGTGATTGCTCTGCAGAGCTGTTGGCTAAAACAATCTGTGCTTCATTATGATGCTTACAAAATTCTTGGTAACTTAAGTCTACCTATTTGTATTACCCACCTACAGCACATTGGATCAAAGTAATGAATAAGTGTGCTGTAACAATATAGTTTTTCACCGATGACAATGTATAGAGTAAAATCTTCCTGTTGATCAATTGATTCTGCAAACCTGAAAGGGTTTGAATTTGTAGAAATAGCTGCTCAGCTTTTAGTATATTAATAAGTAAACTAATATTTGTAGAGGATTTGAATGCTGAATACTTGAGTTAGGGGTGGAACAAGAAACAAAGAAAGAAAACCTGGAAAAAACAAGTTAGTCTTATTTAGGGCTTTCAGATCTGTTTCATTTAGGATTATACATTTTTTTTTTTTAATAATGTATTTATTACTGATACGACATGATTTTTTAACAACCACACTTGAATTTCAAACTATACTTGAAAACATCTATTAACTGGTATAAAGGTCAGTACACTGGCTGTAAAGTAGTTGTGCTTCTTTCAGAAATTCAATACTGATGTTAAGAATAATCATGTTAAGTGCTCATTCACGTAAGGACTGTTGCTTGGCTTTGCTGCTGCTGTTTCTTACTTGGATTCCAGTTTTTGCAGTTCAGGTAATCCTGAAATTAGAGTAGGAGAAACAGTTTTTCAGGTTGGAGGTCCCAAAAAATAGTGCATAGTACCATTTCTAATACCATGCACAGAGCCTTACGAAAGGCTTCACTGCTGTATATTGGCTGCTTGTTCATCTGCAGATAGGTCTCCAGTTCCCACTTTCTCAAAGATGTGCTAACTAGTGCATGTTTTATGCAGTAGTTTTGTTTGTTTGCTTGTTTGTTTGTTTGTTTTAAGTAGCTTGGTAGTTTTGTAAACTACACTTAAACTTATAAATTACACTTATAAACTACACTTAAACTTATAAATTCTTACAATTTGTCAGATAGAACTGTTTTGTTTTTACATAATTCCCTCTTCCACCAAACCCCCTTACATGTATCTTTTATTGTGTGCTGCCTCTAAGATGAATCGATGCTGCTCATAATTATTATAGGTACAAGCAAAACATAATCATGAAACATCAAACTGCCTGAAACTAATTATTTACTTTTGTACTTTTTATGTCAATCTGAAAAGATTTCCAACTGTTTTTATGCATGAAACAACACGCTTTTATGTAATTACTATTTCTTTTCACTTGTCTTGTGGTAAATCAAACACATGCAAGCTTTTAAAACTGCATGTAATTTTCATTCCAGCAAATAATTTCAGACATATTCAGGTGTATTCAGAATCCACACTAGGAGATTTTAAGTATAGGTTTAGACCTTGTGAAATTACTGGAACATGTAAAGCACCTGTGATATGTTTGTTTGTCCCAAAAAAATACATATGCTCTCCTATTCCTACAACACATGTACTCTTTGGTGTCACTGGCTTTCTTCCTCTATGCCTATAATTCAGCAGTTAAGGTGATTATTTTTTTTTCTACCGCTGTGTATCATTCTGTTTCAGAGATACATAAAAATTATATGTAGGCAAGTGTAAATAAAATGTATGTAGTTTTTCATTTTCACAACAGATTTCAGATGTTTAATGTTTCATAATTTTTATCCAGTTTTTCTATTACTGAATTTGTTCTGATAACAAATCTGTCACCTTGTTCACTTCTGATCTTGTATGTGTGTTTTTCCCTGCTGCTTCATCTCCACAAAGGCCAATCCATCCTACAGCAGCACAGCAGCCATGTCTTCTCAAGCAATGTGACATGAATTCATACAGATGAAAACACATTTATTTAAACACATCATTCTCTAACTAGTGCTGTTGTAATGTAGGGACTATGTTGTGCTTCACTGGTCATCAACTGATGTGATACTACTGCAGATTTTTTTTTGTCAATGGTTTGCCACATTGTTAAACGTGGTTTTAAAACCTTTACTACAGTAGTTGTAAAAGGTGGTTAGTCAACTCTTGTAAACAAAACAGTGCCTTTTCAGTGTGAGTAGCACAAACAAAATCTTCTGTCTGCCTATGAAGATAATCACTATTACAAGGGCTTAAAAATTTCTTCTTTAGAGAGTATATTAAAAGTCCCTCTTGGACCTATCTGTGAGACAAGAACACAGTTTTTCTACTGGATTTTAAAACTGTGACAGGTTGTTTCTTGGTAGTTTGTGTCTTGACAGAGTTTTGTGCAAACAATGGAATATCAAGGCTGTAAAATGAAATAGTCTGTTGTCCTGTCTTGAAAAGCAAGTGAAAATAAAAAGCTTTAGGAAGTTTTCATCTCTAATTCCTCCTACATTACACCATCTTCTGGTGTACCACTATGGTATTTATAGACAAAAAATAAACCTCTTCAAGGTCACATTGGTATGTATGGTTAGAACTCATCCAGTTCAGTATCATGACCAGTACATTAATCAATATCTAAAAGCACTTCTGCTGTAATCTGTGATGTCAACAGCTGTTGGATATGAACTGAAGAGGTTTTCTTCTATCATTCAGTCTCTTTAACCATTATCCCGGCCCTTGGAGTTAATTGTATGCTTGCAAAAGAGACAAATGATAAATGTAAAAGAAACTTGAATGATAATAGGATCATAGAATATGTGAGTTGAAAAGGATCATTGAGTCCAACTCCTGGGTGCCTAAAGGACCACCCAATAAACAAATAAACAAATCTCATTAAAGATAAGGGATGCTATATCAAAATATGTTTCTGCTCTCCCTGAGAAAATTCCTGCCAGAACCATTCAGAGGAACGCTAGATGGCTGAAGGTCAAGTAACGTAATTACTGCCCAATCCTCCATCCACCCAGTTCACAACCCGATACTCCCAAAGCCACTTGAGTTGTTCACCTTGCTAATCCTCACTGTCATCTGGCTGAGTATCAACTTGAGACTAGTTTCCAATGGATCACATAGTATAAGAGCAATTGTGTGCAACTGTACATTCACTTCTCGGTACTTTGGAGTGTTTCTACCACATTTGGCAGAAGAGTAACGCCCAAAAATCCAGTTTTAATTTCATAAAAATGTATATTTCCACTTGTGTTCCAACACAAATGCTTCATTGTGAAATTACCTGCTACTAAATGAGTAACACATAAGAAACTCCACACAGAATACTACAGTCCTTGAAAAAAAAACTTTTACTTTCCTGCTTCCAGTGAGATGGGTGGTCTGAAGGAGGTCTCTAAGCAGCAGCAGCAGCAGATCATCACTAAACTGCCTCCATTCACTTAACAAAGAGAAGCTTAAATATACAATGGGCTGTATTTCTTACAAGCAGAAGAGAACTGGCATTTTGGGGATGAGAGAAATCAGCTGGTACTCACATTTTTAAAACCAGACAGGGACAGGAACTGGGGTTTTAAATAGTAAGTAGTGAACAGCTACATCATGTGCAATTAACATGGGAGCAAAAAGCATACCCGTGCTGCGGAATCTCAACATCGCAGCGTGCTTTTGGAATGCAACTGGGAGTTGGCTGTTGTACTGGCTGTACATGGCAAGGTTTTGGCAGCAGGGGTCTGCACAGGTGGCCTCTGTGAAGCTGCCCCATGTTAGATAAGGGACAGTTTCAGCTGGCTCCAAACGGACCCACTGCTGACCGGAGCCAAGCCAGTAAGTGATGTTTGTGCCTCTTGGAGAAGAGATTTAAGGAAGAGAAAGAACTTTCCTGCAACAGCAGCTGGGTGAGAGGGCTGAGAGCCAGCCCTGCAGCCCCCACGGGCAGTGCAGCAGGAGGGCAGGAGGTGCTGCAGGCAGGCAGCAGCAGTTCCCCTGCGGGCTGTGCAGGGAGAGGCCCCTGGTGGAGCAGGCTGTCCCCCTGCAGCCCATGGGTCCCACATGGAGCAGATCTCCATGCTGCAGCCCCCCCATGGGTGGAGGAGCCCCCGGTGGAGCAGGTGGATGTGGCCTGGAGGAGGCTGCGGCCCATGGAGAGCCCCCGCAGGAGCAGGCCCCAGCCCGTGGAGAGGAGCCCACGCAGGAGCAGGGGGTCTGGGGGGAGCTGCTGCCCACCCGTGGGGGACCCGTGCTGGAGCAGTTTGCTCCTGGGGGATGGATGGATGGATGGATGGACCCCGTGGGACGGAGCCGTGTGGGAGCAGTGCTTGAAGAGCTGCTGCCTGTGGGCAGCCCTCCAGGCTCAGTTGGGGAAGGACGGCATCCCTGGGAGGGACCCCACGGGGAGAAGGGTCAGAAAGTGAAGCAGCGACGAAGATGAAGCGCTACAGACTGACTGCAGCCTCCATTCCCTGTTCCCCTGCACCGGTCGGGGGGGAGCTGGATGGTGAGAAGAGTGGAATGCTGGATGAAGCTGGACGGTGGGAATGCGTTTGTACTTTGCTTTTAGTTTCTCACTGCACTAGCTTGCTAGTAATAGCTAATAAACTTTATTAATGTCCCCACGCTGAGTCTGCTTTTGCCCGTGATGACGACTGCCGAGTGATCTCCCGGAACGGCGGCTGCGAGGCGCGGCCGGCGGCCGGCGGGGCTTGGCGGCGGCACCGCGGCGGAGGGGAGCGGGGAGGCGCTTCCGTGCGCGGCCGGAGGGCGGCGGCGGGCGCAGCGTGAGGAGCGGAGGGGCCCGCACCCGTCCCCGGGGCACCCTCGGGTCCCCTCCCGTGGCCGCAGCCCCCTCGTCCCGCCCCGCCGAGGAGCCTCAGCCGGCGGCAGCCGTGCCCGCGGGGGTGTCAGGGCAGCGCCGCTGCCGCCGCCGCCATGGATGAGGAGCCCGAAAGGACCAAGCGCTGGGAAGGAGGCTACGAGAGAACATGGTGGGTGCGGGTGCTGCCTCCCTTCCCCTGCCCTGCCTGCTCAGCCCCGGGGAGCACGGGGGAGGCCCCCCAGGTGCTGAAGCAGCGGCTGTTTTCGTGCAGGGAGATCCTGAAGGAGGACGAGTCGGGATCGCTGAAGGCGACCATCGAGGACATCCTGTTCAAGGCGAAGAGGAAAAGGTACAGCGCCTGCAGCGCTGCTTTCGCTTTGGCCCCCGTCGGCCGGTGGTGTCAGCGTGGCTGGCAGGCTGCATTTGGCCTTGCACCTTCAGCTGATGTGACAGTGCCTGGGAAGGAGAAGAAATAGTTTCGGATGTGTGCTAGCAGGGAGGTCAGGGCTTGCTCTGGGGGAACACTGTAAAGCTTCGTGATTGCCCTCCTGTGGAAAAGGGCTGAGAGGGATGGGGACACTCGGCCTGCAGAAGGGAGGGATCCAGGGAGACCCCATTGCAGCCTTTCGGTACCTAATGCTTGTAAAAATAATAATAATAATAATAATAATAATAATAATAATAATAAAAAGTACCTAATGCTTTCAGTACCTAAGGCTTGTAAAAAAGCTGGAGGAGGAATCACTACTGGGGTAGATAATGATAAGATAAGGGGGTACGGTCTTAAACTAAAAGAAGGTAGTTTTAGACTAGACATTAGGAGGAAATGCTTCACGCAGGGGGTGGTGAGGCACTGGAACAGGTTGCCTGGAGAGGCTGCGGGTGCCCCATCCCTGGAGGTGTTCAAGACCAGGCTGGATGAGTCCCTGAGCAGCCTGATCTAGTGGGTGGCATCCCTGCGTATGGCAGGGGAGTTGGAACTGGATGATCCTCAGGGTCCCTTCCAACCTGGGCATTCTGTGATTGCAGTAGTTGGACTGATGAGAGAAAACCCTTCAAAGGTTTTTTAATATACAAAACATGTTTCAAGCTGTTTGTTGGTATGATGGCGGCAGATTTTTGCTTAAACTTCTCAGAAAAGCTGTTAGATAAAGTCTGAGTTTGTTTTGTTCCTGGTTGCATTAAAATACTCAACGCCACGTAAAACATTCAGAATTAAAGCTCATGACAATAACTGCATTTTTATTTTTATTTTTTGAGAGGCATGAAATCCATTTATAATTAATGGTTGACTTTATAATTTCATCTTGTTTTCAATGGAAATAAGTGTCCATGGTTTATGGTTGCTTTATATTTGCCCAAACTCCAGTATTGGATTTGTTTCAGAGTTTGTTTTAGGCACTGCACTATCCATTCACTTGCAGCTTATGTAACTTTCTGTGTGTTTTAATAGACTCCACGAACACCATGGACAAGTTCGACTGGGAATGGTATGTTAATGTCTTACCCTTGACTGTCCTGAGTCCAGAACTGCCTGAGTAGAGGTGGTATGCCTAAACAGAAGTAACTTTTGCTGACTTAATTTGCTTGAGACCAAAGTTCGCGTTCTCCATCATGCAGTCTTTTCTAAATGCTTTTTGCGTGCTCAGTGGCAGCAGGGGGTGTAAAGCATCAGTAGTTTTAGTGATTGAGGTCTGATGTGTTCACTGCTGTATCAGGGTGTGAAGGTGTGCTCTGTGGCTGCAGTCAGGTTGCATATGCTTCCTATATTGAGTTTTCTCCATGTGAAAAACCTGTGTAATTTTAAGGAGTTGTAGATGACATTATTGCATGATGCGTCTGAAGTCTTACATAAAGAGATTAAATGGGTGCAAACTATGCTTATTTTGTCGCTTATTTTCAGAGATAGAGAGTGGTGGGTGTTTTTCAAGATGGACTTTTGTTTCATTTCAAAGGAGAAATGGAAAAATGCATGAATTTTTTCAGTTGTTGTTTAGGGCGTAGTTCTAAAAATAGTGGTTCAGCTCCGTATTCTAAATTTTCCCTGTTTGAAGGAGGAAGTTGTTGCTTTTCTGAGTAAATAAAATAATGAACAGTACATTTAAATATCTGTTCTGTGAGCAGTAAAACTTGATCCTTCTGTTAAAATGTGAACCTGATGTAGAATTAACGTTTTATGTCAATAATGCAGATGCGTCACCTTTATGTGGTTGTTGATGGATCAAGGACTATGGAGGACCAGGATTTAAAACCAAACAGACTCACCTGCACTTTGAAGGTATTTCCATACAGAAAATTTTTCTCTTTATTAATCTACTGTTTCTATGTAAATTAATTTCATCTTGCGTTTAAAAGAAAGGCAGTCTCTTGCAATTGTGTTTTTTGTTTGTTTGTTTTAACATATCCTCATCTCTCCTCTCATCCCTACTGTTTATTTCCCTTGTCTCTGTTGCTAACCTATAACTTTCCTTGGGCAGTTTGGCTTTGTTTTTTTTGAATAGCAAAAGCTGTATGGCATTAGTGTGCCTTGCAGGAGTACTTCTGTACAGCAGAAACAGCAAAACACTTCTGCAGTGTGGAAGCTAAGATAAAATGTTGTGTGTAATAATGGATGGAAGATCAAACACGCTTTCATTATACATTTAATTTTTTTTTTTTCTTACCATAGTGTTTTCAAAAATTCTGATTTGGATGGATTTTAGACAGGATTTGGATTGCTAGTTCAGACTGTAGAGGGCTCGAACTGTGTTTGCAGTGTTGTTAGAGAAAGTCGTAATACAAACCACTAAACTCTGAATTTTGTAGATTTTGTACAGATTTATGCTTTTTAGTATATCTTAAACGTCTGTTTGAATAAACACTGATCTAGAGCTGCAGCATATAAAGCAAATTTGCTTTACAAAGTAAAGGATAGGAATAAAAAATTATGAAGGAGAAGGGTGGAAATGCTTGGGCAAAAGGAGGACAGTGGAAGGGATGGGCTTATTCCTCTTTAAAAAAAATAACAATACTGAATGTTTTGCAGGTACAAATTACTTAGGTATATGTGAAGCAAAACTGTATTAACTGTATTACTGTATTAACTGTATAACTTTACTGTGTGTAAAGAAAAACAGTCTCGGTTTTTCTTTATAGTTACTGGAATATTTTGTTGAAGAGTACTTTGACCAAAATCCTATTAGTCAGGTGAGTACAACCATGCAAGAAACAGGTAACAGAAATCTGTTTTTAAAAAGTTATTATTAGTAAACTTTTCAGTTGCAAAAGTAAATTGAAGTTACAAGAAAATGTGTTAACTGATCCATAGTGTTGTGGTGTTGCTGTTACATGTTCAGGAAAGCCTGTGTAGTTAAATACTTGTTGATCTATAAAGAAGTACGAAGCAAAACATAGCAGAGATGTAAATCAATGTATTTTTAAACTCATTAAGAAAAGGTCTGTCTTTTTGTTTCACTCTCCAGATGGGCTTAATTGTAACCAAGAGTAAAAGAGCTGAAAAAATGACAGAACTTTCAGGTAGGGAGGTGGTATCTTTTGTAAAAACTTCAGAGCTGTTGTCAGTATAGTTAATTTTGCAACCCGTTGATTAATTTTGTAATTGTTGACATCTGTGCATTCCTTGAGATTTGACAGGATGTTATAAAGCAAGGTTTCTTGAGTTCCTGCCTTCTGTCGCTAGCAAGCTATGTGTTTTCAGAAATGTAGTTTTAAATCTTGTCTTTTTATCGACCTTTAAAACTGGAGCAACTTTATTTAAGAGTCGGAGAATTCCGTAATGCTTAAAGTTACTTTGAGGTTAACAGAGTAAAATGAGTTCTGCCACTATTGAAACACTTTGTGAGGCAGTTTTCACTGTGATTCTTTGTTCATGTGAAATGCTTAGCAGTATACAATGATTTTCTTCCTCTTTTGCTTCTTAAAGTTTTTAACAATGGAATATTTCTGGAGTAAATGTCTTTTTGTTGACAGATTGTTTTCCACGTTCTGACCATGAAGTTCAATTCTAAGGATGGACTTACAAGTCATAGTTTGAAAATTGTTTCTGTACAAGTATATTATAAACTCATAAAATATATTCATTAGTCATAAGATACAAAGTTTAAATACTTAAATTCCTTTAACACATTACTTTGAACTGTTTTATTCACTCACAGGTAACTCAAAAAAGCACATAACTGCTCTGAAGAAAGCAGTGGATATGAACTGCCATGGAGAGCCGTCTCTTTATAATTCCCTAAATTTGGCCATGCAGACTTTAAAGTTAGTTTGTAAACTCTTTTCTTTTTGTTTTCCATAGTCATTATAATGCTGATCGTGAATTTTTGAGAGGACAATTTTTTGCTGTTGTGTTTTTCTGGTTTGTTCTTGTTTGTTGGTATTTGTTCTTTAGAAGTAGTTTCTTGCATTGGGCTGGTGTGAGTCTTTAAAAGGTAGCTTTACATCCTCTTAGAATACTAACTGTTAACTTGTAGGATGATAGCATATTTAACTTTCTAACACAATTTCTGTTCAGAGATGTGCTTCTTACAGGAAGCAACAATATTTTAGAAATAAGTTTTTGATGTTAGATTGTGTATAAATATAGTGATGATAGACCCTGCAGTGAATTTTTACTAGAGAGCTAAGGTATGAGACAGCAGAGTTTGGGATTAATAATGGTAAGAGACCAGTAAAATAAATAAGTTTGAATCTGATAGAAGTTTTTGACAGACTTCAGAAACATAGACTTTTAAGTAAGTTAGATTTACAAACTTTATTTGCTGTGTGAGATCACTGAGATCAGAAAACATTTGCAGAAGAATGTTTATCAAGTAAGTTATAGCTAGAAACATTACCAGAATAAAACTGGCAGTCAATGTCACAGAAATGATCTGAAGGACTAGCTGAAAGAGTTTTCAATTAAGAAGTAAGAAGAAAGGAGTTAATAGGTTTACATCTATAAACTGATCAGATATTTTTAAGAAGTTAGCAACACTGTAGTAAGTCTTCCAAGTTTGGAGGTTAATTTTACCTGTGAGAGTGTAAGTATAACTTAAACATTAGCACAAACAATTAGGTAACAATTAGACTTAATCAAATCTTGTATCTTAGAGAAAGTTTTGGGGTTTAGAAAGTGAAATTCTGGTGCTCAAAAGGAGCTTACCAAAGTTTTTCTTAGTTTATAGGCAACTTCCTGTCATGTCTTCTTCTGACTTTAGTACATTGAAGTCCTTGCAAACTTTAGCATATGTATAGCTTGGTGTACAGAAGTCAGTTAACCATATACTTTCTTTAGGCACATGCCAGGACATACAAGCAGAGAGGTTTTGATAGTCTTCAGCAGTCTGACAACATGTGATCCAACCAACATCTATGATCTAATTAAGGTACAGAAGTGAAGTTTGACTACTACTTTGAACCTCCAAGCTGTTAGACTAAAAACAGATGGTTGCAGTGTCATCATCAATAAGTTTTTGTTTAAAACTTCAAACCTTTACTGGTCAGCATACAAATTTGATTATTCTTTCTTTTTCCACATGAAGTGTTTAAAAGCAGTTAAGATCAGAGTGTCTATCATTGGTCTAAGTGCTGAAGTTCGAGTTTGTACAGTACTTGCCCGGGAAACTGGTGGTATGTATCTGAACTTTTACAGTTATACTAATAAAAAAAGTTTAAAATCAAAATTAAGTTATTAGTTGGTAATTTTCTTCAATGCATGTTGGCATTAAAGGATGAGTGTTCTGTCATGCTAGCAGAAAATACAAAAGCTTCTCAAATCTGTGAAGTACAGTATTCAGTGAAATAATACAAGCTGCTAGACATATCTGTAGAGAGAAGAAATGTGTCTTAAAGCAGGCTTCTACCTATAAAACTGTATGATGTGGAACTTAGTGCAGCATGTTAATACCAGTTACTAAAAAAGTAACTCTTACAGTATAATTACTACAGTGTAATGTTGGAGAAAATAAGGGCCCTGTAAGTAAACATGCTGATGTATTAGTTGTAAAGCTTCTATTCAGAAGGATTTCCAAGATTATATTTCATATTTTTTTAAGATTTTTTTTTTGACTTTTTACATGTTGTTGTTTTCTGTTATTTGTAGAATATGTTTGCATTACCTACCTGGTCATAATATGAGAGTAACGCATTTCTTTCCTCATGACAGGAACATACCATGTTATTTTAGATGAATGTCATTATAAGGAACTGCTAATGCATCATGTTAGTCCTCCACCTGCCAGTTCAAGTTCTGAGTGCTCCCTTATTCGAATGGGTAGGATATGGTTTTGTTGCAGTCCTGATGCAAGATCTGTAAATCTGTCTTTTCCTGCCTTTCTGTCTCTGTTTTAAAGCAAAACAAACGATTTTGCTCAATTTTTTGCACTTTTTTCAATTTAATTTTTACTTTACTAAGTAGATTTTTATTTATTTAATATTATTCCTACAAAGTAATAAGCATTTAAAGAAATCAGAAAAAATAAGATAAATTACACAACTGCAGTTGGAAAAAGTAAGGTGAAATAACACTGCCTGTATAGTAACTGGTGTGAATGTAAAGTTGTTTTTTTCTTTTTTAAAAAGAAAAAAAAAAAAAGGATGATAAACTGTATTTTGTTCTCCCTCTGTATTTACCCCTGCACAAGGCAGCCATTACAGAAGGTTAATGGTTGCACAAGGCAACTGTTAATTGTCTGCAAGACCCTTCTATTTGGACACATAGTATGTAGTTTGTTAGCACCACTGTTGTAGTGGTCTTTCATTCATTTCATTCAACAAATGGATTAAGTACCTTTTCTTCTCCTGATGTATTTCTCAATAAAATTAAGCCTGGAGTTAAACTAGAATAGCAACACCAGTACCACTGGTTAGAGCATTAATTTCTCATCCATGCACTTTCATAGATAAGAATATATTTATACATAGATTTAAATACTGAAGCAATTTACTCATTGGAGATAAAACGTAAACAGAAGTAGTGAAAATAATCTGGCTATTTGAGATGATCTGTAAAAAAAAAAAAAATAAAAAAAAAAATTGGCATAGAAAGACCAGTGTCTTCTACAGCCTCCATGAAGTGCTATAGTCTCGTCTGTCATCATAACTGCACTTGGAAGAAGAGTATGTTCTTGGCGTATGCTTATTATTTTTGCCTTAATAAGAAATCACTGTTCAAGCAAGCATTCTTGTAGTGCCCTTTCTGCTTTCCTACTGTTACACATCATCATCTTTTTTAATTGGTATTCAGAAACTTGCTCCAATGGGTTTCAGTTAATATAAAGTTAATGAAAAGCTGTTCTGTTTTTTATAGCTGGGGAAAATAAAGGATTTGTTGGTGAATGTATGTAGAAACTGTTAGGAAAATTTGCTCCCTGTTAAGAATGCCTTGCATCCTGTAACAATGAACAAAAAAAAGAGATTCATTAAGTGTTTAGGATAATCTTTGAAATTCTGCATTACCATAAGAAAATGAAATACTATTATTATGTTTAAAATCAGACTTTTTTCTTCAGGTTTTCCTCAGCACACTATTGCTTCCCTGTCTGATCAAGATGCAAAGCCATCCTTTAGCATGGCGTAAGTAGACCTGATTATAATTCAATGAACTGATTAGAATTCTAGGTTAGAATTCAAGTCATACTTAGCCATATTTAGCAAATCTGATTTTCAGTGAAAATACCACAAAATAACATGAAAAAGGACTAGCAAGTAATGTGTTGTGACTTTTCAGTAGAAATCTTGCTTTTATTTGCAATCCACTATGTGGCCATAGTTATCTCTTTAAAATATGCTTTATAAAATTTGTATTTAGAATTTTTTAAGATAGTAAATAGCTTTTTTTTTGGTACATTTATGCATACTACCAATTTTAAATGCATTTCTTAATTCGAATATTTATATCCTTATAAAGATACAATGATGATAAATAAGAGTATTATCTGTAATAAAGTTTTTTATTTATTTACCGAGGTGACATAAAAGGAAAATTTAAAACAGAGGCCTTGTTTGCTTGGTGTGCCAGTGCTCATAATGAAAGGAATCATAGTCTTCAAGGATAATATGAGAGTCTGAATTTTCAGAAGGAAACAGTCTGCTCTTTGAAAGAATAGGTACTGATGTACATCTTACAGTCAGTACAGGATGTTGGGAGGCGAGTAGGAATATTGATACGGATGTCTTGAGTACCTTTTTTTCTAACGTTTTATTGACTCTTTTACATGGGAAAATTCTGGTCTTTGTTCTGTTTCCATAAGAAAATGTGATTACTGATATTTTACCCATATTAGTAGTTTTCTGACACTTCCATATTCTTGGAAGTGTTGTATAGAAGCTACTGTAACTGCTAAAACTTTGTTTTGAGAACTGTACATTTTTTCAGTTTGTTCTTGTACATATTTGATTGTCTTTCTTTGTTCCAGGCAATTGGAAAACAACAGTGAGCCAGGTCTTACACTGGGTGGGTACTTTTGTCCCCAGTGCAGAGCAAAATACTCTGAACTTCCTGTGGAATGCAAAATCTGTGGTGAGTAACAAGAGAAAGTGAGCAGATGCATTATGTGTTAGTGATTAAGAGTTACGGGGTGGAGAAATGAAACTATACTTAGCAATTAAAGGACAGTTCTACCTTAAGAAGCCTTCATTCATGTACTGGAATTTCAGCTTCATACAAGAGTCTTTCCTGTACATACAAGGGACTGTGCCTGTAATAATAAAACTTTATCATACGGGTAACAGTAAATAATCTCCTGTTGTTCATGTGCCTGTTTCTGAATTCCAGAGTGTGTGCAAAAATGTTACTGACAAGAGCCTAGATGGAGCATAAATGTATCTTGTTATGTTAAATTGCATAGAATATATGTTTGCAACAGTTATATCAATTGTTGCTGTTGTCGTTTTCTGGGATGAAGGTGATGATAGAAGAGAAAGGCAAGAACACCAGAAACACTTGCTAATGAGCATACGTTGTAGTAATACAGCAAAACATAGTAAGTTGTAGGTGTTTTACTACCCTTACATCAGTGACTAATAGATGGTCTGGATTGACCAAGTAACTGACAAGCTGTCATTCACATTTGTGGAAAAGATGAGATTGTTGTATGAAGGATGTTGAAAGAGGTTTATACACACCAAGATTTACTTGCAAGGTCTGTAACTGATCGCTTGCAGTCACCTTAATAGTAGGAGTTGTTTTCAGTGAAAATAAACATAAAGGAGTTGGCAGATGGAGTGAGGGGATGATGGAGGGAGTGACTGCATTGTTTAATCAGGATCAAAGAAAGCTCTTCAGCCTTCCAAAGCTTCACAGACTGCAAACAGTGGTGCTTTTCCCTGCTCAATGAGGGCGGGAGGATGGATTAACATCTTTTGTAGTATTAGTATTGTGTGAGCAACAGCGATCCACCTGTTAACTTCCACAGGCATAAGACTAAAACGTGGTAAGTCTTATCAAGATACTGTATTTGGCAACAGGATGAAATAGTTTGGAATCATCTTGTTCTAGTTTGATTTCCAAATGTTGTTATCAACATTAGTTTCATTTCAGCAAGGTAATAGTGTAACTCAGAAATTCTTTATATCAGGAAGATATTCTCCACAACTGCAACAGACAGCAAGAGAACAGAACAAGACTCTGAAAGTTTATTTCAAGTGTGAGTGGGTGACAAAGAATTTTGGGCTAGCTCATGCTCCAGCATGAACCTGTGTTAGCTTAAATATGCCTATGGCATGCTTTGCCAGTGTTTTAGCAGGCTGCAGTATTACCTTGTAGTGTGGCACCATATTGACTGGTCATTTAATACAGCAGTATCATCACTACCAATGATGAATGCTGCAACTAGATTTAATTGGAAGACCCTTCTATGATTGTGTTTTGTTTTTAAGATGAAGATGAGAAACTTGTTAAGTTTTCAACTCTGTGTTGTAAACATACTTCTGAAGATTGACTTAAACCTTCTAGTCAGAAATCTCAACAAAACAGAATCATTACTTGTAAGATTTCTCATATAATAATAACAATGTATTTTTATTTGCAGGTCTTACATTAGTGTCTGCACCTCATCTGGCTCGATCTTACCATCACTTGTTCCCTTTGGATGCCTTTCAGGAAATGCCACTGGAAGAATATCAGGGAGAAAGGTATGCAAGTAATATTTGTGATAGTGATAACATAAACTATAATAGTGGTAGTGATAATATAAGAATATCTAACAGTAGCTTTCATACTGTGGGAGACACTTCTGAATGTTTTGTGATTTTTGGTCTCCTCTGGCAAAAAGTGCTTCTAGTTACCATTAGTAGTTATCCTGTGTATCCAGTTGAATGGCTGAAATGGTTTCTATTAATGGTTATTATGTATGATTAAGATGTTTTCTAACACCACTATATATAATCTTGTTACTTTTTTCAGTTAAAAAACACAGTTTTTCTTCTAGGTACTGTCAAGGCTGCCATGGAGAAATCAAAGATCAAAATGTAAGTATGTTGAACTGCATTGCAACTTGCATTGAGATACAGAAGACAAGTAGAGATAATCCTATTGACTATTTTTCTGAAGGCCAGAAAAATACTTGGGGAAGTTTTTCTCATGTCATAGTTTTCTGTTATAGTCAGACAATTGTTGCTGTACTGTAGTGCTGTAATTTTCTTCTAATTTAACTTGTTTCTCTATCTTTTCCACACAGGTTTATATATGTAAAGTATGCCAGAATGCATTTTGTGTGGAGTGTGATGTGTTTGTTCACGATTCTCTGCACTGCTGTCCTGGCTGTATTCATGAGCACCCTGCTCCCATATCTGTATGATGTCATCTCTTTTTTAGAGATTGTCATGTCAGTTTCATTCTTGTGTAAACCCATTTTGTTTATTCAGCCTTGGATTTCAGTGAGGTGCCTCAGAACAAGAAGGGCCTGGATGATTTCAGAAGGTTGGATACTGGGTTGGGAGCAAATTTAATTTTTACTTACTGTATTAATGATTTTATAACTGTTAATATATTCCTGAATTATCTGTAACTGATTTATTTTTCAAGTTTAGAGTTTTCTTGGTGTTACTGTTGATAAACATGTACATTTGTAAATGTAAAAGTAGTAAAACTGGTTTTAAACTATTAACATGATGATTTGTGTTTGATTTGTTCAAAAAAAAGCTCTGAAAATATATTTTATCTATTGTTTTCAGTGGGTGGTGAATTATTCTGTTACGTTATATAGGGCAAAATATTTTTGTAAAAACTAACAAAGTTAATTTTTTTCGCAATTAGTTGGAGGGCAATTCAAAGAGAATTAATTTCAACAATGGTGACTGTTCACCTCAGCCTTCAGTAATGCTACTCAATTTCAGCTGCTACAAATGTGTTGAAAGTGCATGTTAGATTATAATGGTAAGGTCAAAAGTAATTGAATTCTGTTACTGCTGTGTATGTAGTTGTATGTTGTAAGTTCCACTTGCTTGTAGGTGTGCAAGCTTATTGAAAGGCCATTGCAGAGATGTAAGAGTTGAATTCAAGCAAACTGTGCTTAGGTAGTCAAAGAACTGAATGTAGTGATCTGTTTTGATTCTGAGTCTAGAATGAAGTAGCGGAACTGTAAGTCAACTGCTCCCAAAAGCAACAAAGAATGGAAACTGAGAGGAATGTAAGATCACAGAATCACAGAATTGAAGGGGTTGGAAGGGACCTTGAAAGATCGTCAGGTCCAACTCCCTTGCCAAAGCAGGTTCCCTAGAGCAGGCTGCCCAGGTGGGTGTCCAGACGGACCTTAAATATCTCCAGATTAGGAGACTCCACAACTTCCCTGGGCAGCGTGTTCCAGTGCTCTGTCACCCTCACCTTGAAGAAATTCATGTTGGTGCAGAATTTCCTGTGCTCTACCTTGTGACCATTACTCCTTGTCCTGTCCCCACAAACCACTGAAAAGAGGTTGGACAAATCCCTCTGTCTCCCACACCTCAGGATTGATGTGATCCCATCTCACTCTTCTTTTCTCCAGGCTGCACAGACCCAGGTCTCTCAGCCTTTCCTCATAAGGAAGATGCTCCAGGCCTCATATCATCTTTGTGGCCCTCCGCTGGACTCTATCCAGGAGATCCCCGTCTTTCTTGTACCGGGGAGCCGTACTCCTCCCGAGAGGACAGGCCCTTTTTCCATGCTACATAAACCTTCCTCTTCCTTTTGATCTTTTGAGCTTCTTACTCATCCACACACATTTCCTGCCCCCCTTCCCCGATTTCCTACTCTCAGGGATGCACCGGTCCTGAGCGTGGAAGAAGTGCTACTTAAATGTAGCCCAGCTCTCACAAGCACCCTTGCCTTCTAGCAACCTAGCCCATGAGATACTCCCAAGCAGGTCCCAGAAGAGGTTGAAGTTGGCACTCCAAAAGTCCAGGGTAGCAATCCTTCTTTTAGCCTTACTTCTTCCACCAAGTTCCATCTGGAACTCCACCATCTCATGGTTGCTGCATCCCAAGCTGCCCCCAACCTTCACATCCCTAACCAGCCCATCCCTCTTGGTAAGGACAAGGTCCAGGAGCACCCCTCTGCCTCATCGCCTCCTCCACCACATGCATCAGAAAATTATCTTCAACGCATTGTAGGAACCTTTTGGACTGTGCATGCCTGGCCGAGTTGCTTATCCAACAGATGTCCGGAAAATTGAAGTCCCCCATGAGAACCAGCGGCTGTGATTGTGAGGCTACTACCAGCTGCTTGTAGAAGGCCCCATCGACCTCCTCCTCCTGATCTGATGACCTGTAGTACACCCCCACAACAGTATCACCCATACCAGCCCACCTCTTAATTCTCACCCATAAGCTCTCCACTTGTCCTTCACCCTCCCCCAGCTGGAGCTGGGTACACTCTAATTGCTCCCTCACATAAAGGGCAACCCCACCCCCTCGCTTCCCCAGCCTGTCTTTCCTAACAAGGACATATCCCTCCGTGACAGCGTGCCAGTCATGCGAGCTGTCCCACCATGTTTCTGTGATTGCAATGAGATCGTGGACCTGCAACCGAACACAAATCTCAAGCTCATCCTGTTTATTTCCCGTGCTCCACACATTGGTATACAGGCACTTTAGGGAAGCAGCAGGCACCATTACCCCTGGAGAAATGCAAGAAGAAGGAAATTCGAGACAGCGTATCAGGATCATTACCTTCTCTGAGGAGCCCTCGGACGATCCTATGGGACAGCTCAGAGGTTTTTCCCTACTATCTTCAACAGTGACAGCAGTGACAACTTCCCCCAGCCCTTCTCTGTCACTTTTAGCTCCCCTCCCTTTCCCCCATCAAACCTAGCTTAAAGCCCTGGTAATCAGCCCAGAGAGCTTGCTCCCCAGCACACTTGTGCCCAACTTTCTGAGTTGAAGTCAGTCGGCAGCCCACATACCCAGCGTCTCAGAGGGCTACCAAAGATCGAAATACCCAAATCCTTGGTCCAGACACCACCCTCTCAGCCAGTCGTTCACCTGTCCTGTTCTTCTTCTTTCTGGGTCCTGGTCACCCAAAGGGAGGACAGAGGAGAACACTACCTGCACTCCTGATCCCTTCAACAACCTTCCCAGGGATGCAAAGTCCTTTTAAATATTCCTCATTTTTCTAGTTGTGGCTTCCCGGGATCCAACCTGAATGACAACAAGAGGATAGTAATCCTCTGGTTTAAAGAGCTGTGGCAGAGCTTTCCTAATGTTTCTGACATGTGCCCCAGTGTGAACCTTTGTTGTCAGATTAGAAACGGCAGTAATCTAACCTAAACACTTTTTTGTTTAAAAACAACAACAAAAAAATCACCCTATCTTAAATTTAGTTCTTGGTGGTTTTTTTTTTTTTTCCTTTTTTTCCCTGTTTTTTTTTTTTTTTTTTTTTTTCTTGTTGGATGTTGGTTTTTTGTTTGTTTGTTTTTAACACCACATACAAACAATACATGCTACTTTCTTTTCTTTCTTTTTTTTTTTTTTTTTTGGTGGGCAGTTTTCATTTCCAATTGTTTAAAAATGCAAGTTCTCTATTGTCAATATAGCACCTTCTGTATTTTCTCTAAAGTTTTTATGCCTGCAGGCTGGCCAGAAGGCAGTAATTCCACTGTGTTGGCAAAAAGATGGTTTCAGCATCTGTTTCATTCTGTGTGGAGTGAAACAATCTTTATAATCCCTTTGTGCTATTATGTGATTGCAGTGCCTGTTACCATTAGCCTGGTTATTGGGCTGTTTAGCCAAGCTATGCTAGGGTGTCCTAAAATGTAGCAGGAAGAGGGACATATTCATGTGTTTTGGTGTGGTTTAGCAGGACATTTGAAGCCAAGGGAATACCCTAAGCATATGTCTCTTAGTTAATCTGATATTGGTGATGGTGTCGTGTATGATGCTTTCTAGAAATGTTTTCATCTTTAGTGTCATCACTTCCTTATGGGGGAAGAAAGAATGTCAAAACATTTTAAATCCATTCTAGCCCTTCCTCTTGCTAAATAGTAAAATAATGTAATAGAAAGTAGAAGCTGTTTAGAAGTCGTAGCTGTGTATTCCATTGTCTGATAGTGATCTGAGCAATAATTTGGGTTGTCCTTTTCTACCCTTCTCATTAAATAGAGCAGTTACAGGTACATCCTGAAAAAATGCTATCAGGACAATATTCCTCCTGACAGATGAGGAATTTCATCTTGTTATAAATGACTCAGTCTTCAAAACAGGATTATAATCAAAGTTTACAATTTATTAAAGGAATAGAGGTAAGCAAACAGCGCTGGGTGCGCCGGGAGTCTCCGCTCCACCAGGACGCACACCAGTTACATCAAGTAGCTGATTTTTATGCTCCTAGACTAATACATATTCATTACTATTTCTAAAAAAAACTGGGACATGTGCAATTTTCTTCATTTCCTTTACAAGTTCATTTACAGCTTTTCTTTCTATTGTGGTTTAACCCAGCGGGCAGCTAAACAACACACGGCTGTTTGCTCACCTCCCCCTCCCCTTCTCTGGGATGGGAGAGAAAAATGGAAAAGTGAAGCCTGTGAGTTGAGATAAAAACAATAAAATAATAATAACAATAATGATGATAATAGTACTACTAGTAATAATGTGTACAAAACAAGTGATGCACAATGCAATTGCCCACCACCTGCTGTCCGATTCCCAGCCTAACCCCGAGCAGTCCGGCCCTCCTCCCAGCTCTTGCACCCCCAGCCTTAATTTAGATCAGCATGGAGGAAAAGCTTCCTTCATCCATGCTCCTTACTAGGATTCACTAGATCTCAGCAGTCTTTGTTCATATCCAGTCAGTTCTTGTTCTTGTTTGTTTTCTTGTTTATTGGATCTGCCACAATGTTAGCTGACCAGTGAGATCGTTATCAGGAGTGTCAGAAATTATTGTGCTTTCTGAGGTTGTTACGTATTACTCAGATAAAAAATGCTGAGGGAAGAGACATGAATGTATACTGTGGCAGGGTTGGGGAAACAATTGTGTTGGGAAGTTCGAGGCTGAAAGGCACTCTCAGCCAGACAGAGCACTGCTGTTTGGAGTGAAGTGGGTATCTCAAAGGTAAGTGCCCATGTTTTATCATGCACTTCATACTTGCAGAAATTAAATTCACCATTTGCAGTAACAGTCATAATTAATTTCCAAGACTGGAAGTGCTGAAAATAAATAAAATACAATTAAAAGAAATGTGATTATTTTTAATAACCACAACTTGTGAAGAACTTGCCTCCTGTTCTATGGATGTCTAACTTGGGCAATATAAGGAAGAGTTTTAATTCTATATTTTGATATAATTTGTGGATGGAAAAAATGTCAGAACAAACTCATCACTGGTTTGTGCAGCCTCCTGACTGAAGGAGTGACAGTCTGTGCATTTTAATTTAAAAATTCATAAAATTTGAACTAGAATCACTTTTTCATATTTAGTTTTGCAGCATTTCTTTTCTGTGGGATTTGAAAGCATTGTTTAGCACACATTTTCCTAAGGGAGTACATGCACTGGTAAAGGTGTGGAATGATTATGGATTTGTACAGTGGCAATCTTGCCTTTGCTACTTCAGTTTTATATCAACAGCAAATGTAGTCAACTCCTTTGCTTGCCCTTGTCTGAATCATTCATGCTGCATTCCACAGTGCAAATCACATTGCTGGGCACTGTAGTCCCACCATTGACCTTCCTCTTTTGCTAGAACTGACCATTTGTTTCCCATATTTGCTACCTGTTTTTAGCCAGTTACTTTTTCTCCATTGTTATGGCTCAGTTCCCTTAAAAAACTGGAAATCCAGGTGGATGTTATCAATCTGATTGCCCATCTGTAATGTACTTGTTGATCCCTTCAAAGAACTAAGGATTTGCTTTTTACGAGCCATGTTGACTCTTCCAAGTAGTTCATATTTATCCAGACAGTCATTCTAGCATTTTTGTTGCTTCTGCTGATCTGCTTGTAGCAGATATTAGGCTTAAGGACCTGCTGTCTTTTTCCCTCTACCTGAAAGATGTGAACTGTTTTCTAAAGATTGTCATAATATTTTCCCTAGGAATCTCTCTGAATTCCTCTGCAGTGAACATTAATACAAATACTGCAGAGGATGGCACTTCAAGGTCTCTGCCATTGCATGGTCTCTTTGAACAGTTCTTTAATATCTTTTATAGTGGATTCTACCACCTCTCTTCACTGGCTTTTTGTTTCTGCTATCTGGAAGAAGGCTTAGATTCCTTTAGCTTCTTACTATTAGCCTTTTCTTTATTATTGCTATTATGCCTGATTTTATTTTTTTTCATATTTCATCTGCTACACCCTTTGAGCCTTCTGTCTTATTTGCTCAAAAACTACAGTTTTTTGAATGGTATTTTCTGATAATCTGATTTATTTTCCTGTCAGTCATACTGATTTCCTGTGACTTTTCACAAATCTTTTCTAATAAATATCACAGATTTGTGTTGCAATTCCATTATAATATCTTACAGGAAACTCTCAAATGACTGTAAGATATTTTTTTATTATTTGGTTGCCAGTTTAGTTGTATGGTGTCATTTTTTTTTAAGTGATCATTTTCAATTTTCTTATCTTTACATAGGTCTTGTTTTTGAAGCCTAACACAGCCTTATCAGATTCCTTGTTCCTGTGGGGATGTTGCATAGAAATAAATCACAATCATTCCTACAGTAATATTTCGTAAGGAGACTTTTTGCTCCTCCCAGCACAATTCTCATTACCAATTCAACTTCCTCTAGTAAACTTGCTAGTCACCGTCTAAAGAAAGTCACCTGTGCTTTGCATCTCAATGTGGTGGCATCAGTGCAGTACACTTCGTGGACAACTGGAGTCACTGGATACAATTCTATTTTTTGCCCATGTTGCTTCTTTCATTTCTTTGTGCCTTAAGACCATTTCCTGCTGTGAAATGAAAGTTGACATAAACTTTTGCTTTCGTTTTTTAAATACTACTGTGATGTTTAAACATATAATCAGCTACATGTTTTTGGTTGTATCAGACATTGTGCCTCTGCAAAAAGACTTTTTTTTTTTTTTTTTAATTAAAATTTAATGTTCAAAAGTTGAAATGAGGTAAAAGTCTCCAAATAAAATAAATGGGTGTCAAATAGCAACATTTTTCTTCCAAATGGAAACAAATGGAGAAATGTATTATACTAACTACTGTGTCTTTTGAAAACACTGCTTGGAATCTAATCAACATAACAGCCTACACAGTTTTGTGCTAATTGTGAGAAACATCTCAATTAATTTTCTTCAGACAGGCTCTTCTGTGAAGCTATTTTATTCACGATTGCAATGGCAGGCATCCTGTCAATCAGGAGTGCATCCCAACAAACAAGTCATAACCTTTTATTCCCTATTACCCGATGCTTGATCACCTTCCCTGTTTCCTCATTGGCTGAGTACTACAGGTTCACAAGCTACTCGACGTTCCTCTATACCATATATGTACAATTTTTCTTTTTTTTCCAACCCTTTAATTTCTCCTTTCTTATGTTTTGAGAACTTGTGATCTTTGTTTTACTGTTCTCACACTGCTCGTCCTGTTCTTTTCAAGCTTCTACCTTATTTGGGAACAGTGAGGCCTTCTATGGTCCACTTACCTACTTAGCATTTCTCCTCATTATGACTACACAACTGCCTTGGAATACAGAAAAACAATTCTCTACTGCAAAAACACAACTTTGTTTCTCAAAATTCCCCCTTCTTCTTTTCTTACTCCTATTGTTGTTTTTGCGCCTCTTCACACAACGCTCTCTTGAGTTTTTCCAACATTAAGGTGCAATATTCTTCTTCAGATGTCACGGGATGATAGATATACAATGCTATTATTATTACAATACCAACAAGTAGTTATTTGAGCCAATTCTATTCAGGTAATCACAAAATTAGTTTCTCCCAAATGTTTCTAAATCCCCAGGATTCTTCTGGTGGGATTAAATAGCCCCCTTTCTCCCACTTCCAGAGAGTGTTTCCTGGAAACACTCCAACCCCTTTTACTTATTAATTCATTAAGAATTCTTCCAAGGAGAAGTTAAAGATTTACAACAGGTAGCTTTAACAGTTTTAACCTTAAAAGTCTTTGTTAATGCAGTCTCTCTGGTATCAGGGTTAACTGATGCTTTTACCCAGGTACGAATCCATCATTTCTCAGCCATTCTTACTGTCATCTTGGTAGTCAGGAGCACTTGGAACAGTCCGTCCCACTCAGGTTGCAGTTTCAGTTCTCTCCATGCTTGCATCAGATCCCAATCTCCTTCTTGGAATGGATGGATCAGAGCTCCCAAGAGTGGGGTTTGACCTAACAGTCCATGGGTCCTGAGAGATGACAAAGAGGACAACAGCCCAAGTACATAGTTCTTAAAAAAAAGTATCTTTTGTCTCAAACTGAGGTAATTCATTCCCTTTGTCCATGTACAGCAATCCAAATAATGTTTCATATGGTAAAACTCCCACATCTTTTCTTAGTGTGGTTTGAATTTGTAGAAGTGCCAAATGTAAGCACTTCATTCGGGAAAGCCGAGTTTCCAGAACTTAGTCAATTGCTTCCTTACTGTCTGATCCTCTCCACCCTTCCAGAAGAGGAAGGATGCCAAGGAGTGTGAAATTTCCACTTAATTCCTAGAGTCCACATTAGCTCTTGCGCTATTTCTGACATAAAGTGATTTCCTTGATCAGAGTCAGTATTTTCAACAATTCCATACCTGGGAGTTATTTGTTCTAAAATTACTTTAGTTACTATGTTTGCAGTAGCAGATACTGAAGGGAAAGCTTCCACCCATCCTGACAAAAGATCGAACAAGACTAATAAGTATTTAAATCTACCTACTCTAAGGAGTTCTGTAAAATATACCTGTACATTTTGGAAGCATTGAATTCCTCATTCTCGCCCCCTTTGATCTGACTGCAGACAATTTTCCTGTTCACATTTTAACATACAACACAAGCTGTTGAGTACTTGTTCAGCCAGAGTATATATATATATTCCTACACATACTTTCATAGCACCACATCACATGTTGCTTGAACTCCCCAATTACCCTCTGTAAAACAGTTAACATTTGTAAAACAGTTAATATTTGCCTCATTAGCACTTTATTCAGCGTTTCTCTCCCATCAGGGAGTATCTGTTTTCCTTTGGACTTTTTGACTCCTACTTCCTTAAAAACCTCTTTCTCTTAAAACTTTTACTTCCTTTTAATTTTGTGTAGGGGTAGCTCAACAGTTCCCTGAATCCTCTCTGGATTTATTCTTTGTTCCCTCTCAGACACCAGATGCCATAAATACTTGACTTCTCCTTCTACGTACTGTAATTTATTTTCCAATACTTTCAAGCCCTGTTTTGCCAGAAAGTCAAATAGCTTGTTAGTGGCTTCCTTCTCAACTGTTTTCTTCTGTCCTGACAATAAAAGATCATCCACATATTGTAACAGTAACACCTCTTTTGGAGGTTGGAATTACTCCAAAAGTTTGTTCTAGAACTTGCCCAAATAAATTGATGGCCCAATAAACCCCTGAGGTAAAATTGTCCATCTGTATTGCTGCTTCTGCCCCATTTCAGGATCTTTCTAATCAAACGCAAATATATCTTTGCTCTCAGGGTCTGAGAGCATCCCATTAATAATACCGTTATTCCAGCCTAACAATTTATTATTTGAATGCCCAATTTCATTATCAAATCCTTTTCCAACAAGTTAGTCCCTGCCTCACGTGCATGCAATAATTGCCCAGTGATCATTCTATAACTAGTCTCAGCTTGGTGTCCCCAAAAAGTGGTACTGTTATCCCAGTCCCTTCTACCCCCATCACATTTAGGGTCTTATTAGTTAATTTAAGCCTTGATACTTTACAGGCCAGTGATGACCTAGCTGCCTCAAAGTATTGGGTTCACATGGCAAGATTCTGGTAGCAGGGGGGGCTGCAGGGGTAGCCCTGTGAGAAGAATCCAGCAGCTGCCCTGTGTTAGATAAGGGACAGTTTCAGCCAGCTCCAAAGGGGCCCAGTGCTGCTCAGAGCCAACCCATGAGCAATGCAGTTTGAATCTCTGAGAGCACACCCGAGAAAAGGAAAAAACAAAACAAAACAAAACAAAAACTGCTGCACAACAGCAGCTGGGAGAGTGAGGAGTGAGAAACCTCCTGCAGACACCTAGGTCAGTGCAGAGGAGGGGGAGTGCAGTGCAGAGGTGCTGCAGTTGCCGGAGCCAAAGCCGCCCCCCGCGGCCCACAGAGAGGTCCCTGGTGGGAAAGGCAGACCCCCGCAGCTCATGGTGTAGCGCAGCAGAGCACATTTCCACGCTGCAGCCCATTTAGGAACAGCCCAGGAACGTCCCCACGACAGAGCAGGGGGGAGAGTGACTGTGAAGGGGCAGTGGAAATGAAGCACCACGGACTGACTGCAGCCCCCACGGACTGACTGCAGCTGCCACTGCCTCCGGTGCAATGTTAGGATTATAAGGACCATAACTTGATTGCTCCTCCAAAAAAATGAACTTTATTGTTTGCATATAAATTTCAAGCCTGAATTTTCATCAGACCCGTATTTTGGCCAAAATACTGAACTTCCTTTTATTAGCTTTTTAGGCCAGCTGGGGTAGGGGGCCAGCTGCTTGGGGTTAGTCTGGGCATCGGTCAGCAGGTGGTGAGCAATTACATTGTGCATCACTTGTTTTGTACGCATTATTATTATTAGTACTATTATCATCACTGTATTATTATTATTATTGTTATTATTATTTTCCTGTCTTATTAAACTGTCTATATCTCAACTCACGGGCTTCACTTTACATTTCTCTCCCCTGTCCCAGAGGGAGGGGGGAGGGTGAGCGAATGGCTGTGTGGTGTTTAGCTGCCGGCTGGGCTAAACCACAACACAAACAAACAAACAAACAAAAACAGAAATGAACTTACTGTGCAACTTGTTTGCATTTTAAGGCCAGAGTGATTCCTTGCAATTCTAGCTATAAAATAAAACATAGGCCATCTGATTTTAAAAAAGTGGTAAATTTAAACAGGAGAACAAAACTGCTGCTGCCATTCATGTTTAGTAGCTTTGGTTGGGAGAGAAGTAAAGTGCACAGGTGTAGCTATGACAACCTTTATTTACCCTTGTTCATTATACAATGAATCTTTAGTGTTGTAACACTTTGTCATTCCTGAAGGGAAAGGGGTGAAGTCTGCAGCCAAACTGATTATTCAGCAGTGTCTACACCTGCAGCAGATGCTTCTCATTAATTCCATATTTGGATCATGACAGCTGTTTGGAAATAAGTGACTTTAAAGGAGAGAACTTTGAACATGAAATAACATTTAAGAGCAGAGAGCACACTGCTTCAAGATAAATTAATTTTATGTTTGTATACATTACAACAGTGACAACTTACTTGTTATTCTCTCTTACCGCTTTTTCTACATTCAGCCCCAAATATTTCTTGCTCACCAGTGTATTCAGACTGCTCAGACACTGGACTTTGTTTAACACTTTGTGTAAAACTTCTTTTGAAATGTCTCAATTTCCTGTCTTCCACAAAACATGTAAAATGTTAAAAAAACAATCACAGCGCAAAACCAAAAAGAAGAAAAAAAAAAGCAATAAATGACTTAAACTAGAATTTCATAATTTGGTTGGTAGTCTTATTAGCTTACCTCTCACCACTGAGATGCACTAGTCGTTAAAACAGTGCATTACCAAAATATTTATTGAATTTCATACTTGATAGTAGTCTTAAAGCTAGTGTCTCATATATGTGACTGAAAAAAAATGATTCATTTCACAAGCAAATGCTGAGTCTGTCCTATAATTTTCCTCTATTTTTGACATATATTTTAGTATACCAGTAAACCTCATCAACTTGCTTACCGGAGTTCTGTCTTGTAAATAACCTGACCATAAGTCAAGACTGAAAAGCTGTGCAAGTGGTTGTATAAGCTAGTGTTTTATTTGCTTTGCTCCGTAACAGTGATAATCACACACCCATCAGCACACTGATATATTTTTTCTGAGGCATTAATATGACAGGTAAAATACCCTCTATTTTATCTCTGTCCTTAGCCTGAGGCATTAAAATGCTTAATGATGTGAGTTCAAAGTTCTACATTTTTCATCTTAATAGCAACAATTCTGTTTTATTTTAGATGTACAAGTCCTCAGCTTCACTGTATCTTTATTCATGTTCGAGATGGGTTTGAAGCATCTTTAAATCCTTGGTTGAGTTCTGCTTCTTTTTGCAGCAAAGGTTGCACAACCTGTGGAGGTTTCCAAAAGGTTGAAAAGTGCTCTCCTCTCTCTCAGTAAATCACAATGTTACAGACATTGGTCAGAGAAACTTCTTTAGAACTCTGAATTTAAGAAAGCCTGATTAAGGAAAGCTGGACATTAGTCATGTATGTTAACATATCAGATGAAAGCCAGTACATCAACAGTCAGAGCTTCTGTCCACTTGTTTCTCAATTGTCTGGCCTTGTGACAGTTAGGATGCATGGCTGGCTCCTTGATGCAGAAGACTGTAAAATGTTTGATGTCATGAAGGTGCATAACCCCATCTAGGAGTTGAAAATATCTTGGCAACTGCTTTTGCACTTTCACCAATTGTTCAAGACTAAAAACATTTGAAAGTGTTTTTTTCATTGCTGTATGAATTATGCACCTATATTTCAAATAAATACATTGTAAATTTTTTACCACAATGAAATATGCGAAATGATTAAGGAAGACAGAATTAACTAAATTGAAAAACCTGACCTGCTTTACAAATATATTGTAACTAAGTGATGCCTTCTACAGAAAAATGTATAATATGCTTAAAGACTGTTTAAAATAAATATTATTTCTATTCAGTTGTTCTGCTTGGAATTAAATGAATTACATGAATCATTTGCTTTTAAATATAATCAAAAAACTATCTGTAGCAGCACTGCACTAAAAAATAATATTGGATGCTAGATTTCACTAGTATTAAAAACTGATTAAGGCCACTTGTAACTTCATGCCAGAAACTATCACAGGACTAGCTATAGAGGTGGACGGCAGCTGTCCCTCTCAGCAACAACCAGTCGATAACCTGGTTTATACCATTTGCATGACAGTGAGCAATCTTAATCTAGTTTTGCTAGGCAATGAGGAAAAACTTCCCTTTGAATACTATGATTTCAATTTCTCTCTCTCTTTTTGATCAATTATTTATGGGAAAAATGATTTCCAGGGATTTGGACATCGTAGGGAAAGGAGTCAAATATATAGCAAAGTTCCAAGTCTGAATTACGCTACTTTTCCCACAATAGATACTGCTGGCTTTAACTAAGTAACAATCTAGTTTTATGTGTATAGACTCCGTACTACAGGACTAAAGACTGTCAGTCTAAGACCGCCAAAGTCTTAGTCCACAATTTCAGTTATCTTTGCAGAGCCTGCTACTACAACTTTTGCATTTAATGTGGTACCACAAGAAACCCAGAAAAAGGCCACATGCCAAAATGTTACTGTCCTATTTGAACAATTCATCCAACAGGAAGACTTCTATGGAAGTCTAAAAATAAACAAACAACATGCCTAAATTAAGTTTGAAAAGTAGAACTTTATTAACAAGCACGTGAAAAAAAACACAAGTCCTTCTGAATTCAGCTGCCATACTCAGACCCGTAAAATAAGGTATCTTTTTCAGGTCATTGCCACCAGTAGCCACTGTAACATAAATTGTTGCCATAAACTGAAAATACTGTAATTGCTCGTTGATGTGTTGTCAGTCAGGTAAAAAGTCAAAAGAATACAAGAGAAACTAAAATAAAGGATAAATTAAATCTGTCAAGTGTTTTTTTTTTCAATTCATATTAGACTTAAAATTGTGTTTCAAGAACGTAAAAAAAAAAAAAAAAAAAGCAAAAACACTTCATTGCTGCAGTGCTTTCTAAATGCATTTGCTTGGATGTCTTTATGACAACGCACATACAACTATCAGCTTCAAGTAATCTGTCTACTTGTTACCAGGGGCAGATCACTGTTAAGAAACCATTCAGATTAATTGTCTTGATAACATTCTGATCTTCGCCATCAACCAATGCACAAAGTGATACACACCTCTGTCAGAAACATTTGTACCTGGCTTTAAAAAAAATTAAACAAGCAAGAATTAGTAAAAGACTTTTTTAAAAAAAACAAGCAAACAAGTACTCATTAGCACTGAAATGCAATGCTTGTCACAGAAAATAAGAAAAGCAAGTTCCCATAAGAACACAGTTTTTTCTATGAAGAACTGGAGAGTTCTAAACAAATGATTCCAAGTAAAAGCAAAGCACTGAAGTATTGAGAAGGGAATAGTTCAGCAAGATAAACCTGAAATGCTGATCTTATCCAGAAAACAAATTAGAGCTACATATCCCGCTACATCATCTGTATAAAGAAGCAGTTGCTTTTGAAAATGCATACATAACTGTGAAAATTGTATTTTAGTTAACAACCCTTTTACCTTCAAAATAACCCTCGAGCAGATAGAGTAACTCTTAAAAGTTTAAGTTGTGTTAATTAAAAAAGTTTAAAAAAAAAATAATTAGAGTTTTAATCATGACATAAATGGCGAGAAAGGTATGAGTGATGAGAGGTAGTTAAAACCTCTCATCACAGCAATAAAATACTTTCCTTCACTCTAGCTAAGAAAATACTATTCCACTGCTGCTAGGCAAAGAAGGAATTAATTATGGCAGAGAAGATCTCTGTAGAGAGCCATGAAAGCAGGTGGAAGTCCTGAAGCATTAAGTTTTTGCATGGAATTCAAAACTTTCCAAGAGCTAGACAAATTTGTCAGGCAACTGTGTATCTCAATTTAGCATAAAATTACCACACTTACAATTGTTCAAATCAGTGATGGATATTTAGTTATTTTGTATAGGATTCTCTCTCCAGGGCTGCTTCCATTCGACTCTGTTTTAAACCCTACAGGACACAATGTAGTTAGAGCTTTAACTTTCTTGTAAAAACAAGATGTTGTCACAAAATAAAGATATTTACAGACAACTTTTTTTTTTTTAATTCCTTAACAAATCAAGAGATCAGACATCGAGCATTAAACAGGACAGAAATTAAACTATCTGTCCCCATTACAAATAGTATTTTTACGGAATGATTAAAGATCTCTATTTCTTGACCAATGAAAATTGTATTAAAAAAAATCACTTATATAATCTGAAGCAAGATATACTAAAGTTAGTCCTTCAAGGAGAACCTAGAACTAAAACAACATCAACCATACAAACATCCAGGCTTATGTGACCCCTACTCAAGGACATGAATATGCATATAATCCAAAATACTTTTAAATCTAACTATTATAATTTAAAGCAGCAGCAACACACACACACACAAACAAAAGCAGGATGACAAAGACACTTCCAGACAGAAATTGCACATACCAGGTAATAGCCAGTGTGATAACCACTCATGTACCAGGCTATCAACATGCTTCCCAATGCTTCATCATCCTCAGGAGAATCTGGCCCCATAGGTGGTGGAGGAGGAATCAGCTAAGAAAACACCAAGGAAACGTAAGTTGTTTGTTTCAGTGGAGTACAGGCCATGTTAGATAGCAACCAATTCTAAATGACCAAAATATAATACTGAAAACAAGGAACATATCCTCAATGCACTCCCTGGAAAGGAGTCAAGCAAAACAATCTTTTCTAAAAACATTTGGTTTCCAAAGCCTGGGAGGAGCAGGGTTCCTGTAGATTCACTGTTCAAACAAACTTTCATTAGAACAAGAAAATACTTATTTGTACCAGTGAATGCTGTTAGTCAAATTTAAGGTAATAAGTGGAGACCAGGCCCCCTGCACTAGATCTCTGCAATATATGCAATTGAATGGGTTGTCAAATATTTGGAAAACACGGAGTCTAACACAGAAATGTGTCCTAAAACCAAGTGTTGTGGTTTAACCCAGCCAGAAGCTAAACACCACACAGCCGTTCGCTCACTCCCCCCTCCCTCTCTGGGATGGGGGACAGAAACGGGAAAGTGAAGCCTGTGAGTTGAGATAAAGACAGCTTATTAAGACAGAAAAAAAATAACATAAATGATGATAATAGTACTACTACTAATAATGTGTACAAAACAAGTGATGCACAATGCAATTGCTCACCACCCGCTGACCGATGCCCAGACTAACCCCGAGCAGTCCGGCCCTCCTCCCCCCGGCTAGCCACCCCTATATATTGTTTAGCATGACCCCAGATGGTTTGGAATACCCCTTTGGCCAGTTTGGGTCAGCTGTTCTGGGTCTGTCCCCTCCCAGCTCTTGCTGCACACCCCCAGCCTGCCCACTGACAGGACAGAGCAAGAAGCTGAAACATCCTTGGTGTAAGCACTGCTCTGCAACAATTAAAACATCAGCATGTTAGCAGCACTCTTCTCATCCTAAGCCAAAACATAGCACCCTAACAGCTACTAGGAAGAAAATTAACTCTATCCTAACTGAAACCAGGACACCAGGTGATCAGCACACTCGGAAAACCTGTGATCACCAATACTTATCTCTGACACTTTTTACTCTTACTTACTGGTGGTCCTGCTGGAAAGGGTGGAGGCCAGCAAGATAAGAATGGCGGAGGTGTTCTGAGTTTTGATCCAGACTATATTGAAGTAATTGAACAATGAAAGTTAAGAAAAAATATTAAGACATTAGATTTTATTAAACACAAATATCTGAAGCAATGCACAAGCCTTAAGCTAAAGACAGCCCATCCAAGCAATTTAAGGAAACTGAATTAAGAACGTGGGATGGCTATTTCTGGGGAGCATTCCGTGACTAGAAGAGTAGAACTTGTATTAAATATGCCCCGAGGTAACCACTGCTGAAACAGGGTTCTATTTAGCACAAGCTTTCAAAAAAGTTTTTTTAAACAGAATTCTACAGAGAAGGCATCTGAATTTTTACATGAAGAATCTATGATACTTCCCACAGGCATACAGATAATTTCTCTGTTCCATTGTGGCTGGGGACACATGCTGACTAGATTCACTGAACTCAGTGTACCATTTTCATTACACTCATGAATGTACTTGCTTAATATGAGCTCAAATACAAAGCTATAACACGGAAGATTAAAAAAAAAAAAAAAAAAAAAAAAACCATTATAGAGATATCTTGCACAAATAGCAATATTTAGAAAACACAATGCAGTATTTAGCTGCCTTATCATTTTAACTTCTGCACAACACAAAAACTGAAGGGCCACCCCAGCTAAATCAATAGAGAAGCTACAGCTGAGGGCTTCTATGACACCTGGACATCACTCTGCTTGCCTTCAGTGCCATGTGAAATGAAATGTATCACTTGTCTTGCAAGGTGTAATATGAACAGCTTCTACCACAGTTCTACCACAAACAGCATGATGATGGTCCAAGGAACAACATCCTCTTCTAAGCTACAAGGCAGCTGCAAAGCAAGTGCTAGCTAAGGAGAAAGCCTTCTTCACTAGCCAGCAGCTCTGCAAAAGTTCCACACTGTGGCCAAGCTATTAAAAAATTACATACATATGGGTTGTAACCAGCACATCTATTCTCAAAATGGTATTTTGTTTCTAGACAATGACAAAGGTTGTCAGGCACTGGGACAGGCTTCCCAGGGCAGTGGTCACAGCACTGATCCTGTCAGACTGCAAGAAGTGTTTGGACAACACTCTTAGATATAAGGTCTGATTTTTGGGTGGTGCCATGTTGAGGCAGGAGATGGACTCAGTGATCCTTGAGGGTCCCTTCCAATTCGGGTTATTCTACGATTCTGTGACTATATGACAAATATTATGCCATTGTCTCAGAATTTAGCGAGCATGCTTAACAGTGGTATAGGAATTATTGCAGATAACACTGAGCTTACCCTTCCCAGGCTGGGGGCTGCTGGTGGTATGGGAAAACGGAAGTTCTGGGGAGAGAATCTTGCCTTTGTGCAGTTGTTTTTGTTTTGAGGTGACTGGAAAGATTTTTCGCTTTCATCTGTTGAATATGGAGTCTCGTTTTCATTCTGGAAAACCAAAACATTTTTATGAGATGCACTAAATATGAGTCTGCAAAACGCAATTTCAGTGTGAAAAAGTGTGGACAGCCCTCTTTCTTTCCCTCCCAATCCTACTGAGGAGATATCTCATCATCCTACCTGCTCATCACGCTAGCTAGGTTTACTTTTACTCATAAATTTCTTGTCTCCCACGCTGACTTCTGTAAGTAAGGGGATGCTTTTGCCCCCTGCATCAGTTTGCGTTCTTTCACAACGCAATTGGGTTTTCAGCCTCACATAACCCAATCTGGTCACAGCAGTGGTGCCAGAAACGCTGGAAAGCGCCCCTCGCCTCCCCGAAATCCCCCATCGTACTGTTTCGTCGTTGGCTGGAAGAAGTAGATCGGAGAGGTTCTGCTCCTCCTTGTTCCCGTATCCGTCGTACGTAACGACACACGTGCCCCTCTTCTGGTTTATGGAGACGATGGTGGCCAGGTACACGTTGCCGTCCTCGGACCAAACCGCGTTGCAGCTGTCACCAACTTTCCACTGCAGCAGAAGGGAGAGAGGCAGGTAGGGAAGTACAGCAGCGACTGGTGAGGAAGAAGCCTCCTTCCGCCCCGCTTTTTGTCCCAGCCCCTCTAACGGGTAGCGGGACGCGAGGTCTGCGGCGCTCTCACCGCCCCCCCACCGCGGAGCGCTGCTTTTGAGGTAAAAGCGGCCCGTTTTGGGTCCTGCCGCCGCGAGCAGCGGGCGGGGGGCCCCGCGTCACCTGCAGGGCGCTGCTCTGCTTTCTGTTCCTGTTCTTCTTGTTGTTCTTCCTCTTCATCCCGGGCCGCTGCTCCTGCTTGTCCGCGGGCTGGGCGCACTCCCCATTCCTCAGGGCGCTCTTGGGGCACAGGCAGGGCGCGGCCGTGAGCACCGGCCCCGCGCCGCCGCGCCCCGGGGGAGGTAAAGGGGGGGTCCCCCCGCGCCGCCCCTCACCTTGAAGGACGCCACCGCCTTGTCGTACGCCTTGATGAGGGCCGTGTCGTCCCACACGTCCGAGTCGTCGCTCTGCGGAGGCCACACAGCGCCTTACAGCCGCCGCCATCGCCTCACCCCCCCCCCCCATCCGCCCTCCACCCCCACCCCGTCCCCCCTCCCCGCCGCCCACCTGCCCGGTGCCGCGCCGGAACAGCACGCGCTCCGACATGGCCGCCCCGCCGCACCGACACGGCGCGCACTGCGCACGCGCCGCGGGGAGCTCCCGGGAGCCGTGAGGCCACGCCCCCCGCCCCTCCCGAGGCCACGCCCCCCTCCCCCCGCCCCCGCCCCCGCCCCCGCCCCCGCCCGGTGATGACCCGGGACAGGCGGGAGGTCATGCGAGGTGTCTTTTTATTGTAAAAATAGTTAAACGGGGGAGACACGCGCGGCTCGGGTCCCCGCGAGCCTCGGCAGGCGTTACAGGCGTGCTGCACCGCGAGCCCAGCGCAGCTTCTGGGAAATGCGGGAAATAAAACCTGGTCTAAGCGCAGGCGTACAGACCCGTGGCCGCAACCGTTCGGCGGGAGCTGCAGACGCGGCGCAAGCCCGGGCACAGCGACGGCCCGGTGCTGCCATTGCTACACATGCAGAGCAGCCGGCTGGGAAACAGCATTCCAGACTACTACACCTACGCTAACCAGAGGACAAACTAACGCTAGCTGAACAAGGCTGCAAAATTAACACCTAAATCGTTTAATGGCTGGCCATTTTCACAAATGATCCTCTAGGCCTTTCTGCTTCAGCGGCGCACTCCTGTCTGCTCTGCAGGGGTGCTTCATTTTGCTTCTGCCTGCAGAGACTTCCTTTCGTTAGCCGCCTTCTGTTTCTGCTGCATGATTTCAGAGTCCCTGTGAAGAAAAAAAAAACATTGCGTTTCAGGTAACGGCTTGCTGCTTCTCTAACCAGTCTCCTCTAGCTTTTCTACAGCCCTTTACATCAACCCCGTTTTGGTAACGGGAAAATACTAGAATAAAACATCTCAGCCATTATCACACTCTTACACTGGTCCTTTCATCAAGGTACGCCATGATTTAGAAAAGCTGCTTGATTAACGCGTTGGATCTAATTCTGAGTTTTATAAATACAGGGTGCAATGAAACAAACATCTTCAAGAAAGCGTTATACCACTGTTAGCATCATGCAAAAAGCTGCTAAAAAGAAATAAAAGCCTTTCCAGGTCTTGGAAGAAAAAAAAATGTTCAACAGCAGATGCAGCAAACCCTACATCCAGGGTTTACACTTTGGCACATGAGTTGAGCAAAATACTTTAATCTGTTTAAGGTAAGACACTGGATTTTTCTGATCCTTCCCATTTTGCCCAACCACTTCAGTGCTAGATTTCTCACCTCTGTTTTCTCTGAGAAGCAGACAAGCTATCCTCTTTCCTTTTCCCTTTGTGGATTTCCTGAGTCTTCTTCAGGTTCTTTTGGCGGGCAAGTTCACGTTGGTTCCCACCTAGAAGATACCGTATGGTTTATATAGGTCCTACCACTTTCCACATGCATTTTGTGTGTGTAGGAGTCGATTACAAAGGTGGCAACGTTTGGCTCTGCCTGTTAGCAATGGCAGTATTTTCTATCATGGTCTCCCTATCGGGTGCACAGTGAGAGGCAAGACAGCCTATTACTTCTCACGCTTAGATTCCTACAGGTCATGCTCAAAGGATCACCAAAATCCATCTCAACATTCCTTGCAAAATGTGCCATTTTTCCAGGTGCACAATGCAGTTTCCCCCAAAAGACTGAAGGCAGACCATCCCATCAATGACCTGGGCAAAACAATGACAGCTACTCTTCCAAAGAGGAGCCATCCTCCAGGAGCCTTGAACGTGATTCCAGCATCCAACAGAGCTTACAAATTAACTTTAGACTGGAATTACATCATTAAAATTAAGGCAGTCTGAGAGAGCTTATAAAACTTCCTCAAACTCTTCCCAAGGCCTTCTTAAGAAGCACGTGGCTGTACATATTTGGAATCCAGACGTGTCTACCTGCTTTCAGTCTGTCATGCTGTCGTGCAAAATCACTGATGTTTGATCACATCCCATGGTCAAGCAGCCAAACCTTTTAGATCTTGCTCATACTTACTAAATAGCAGCTGGGAGCCTTGCACCCATGTGTAGAAGAGCACACTTCCGCTGATGCCACTTAGAGGATGACCAGTATGGGTAAGACAATGTCAGATCTGAGAACTTTGACCTTATATTCTATTAAAGTCCCCCACACCACTTAATGTGGGATTAATAACGCACACATACCCCAGAAACTCAGGACTATGAATTGCTAAGAGTTGCCTTCCTCTAGCACTATGAAAGCAGAGAAGACCATTTAGTATACAAGCAGCTGTATGGATGTTTAATTCCCTTTTGCTGCAAAGCAGCTGACCTGTACTCAGTACTAAGGCAGCCAAAGAGCTCCAGCCGAAGGTTTAGTTTACAGACAACACAGAGCACCCTGTGAAAGAAAAGGGGCTCACAAAGCTGAATACCGACTCAGAACTACAGGTCCTCATCAAGACTCCTTGCTCCCTCCTTACCACCAGCATTAATGAGATCCTGTCCCTGAAGTTCTGCCATGTAGAACTGCTAGTAGTAGAGTTGATTAGAACTTGATGACTCATGAGCAGATGATACTTTCCAGGCTATAAATGGCCCCTGGATTTTGTAGAGCTCAAGGAGGACTAAGTGTAGTCTTTTACCATGACAAAAAAGGAGGTGAGAAGCCAAAACACACTGCTACAGACAGAATTCATATAGCAGTCATCCTCCACCCTTAACCTTATACCTTTCTTTCCTCTCCAGGCAAATATTGTGCAGGGTGTCCACAGAACACATGTAAGACTGAAAGCTCAAGAAGCAAGTTGAATGGCATCAATGAAAAGCTTGGCTGCTATTTCTGCAAAGCAAAGGAGAGCAGAGGGGAAGGAACAGCAGTATAGTATACATACAGAACATACAAACCTAAACTATTATTTGAAAAGAAATACTCCTTTATCATCTCTGTTTTCCAAGAAAATATTGCAAAAGGACTGTTCGGCCCCAGCACTTCACCTGAGATGCTGAGTGAGAATCCCTAGCTCCACTGGAGATGGTCCTGTTTGCTACATTCCATAAAATAAATCTTAATCTTCCATGAAATGTGGTCCTAACAAGATGCCAATTCCACTTTCTATCATGTGAAATTCAGGCATTAACAGCTACTTAAAGGCCAGTACATACTTCCTGCTTATACCTGTGCTCTAGCACCCCAGTCCCTGCCTGCCTCTGCAAGACATACAGCCTTGGTTCTGCCTGTCCCTCCTCTCCCATCTCCCAGGATCCATTTGTCCTTGAAGAGAAAGACAAGCAGAAGGCCTCTGTACAGCACTGGAACAAGCAGTAATCGTCTTTACTGGAAGGAGGTCAAAGAGAATGGCTCTAAGGGTTGACTACTAAGGTCACGATCCCTGCACTACTTTCTGAGTAGCAAAGGATCTAATCACAGTCAGAACTTCCAGCTGAATAGAACTGTCTGCAACCACATTCCCAAAATAGAACACTAAAGTAAACAGTGGAAGACAAGTGCCAAAAAAAAGTTCTCCAATTCATCTAGCAATGAACATCTTCACAAATCTATTTTGGTTCCAGGTGTTTGCACTGCTTCAATCTCATGGTGCAACAATTACCGTGAATTTATGAATTCAGAGGCACAATTACTAATAAACAATCTAATCTTATTCTGTTTTACCACGTGACTACTTGAAGTCAGAAGGAGACCCACGTGACCAATACCAAAGCTCTGAACTGTAAACATATCCCACAGCAAAGACCGAACAGCAGAGTGGCATACCACAACTGCTACACCTCTAGCATTTCAGTACTGTATTAAAGTAGGTCACAGAACGAAATGCAATCGCTCTGTTATAATTAGTTGTGGGACACTGTACCTCTCCTCAAAACTTAAGCCGTAGTTATCCTAGTATCACAAGAACAGGAAAAAAAACATCAAAAGCCATCAACCTGCTTCTTCAAATTCAAGGTCTGATCTGCACATAGACTGCTTATCATCTAGTCCTTTGTGCTTCCAGCAGTACAGTGTATAACATAGTGTATTTGAGGGTGTGTTTTCTGTTTTTTTTTATAAAGTCCAAACTTAAAAACAGCTCCTTAATTAACCACGGGCAGTTTCAGTGCTGCCAAGCGTACTACGCAGCAGACAGAGGAGCCGCAGCACCTATTGGGTTAAATGGGGGCATTCTAGGCTCCGCTATTTTAGAGTAGGTCTATCCACGTTAGTTTTGTACATCATGCTAACGCCAAAAAACAAAAAAACAAAAACTACGTGCTATTAACTATTTGCAACCGCGCAGAAACCCTTTTTTATTTTTTTTTTTACAGCCTGGCCGACAGCCAGGCCCGAATCCGACCGTTTCTTCCCGAGCGCGCTGCCCCGGTCCCTCCTCCTCCCCTCACGGCCGCTCCGTGAGGGCCGCCCCCGGCTCCCCGAGGCCACCCCGGGCCCCGCACAACCCCCGGCTCCCCGCTCCGCCTTTCCCCGCTGTATCCCGAATCCCCGCTCCGTGACAGGCCCCCCCCTCCGCACTCACGGGTCATGGCGGAACGCTGGGGCCGCGCAGCGCCGCAGCCGCCGCCCCCCAACCTCCCTCACCGGCTGCTAGAAGCTTCTGACGGCGCGCCCGCCGCGCGCTCCCCTTATAAAGCCTCGCCCGCCGCTACGTCACGCGCCGCGCGCGGGGAGGGGGGCGTGGCCCTCAGCGGCGGCAGCGCGCGCGCCGATGACGCGTGCGGCGGCGCCGGTGGAGGAGGAGGAGGAGGCGGCGGCGGCGGCGGCCATGCCGTGCGCGCGCCGGGCTCGCGCCGCCCGCGGGCCGTTAACGCCGCCTGGGGGCCGTTAACGCCGCCTGAGCGCAGCCCCCGCGCGGCGCCGCCGCCGCCATGTTCCGCCGGTCCCGGCTGAGCGTGCGGCCCAACGTGCGGCCCGCCGGCAGGGAGACCCAGGGGTCCCACGCCGCCGCCGCCGCCGCCGCCGGGGCTTCTGAGCCGCAGCCGCCGCCTCCAGCCGGGAGCCGTGGTGAGGGGTGAGTGCCAAGTGGGGTCGGGGGGGGTTGTGGTGTTGTCCCCTCCCGGCTTTTTGGGGTGTTTTAGGGGCTTTCTGTGGCCCTTTTTGGGGTGGGGGTTGCCCTTCGGAGCAGCCTCCCCGCTGCCTTTAGCTGGCTGTACGTGCGCGGATACCGGCGTTTTTTTCCTTAAAATGCCCTTCGTGGCGTTGCACGCGGTCACAGAGTCGCAAAGTAATTTCTAGGTTGGAAGAGAGCTCGGGATCACCGAGTCCAACCTCTGACCTAACACTGCCAGCCCTCCTCTAAACCATATCGCTAAGCTCTACACCTAAACGGTCGCTTTACAACATCTTTACTTTAACGAGTAACTCGGGTGTCAGCGTGCCTGCGGTCGACCCGTGCTGCCTTCAGTCCAACTCCTTTCTTGCGTCCCGAAAGCTGTTCCACAGCACGTCGTGAGGGTGTTCCTCTTCCAACACTCACTTATAAAACGTGTCAGCTACAGAGAAGAGATCAGTGGGTCTCTGGTTGGGCAGAGCTTAATCCTGAAACGACGAGGCGGTTCGTCGGTTATGTGGCAGAGATGCTGACTCAGCAGATTTACCCTTCTTTTTATTATAGTTTAATGGGTGTGTTAGCATGATGTAATGTGCAAAACTAGACACTAACGCTGTTCTGGAGCGGAGAATATTCTACGAAATCATGACTTGAAAAAGTAGACTTTTACCATGTAAGTAGCAGGCTCTTGGCTAACAGTAAACACCACCACAAATATCCGTGCAAACAAATCCTGATCCTGCTGTTTTAAATAAAAACTAGAGCAGTTACATTAACCTTCCACTACCTGTGGTGGAGGTTATTTCAGAAGTAGTGTAACACCTCCAGTTCGTTAACCCAGTGAGATGTGCGGGGTGGGGAAGAGGCCTAGGAAGGAGCTTCTTTAGCAACGTGCAGGTTTGGGAAGTGATGTGCTTACAGGAAGACTCTTATGGACCACTCCTACGGTGGCTTCTGGAGTGCAGGTGAAGGTAGAAAGCAGCATCTGCCTGTAAGTGCAGGGAGACTCAGCAGTACTGAATGCTTAGTCCTGGCAGCAGGTAGTAGGGGCACAGGTGAGAGTTTCTCCCTTTTGCCCCATATGCTCACCCCTGAATTCCACAGAATTCATAAAGCTTCAGCATGGTTTTGAAGGCCTGTACTAACCAAACAGGAGAGAGTAGGTGTCCTGGTTTCAGTTAGGACAGAGTTAATTTTCTTCCTAGTGGCTGTTAGGGTGCTATGTTTTGGCTTAGGATGAGAAGAGTGCTGCTAACATGCTGATGTTTTAATTGTTGCAGAGCAGTGCTTACACCAAGCCAAGCATGTTTCAACTTCTCACTCTGTCCTGTCAGCAGGCAGGCGGGGGGTGCAGCAAGAGCTGGGAGGGGACAGACCCAGAACAGCTGACCCAAACTAGCCAAAGCGGTATTCCATCCCATCTGGGGTCATGCTAAACAATATATAGGGGTGGCTAGCTGGGGTGGGGGGCCGGCTGCTTGGGGTTAGTCTGGGCATCAGTCAGCGGGTGGTGGGCAATTGCATTGTGCATCACTTGTTCCGTACGTGTTATTATTCTTAGTGCTATTATCATCATTTATGCTATTTTTTTTCTTTCTTAATAAGCTGTCTTTATCTCAACTCACAGGCTTCACTTTCCCGTTTCTGTCCCCCATCCCAGAGAGGGAGGGGGGAGAATGAGCGAACGGCTGTGTGGTGTTTAGCTTCTGGCTGGGTTAAACCACAACAGTGGGCCAAGGGATTTATTGCAGTGTAAGCAGTAGTAGCTTCTTGAAGAGCTGTCTCATTGCATTTTAAAAACTGGCCGCCAGGGTATTTCAGAAGATTCAGGAAGAGTGGATATGAGGAAAGGCAATCTGATTTCTTGAGTGCAGTAATTGGTAGAATACAGCACAACGTGGTTTTATGTAGTCTGCAGAAAAAGGGAACCGAAAAGTCCCTGAGCATAAGGTTACTGCTTTTCATTTTTTAAAAATGGTGTCTGCTAATGTTGGTTAATTTTAGGAGGCTGCACACTCATTTCCCTGCAGTGGGATGGAAAGAGAATCAGAAAGGTAAAAGAGAAAACTCGTGGGTTAAGACAGAGACAGTTCAACAGGTAAAACAGACTCTTTTCATGCAAGCAAAGCAAACTAAGGAATCCATTTGCTGCTTCCCATTTGCCTGCAGGTGTTCAGCCACTCCCAGGAGAGCAGGGCCCATCATGTGGAATGGTTCCTTGGGCAGACAAAGGCCATCGCTCCACATATACCCCTTCTTCCTTTTTTCCCCGCTTTTATTGCTGACCATGACTTCACATGGCATGGGACATCTTGGTCGGTTTGGCCGGCTGTCCTGGCTGTGTCCCCTCCCCAGCTCCTGGTTCCCCCTCAAGCCTCCTCGCTGGCTCTTTGTAAGCACTGCTCTGCCACAGCTGAGACATTGGTGTTTTCACCACAAATCCCACGGACAGCACCAAATGAGTCTGTATGAAGAAAGCTGTCTCTATACCAGCCAACACCAGTACAGCTGAATTTAATTGGCCAAAATCTAGTGTGGTACTCTAGGAAGAACATGTAAGCTACAGGTAGTGCTGAGAAGATAAGCAAAGAATTACTTTCCGCTGTCTCTTGCTGTACCAAAAACAGAGAATATTGAACAGAGGTTGTAAGGATCTCATTCAAAACACAGATAGGCAGCATATAGTGAAGTTGCTCAGTGCCTTGTTAAAGGATGTTGTATGCTCTGAGAATGTGTATGAACTCACGGCATGGGATAAATTGATACAGAAAAGTCTGCTGAGGCTGTTAAATAAGACATCATCTGTAGCCCATGCCTGTTCCACAGAGTATCTAGAGAGGTTTTGGAAAAATTGTGCTGTATATTTTTGCTTTCCTTCTATTCCTTCTACTTGCTTTTCTTCCTGTTCTTTCAAAGGCATTTGCTTGAGTATTTTTGGAGATGGATAAGTAAACCATAGGCAGGGTCATCCTTATGTACAGAAACAAGGCATAGTTCCAATGTGAAATTAAAAAGGTCTTCATGACTCATTTGTAATTCTGCTGTAGTTTTACTGTCAGCAACAGCCAGGGAGTCAAATACTGGAGCTGTTTTCAAGATTTTGGAAGATGATCATGGTTTTTGCAATTTTGTGAATTATTTCTGTGTAAAGGATGGAAACAATACTTAAATTAAGAAAGGTTACCAGGAAAGCTGGAAGTTGTTGTCCCCAAAAGCCCAGTTTTGAGTTGTTCATTGGAACAACAGCCAGTTTCACAGCAGAGGACTTTTTTTTTTTTTTTTTTTTTTTTTAATCACAGTTTAGATTTTATCTACTTACAAGTGTATAAGAGGATGGCTCAGGTTGGTTGTGATGAAAAATCGTAAAACTACTTGTGGTGTATACCGTTATTAAAATGTTCTTACTGTGTAACATGGTATGTAGGGTATTCTTTACAAAGCTTTATTGAGTTTATCGTAGTATGATGTTTGGTATTCTTAGTTGAAAGTCGAGAGCTTTCCAAAAAGAGGGCAGAAAAGGATTGCATGAGTTTAGCATTACTGGTCAACCAACTTGTAGAGAGCTAATACTTAATATTAGAGAATGATACACCAGTTTTTGTATCTGGTTAGTTTGAATGCCAGGCGTAGGTTGGTTCAATTGTGACTTGCTGTATATATCTTTAATTTTCTGTACTACTACATTCATACTGAGTGAAGCATGTGTCTTGATAGTAAGAGTTCTGAATTTGTCACTGAGAAGTATTTCAGAATGTTTCCTCTTAAATTTTCCAGTGATGACAAGGCTGATAGCTCAAATGATGCTGGAGAAACTACTAAAGCTACAGAGACACCTACACAGAGAAGAAAACGTATTTCCACTACGCCAAATCTTGTCAAACCCAGAGCTGGGCCTTCATCTGTTCAGTGTTCTGTATCAAAACCGCAGAGGCGAGCATTGCAGGCTCCCGATGGCAGTGCTTCAGTTCAGAAGGATTCTTCTGCATCAGAAAAGAGTAGTGCTGAATGCTCTTTGAAGTCTCCCATGCTGCCTGAAAAGAAAACGCCTGTGCCACAAGTGCCGCAGTTTTCACCCCTAAAAAAGTCTGTAAATAAAGAACAAACTGCCAGTGTAGCTGCTCAAAAAAATGATGATACCTTGCCGAAGAACCTACCCTCTCCACTCAAGGAGAGACCAACACAGGAAACGTCAGTGACAAAGGAGGAAAAGTTACCTACAAAACCTGCTCCCGCAAAAGAAAAACGAATCTGTTCTGATCGTGAAAGGATCCTCAAAGCTCGGAAGTTGAGGGAAATGCTTAGAGAAGAGCTGAAGAAAGAGCGCATGGTAGGTCTGCCTTGAGCAGTGCTGGTTTGTGAAGCACAGGGAAAGATTTGATTCATCTAACATTGTCACTGCTGCGTTGCTGTAGTGTTTTCTGACAATGATCATCACCTGCTTACTGCTAATGGTTTGTGATGTCTCATAATTATGTATGGTGTTAGTTTGTTTGTAAGCAGTAACAGCACTTCCCTCATACAGATTTCATGGGAAACAAGGTATCTTTCCTTTTAGTTAGACTTGCAACCCTTTTTGACCTGAGACATGCTTTGTAGTAGTCACCTTTCCAATCTTCACAGCTGATAATACCTTGGGGTGGTATGTAAGAAGCTTGGGATGCGGGGCTTCTTGCATTATTTTAGACTTGCTTATTTACTGAGTTCTATGACTTTATCTCTGCTGAGTGTTGAATTTCTTTGAGAGGATAAATCACTTAGAGGTCTATGGTGACAGATATTTGTCCTCTCCGACAAATGTACACTCTTAAGATAAACTTTTCAGTTGAGTGTAAAAAAAAAAATAAATAAAAGCACCACGAACAGCAACACCAAAACACCACCCCAACAGCAACAGCAAAAACCAACAATTTTCATCTGAATGGTACTTAATAAACAAAGAAAAATATTAATTTGTGTAATATAAAGTATTTCCAGGCTGAATTTCTATTTTGGTTTTATACAGAAACAGTTAAAACACAGGCCTCCAATTATCGAAGGGCGTTCTCCACCAGATCGCTCTAAAATGACCATGAGAGACTTGATATACTATCTGCCAGAAAACAACCCTATGAAGTAAGTATGACTTTTTCCTGCTCCTTAGGTTAAGTAATCTTTTTTTTTTTTTTTTTTCTGTCATTTTAATGATTGTGAAAAGGAGGATTCTTAAATCAATTAGCACAGATGCAATATTTTTGCAACGGCAATAAAAGCTTCCATATGTCTTTTCACATCTGTTCAGTCCTTGTACAGAAATGAGAAAGCAGGTTAGTGTACCTGTTGAAAGATAAAAAGACAAACCTTTCCCCACTGCCGATTTATCTCTGTACAAATGCAGAATTATAGTAAGTTGCCTTTTGTTAGCTAGCTTCTGTTAAATTTTGTTTTAGGGACTTTGAGTCACTACCAAATCTAGTGGACTTGAGGAAACAAAGCATTTCTGCTTTCTGGCTGCTGAATTATAGAATATGCTGCAAGTCCCTGGAGGTGTCTCTGTCCCATCTGGATGGATGTGGCTGTTGCTGTTCCTGAACAACAATCGCAAACATATGTACGGTTATCCAAGTCCTGTTCTTCCTTTCTGGTTGATCAGAAGTTAGATAGTGAAATGAAAACACGTGTGCTCATGGATCCCTTGAATGCAATACAGCTTCAAAGCCTTGTATCATGTTGGAAACATCCCCTCATCTTCCAGGCAGTACATGCATTTCTGACATCATGGCTTGTTCAGACTGATGTTTATTGGTAGAACAGATGTATGTGCCCTCACGCTCATTTTACAAGTACCACTGTGATCGTGAATCTCTTGCATAAGTGTGAGCTCTGCCTTCCTAAAGTCTGTGTCTGGACCCTGGGCCTTTATTGAGTTACTTGCTGGGTTAAGCAAGCTGTGTGCATGTACACATCAACATGCATGCAGGGTTAAATGGTTAATAAAAACACAACCTGGTCTCTGTAGTTGCTGGCACTTAGTGTCTCTGTGCACACTACCACCAGCTGCTGACCGCTCAACCTACAGGCATTAAGATCTGTGGTGTCTCCAGTAGCTGGTGTGCAAACCTCACCTGCCTGCGAGCCTGTCTGCCTGCTGGCACCTAGACCCACCAGCCCAGTGAAATGCAGCCTTTTCTCCGATTGAGTTTTAGTCCCTGATTCACTCACAGAAAGTGAGATTATCCATGGAGGGGAAAAAATAATTCTGAACGGTTTGAATTGGAAGGGATGTTTGAAGATAGCTGAGTTCCAATCCTCCTGCCAAGGGCAGGGACACCTTCCAGTAGATCAGGCTGTCAAAAACCCCATCCAGCCTGACCTTGTACAGTTCCAGGGATGGGACATCCACATCTTTTCCAGGCAACCTGTTCCAGTGTCCCACTACCCTCTGAGTGAAGAATATCTTCCAAATATCTAATGCAAACTTACCCTCTTTTGGTTTAAAACCACTATTCTTTGTCTTATCACTACACTTCCTTACAAAGAGCTCCTCCCCAGCTTTCCTTTTGGCACCTTTCAGGTACTGGAAGGCTGCTATAAGGTCTCCCTAGAGCCTTCTCTTCCCCAGTCTGAACAATCCCAGCTCCCTCAGCCTGTTGTTACAGGAGAGGTGCTCCAGCCCTTTGATCATCCTCATGGCCCTCCTCTCGACTTGTTCTAATACTTCCATGTCCTTCCTGTGCTGGGGGCCCCAGAGCTGAATGCAGCACCCCAGGTGGGATTTCACAAGAACAGCAGAGGGAAAGAATCACCTCCCTCCACCTGTTGGTCATGCTGCTTTTGATGCAGCCCAGGGTACAACTGGCTTTCTGGGCTGCAAGTGCACACTGCTGGCTCATGTTCAGTTTTTTGTCCACCAACACCCCCACACAGTTCTGCTGTCAGTTCATTTTATCACTGAGTTTGTATGTTCATATAAGTTCATATAATCCCACAACCTCTTTCTGAATACAACAGTAGGTTTTGGAGAGTCCCCTCAAGCCCTTTCAAATATCCCACAAGATTCTTAATGATTACAAAATGTAAGTTGACCTTTAAAGCTATGCCTGAGTAGTTCCTTTCATCAATCAGTAGCAGACAAGTTTGAGGTTCATTATTGTCCACTATCGTCTGCTCATTAATGTTTGTGAGCCTGTCTTTTATTTAACACTTATCTTGATTTTTATTTTTATTTTTTTATCTTTTACACTGAGTAGTCCTTAACCAGATAATGCAACATATGCTCTTACTTTTCATACGTTCTTATAATGAATATATTGTGCCTTGCAACCTAGCTGTTACATGCTCTCTTAGCTTAATTCAGTTAATTCTTACAGCAGCATGTGCCTTGATGTTGTTGACTCTAGCAGTTTGGGATGGTGTGTAGATGGTGCAAGGAGAAAGAGCAAAATGTTAGATTTGGTAACCTGATGAAAAGTTAGGGAAAAGTATGGCCACTTGACCTCCAAAGTACAGTGGTTACTGGAAGGATCAGTTTCACAAAAGAAGTGTCATTGATTTTTCATACTCACAAACTTGCTGGTCAGTGCAAAGTGGAGTTGTTAGTGTGTACTGCATTGTTTTACCATCAGCTTTCGATATTTCTGTCTCAGTGACTGATGGACCACTGTTCATCTTCAGTCTCTTGTGATAAGGCAATCTGAACTTCTAATTAAAAAGCTAAGAACTAATGTTCGCAAAGTGTTGATCACTTACTATAGTCTCAAGGATTATAGCTTGAAATCTTTGATTTGTTCTTCATCAATTTATGCTCATTAAAAGCAAAATTCACTAGGCAGTGATAATTGTTCAGTTAAACCAAGTCTATATGCAGTACAAAGACTTGAAAATAAGAACGTTTTATGTTTCTTTGTCCATTATTCAGTGAAAGTGGGTTTAGGGGAATGAAACTGAAGTGTACTTGTATAATCTTTAATCTCTAACTTTTTAAAAAATTCTAGGTCTTCATTGTTAGAAGAAAAGAAAACAGAAAAAAGTTCTGCACAGTGTCAAATGAAAGAGTAAGTCTTGGTGACAGAGGTATTTAGAGTAAAAAAAAATTCTGATATTTGGTATGAACATGTGTAAATGTAGTAATGTTAGCAATGTAGGTCTTTGTTTACTGTAACGTAGCCCTTATTTAAAATAAACTGTAATTTGGGAGGGGAGGGTAGTGAAAGCATTTTGCTTTTCATTTTTATGGTTTTGGACTTGTTCACTGTACAACAGAATGAAAAGCAGATTCCAGAGTCTGTATTGACTAACTTGTGTATAGGCTATATTGCTGAGTGGTTAAGCCATTGAAGATCTGGCATACAGAGCAGCAAATTAGAATGCTGACAAAAGTAATCTTTTTGCTTGGTCTCTTAAAATTGTAGGCAGGAAGAGAAAAGTACTCCGGATCATGAAGAGGAAGATGAGGAGGAAGAGGCAGAGAATGGGGAGGACAGTCAAGATGGTCCACTTCTAGTTCCTCGTGTGAAAGTAGCAGAAGATGGTTCAATTATTCTGGATGAAGAAAGGTAAATCTCTGCCTGACTCGTGGACAATATGTGCTAGACTGCTACTTCATTTGTAAATAGAACAGTTATTTTGGATAGGAAGAAACATGAATGTATTAATATGATGACAGTTGAGCTATCCTGATTAAGAAAACAGTGTAAATACGTGTCAAAATATGAGCAACAATTATCTTATTATGTGTCTTAGTAGTGGCAAAATTTCTCTGAGAAACGTGGTTTTGGAGAAGGATACAAAAGAGGGTACCATGCTTTGTTACAGGGAATAAAATTTGTCAGTATTTGTCAGACTTCCAGATGTGTCCTATCTAGTTCACTTCTTTGATTCTCACAGTTTCGATAATCTGCTCATTGTTGTTCAGTTGTCAATATGATTTGCTCTAGCTTTATCTCTTCCATGTTGCTGCTCTGTTCAGCTGTCAGTGCTTTCAGTAAGTTTGCTTAGAATATGACTTTTAAAAGTACTAGGCTACCAAATTACTGAGTTCTCAAAATGCATTATTACCATGAGATTTAGGCCACGATGTAAAAGAATTTAGAGAGGCCATTGTGTGGTTTTGCAAAATAAATTCTTGGATATTAAAAAGACAGTCTTTTTTTTTCTTGCAGGTATTTTAATTTTATCTGTTTGTACTAAATCTTATAAAAGTGGAAAAAAACAAGTTTACAAATGCCAACTGTATGTCTTGCTAGTGATATTGTCATATAAGTCTTTCTGTGTTTGCTTTTCCAGTTTAACTGTAGAAGTTCTAAGAACTAAAGGTCCTTGTGTTGTAGAAGAAAATGATCCTATCTTTGAGCGTGGCTCTACAACTACGTATTCCAGCTTCAGGAAGAGTTTTTACACCAAACCATGGTCAAATAAAGGTGAGAATACTTTTGGTTTCATGTTTTAAGTGTGCAGAAAAAAATACCTGTTTCTACCGATGCTTTATATTTGATGCATTTTATTCCCAATGAAGTTGATGGATCTGCTTAAGTGTGACATGGTCTCAACCCTGGAATTCTTTGCAGCAAGCAGAGCTTTGATGTTTGCTATGCAAATAGGCAAATTAAACAGAAAAAAAAAAGTCCAGTGCCTTTTGTAGGGTACCCATGACTGCTTCTGTCACAGATGTTTAGATGCTGTTGAAATGCTAGCGTGCTTTATCAGATGTGTAATTTTGGATGAACCTGCCATCACTGTCGGTAATCTGAAAGTTATCTATCTATTTGTTTTAAGTTTGAAAATTGTTTTTAAGTGTGTGTGTGTTTGTATGCATAACTATTTTATTTATTTGTTTCCTCCCAGAAACAGACATGTTCTTTTTAGCTATCAGCATGGTAGGAACAGACTTTTCCTTGATTGGACGATTGTTTCCTCACAGAGCCAGATCAGAAATTAAGGTAAAGATTAAGGCACTTAAATCAACTGATTAAAAATGTGTTTTCCCCCTTTTTTTTTTTTTTTTTTGTTTCTCTTTCTCTGTTACTATGCTCCCTATCAGTATTGGTAATTTTAATGCTAATTGGCTCTGTAGCAATGGTTTTAATAAATGTTTCCAGGAGGTGGAAACGTTAAAGTAATCTAGTAAATCTAACATGTCTAGGCACAGTTTGTCTTGATTTTATTTTAATTGAAAAATGCTGATAAACATATTGGATGTTTGATGAGGCTCTTTTGTGTTACTTCTTTCTTGGTATGCAGCTGGGAAAACCTTCTGTATTTCAAACTATGCCTAGACTGGAAGCAAGGACAAAGATGTCAAAAAGAATCAGAAACCATGGCTGATATGTATTAATGAAAGAAAACAAACCTTAGCTTTTGTATGAAAAACTGAATAGCAAACTGGTGGTTTTACCTGAGTGCGTGGCCGAGCTCCACCACAACTGCTCTCTTGCTCCCCCTCCTCAAAGAGGAATGGGGAGAAAATATGATGAAAAGGGCTCGAAGGTTGAGATAAGGACAAGGAGATCACACAGTAATTATCATGACAGGCAAAACAGACTTAGCATAGGGAGACAGTAATAGGTAATAAATCTTACTAACAAGCTAGAGAAGTGAGAAACAAATGAAAGAAACCAGCACCTTCCCCCCCATCCACCCTCTTCCACCTCCTCCCCCCGAGCGGTGCAGGGGAACGGGGAATGGGGGTTATGGTCAGTCTACAGCGCTTCTTCTCTGCCGCTCCTTCTTGGTCACTCTTGTCCCCTGTACTGTGGGGTCCCACCCACGGGATGCAGTCCTTGGTGAACTGATCCGGCGTGGGCTTCCCACAGGCAGCAGATCTTCAAGGACTGCTCCAGATATGGGTCCGTACCACAGGGTCTGTCCCTCAGGAGCAAACTGCTCCAACCTGGGTCCCCCACGGGCAGCAGCTCCTGCCAGATCACCTGCTCCTGCGTGGGCTCCTCTCCACAGGCTACAGGTCTGGCCCGGAATCTGCTCCGGCAGGGGTCTTCCACAGGCCACAGCCTCTGTCACTGCAGGGCCACCTGCTCCACCGTGGTCTCCTCCACAGGCTGCAGCAGGGAACCCTGCTCCACTGTGGTACTCCATGGGCTGCAGGGGGACATCCTGCTTCACCATGGTCCTCACCACAGGCCGCCAGGGACTTCTGCTCTGGCACCTGGAGCACCTCTCTCCCTCCTTCTGCACTGACCTTGGCGCCTGCAAGGCTGTTTCTCACTCTTCTCACTCTCCCAGCTGCTGTGTGTCACAGCATTTTTTTCCTGACTTAAATCTGCTCTCACAGAGGCGCAAAACAACATCGCTTACTGTCTCAGCTCTGGTCAGCAGTGGGGCCCTTAACAAATATGGGGCAGCTTCTAGATCCTTCTCACAGAAGCCACCCCTATGGCCCCCTGCTATCAAAAGCTTGCCACATAAACCCACTATACAAACTTACGTTCTGTCAGCGTGCTTGCAAGTTTTTACAACTTTAGTTTGTAGAATATTTTGTTGCATTAAAGAAGGCTTACTTTGATCTGCTGTATTTTACCATATCTTGTTGCATTTCTTGCTTACTGAAAAGGACATTTTTATTTTTTTTTTAGAACAAGTTCAAACGTGAGGAAAGAGCAAATGGATGGAGGATAGACAAAGCTTTCAGTAAGTAAAGGAAGCGTACCCCACCCTACAGTGAGTCAGTTATGTGCTAGTCATCTTTCTTCATTGTCATTTTTGTGTTTTGCCTTGCTTGAATTAATTATGACCAAGGTTCTTGGTCATAGGTGAGTTTAGAAGCTGGGGCATATTAATTTTTTTTTGAGAAGTATGGTTGACAGTTACGGTTATGTTTATTTTTTTTTGTTTTTCTATACATCTGAAACATGAGATTAATATACCCCTTTCCGTATGCATTCCGTTCATTATCCTAATTCATGATATTTTTTTAGCACAGTTACTAATTGTGAATTCCTTTGAGAATTTTTAAATGTTTTGTATGTTATCTGAATGAGATATATAAATCTTGAATCAGCATGTTAATATATGTTAATGTATTTCGTGATACTATGGTGAGTACTGTGACCTTTTTACTGTCTGTTTTTTAAAACCAAGTTGCTGTAATCCTTAGTGTTTTTTTTGTTTGTTTGTTTGTTTTTTACCTCTAGTGCCTGGTCAGGTGATGCAGAAATTATTTTCAAAAGATTCTTTGTTTAAACATATATAACACCTGTATTTTAGGCCATAACATGTACTACTGAGTATTTCACAAAATAAAAACCTGGAAAAATTCTCACCTTTAATTTTTTTTTATTTCTTTCCTTTAATCTGATAGAAGAGAAGCGGCCCTTTGATTTTGAATTGTTTGCCCAGCTACTTGAAAAAGTCTTGGCAGATGAGGAAAAGAGGAAGCAAAAGACAGTTAGAAACCAGAAGCCAAAGGAAAAGAAACCACCAAGGCCTCGTAAGAAGCCAAAAGGTATTTCAAAAGAGTGCTTGAGTGCTCTTAAGAGCAGTGGTCAGTAATACGTTGCTAGCATAAGTAAAATCATGTAGTGAATCTCTTCCTTTCCTGTTCTAGACAGAGTGAGAGAATCCTGGCTTCATAGTGTATTTATGTTTCAGATGTAGTTCATTAATCTGCAGGGTGGTAATCATAGAATCATTTAGGCTGGAAAGGGCCTTCTAGATCCAACCTTCAGCATGACCTACCAAGTTGCATCTCTAAACCAGGACACTAAATGCTGTGTTCACACCTCTTAAATACCTCCAGGGATAGAGGCACTACCATTTCCTTAGGCAGCCCATTCCAATGATTGACCACGTTCTCAGTGGAGAAATTCTTCAGAATATCCAATCAAAACATCCCCTGGTGCAATTTGAGCTTATTTCCTCATTTCTTACCTACCCTAGTAACAGGTAGCAGCCAATTTCCTGAGGTGCTTTTTCTTGAGGCAGGAATGTAAGATGACACTGAGATTATTGATTCACTGGTCTTGAAGTACTCTAATTCTAAATGGAATATTCTACTCTAAATTTATAAGAATCTCTGCTAATAAATTTGCTTTCAGAATCCTTGGGGCAAAACCATATTTTGGCACGTTCTTTCTTTTTCTTTTTTTTTCATTACTTTTTAATTACATTTTTCTTATATTTTAAACCAATTTTAAAGATTCCGTTTTCCCTATACTTAGTTTAAGTCACAAGTCTGAATGATTCTTTTGTCTTCCCTTCAGGGAGTCTTGTAGAAATTGTTTTACTTCTCGATCTGTTCAAAACTAATGACAATGATTCAATTTTATTACTATTGATCACAATATAGTATCTTATTATTTCTGTAACTGTGAAAGATTCTTTCACAAATGTGCTTAAATGAAAAAATGCATGTACCGACAGCAGTTTACAAGTTCAGTGCTGATTCTGAGTTTTTTTTTTTAATATTTTGTCCATAAAAACACATTTGTTTGTAAATAGTATTGTGGAACAAACAAAAGAACAACCCTTTTAAGGAGTATGCCGGCTAGGAAGCAGCATTTCAGTTAAATTCTTAAAATTGATGCAGCTGTTTTTCCCTAGCCTTGATTTCAGATTTGATCAAGTAAAATGTTCCACTGAGAAGGTCTTAAAGTTGTTTGTAAAAATTATGTTGATAAACTTTAATGGGTAGCTTAAAGGTATTTTGTGGAAAGCAATATATGAATGCTTTTCTACTTCTACTGCATTTTAACTTTCTTACTTAACAGGGGAACAAGTTAGTATACTGATAATAAAAATGATGGGGAAAGGTGTTTGGTGGTTGTCTGATGTTCTGCATGAACTGAAGATGATGACAAAATGTTCTAGAAAAGGCAGGAATAATTTTGGAAATGCCTTAAAGCCCTAACAGAGCTTATGAATTATTAGCTAGATAATAATTAAAGTTTCTTATGGAAAACAGGAATTATTAATCACAGTACATCTGTTGATCAAAATTACATTTTCCTGACATAGTTTCTGTAACCATTATTACTTCTTTCTACGGAGATACAAAAATTCTGCTTAGGAATAACAATATCCGTTTTTACTGGACTCAAAAATGAATACGTAACCTGGTCAAAAATATAGGAACAAGAATATTTGTTAAGTGTATTCTTTATTGCCTTTATACTTGTGGAAGTGTTGTCCCCTCTACAGAATGTGTTTTGTGTTTAGTGTTGAAGTAAATCTATGCTGAAGCGTTTCTGTTTTCTGGTAAGATATTGACACTGAAGTATGAATTCACAAAATATTACTAGTGAGAATAGCTTTAAAATGTATGACTCCTAATATTCTACCGATGTATTAACTGGGAACCACATTGTCTCAGTAGCAAAAGCTGCCAGCACAGAAACTCTTGATGATCAAGATGATCTTCAGGAGGCCAGAATTTCTGATGCAGAAACAGAAGCAGATGCTGTTACGGCTGAGAAGGAAAATGAAGAGTCCTTGGGCATTTCGGAACAGGCTGAAGAACAGGTTGCATTAGAGCCAGCACTTGCGAAGAAGAGAAAAAAAAGGAAGAGAAAGGATGATCCTGAAGAGGAAGTGGACAGTTTTCCAGAACAGCTGGCTGTCCCTTCAGAAATTGAAGAGGAAAGGAAATCCTATAAGAAAAGTAAGAGGCAAAAGCACTTTAAATCTAGACACCAAATCTAGACTAAATATATTTTAGGTGACAACATTTTTCTTAAATCATAATAACTGGTAGTCATGCTCTGCTGGGATTTTTTTCTTGTCTTAAATTAACACTTGCTTCACAGTAGCTAGGATACAAGAACTGAAATTCTTAAGCTGCTGCCCAGAATGTCCACATTTATTTAATTCTTTTTTACTAGCAGGAAAAAAAATGGGATGCGATACAAACACTGATGATCGTATTACCTGCAGAGAAGAATTGGACACTGTTATTGAAGAAAAACAAGATGGTCCTCCTGCTAAAGAGGAGGAGAGATTGCAGTCCTGTTTACCAGTGGATGACATAACAGAGAGGGAAAGTGATCTCAGTTTATGCAGGTAATGTTTGTAGTGGAAAGCTTAGGAAAAATAAAAAGTGATTTGAAGTTTTTAGTTGTAATGTAGTTTTATTTTTTTGTAATAATTTTTAAAATTTGTTCTTACTGTCACATTAAGTAGCAGAAAATGGACAGTTTTTTAGATTCTAAGGACAGTGCTGGATAAGCAGCTTTTAGTTTTTTAGTTTTTTAGTTTTTAGTTTACATGGTCAATATATTCTCTACCCTGATGCACTGTCCTTGGAAAATAAATTTACGTTAATACCAAAGTTCTATCTAAAACTCCTTTCATCATGAGGTGATAAGGAATGGATGTTCATGAAGCCTGTTGGATTATCCTCACCTCTAATAATTTCTCTTAAAACGCTGCTTGGTAATGTTGTTAGGTATTGTTACTGCACACCTGGAATTTTTTTCTATTTTTAATATATATTGTTGTTGTTGTGGAAAAGGAAGGCTGCTTGGATTTTAGTGTTGAACTTTGGCAGAGAGGCGGGCTTTTGTTTTCAATCTTGGGTATTCTTTTACTAGAAAAAACAAACAAACAAACAAAAAAACTTGTTTTGTTAAACTTTTGATATGAAAGCAGTAAATTGAAAAAGTCATTATGAAGCTGTTAGTACTACTTGATCATTTTATATGCTCTATAACTGCTCTGTATAGTCACACTGTAATTGTTTTGTTATTTTATACAGTTTCCCAGAAACTTTTATGTGCTTTAATTCCTCATTGGAAGTACATGAAAGAACAGTATTTGTCCTTGAGCTCAGCATAGTTACAGAAGATGAGGGAAAAAATCGTCTGCATACAGTGTTTATATCAGTAAAGTCTGTTTGTAAAACTATCTAGTCTAGAATACTCAGGTGAGATTTTAACATCTTGCATTGAAAAAGTACAAAAGTTGTTTTAAAGCTCACATCATGGGAATATCACTACAATTTTTCAGATTCTCTGAAAAATATAATTATTAAGTATCAAAATTGCATACTGCTGTAAATATAAATTTTTATGTGGAATTTGATCTGTCTGTAAACAAAACTAGCTTTTTATCAGAGTACACTAATGTTGTGTCTTTTATTGTGCTTTTATTGATTTCAGTTTTCAAGATAGCAATGATGTTATACTTGAAACAGAATCTGCTCAGCTGGGAACTCTAAATATCCCAGATGATATATCACAGGAAATCCAGCTTTCAAATTTGCCAGTTTCAAGGATTAGAAATGAAGAAAGACAATCTGAAGAAACTAGAGAAACAATGGTATTTTTATTTTTGTGAAATTCTAACTTCTTAAAATCTTTGTCTTTCTTGTTAAGTGTTTATATCATTCAAAGTTACTTTTTGGTTGTGTTATTTTTTTTTTTTTGTCATGCTTTTACCATCAGGAGTGAAAAAGGCAACAAGCTTGGGAACAACACCAAAATCTAAATATTTTCAGTGTTGTTAGTATAACAGCCCATTAAAGCTAAACTCGTTCAGAGAGTATAGTGCTCATGCCTGCCTTACCTTACAGACAATTAAAAAAGCTGAACGCTTTGTTTATTCAAAATTAAAGTAGTACAACATCAAAAGTAATGATGTACTGCTTTAGAGCAATTTTCCGTTGCTTGCTAGTGGAACACTGGCAGCTGAGCAGGATGATCATTGCATTGTTTGCGCTGCCTCAGAATGGAAACCTGTCTAAACTTTCACCTGCTGGTACTGCCTGGTTTGAGGTATTCCAGAAAAGATAAGAAATTAGACTAAAATTAAGTGGTCTTTCTTCAGGTATGCTATAGTCAGTTCCATCAGTTTAGAAACTTCCTGAGATTGCATCTGACTTTTTTTCATAGCCTTTAGTGGGGCTTCTATTCATGATTTATTTGGCAGCTTTTTTTTTGCATTTTCCTTTACATTTGTTGTCAACTGCATTGTACAGCTGAGATTTCCTTACCTTAATTATTAACTTAGTAAAAAAAAAAAAAAAAAAGCATACTCTTCAGATTGCTTTAAGCTTCATGCATGTAGCTTAATGCATTGCACCCTTTATTATGATATAATTTATTATAAATTTAATAAATTATAATAAATTATTATGATATGATTTATTATATCATAATATGCATTGCATCCATTATTATGTTCCTGTTCATCATCTTCAAGCTATTCTTGTTTTATAAAACCGTTTTTTTCCCCTGTTCAGCATTATTTTTTTTCAAGCTGGAGAGTCTTAACCTTACACTTCTCCTTACATAGAGACTATTCTGTTCCTCTGATAATCATTCTATCCTTGTGCAGTTACGTTGGTTTTGTAACTTAATATACTGTTTGAAGACTTGTATTTGAGCAAATTAATTAATTTTTGTTCGTCTTTCTAGGACAAAGAACAATCTTACGACTAAACTTTACAGTGAGAGATTAGGAAATTTGAAGTATTAGTGTATACCTAAGGGCAAATCATTCCTGCTTTGGCCTGTTAGATTCTGTTTCCTAAAGCAATGTCTTCGTCATAGTGGAAAACTAACTGCTTACAATCTTCACAAACAGTTAATACCCATGGTTGGGAATGTTAGAACAATGCAATCTCCTGATACTAGTTGGAATGATATTTATAAAAATCAGTGAACTGAACAGGGCAATTCTTTATATACATCTGTCTATCATATGGTACATAGTAGCCAATGTAGCTAAGCTCAGCTCTCTGTCCAATTACTTCTGCTGTTTGGCATGTGAAAAGGTAAAAGTAAATGATTTTGAAAGATCTCGATTGTCAGTTCTAACTGGCTTGGCCTGCTGTGGTTGATTTTCTTTACAAGTAATGTGAACAGAGATCTAAAATTAGAAATAACCAACTAGTAATGTGTGAAATGTAATTCTATCAATATGATTAAAGAAATGAATAAAGTAGAGAAATAGTGTTTGCATGCAGTAGATTTTTATCTTAATTCTGTAGATAGGTTCTGTAAAAACTTCACTGTAATTGGGATTAGTTTGCTCTTGTCACATCCCCCTCTTCCCCCCCACCCCCAAGTTATGGTCCATATTCTTTGGGAAACTGGTTTCATACTAGACCTGGAAACTTACTACTAACCGATATTGCCTAAGGAGTCTGTTATCAGCTTCATTCAGTTAAAAGATGAAGTTACTTTGTGAGCGTTTCTTCTTGTTGTTAACTTACAGCAAAGAGTTCTTCATGTTTATCAATTTCCACACCATTTATTTTTCTTCTTACTTAGAATGAAGACACACATGACTTACATAGACCAGAGGAAGAGCAGAGTGCATCAGAAAGTGATTCTCTGCCTGAAAAAATGTAAGTAGAATTAGATTAACTTGTGGGGGTACTTGTGCTAAACCTGTATTGACTTCATTTGGGTATAATTGTTTCACCGGAGTAGGTTCAACAACATAGTAGATTGTGATGATATTTTTTCATATTCAGGGAAGTTTTTTTTGATAGAAATTCTGATTGTTGAGGAGCAAATGATGCTTTGACTAAAACGTAATGTTTGGACATGAGAGAGGATTAACTGAGCTTAGAAAAAAGCTAGTCCCTCTACACTGAATAACAGCAAGAAACTTTTCTGAAGAAATGTTGTGATTTTATGGGTGAGCCTTTGTTGGGAAAGTTGATCTTGAAAAAGGACTTCACTGTATTCTCTGAAAGTGGCATATGGCCATCAGAGCTTATTAGCTGCACACAGCCCGTGTGCTATATTGAAATGTTCCTGACTGGAAAATTTTGCTCTTTGGAATTCGAGAGTGTAAGCTGAGACATACCTTTCCAGAAGGTACCCCACTCTGTTTCAGCTGCACTCCTTTATGAGGTTAATCTTTGTGACTATTTCCTGTACTTATCTATGTAACTGAGCAGTGATGTTTAAACAACTCTGTGCTCAAAGTTTCCATTCTATATGATCAGAGATGTAATAATCAATGGTATAATTCTTTAAAGTTGATTTTGAGATGGTCTACTAGTTTATGTTAAGGTAGATACTCTTTTCAATATGAAAGTTTCATGCTTCTGCTGTTAGCTTACTGATGGGCAACTCATTTCTAAAGGCGATCAAAGTTTCATTTACCCTGTCCTGGGAAGAGGATAAGAAAAAGTAGTAGTTTCCAATCTGAAGATTATCACTCATCTGTAGGGCTCTGGCAAGTAGCATCTGAATCCTGAGATTCTGTATTGCAATAGTTAATAGGATACAGAGATTGATACATGTACCCCATTCTTCAACAGTTTATGGTACTCAGCAGTAGGACAGAGTTTGTCAATAGCAGTTCATAGTTCTTGAGCAGGGTAGCTTTGAAAGGGGATAGAGGGACAGAAAAAGGGATTAGCAAATTTTGTATGTCAAACAGATCTGCTGTACTTTGGAGCAGACTTGTTGTCTCTGTTGAATTCAGTAAGCCTGTTCACACTGGTGTCAACTGTGAATCCCTAAAAGAATTATTCCTATTTATTGAGAATCAAGAAATGCTTCCTTCAAGTATTTTTAAGTAGATTGCACTGAAGGCCATCAAAGGTATTAAGGTTTATTTGAGGTTCTGTGCTTAAAGTAGTAATGTATATTATATTTTTCTGCTATTACAGTTTTCTTCAGTTTATTGGTACTACCAATGCAGTTTGTACTGCTCTTAAAGTACATCTTGGACCATGTCGTGTTTTAGTAATAGTAATATAAACTACGCCTTTTTATGTTTTAAGTAAAACTGAAAAGCCAGCAGAGAGAGGACACTTGCAAAGACCTAAACCCAATTTCACAAGATCCTCAGGAAAGAAAGAAGCAGCAAACCAAGAGAAAATGGACGCCGAGACTTCCTCTCCAAAACTTGTGAATACAGCTGAAAAGGTCAGAAAGAGAAATGTGCCTTAATATGCTATGCACTTGTTGCTGTATCCATTTTGATCAGTGCTGATCCTGTAGACAAACTGCAGTGTAGTACGTAAAATTCTGAGAACTACCTCTGAGGTATCTATCTGTGCATTTGACCAAGATTTCTTGCTTTTTTTTTTTTTTTTTTTGGGACCGTGTTAATTTTCTTCATAATAGCTTGTGTAGTGTTCTATTTTTGGATTTGTAATGAAAATAGTGCTGATGAATGTTTTAGTTATTGCTGAGCACTGCTTATACAGAGTCAAGGGCTTTTCTGTTTATTGAACTATCTGCTATAAAGTAGGCTAGAGGTGCATGAGAAGCTGGGAGGGACATAACCAAGACAGATGACCCCAGCTGACCAAATAGACATCCCATACCACAGGACATTGTGCTCAGCATCAAAGTGCTGGGAGGTGTTTGCCAGGGCTGCTGCTGTGGAGGGACTGCCTGTGCATTAGTGCTGGACAGTTGAGTTTTGCATCCCTTGTTTTTTCTTGGTTTTGATTTTCTTTTGTTTATTTTTTTGATGCATGAAGCTGTATGTCAACCTGTGAGTTTCTTAACTTTTACCCTTGCGATTTTCTTCCCCTCCATCCCTCTTGGGGGAATGTGAGTGGCTGTGTTAAACCACACCTCTTGCCTTAATTACAGGGCTCTGAGCAAGACAGTAGAAGAAACAGAGATGAAGTCACAGAATTGGAGAATATGGATTTGGATACGAAATCTGAGTAAGTATTGAGATCACTTTTCCAGTTTCATTAGTATTAACTGTCCATAATTGTTACTTCATTCTGCATAGTGCTGTTATAAAAAGACAACAGTGAAGTCAAAAACTTAATATGAATCTTAAAATCAACTTTGGCATTTTCTTGGATGATTCCAGTAGTGGTACTACAGTAGAAGATACATGCTGCTTTTCTGGGAAATTGCAGAAAGTATTACTTTATAAAGTACAAATGTTATTTGGAATTTGGGTGGAAAAAAAGGTGATAACAATGGCTTGGCTATCCTCCCACCCCATCTACCAGTTCATGGCTCCATTTCTGACACTTGCCGGAGCAGGAGTGGCATGTAGTCTATTTGGGTTCCTCACTTGTGTGATAACTTCATATCTTTTCAATAATTAGATAAATGAAGTTTCCACACCCTTAAGACTGAATATAGCTTGGTACTAATGCGAAGGAACTTGCATAATTGTATGCAAATCCTTCTAAAGACAACTCAATGTAATATTGACTCCCAGTAAAGAAAGTTGCACAACTCATTGAATATAAGGCTTGAATATTTGAATATAAGAATAAATTTCATTGTTTTGAATCCTTTGTGCAGAGAGCCTGAGAAAACTGTAATTGGAATGACAAGAGTTAGAGGATGTCGACAGAGATTTAAACCTAATGTTACAAGAGCATCTGGAAGGAAAGAGCCTGAGAACAGTTCAGGAAATGATAAAATGTCTCATCCAGAGTCTGAGGAGGGAACTAAAAAGGTACTTTGTGGAGTAAGATAACTGGAAATAATATGTTAGCTAGGAACCTGTTGGGCAACATTCTTCTTTTTTTTTATTATTTTTAACTTCTTTTTTTTTCTTTTTCTGAATATGACCAGGAATCAGCACTTACTTAACCAGTAGTGACTACGATTACTGTGTAAGGACCTCAGCTTAGCTGGGAGATTGTCACATAAATAGTATATGCCAGTAATCTCTCATGTCCTACAGCAAACACAGCTTTGTTTGTCTGAACTAGATTTTGCTGCACCTTTCTGACTGTGTGAAATGTAGTGTGTAAGAGTCCGTATCTGTCATGAGAAACCCATTTTGCATCCTGTTAAGGATAGTTACCTGATCTATTATTAAGTGCAGCATTACCTAATGGAAAATAATTAATGTTTTAATGTTCTATTTCTATTCAGAATATTGACCAAAGTAATAGGTCTGATACTACCAGTGGAGAAGCTGCAGAAAAAGATGATAAAATTGTGGAGACAGTGTCTCAGTAAGTATGTGAAAAATGAAAAAAAAAACAAACGAACAAACCACCAACGTGTTACTTTCCAACAACTTGCTGTACTTCTCATGTCTGGTAATATTACATAGTATGGTAGTTGTAGAAGTTTCTTGAGGAATTTCTGCAATGAGATAGAAATTGAGGGAATCTTTTTTTCTTTATGCATGAAATGAATTAACCATTTTTGTGTATAAAGCAGTTCTTTTAAATGAAACATCAATCATGATGAATGCAAAAAAAAAAAAAAAGGAAAGCTAGTCCTTTAAAAACTATAACAAGCTTTCTTTAATAGCTTTAATACTGAAGTACCATTTCAGTGGCAGAAACTGAGTATTTAAACAATACTAATCAGTGCTTATTCTTAAAGTGTTGTTCTTAAATCACGGAATCATGTAGAGACCTCTAAGATCACCTAGTCCAACCTATGAGCTAACACTAACCAGTCCTCCACTAAACCATATCACTAAGCTGTCTAAAATGTCTAGCTATCTAAATGTCTTCTAAAGACCTCCGGAGATGGTGACTCAACCACTTCCCTGGGCAGCCTGTTCCAATGCCTAACAACCCTTTCAGAAAAGAAGTTCTTCTAATATCCAACCTAAACATCCCCTGGTGCAACTTCAGCCCTTTCCCCCTCATCCTGTCACCAGGCAAGTGAGAGAATAGACCAACCCCCACCTCACTACAGCCTCCTTTAAGGTTCCTGTAGAGAGTGATAAGGTTGCCCCTGAGCCTCCTCTTCTCTAGACTGAACAATCCCAGCTCCCTCAGCTACTCCTTGTAAGATTTATTCTCCAGACCCCTCACCAGCTTCCTTGCCCTTCTTTGGACACAGTCCAGCATCTAAAGTGTTAGGTGTCTTTCACAAGGGGGGAAAAAGTCTAGTGTGGACAATTTTATGTGAAGGTAAATTAAGAAGTATTTCCTTTATTTCTGTTCAGTGGAGAAATTACAGCTGTAGTGTAAGAGGAGAAATGTGTTTTATAAGAGATTGAAAAATACAAAAAGCTTTTTCTACTACATCGTAAAAGGGAAAATAGCAGTGTGGAGGACAGGTAAACTGGGTTTAATCAGGTAGAAAAATAATTCATTGGTTGCTTCTTTCATCATTATTCTTTCTCGATATTCTTGCTATATAACTTGGCTCTCGGGGTGTAAATGCATAGAAGCATCTGGTAGTTGTAGGTGCATCTGATATAAATAACTCAAAGAATATATTATGTCAGTAAGATTATGGAATGTTTATGATTTAAACATGTCATACCCTTCATTAAACTAGGTGCATTTGCCCCTAAACCAGATACAAAAGAATATAAGGAGAGCCATTATGGGTCAAGAAACTGTCTAGCATGGTATTCTGTTTTCAGTGGGGAAAGACAAAGAACAATGCAAGCATGAATTCTTACTTCTCAAGTACTTTTTCAGTCTAAGACAGACACTTCTAACTTCATTGTTTCATGAACTTAGGAATACATAGCTCCACTTTTAAGAAAGTGTGTCTTAATAAATGCTTGAAAAAATGAAAATATCATTTCTTTGGAACTCTTACAATTTTAAATGTCTTAGATACTTACAGATCTTATATATTTTTCCAGGTCTAATGAAATAACCTGTTCACAAGAAGACAGCAAACTGAGTGTGCTGAAACCAACACCTCTAAAGAGAGGCCGAATGCAGAGACCAAAACCAAATCTAGGCAGAACTGTTGCACGGAAAGATGACCGATCACATGAAAAAGATGCTGAAGAGCAGAAAGCTGAAAATGGAGAAGTAGAAAAGGTTGTGAAACACCATAGAGATGAAGACAGTGGTTCGTGCCTCAAAAGTGTAAGTTTCTTGAACAGCTGCATATACTGCATAGGTTTTAGTGGGGGCCCAAACAGAAGCTTTTAGTAATAAATATCTAGGTGCATACTGCTTAAGTTGTAAGCCTGGCATTTGTATAACAAATTCTTTCAGGATAAACTGAATTGTCATAGAATTTTCTAACTCCTGCATTTAGATTCTGTTTTCCATGGAGAGAGAGATTGTATCCCACATTGTTGTGTTATGGGTGATACAGCTGTGAAAAGAGAAGTGTGTATAGAAAGCATGGTCTTGGAAGAGAGACCATTTCAGGTGGAAAGTATACAGAAAAATAACATTTTTAATTTTTAAAGTATAAACAAACTGAAACAGTGGTTTCAGTTGAATGCACGGGAAGTGAGGGATCTTTTAGAGCATTTTTGTAAGAGCTACTGAAAAATAACCTTTTGTCCTCCTGCCCTTCTAAAGCAGAGGTTGACCAAATCTTTTTCCTTAATTGAGTGAAACTTTTATTCCCCATAGGATGTGATGGTTCACGAAGACCTACAGCCATGCATCGTGATGTTAGAAAGGGATGTTTCAGCAGATTCTGAGTTGAACTCATTACGTACAAGGCAGTGCTCCCAAGAAAAGTCCTCAGAAGCTGGAGGCTGTGAAAGTGAAAAGGGATCTTCAGATGACATGAAAGTTGTTTCAGATTTCAATGCAGGGTAAGGTTATTTTTTAAACGGAGTAAAGGGATAGTTCAAAGCCATCAATATCTCTAGGCATTCCATGCTTTTACATTCAACTCCAGAATCAAATACCTTGTCACAGATATAAAACTTTCTTTTAATCAGGATTATACTATACTTAAACAAAACAAAATCCAAAAAGTCATGGTGATTCCAGTTTTCAAATAAATATCTAAACGTTACTGAATTCCTGTGCTTATCTTCTCCATGTTGGTTCTACCAGTACATCCCCATATCCTTACGTAAATCCCCAAGTGTAGGGCTTGGTTTCCTATTAAGCTGTCTGTAGAAAATAATAAATAAAGAAATCTATTGTGTAGTTCTGGCCATGATGAGACAAAGAAAGGAATTTTTAAAATACTTACATTCCTCTTAGAGTGTGACTGGAAGTTGCGGTTGTTCTGAAATCAAACATCAAAGTCCTGTATCTTATAAATAGGTCAGCAAAGATAAGTAAAAAAAAGAAGCAACGTGTTTCTTTTGTGTGTTTGATATGTTCTTTTTTCACAATGTTGATAACTTTGCTGTTGCTCTGAGAAAATTACTGTGTTTTATTTGGCTACTGCAGTGGACAAAACTACATACGAGTATGTAACATATGATTTGGAGAACTAGTGCTGTCCCATGCCTTTGACTGTTGTTCTTTTTGCTTTCACAGGGAGTCTGGTCCTGAGAAGCAAGAGGAAAAAAATGTTGCTTCATCAGCACGGCTACTGAGGAGTCGATTCCAAAGACCAAAGCCAAATTTAAGAACAATAACTAGTAGAAAGGAAGTACTGGATGTAAATAAAGATGTATCACAGAAGCATAATAACAAAGAAGAAAGTTTGATGCAGTGTGATGGTGAATGTGGTAGCCTGCCTGACACAGATGTAAGGCTTTTCTTTTTCCCCCTTTTAGTTGGATTTCAGCTTTTGAGTTTATGGAACTGAAAGAAACATCTGATGATTTAAAAACAAAACAACACAGATTAATCTTTTCAGAAATAATCTTTTTTCTAAAGTTAGGATTTTGTATGTGAAAACTGCTGTACTTGAGCAACACGTGTGAGGAACACGTACAATCCATTCTGTATTTCCTGTTATATGTACAGATACCTTTTTGACTTGGATTTGCAGAGATGTTAGGGAAATAAAAGTGCTAATAAAAGATGGCAAAGAAGAAATCTAGATTTCAAGGTATTTTAAGAGACAAATACGTGTTCTTGGAAAGCCTGGGAGGTTACCAGTGAGCAATTAGATGAAGGTGGCCTAATTTGACAGGAAACACTTTGGGGAGTGATTAGCACAGAACTTTATGGACAACATAACATACCTTATTTTTGGTTTTATATCTTGACTTTTTCATTTGTGTTTTTTTTTTTTCTTCCAGAAAGCTGGAAAACCTGAAGTCCTGCAATCATTGGAATCCTTAGGAAAGGAAAAGTCATTTGGCCCTCTGGATGCTTCTGAGAGGCAAAGTTGTAAGTCCCCACAGACACTTTCAAGATCAGAGGATGGTGAATTGAAGTCTTACCTACCTGTAGAAAAAGATGGGACCTCAACTACTACTGTTGGGTAAGGGCGTAGCTAGTCAGTTTCATTCTTCATTTAAAACACAGGCATTTTAAAAGGAAATCATTGTGCTGATGGATTTCTAATTGGCAAATAAAGTCTAATAAAAATACTGAATGAGGTGTCAGCTCTCATAGTATCAACACTAGTTATATTAAAACTCCAGTTATTGGTATTCTAAGTATTAAATTAATGGGCATTAATTTTAGGATCATAGAATGGTTTGAGTTGGAATGGACCTTTCAGGATTGTCTTGTTCTAACTGCCCTGCCATTGGCAGAGTCATTGTCCACTAAATCAGGTTGCTCAAAGCCTCATCCAGTGTGGTATTTGAACACTTTTATGGATGGAGCATCCACAGCTTCTCTGGACAACCTGTTCCTGTATCTAACCACCATCATAGTAAAGAATTTTTTTAATATCTAATCTAAAGCTCCTCTCTTTTAGTTTAAAACTGTTAATACATGTTCTATCATTATAGACCTTGGTAAAGTCTTTCTCTGTTACAAGCCCCGCTTTAAATGATGAAAGATCTCCCAAGAATCTTTTACAGGCTGAACAGCCCTAGAAACAACCCTAGAACTGTCTTTCTCCATAGGAGAGGTGCTCCAGCCCTTTGATTCACCTTTGTGGCCTTCCATTAAGGGATTACTGACTCCAACAGGTCCATGTCTTTTGCTTTGGGTCCTAGAACTGGGTTCAGTGCTCCAGGTGGGGTCTCACTAGAGCTGTGCAGAGGGGGATAATCATCTTCCTCGACTTGCTGGCCATGCCTCTTAATGCAGCCCAGGATACAGTTGGTTTTCTCAGCTGCAAGTGCACATTGCTGGCTCGTATCCAATTTCTCATCCCCAGTTTCTTCTCCATGGGGCTGTTCTCAATCAATTCAGCCCTAACTCTGTACAGATAGTGAGGATTGCCCTGACCCAGGTGCAGAACCTTGGACTTGGCTTTGTTGAACTCCATGAGGTTTGCGTGGGCCCACTTTAGCATGTCCAGGTCCCTGTGGATGTCATCCCTATCCTTCTAGGGGATCAGCTGCACCACTCACCTGGTGTTGTCTGCAGACTTGCTGAGCGTACGCTCAATCCCACTGTCTGTGTCATTAACGAAGATATTAAGTGTTATTGCTCCCAGTATGATCTTTTAAGGGACAATGCTTGTTACTGGTTTCCATTTGGATATTAAGCTGTTGATGGCAGGTCTTTGGATACGTGCATCCAGCCAATCCATCTAATAGTCCATGCATCAAATCTTTATCTTTTGTGTTTAGAGGCAAGGGTGTTGGGGACTGTATCAAAGGCATTACAGATATCAAGGTAGATGACATCAGTTGCTCTTACTTTATTGTCCAGTGCAGTCACTCCATTGTAGAAGGCCACTAGGTAAGTGAGGCATAATTTGCCTTTTGTGAAGCCATGTTGACTGTCTTATCACTTCCCTGTATTCAACATGTCTTAACATAGCTTCCAGGAGGATCTGCCCAGTGATCCTACCAGGCATAAAGGTGAGGCTGACTGGTTGGTAGTTCCCAGTGTCTTCTTTCATACCTTTTTTTTTAATTATTATTTTTATTTTTTAAATGGATGTGATGTTTCCCTTTTTCCAGTCACTGGGGACTTAGTGCCATGACTTTTCAAATGTGATGAGGAGTGGCTTAGCCAGTTCATCTGGCATTTCCCTCAGGACCCTGGGATACATCTCATCTTATGTCCCATGGACATCCAGCTTCCTCAGGTGGTCTTGAACCAGATCTGTGATGGGTGGGACTTCATTCCCCCAGACCCTGGCTTAAGTTTCAGGGACTTGGGAGATGTGAAAAGAGTAGTTGTCATTGAAAACTGAGATAAAGTGGAGCACCTCAGCCTTTCCCATGTCAGATTGATTCCCAGGTTCATCAGAAGGGGTACGATTTCTATTGTGTTTCTTTTCTGACTGATGTCCCTATAAAAACCCCTTCTTACTGTTGTTCTCATCCCTTGCCAAGTTTAGCTCTAGCTGAGCTTCAGCTTACCTGATCTGATTCCTACATTCCTGGGCAGTATCCTAGTATTCTTTTCAGTGTGTTTGTCCCTACTTTCACTGTCTGCATTTCCTTCTTCCTAGGCAGTATCCCACTATTCTTACCATTCATGGTATTCATACCACAAGGTATGAAACCAACAGGATTTCAGTGATGGTGATCAGACTGTAGCTTTCCAGATGGACAGTATCTATCAGCTCCTGTTTGTCTCCCATGCTGTGTGCATCGGCATAGAGACACTTCAGATGAGTTGTCAACAGTCTCACCTTCCTGGTAAAATCTTTTTTTAGGCATTCATCCCTTCTCTTGTAGGTGCACTCTTTTACCTTACTGCTTGTGAGTATAGAGGAATTACAAGGCATTAATTCTTAATTCTGTTGTGGAAGAAATTAGGAGATGAATGGTTTGAAATTTGTGCTGAAACAAAGGTTTGTGTGCATAACTTACATTCAACAGAACTTTACGTTTATGTGATGTCTTTTAAAAACTAAGCTGTGTTCTGTATGTTAATTAACCTGTGTTTTTAATGACATGCTTTTGTATTAAGTTTCAGATTTTTTTTTTATTTCTATATGACTTATTGATAGAAAAAATACAGCTCAAGAAGAAAGTAGACAAACACTTCTTCAACCTGTCCAGTTTGTGAGGGCCCGATTCCAGAGGTACAGGCCAAAATTGGGAAGAGCTGGTGGAAAGAAGGAGTTACAGATATCAGAAGATAATGAAGGGCAGAACAAGTCTGAAGCAGACGAGTTGGAACTGCAAAAAGATGAGTCTACCAGTCCTGTGTCTGCCATGGTACGTCTGGGAAGAATAATTACTTTGCTTTCAAAAATGTGGCTCCAAGTTGCATGTTCTATCTTCTGAAGCTGTATTAAAACATTTAAGTTGCATTCTCTGAGGCAGAGAGACCATATGATAAGAAAGTAATTCCCCAAACCATCATATGCTGAGGTTTTGTAGGTACGAGATCAGTGAAGTCTACAACGTGTAGTATTAATGTCTTCTGAAAACTGAGATCTTACTTTGCTTAGACTACACGATAAAAAAAAAAAAAAAAAAAAAGGTTTATGCACATTTAGGTAAATAGAATAAAAGTATGTTCTATATAAAAATAGGTTTTTATTGCTCATTTCATCTTTTCTGTTTAGATTATTAAAATTTGTGTTGAGGAGTCCAGAAAGCATCAAGAGAAGGCAGAGTATAGCTATTTTTCTGTAAGAGTGAGTTAAGGTTTTATTAATTTTGTAAACTTCAGCTTCACCATTATAGTGCCTGACACTTCTCTACTTTACACAGGTAAATAGTCATATTTACATACACTGTGTGTCTCACAGACACTTTACAAGGCACTGTTAAAGGTACTGAAATCCTTGACAGCCAATATAGTATCAACTCTCTGTATTCATTTTGTGGGTTGCACATGAATCATGTCATGGCTGTCTCTTTGTAGACGCTACTTAAATCTCAAACGTAGCTAAGCTTTATAAGAGTGACTCATTTTTTTTTGGAGTGGTTGTAGCTCTTTTTATTCTTGAACCCATGCAGAGCTAGCTTGGAATGCTTGTGTGCTGTATTCCCAGAGCAGAGCATGAGCACACTGCCCCTCTTTCGGTGCCACAGTAGTATATCACTCCCAGCTGAGAGAGTTGCTTGTGGTTTGGATTGGTCTATTCTAGACCTTTGTGGCCTGTGAACCATGCATGTACATCTGCTTTGTCCTGCACAAATGCGCAGATTCATAGCTGGTCTGATGCTTTTCTATACTAATGAACCTGTCTCAGACCTGGAGAGATGATGGATGTGTTTGAGCAGTTTCTTTGTGGAACCAGTGTGGCAAATACAGAATTAAAACTAACGAACCCTTCAGAAACTGAGGTTATGTTGTGGTATGTTGGATGTGTCTGTATCGTATGTGAGAGCATCTAAATTTCAAAGGTTTTTCCATTTGCAAAAGTATTTTTTTTCCCTCATGCCTTGTATAATAGAGTTGATTGAATGCTAAATAGAAGAGTGCTACCCACTTGTTTGAGTGCTGTTGATAGTGTTTACGAGCCTAACTGTAGGTAGCCCAGGACTGAAAAGAGCTATGTTCCCACTTGCCTAGAAATTGCATTACGTGCTCAGGAAGATTACTCCCTATAAACATAGCATGATTTCTTTTTTTTTTTTTTTTTTTTGATTCAAACTGGGAAATTAATGCAGAGATGTACATGTAGTTAGTATTTTTATAAATGCACTTCTGTTTTAAAACCTTGTTTGATTCTCCTTTTTTCTTTGTGCTATGTTGCATAATGTTTTTATTTTTACTGCAAATCGAAGGGTGAAAATGAAGCTGTATTGCATCAAGCAAATGTATTGAGCAATGAGGAACAGACACTGAAAGAAGCGCCTCAGGTGCCGTGTATTTCTGAAAACATACTGCATGAACAAAGCAGGTGAGATTAGAGTTTAGCAAAAATCATATGTGAAAAGTTTTTATTTGTTGCATAATAAGACACTTTTGCAAGAGTCAATTCTTTTGTTCATTTTGAGCTGACTTTCTGTGATGCTTAGGTTTCAATGCCTACAGGCAGCTTTGTCCCATGTTTTCAGAGTACTCTTTTTAATTAAAATGAACTACTTGTCATTGGTTATCTGGCAAGTACTTGATCTTGTGGCTCTTTTGATGAAGCTTTTCTTTTACTGGGTTTGTATTCCATGTACAGTGGTCATACACATAACAGATAAATTTTGGAAAATATTATATTTGTCTTTTATTGATCCCAATGTGCTGTCCTATTTTACTGTCATTCTTGATAAATTATGGGTTTAAGCATGTGTTAGCATGTAGAATCTTTGTTGGTATGCTTAGCAACACAAATTTCTTGGTATTGAAAATGTATTGATAAGTCTTGTTACTCCTCCTTACATGTTAACCAGAACCAAAAATGAGAAATTTGCTTGACAAAATATTTTCTTGATTTTAAGTAGGATACAATGTATTAGAATTTCTAATACTTTTGTGTTGATTCAAAACTTAATGAGTGCAAAAATGCTATTTTCCCTCCCCAACCAAAGTCAAGCAATGCTATTTATTTTCTAAAAAAATTTGTTTAAATACACTAGTGCTGAACAATCCACTTCCCAAGAAGGCAAGCTGGGTGCTCTGAAATCAGCACAGCTCATAAGGAATCGATTTCAGAGGGCCAGACCAAACCTAGGAAGAACATACAGTGAAAGAGAATCTCCAGTGGCACACAATCTTGCTGCTCCAATTGAGGAAGAAGCAAATAAAGGAAAAAATCTTCCTGTAGCAGAAGACTCTGAGGAAACTCTTTCCTTAAAAGTGAGAATTCTGTCCAGATATTTCTTACTATACTTTCTGATGCTTGTCTTTGCACCAGCTGTTTTTGAGGCATCTGAATAAGCTGTTCTAAACCTATAAATTAATTTTGGACCGGTGAGAATTACATTCTTGTTTCATACTTGTGCTGTTACAAGAGGTTTTTTTTTTAAAATTATGTATTAATGCCACATAATATGTGGGCTTCTGTTACCAAATTTAAAGACCTGTCCTGCTTGTCCTTTAAACTTTGAACATTCAGTCATGTACATTGTAAATGTTTACCTGTAGCACATGCTCCTTTTGCTGGGTTTCTTCTGATCCCCTTGGTGGTTGCTTATGAAAGACTATTGATTCTAGTATATGTTTTATTAAATATCTCCTTTAAACAAACAAGGAGCAGTGATGTATGCCATAAACTGTTTGCTTAAAAACTTTCAAAATTTTGTCTCAAATTGTCTGGATCATAACTTGCAATGCTTTATTTTACAGTTGATCTATTTTGTATTAATATATATATATTTTTTTCCAATTTTAAGGATGACATGGAAAGACTGTTGTTTGTGGGTAATTTGGCCAAGGATGACAGTCTAGACATGAATCCAAAAACTCTGTGGTCAGAAACACTCTATTCCCCTAAAAAATCACCGAATTGCCACAGCAAGGGAGAGCAACATCTAATTACACATCCTATAGGGAACATTCAAGATTCCACCAAAAGGTAAAAATCCCTGTTGACAAAATAAAATGTTCTTTAAAAAGCTGGTGTGTTTTTCCACTCGTTTCCATTCAACACTTGAATTTTTGAAGTGCAGGCTCTGAGCTGTTAGTTCTTAGATGCTATAAGCTGTGAAGGTCACTAGGTGGCATTCTTACGTGATTTAAGAGTTTTTAGCAGATTTGTTCTCAAGGCAATTTTCCTTATAAGAAGGTATTTCACAAGTGGGAGTTTGAGCAAGTAGAGTTTCTGTCTCAATTTCTTACTAATACCCTCTTAGGTGCAGTGCAGTACACATGTGGATCCTTGAAGACTGCAGCGCAACTTGCCCTTACTTACAAATGAGAACATTGATGGGCTTGTTGTCTTCGATGTATTCTTAGTCTCTTCAATTTTTTTTTTTTTTCAGGCAGAGAAATTCATGCAATTATGCGCAGTGACATGATCCTTTAGGAGGGATGCTTTTTATGTATGTGGCATAGAAAGCAGATAGTGCCATTCACAAACATTCATTTAACAATTGAGTTACATCTTTTGCTCACTATTTACTGATATGGAGCAACCTTGCCTGAGTTCATTTTTCTATTCTCTGAAATCATATCCCACAGTCTTTATGCAAGTGTTCACAAGACAAGGGATTTGTTTGTCTTTTTTGCTTCTGTGATGGGGGGAATTTTGCAGAATCACAGAATGGCTGAGCTTGGCAGGAACCTCTGGAGGCAGTGTGGTCCAACCTCCCAGCTCAAACAGGGCCACATGGAGCAGGTGGCCCGGGACCATGTCCAGATGGCTTTTAAAGATCCAAATCCAAAAGGAGGGAGACTCTACAGCATCTCCAGGCAGCCTGTGCCAGTGCTCAGGCACCCTCACAGTACGGAAGTGTTCCCTGATGTTCAGAGGGAAACTCCTGCGTTTCAGTTTGTCCCGTTTGTCTCTTGTTCTATGACTAGACACCACTGAAAGGAGACTGATTCTTGTCATCTTTGTGGCCATTTGCTGGGGTCTTTCCAGTAAGTCTATGTCTCTCTTGCACTGCAAAGCTCAGAACTGAACCCAGCACTCCAGCTGTGGCATCAACAGTGCTGAGTGAGGGAAAGATCACCTCCCTCCAGCTGATGGCAATATGTCACCTAATGCAGCCAAAGATGCCATGGGCCTTTGCAGGAAGAGCACATCACTGGCTCTTGCTCAACTTAGTGATCACCAGAACCCCCAGGTCCTTCCCTGCCAAGCTACTTTCCAGCTGGGTGGGACCCCAGCCTGTACTGGCTGTTGTTCCTCCCTAGGTGGAGCTTTCCTTTACTGACCTTCATGTGAATCCTGTCAGCCCACTTCTGCAGTGTGTTGAGGTCTGTCTGGATGGCAGCATGACCCTTTGATATATCAGGCACTCCTCCCAGTTTTGTGTCATCTGCAGTTTCGCTGAGGGTAGGCTCTTCTGCATCATTCAGAGATGATAAGCTGGGCTGGACCCTCTGTTGACCCCTGAGATCCAGTCTTAGTTACTGGCCTCCCCTGAAACTGTGCCACTGATCACTGCTTGCAGGGCCCAGCCATTCAGCCAGTTTTCAGGGCATCTCCTCGTCTGCTCATCCAGCCCATAACTTACCAGTCTTTTTATGAGGATATTAGGGAAGAAGTATTGGAAGCCTTGCTGAAGTCATGGTAGACAATATCGTCTGCTTATCATAGAAGGTTGTCAGGTTGGTCAAGCATGACTTCCCTGCTGTGAATCCATGCTAAATTCTCCAAGTCAGCTTCTTGTCATTCATATGTCCATAAATGTTTTCCAGAATTAGTTACATCACTTCGCCAGGAACTGAGGTGAGGCAGACCAGCTGGTAGTTCCCTGGATCTAAAAAGGATCCCCTTTTCTACCTTGCTTAAAAGTATGTTTAAAAGCTCAAGGTTTCTGTCTTACTGATTTGAATGTGCTTGAAGAGATGTGAGAATTTTATCCTATTTAAAAGCAGTAGTACCTTGAGCACTGGAATTCATGCAGATAGCGTTCCTATAGTTGGTTGATGTGGGGAGCCTATGGTAGTATAGCTGAAACTTTACCTAACATCTTAATGATGTTTCCTTCCTGAAAGGTTTTTCTAAAAATAAACAGAAAGGTCCACTACTGCAGAAAAGCAAGTTATATAATTTTTTCATTGTTTTTTATTCCCTTAGTCAAATCGAAATAAGTAAATAAAAATGCAGAATACTTAAATTCATTTCTGGCTGTATGTTCTAAATATTTGATAATGACACAATATCATAGAATGTGTTTTATAATGCATGAGAACTAACAGTTGAAAAATATTTTTGTAGGTCTAGTGTTAATTTAAGTTCTGGAGAAGAAAGTAAACAGTGTGATACAAAACCTTTGCATGAAGCAAGGGAACCACTCACGAACCCACAGCCAAACCTAATGAGAGTTCAGAGAAAAAGAGGTCATCCTGAAGAAAGTAGAAGAGATGAGAACAATGTCAAGATAAGAAATTCAGAAGAGTATTTATTGTTAGAAAAAACAGATGTATCAATGGTAAGTACTGATCGTGAGAGTTTTGAACCAGTTTATACCTCAGCTCTTGTATTCTTAGAACTCATAGATGACAGGAATCCAGTATATGTCTATGAAAGGTTAAAGGAGATACTTTCGGTTTTGTAATTCACCATTGGAAATGATGCTGAATTAATGGACTTAAAATCTAAAAGCTGTGGAACTATTGTCTTAAGTTTTGCAGTTTATATGCAGAAGTTTGCCTTATCATAAATAGTTACTAATGCTGTTGTGAATAAATTTAATGTTTGTTATTCTTTGAGCAATATATTTTAAGGCAACTTTCTAATATCAAATGCTACCTAAAATCCATATTTTTATAGTAGCATGGATCAACTTTTTAAGTTGATACATAGGTGAACGACATATTCAGACTTTGTTCTATTTGAATTCTCTCTAGTCCTGAGCTAGCCCAGATTGTTTCCTTTTCTGTTACAAGTTGCAGTAAGTGAATCAAGTTTATCTGGTGATTCTTGTTTTTGGGACAGATCACTAAAATCTCTCATTTATTTTAGCCAAGTACCCATAATTGATGGAACTATGCTTACTAATGTGTTTTAAAAAATTACGCATTTTGAGCAGAATTGTGTACTGTTTTCAAGTGACAGTTGTATTCCATCCCAAGTAGCTGTTTTTGTGAGAATAGATACATGTAGAAACTTTGTGAAAGGAAACACTGTAAGTGAGCAAAGTTCTGGGTTTCTTGAAACTACAGTTCCTACAGAGGAAAAAGAGCCTTGATGTAATTCTGCTTAATAGAATATTGCTTAGGGTATATTTCTGTGTGTGATTGAATAACACTTAAACTCCATTCTGCAATAGTTTTTTCTTCCCAGTTGGTTCCCAGGGCAGACAAAATAACTTTTCCTTCCCTCATGTTGTTCTCTAAAATAAATAAGTAGTTTCAGAAAACGTAAAGTAATTCATCTTTCCAGTTGAAGTTTTGCTGCTTGTGATAAGATGAGCATGGACTTGGTATGTTATTTAGTACCAGTGGGAAATTCAGGCATCATAGATAACACTATCTAATGACAATTCTACTTTAAGCAATGAAGAAAAAAAAGACATCCTAAACTATCAGGTTACAGCTGAGCATAGGTTCAAGAACTTCAACCTTTGTTTATTAAATTTTCTGTTACCAAAACCAGTTTAAAAATATGTGGCAATTAATATGATAGCGATTGTCTCTTCTGTTCAGCAGAGCTCTAGTAACATAGTGGAAGCAGCATCCTTCCCAGAGGCTACAGGAAAACATGATTTTATAGACTCTATTGAAGAAGCATCCTGTAAAAGAATCAGGCAGAATAGTAGATTCCAGTCTCCAGAGGTGTCATCAGAGAGTGAGAACCAAGTAGAAAAAGATGACTTTCAACCTTCTACATCTCAGCAAAAAAATTCAGACGATCTTACAAGGTAAAACAGCTGATTTCAGCTTGTAATCTAAACTGATTTTTTTTTTTTTGGCTTTAGACCTTGATTAGTAGCCATAGTTTTGAAGTGTGTGAGAGAGAAAATGAGGAGGTGAGGAAGATAGGGGGAAGAGGGAACACGTGCAGGATATCAGTACTTCTGTTTTCCATCTGAATCATGTCAGATGCCTTTTTACCCTGTCTGCACACTCATTAAATGAACATAGCCAGCACATCCACCAACCTACTCCAGGGTCTACCTTGATCTCAACAGAAATTCCTGATTTTAAAAGAGGATGACCCATCCTAGGGGAAAAGGGACCATGGGATTTGCTGAAGGAAAAACCACTGGAAGTTCCATTTGCTAGTATTTTGTTTCCTTTCCCCACCAGCTGACAATAGAAGCTGTTCTGGGGCAGGGGGGAATTTGGAATTACTTTTGGTTCCTAAAGTGGTCACATCCATCATTTTGAGGATGGAAACAGTAACTAGCTGATGCAAAGGATTACTGTCTAAGAATTAAGAACAGATAATTAGTTATCATCTAACAGTTTTACTTTCTAGGCATTAGATAACTAAAATTTCAGTTTAGGTTTCCTAGTGCAGTATTAGCAACAGAGAACTAGAAATGTTCTTATGATTTAAAAAGCACACAACTTCCAAGTCGCTGAAAATGAAATTAATATATCTGTTTCTAATGAAAGAATTGTGTATCTTGTAAACTTCATTATGCAACTTTTCAGCACTCTGAAACTGTGATCCTTTTCTATTAATTGAGCTTGTTTTTATTTAAGGTGCTTTTTGGGGGGAGGGGAACAGGAGGGGAGAAGTCTTAGACTTCATTATTTTTTAAACATGCTCTTGTTCTGTGCTCTAGAAGGCAGTCTAGGAGGTCATTGAAACAGACAGCACTACCAAAGCATGGCTTGGAGCGACGAACTGCTTCATCTCTTGCTTCTGAATGTGATGCTGATTGCTGTGAGAAGGGGAATCAAAGACAAGAAGTTAAGCAGAGTGTTACTAGAGGCAAAAGTACGAAAACTGCTCATAGGAAGAAACCTGGAAAGGAACACAGAAGTTCAAAGATAACCTTAGTGACTCTACGGGCTTCTCAAGAGGAGGAAGAGGAGGAGACAGATGACTTTGAGCCTGATGATGAGGATGAATGTTTTGCACCAGAGGAAGTAAACAAAGCTCCAGTGTTTGTTCCTGTTGGTCTTCGATCTCCTGAACCTGTTCCCGTTCAGATAGAGGAAACCATGGAGGAGGTATGATGTAGCTGTGTTCTGTGTATGTACATTTGTATTGATTGTTCAAACAGAAGCCTTTATTCTAATACCTGCTACTACTTGGTGGTGGTTTTATCCCAATTTAGTTTACTTCATTAAGAATAGTTTTGACAGTGGCAGGGATGTTTGGTTGACACAGGTATTTGGTTTTAAATGAATTACGAATTAGTGTAATTTTATTATTTTTGCCTATCTCATGTTTTCTTGCCTTTTTGCAAATCTGTTTATCCAACCAGTTCCATTCATCCTTCAGGTCATCATTACTGCTTCTTTTCTTTCACTCCAATTCTCACTTTTCCTTCCTACTACTAATCTTCTTCCTCTCTTCTGTTGAAATCCTGCTTTTTTGCATCCTGAATTAATCACGTTATTTCTTGCTCAGGGTGAAACAGCAAGAGAGTTTAAAGCTCAGTCAAAACACTATGGGAAACTCTAGAATAATAATGGAGAGCAAAGGTGTTTCAGGGAAAGTTTTATGGTATCAAAGATTTCCATTTCAATGATGTGGAATATATTAGGTTTGAGAATAGTCATCAAGTTACCTGGTTTAACACACAGATGTCTTGAATACTTGGATATGATTAGATACCTGAAGACTCAGCTGTTTGCAGATTTAAATAGTTCAGTGGAAAATAGTAAAAGTGGAAGCTTTGCAAACTATGTAGATTAAGCAGTGATTTTCATAAGAATTTCTCTGCCAGTACCGTAACCTCTCGGCCAAATTTCAAGTTCTTGTTTCTGAAACTGTGAAATGTGTGAGGTTCTCAGTATAAGTACAGTGCCAGAGACGAGAAAAAAAAATACAGGTAAAATGATATGTGTGTGTGTACATGTATATTCCCCAATCTTACATTAGAAAATATTACATAGAAAAAAGGTAGAACTGATTTTTTTTCCCTGAACACTTAAAACCTGAAGAAGTAAGAAAACCAATAAAACCCATTTGATTTTTGAGAAGTATCTCACTAGATGTTCAATATCAGCTAAGTCTATACGTTATATAAAAGAACAAAGGCATTTGATGGATTTTCTTTTGGGGCTGATGAACTGAAATGTTTATCAAATTATTTTTACAGCTGGATATATCTGTGAATATCCCAGATGTGCAGGTGGCTACAGATGTAGAAACTCTCTCTCATATAACTGTCCAGCCAGTGATCCAGAGGGAGGAAAAAGCAAACACCTCACCAACTGTAAGAACGTCTCGTTTAATTTCATTGTAGATACAAAGCTATGTGGCTACCACCATAGAATCATGTCATAGAATCATAGAATGGCTCGGGTTGGAAGGGACCTCAAAGATAATCTATTTTCAAACTGTTGGCTGTAGGCAGGGATGCCAACCACTGGATCAGGTTCCCCAGGGCCTCATCCAACCTAGTCTTTAACACCTTCACGGATGGGGCATCCACAGCCTCCCTGGGCAACCTGTTCCAGTGCCTCACCACCCTCTGTGTGAAGAATTTCCTCCTAGACTCTAATCTAAATCTCCCTTCTTTTAATTTAAAAACATTCCCCCTTGTCCTGTCATTATCTGCCTCCATCTTTTTAAGTTCCCTTCACATACTGAAAAGTTGGAGTGAGGTCACCCTGGAGCCTTCTCTTCTGTAGGCTGAACAGCCTCAACTCTCTCAATCTTCCATCATAGGAGAGGAGCTCTAGCCCCTGGGTCATCTTTGTGGCCCTACTCTGAATACGCTTTAACAGGTCCGCATCCTTCTTGTGCTGGGGGCCCCAGACCTGGATGCTGTACTCTAAGTGAGGCCTCACAAGGGCAGAGTAGCAGGGGACAGTCACCTCCCTTGACCTGCTGATAATGGAAAACTGTAAAATATTATCAGTATTTAAAATACAATTTTAAAGCCAGGGTAACCTTTGGGCAGAGAATTAACGATTATATTAGATTACAATTGCAGACTCATTTTATATCTTTTCTCTTTATATCTATTATCTTTATATCTTTATTTATATCTTTGATGTGTTTTTTCTTTTTTATTTAAGGAAGCAACCATAAACGAAAATCCAGAAGTGGACAAAGGTAGATATGAAATGAATTTGTTCATGTCTTCCCCATTGCTACTAATAAGCAGTTATTATTGCAGGAAGTTCATTTATTGTAGGAAAAATGCTCATGAAATGCTGCATGCTTGGATATTTTGGAGGAGACTTAAACAATTTGCTTTCTTACTGTTCTTTATCAAGTAGATAAACCAAGCACTGCAAACTTCTGTTTCTCAGGGTCAGAATGCTAATTTTTTGTGTCCCATGTATGCTTTCCATGCTGCAGTTAGCTGTACGTGGGAGAAGAGGAAACTTTAGAAATGCTTACTTACAACTTAACCTGGTGTGTGACCAAGTGATAAAAAATTAGGTAGATTCATAGGTTTGTCATCACTATGGTCTCTGACTTTAATATCCTAGACTGTTAAGCTAGTATAGTGAAAGAGTGTCGTGGTTTAACCCGGCTGGCAGCTAAATACCACGCAGCCGTTCGCTCACCCTCCCCCCTCCCTCTCTGGGACGGGGGAGAGAAATGGAAAGTGAAGCCCGTGAGTTGAGATAAAGACAGTTTAATAAGACAGGAAAATAATAATAACAAAATAATAATAACAATAATAACAATAATGTTACAATGGTGATAATAGGAAAGTAATAATAATATGTACAAACAAGTGATGCACAATGCAATTGCTCACCACCCGCTGACCGATGCCCAGCCTAACCCCGAGCAGTCCGGCCCCCTCCCCCCGGCTAGCCACCCCTATATATTGTTTAGCATGACGTCAGATGGTATGGAATACCCCTTTGGCTAGTTTGGGTCACCTGTCCTGGGTCTGTCCCCTCCCAGCTCTTACTGCACCCCCAGCCTGCCTGTTGGCAGGACAGAGCGAAAGGCTGAGATGTCCTTGGCTTGGTATAAGCACTGCTCTGCAACAATTAAAACATCGGGGTGTTATCAGCACTCTTCTCATCCTAAGCCAAAACACAGCATTCCACCAGCTACTAGGAAGAAAATTAATTCTGTTCTAACTGAAACCAGGACAAAGAGTAACCACAGCCTTCCAGAAGAAAATATTCTTTCCATGTGAGATATGTTGCTCTTACAGATCTATTGTTTTTTAGAATAGATTTCACTTTGAAATTTAAATACATTGTCAGTCTTTCTGAAGAGAAATTAAAATTTAATGGGTTGCCATCATAGTTGAATAAGGGAAAGTCTGCTATGCTCCTTTGATTTACTTCAGTACAATTGTTTTGGAGGATGGAAATGGTTTGTTTTATACGACCGGTTAGTTATAGCTGAAGGGATGTATTCTGGGTAGAGATTAGGAAACAGGGATTTAAACTGAGATATGGATTAATGCTACAGGTTATTTTACAGGCTATATTACAGGTTATATTTTTACAGCTTATATTACAGGATTTATGCAATTAAACTGGTTCCTCTTTCTTTTCCATTTATGGTGGGTGGGTTGACCAGGGTTGGCTGTGAAATGCACACCAAGCCACTTTGTCAATCTTCCTCCTCAACTGAACAGTGGGAGAAAATGGAAAAGCATATGGGTTGAGATATAGACAGGGAGATCACTTACCAGAACAGACTCAACTTAGGAAAAAATAATTTATTTTATTGCCATCAAAAGTGGATGTGGGTGGTTAGAAGTAGAGAAAAAGACTAAAACACATCATCCTGGCACACCCCGCCATCCTACCCTTCCCCAGGCTCAGCATCAGTCCTTCGCTCCTGACTTGCCACTCCCTACCCTACCTGGGAGGAGGTGACAGGGGTTGTGGTCAGTTCTTAACACTTTGCCCCTGCTACACCTTCCTCCTCACACATTTCCTCTGGTATGGGGCCCTTCCCATTGGTTACAGTCCTTCAGGAACAGCTACTAATACAGGATCCAGGATAAGCCTGTTCTACTATGTCCTCCATGGGCTATATAGTTCCTTCAGGGAATACTGAATTTAGTGGGAATTGCCATCTGTCAGTGAGTATCTTGAGCCATAAATGGCAACAATTTAAAAATGCATTCTGCGATGTATTGATGATAGTGTCAAATGTTTTTTTGAACACAGGTAAGTATAATATAAATATACTTGTGACTTTTAACCTGTGTGTGAACAACTTTGCAGGAATTAATGATGGAAGCACTGAAGCTGCCATGACTTTACTTGCAATGGGTGATCCAATGTTCCAGTTAAAAACAAGCACTGAAGGTATGATCTGATTTGAGACAAAGCCTTCCTTGTGCTTTCTGGGTCCGTGCTTCTTCCCCATGCTGCTGCATAGCAAGCATTCAGGAGTCTTTTATGCATTTTGTTCTGTTGAATTGTAACACGTGTAGTGAGACTAAGCAATGCAGCTTGGCTGGAAAAAGCAAGGCACCTTACTGGATACTACGAACTGCATCACTGTGCTAGAAAGATGTTTCGAGAGCTGTTTAAAGAAGGACATGCTTGAATTAATCTATGTTGGTCACATAAATTGAACAAAAGAGAGGATCCAAGCTTAAATGAGCATAGGTATCAGAGATCTTTCCAGGCCTTTAAATTGGAACATAGCTTCCCAAGTAGCTGTAACCTGAAATTACGTTTTCAGTCTAGTTTTTGGTAGACTTTTACACAGAATTTATTGTCAGCTTTCATTGGTTGAATATTAATTTCTGTCTTTTAAGTTATGCTCTTCTATTTTGTTTATTGTTCTAACCAGAATGGACACAGATGTTACCAACTCAAGATGAATTGAACTTGTCCAGTAGCCTTGTGACCCACGATTACTCTGAGCAAAATAGGACTTCTGATCAGTACTTAGTTTCTTCAGCCTCTTACACCAAGAATTTGGTCCTTTGTGACGATGGAAGCAACATTAATGTAGAGGATCAAAGCACTGATGCAGGAGCAGGTGTTGAAGAATATTGTGAGAAAAATGCTATCAGGTTCAATTAGTACCTTAATTAATATTTTTATTTTTTGATTAAATTACTTTAGGAAGAGATCCTATAGCACTGCTTATGTTTGTGATATAATATGGGAAATGCCTCTTGCATTTCTCTTATGATTTTTGAGATGTTGATATGTGATTTGGAGACTGTAGAACTTTTTCTTAGCTTCTGAAATTATGGTTATGTTGAGGAGGGAAGAATGTGAGAACTTCATTGGTATGGATTGCTGCTAATTACCAAGCCCATTTTCCCAAAGTACTTTATGGCTAATTAGCCCAAGGCAAATTGCTTATGTGTCAGTGCTGCTCTGTACTCTACATTTAGAGCAAATGAATGTCAAGGAACTATTTGATCTTTTATCATCATGTCTTCTAGTTTTGTTAAAATTTTTGCAAACGTTGAAATAGCTTGATGGAACAGCTTTTCAGAAAAATCTGGTAGTGAACATGTTCCTTTATTTGGAAGACTGTAACTTGTTGACTGCTTGAACACACTATCAGATTATACAATTCTGAAAAAATTATAATCAGAGATTTTGATTTCAAATTAGGTGGTTCTTTCACTATATTATTAGCCAGAACTTAATTTCATACGATCAGTGTTATATTGCTGATGGTCTCACATTTTTTCCATATTTCATCTGTTTCTGTAGATAGAGAACATACTAGTTTGTAGTAAACTTGTGTGCTCCAATTCCCAGTGTAGATGATCTTTATTTTTTTGTTGTTCTGCCAAATAGCCTTCGTGCCTTCACTGACAGTTATAGTCTGTATTTCATCTGTTCATTTTCTCATCTACTACACCTCTCCTATCTCTTCTCTGTGCAATGATCTTTGCTGAAAACACTGATTTTATCACATAGTTCTTGATTTTTGACAGCTAGCAATGTTGATGGCATTTCTTTTTACCTGTAGTAATAGCCCTCTGCCGATGGTGAATCAGAGACTGAGAAGAGGCAGACTCCTGAAGCCTCAGCCAAACCTTGGAGTATTGAGGTCTAATGAAAACATACTTCAGGAGCCACTTAATACAAATGTAGTTGTGGAACAGCTGGACCAAGTTCAAAGTGGTAAGCCCGTTTCTTATCCTAGGGTTTTGAAATAGTTTCTTCTAATGGATTCATGTCTGTAAAACAAAACTAGGCTGAAGGTATTTTTCACTTCTGCTCACATTCACAGATTGTGGATCACTGCTTTAACAACAGACAAGTTTATGATATGGTTTTATACAACACCAAATAAAATGAAATCTCAGTAGCAATTACTCGTCTGGCAATGACAGAAATACTGTACAGTACATTGTACTTTTTTTTCCTGTTGTTACTGTCTTTCCCTTCCACTAAAGGCAGAAGGGGAGATATACAGAATAGTTTCTATATTCTTCAAGCAATTACAGAAAAATGGTGGTCTGTAGGGTGTTCAAATTTTTAATTATATTCATACCACTGGCAAAAAAGAAACCACAAAATACTAAGGCAAGTTGAATCATGTGTATATATATCATTTACATTAATGGTAACCCGTGTATACAGACCAGCAAAATTTTTACTATGGTTTTTGCATAACTTGTGTGTGTATACACTTTATGTACACACTAAAAGAATAGATTTTATAGTGCAATTATATGCATATGTCAGTATTTTTAATAGACAAAAGTTTATATGTAAAAATAATATACAAGAAACTACACAATTTTTCTGTGTATGTATATATATACACATGAATAAGTGTAAATATACATATATACAAGTGCATGTATAAATATTTATAAAATAATATTTATATATCTTAGAGTCTACAGAGCTGAGAAGTACTGCAGAAATGCAGGGGGTGGAACTAGAACTGCTCAGACCAACTGCAAGTGATCCTTCAATTCTTCATAATTTTGCAACTAGTATGGAACTTGTCAAACAAGTGAACAAAACAGAGAGGTAGGAAGAAATCATCAGTTAGTATTTGATTTCATTTCTAGAGTCTTATAAAATAAGCAGTTTTGTAATACATCTGTGATGGAAATTATATGCTTACAGATAATGCACAGAAGCTTAGTTTGTCATTTTACTTCTAAGGCTTTTCTATATTGTCTTGCAACTTCTGGAGGTAAAACGTTAATTTGTGTTCGCTGTTTCAGTATTTGGTAATTACTTTGCTAATTAATTGTCTCCCAGAAAACTGTGTCTGAAAGGAAATGTTAAGCAGCTGATCAATTTGGAAATGTTAATAAGCTTGTAAGACTACATGCTTGGTCATGCCTTTAGTAGTAAAGTTTCAATTAGTGGTGTTGGGCTTTTTGCTGAAGAACTTTATGTAGACTTATTTAAAGATTATGCGTTTTCTGTAGTAGAAGTATGTAATTTTCAAACAGGTGCTCTGTTTCTCTGTATGTAAGCTTCACATTAAATGCATAATTATGCAGAATTCAGCCTTGGTTTCTAACTAACTAGGTATGTATCTTACAGAACAGAGAAGGAGATGAGAGATGATTGTAGGACTTCAGGGAATTTATCACCAATATATAAGAAATCTCACCTTGGACTAGAGGATTATCTGAATCAAAGTTCTGTGGATGGACTTACCATGCAAAATCCTTGTCCTGCTGAGCACAGCGTCTGTACAATCAACTTTGCTCAGGTAAATAATTTAATTACAGTCTGGAAGTGCCCCTTTTCTCAAACTCTAGAAGAAGAGGTTTCCAGTACAAATGTCTTCACCCATTTTACAGACCTGGTAGGTCAGCTGGTGAATGAAACCCCTCTTTATTTTTTTTCATGGGGATAATCAAAGTTAATCATTCAGGCAAACCCCGTCTTTGCAAGCCTCAGTTTTTAGGGTTTCAGCAATAAGTGATAAATTTTAGAAAAATTTTGAGGATTTTTGAAAAAGAGTTTTGATGGAAGAAGTTACCTAAGACTCCTGTATTCATTCACTCTGGCCTCTTGCTGTTACTTTTTTTTTTTTTTTAATTAAAACTATGTTCTGCTGGACTCACTACATTTTCATTGTCCCCTTCATTTGCTTTGCTTAAAACAAGTTTTGTGTAAATTGACCCCCATCCTTCGTTCTACTCTTTTCCATTTATTTCGAAACATAACTTTTACATTTTCTATTTGACCGCAGTAATGTATGTATTCCACATCCATTGCTTTGCAGTGGTTTGTGTATCCCAATTCTAGCATATTTGTGCTAGAGAAATATCATATTTCTTCATGAGAGAGATTCATTGTCAGTTCACTCAAGGTTTCTAGTGTTGCTCGGTACCAGTGTTCATGTACTTAAAGTGGAATAGCTGATGGGTAGTAGCTTGTTTCCACAGTGCAATCTGTAGATGTATCAAGACCCATCTAAGGTTAGAACAGGGTACAAAGACTTAGCTTATATTGGACTGGCAGAGAGTGTGAGAGGAGGCAGCTTGTAGTAGAGTATTCCTGTTCTTAGCAAAGGTGCATGCTATAAAAGACGAAGTGTAGGTATGTTGCAGAGCTTAGTGAATGTCTTTGGCACACAGTGGTTTTGTAGTGGTTGGGGGAATTCATGTTCTTAGTGCCACTGAGCAATTTGTTGTGTGAGTCATCAGTGACAGTTGTGCTGTAGGAAGTATAAATTTATTTCAACAAACTATCAATACAGTGAGCTGCATATGAATTATATATTGCCCAAGTGTTTCTTGTCCTTGACAGGCTAGTATCCTTCACCCTAGATTAGCTAGAAATAAAACTTGACAAAATGTAATTATGATGATGTCATTAGATTTTCTGGCTCTTCATTTGACATGTTTTGTTTGTTTCTTCTTTTCTAGAGTTATTTCTCAGACTTACCAACCTGTTTTATTTCAAATATTTTATTTCTAGAATGAAACGTGTGCTCAGGATTGTCAACAGCCATGTGTAAGCAGCACAGAAGAGACTTCAGGTAGCATGTGCTCATATTTTAAGTCAGCAAAACTCCACACTTGTGTATGTTGCAGTTATGCAAAGATGAATCAACAAAATGAAAATGTTTTTTTATTGACATAGTTAAACAATCTACTTCATAAGCAAAAATAAGAATGCACAGCATAGTGCCATTCCCCACCCTATCATTATGTTTCATTAACACAAACTAGACTTGGGAACTTTTGGAATGGCACCCTAAGTTTAAATAACAATGGAAGGGGAGTTTCTTGCTCTTTCCTCCCTGCAAGGAGATCCTACTGCTTACCACTGCTGGGTTTAGCACTTATTAAAGCATGTTATGAGCCTCTGATTGACTCACTTGCCAAATGTGAAGGTGGTGGAGGGAGAGAACTTGTGTAGTTTTCCACCGGTTTAGTGAACTGTAGTGAGCTCATGGAATTGTCAAGTGGATGCCAGTGTCACAGTTGTGTTGGGTGGGTGGACTGGACTGTGCAAGTCCAAGCAAGTGAAAAAGGAGAGGGGAAGAAAATGGAAGAAAACAGAATTCCCTCTTTACCTGGCAATCAGCTGCTAAATGATTAAAAGTGGTGAAAGGTACCAAGGTAATGGTTGCATGTTGTTAAAACAAATTGAAATGGAGCTGGTTTGGAACCAATAGATGGCTAAGGTATGAGAAAATTAGTGTCAGAAACCCAGAATAATTTCTTCATATGCAGATTGCAGTCTTCCTGCCAAACTCCTGAGCATGTGCAAAAACTCTAGGGTTAATATTTCTTTTTAGGGGTCTGTCATTATGCTTATAAGGGTCTTGGAACAGAGCCTTGTAAATCATCTTTAATTAGGAAAAGAACCGAAGTTAATTAAGATCAAAATAACAGCTTTAAATAATCAAAAATGAGAGTTGTGTTAAGTAACAGAGTAGCACTGTTGATTTCCATTTTTGAAAAACCTTTAAAAATGTTATCTCCTTAAATTCATTCTAATGGCAGTTGGCAGTTGTCTGTTACTTCCAACTTTTTGGCTAAATTATTTATATTTGTCATTTGTTCAGTTTCTGACAATAATTCTCAGGCCCTCTTCAGTCAGTGGAGAAAGGAAAAATCTTGAGTTTATTGAAAAAATCCAACCTACTCCTGCCACTTCAAAAAATAACTCTTACCTGACAGTAGCATTTAGAGACAGAGAGCCATTTGTCCATTACACAAGTTTAAATGAACAGCAAGTTGTTCATTAATACTAGAACATTCATTTTAAAAGCTCCATCTCCAATAGCTATGCTTAATATTCTTCAGTATGAATAGTTTTATGAGCTCCAGGGAGTGATGATGAGTATTTTGTTTCAGAAGAAGGCAAGCATATTGTCTGAATGATATTCCCATTGTCTTTTTCCCTGGAGAAACAAGCACCTAACAGCTAATTAGTCAAGGGGGGGTGGAGGGGAGGGCATGAAGAAGAGAAGAATACGGTTTGAAACTTGAATAATAGATTTCTTTATTTTTTTTTCCACTGGAAATTATAGTAGTGAGTGACAATTGTCAATGTCCAGATGAAGAACAGACATTCATTTTAACATTGGTGGAAATCCCAGCTGACTCAAAAGAATTTGATGCATCTGCTTTGCTGGAACAAACTTCTGAACCATTACTACCAGCACCAATAATTATTGGCTCAGAAAATGCAAGTGAAACAAGTGTGACTGAAGTGGAGAGGTAAACGCTTTACTTTTGAGCATCTGAGTGGAACACTTTTTGTGAATCTTGATTATACCTTGAATGTGCATTACACAGTGAAACATCTCAAAAGAAGAAATAAATGCAAGAAGAAATCATTTTAGTAGGCTGGGCAGAGTCTTAAAAGTACTTAAATCAGCGTGGAGAAAGCTCTCATCAGAGGTTTAAAGTTACTGTTTTAGTTAGTTGGGTTTTTGGTGTCAATGTTAACTTTAATTCTAATTTATTCTTTAGTGTTGATTTTTAAAAATAAAAGTCATTTATTCAGCTGAAATTTATTCTATCATGGATACTTGGAAAGAAAATTAATTGAAAATGATAAATCTAAGCGTGTTTGCATTTTTACAGTACTTTAACAATTTTCTAAAACAAAACAAAACAAAAACTTTAAACTTCTTTTAACAATTGCTTTTCCAAATTTCTAGTCTAAATGGCCCTTTGGAGAATATGATAAATGGCAGACAAGTTGATACTGTTCTCTTGAGTTTGTGCCATGATTTTAAAGGCAGAAGAACCTAAAATCAGATAAATGAATTCACTCAGTAGAATATTAGCTAGTTGGCAGTATTTTGAGACAAAGGGTTTGTGTGTATCTTACAGCAGGAGTGTTCTTCAATGTGACATAACTGAATTCTTTCAACATTGTGGCTGAATTAAATCTCCTGTTCATCTTGGGAAGAAAGAAAAATGTCAAAGGCAAAAAGATTTTGAAGAATAGGAAGTGTTGTTATGTTGTAAAATGTACTACTGTATTAATGTAAGTTCCCAGGTCAAAACTACAGGTGTGATGCAGTTCTCCACCAGTGTGGAGAACTTTAAGGAAAATGTTATTCTCTTTAAAGATCTATCCATTCAGTAACTAAGAGTGAATTGGTGTGGAACTACTGAAGATAGAGAGAACTACTGACAGGCAGAGTTAGGGTACATCTGTCTCACTGTTCTATTACTGCTTTACTTTATTTCCTAGTCTCTGCTGCTTCCTGAGATTTCTCACTCTCTTTTGAGATCGTACCAGGGGGAGCAGGGAGAGGGTGGGAATTAGATTCAGCAGCACGTGTAAATAATATTGCATTATGGAATTATTTAGGGCAGTTAATCAATTGACATATTTTTGCATTTTATGGAAGTATCAAATTGAATTCAAACAGAACATCTTCTAAAGTAATTAGATATGACTGTAACTAGCAAATTTCAGTTCTCTAACTTGCCTTAAGGTAGTGCAGCAAAATAGTTCTTGATGGTAAACAGTACATGTGAAACCAATACTGGCTTTAAGTAACAAAGAATATCAGCAATGATCCATGGGTAATTTCCATACCGAAGTATTATACAAGGTAAATTTTGGCTTTTTTTTACAGTCACAATAATGATTTTTTATCTAAACAGCACTGGATCCTTGAGAACTGCAGCTCATGAATTTGATGCATCTTTGAACAGCAATATGGAAACCAAACAACTACGGAATGCATTAGCAGAGCCTGTTCTAAATTTGGTGCAGACAGCTCAAAAAAGGTCAGCGGCTGAGCTTGCAGAGAATGACGTTCCTCCTGCCAAGAAAACTCTGTCTACTGTAGTGGAGAGTAACTTCGAAAGCCCTTGTAAGGTGAGAAGGTGATTTGTTTAGTGTGTCTGTAATGCATAGTGTAAACGCTTAACACAACTGTGGAGCTTTGTAGCTATGTTTAATGTTTAGCAGTACACTTTTGAGCAAGTGATGCTATTACCTGTCCAATTTCAAGGCAAAATCAGTATCCATAAATTGCTTTTTATGTTGAACCCAACAGCACTTTTTAGACTGTTAATTCTAGTATTATTTTTCTGAAGAAGCTGTTGGCTCTCAAATATTTTTATTAAGCTTCCTGGTAGGTAGGGTGGTAATATGTTTCATTGTTCAGTTCATTCACCACAGCCTTTCTGACAATTACATTGGAGGAGGGTAAACTTTGGATGTGTATTGGATGACTGGCAGACATTACGATTCCTAGTGGTATCTATTACAGAAATAACTTATTAGATATATTCCTAATGTTTTTTAACTTAGTGGGCACTAGTCTAAAAGAACCTGCAAATTAAAACAGGCCAGCCTGTATTCAGCTTTCCCCTTTCCTTTTAGAATACGACCAAGCTTGTGGGAGTGACTTCCATCAATTTCTGTGAGGAGGCTAGGATTTGGTAGTGCGTCCCTGTGAGGGAATGTGTGATAATTTCCCATATGACTCAGAGAGCTTTTCTAGGAAGGACTTGGTAAAAATTTACCTTGTTCTTTGACCTCTTGTCTTGGCCTTTTTGACTTGAGTCATTTTTCATGAGAACACCTTGAAAAGCCTGCTCAGGAAATGAGATAAATGGTGAATGATGCTCTACTGAAGATGTATTCTCTATCACTCCTGTTCTTAGAAGTGTACACGCACAATGTGCCTTTGTCAACTTTCATTGTCTCTTGAATGGTGAAAGTTTTTTTTTTTTTTTTAACAGGGTTATTCAACTAAATCCACAAATTCTCCAAAAAGAGCTTCTGGTAGGTAAATTTAAACATGTAAAAACAAAGTGTAATGAATGTAAATACACGATACATTACAATTTAATACTTGCTGTCGTTGTGCTAAATGGTGCTGTAATCAGCTGTCTAACATAACAGTTGAATGAAATTTTCACTGTAATAACCTAATACCACAATTTCATGTTTTTGCTATAAACTAATTGTGTTGGATTATAAAAGGTGGTTATTAATGGTTAGGAATGGTTCTAAAAGCATTGCCGTAGTTCGTCTATTCATGAATTACAGGAGATTTTTGGACCACACCTATTATCTTCTGCTTAGCAAATATTTCCACTCATTGGAGAGTGCTAATAACTAAAGGTATTAACTGGTGTCTTACCATGCTATGCCAAAATAAATTTTTAAGATTTTATTTTGTGTTAGTCTTTAAAAAAAATAAATTCACAGTTTAATCTGTCTCTGAAGAATCAACAGCAGAAGGAAAGCAGAATTCCTGATGATATAGTCTTTGAGCCCATGAAGGATTTGGAGAACTACTTCTTTGTCCTGAAATAAACTTGAAAGAGAAATTGTGGAAATCTGAACAGCTAGATTGCTAAACTAAGTTCTATTGTTGTAAAGGGTGTGGGCAGTAAAACTACACTTCCTCAAATTTTTCCCAGCTTTTCCATATGGCATCTGTAAGATTTTACATACTTTACAAGTAGACTGTGAACTCTTAATTCATAATGGTGTTTTTTAAAAAGAGAACAGTAACAACAACAACAAAAATTCAGCCCTTCTCTTGTGATGCAAGCCATTGTAACATTATCCTCATCTTTTGGGCTGTGGCATTATCATAGAATCATGGAATGGCTCAGGTTGGAAGAGACCTTAAAGATACCTAACTCCAACCCCCCAGCCATAGGCAGGGATGCCACCACTAGATCACGTTGGTCAAGGCCCCATTCAGCCTGGTCTTGAACACCTCCAGGGATGGGGCATCCACAGCTTCTCTGGGCAACCTCTTCCAGTGCCTCACTCCCTCTGAGTGAAGAGTTTTCTCCGAATTTCTAGTCTAAATCTCTCTAATCTCTTTTAGTTCAAGACCATTTCCTCTTGTTCTGTCATTATCTACCTGAGTAAAGATTCCTTCCCCATCCTTTTTATAAGCCCCCTTTAGGTACTGGAAGGCCACATTGAGGTCTCACCATGGCCTTCACTTCTCCAGACTGAACATCCCCAGCTCTCTCAGCCTTTCTTCATAGGAGAGGTGCTCCACCTGCTCTCTGATCATCTTTCGTAGCTCTCTTCTGTACTCGCTCGAACAGGTTATCATCGAAGGAACTAAATGAAGTTTTGAATAACACTGAATAACTCTCAACTCTTTTACAGGTAATCCTTTTCAAAAAACAGAAGCTTCAGCAAAGAAAAAGTTACTTACTTCTGTGTTGGTGCCCAAGTCTTTGTCACTCGGACCACTAGGTGAGAGAAGTCAGCATGAAACTTTGGAGAATTTAGGTAAAGCATCGTTTGAGAATTCAGAATCTGATCAGGAAAAAGAGGTGATGTCTAGCTTAACCTGCAGCAGAAAAGCAGAAACAAGCGAGCAAGGAAAACTAGGAGATGTGCATGAACCTGCACAGTTGGAAAATTCTGGAAGTCTAAAAGAATCTTCAAAAACTCCATTACTCAGGTATTTATAGAATAATATTTTGACCAGCCTTTTCTGTTAAAAAGACATTGTTTCCATATTGAGTTTCTGGTATACTTTTTAATAAGGGCAGTACACTTGTTTGTGACCATACTGGGTAAGAATTATAGTATCTATCCTCTTCAGCAAATTAAATAGGATCAAACTGTCTCCTTTGAAATTTGATGTATTTTAGTCATTAAGTGAGCAGATACACTAAGGGACACTACTGATGTATGTTGTATCTATGTAGACATTTACAGATGCCTCTTGCGAGGGAGACATCTGTTGGCTCTGATACTGATTTAGGATAATTGTCGTTTTCCTTAGCTCAGTCTATGCTTAGATATATGTACCTATCCATTTGTTTTGATTTTTGTCCTTCTGCCAATAAAATTTATTATTGGTATAGTACTCATACACTGGATTTCTAGGCCTAACTTAAGATGCACCATTTCCCCAAAGGAGTTTCAAGCCTGACAGCTCAGAAGAAATTGTTCTCATCGGTCTGTCAGTGTGTGGATTATGTTTATTTTTTTAATATACCCTTCCACACTGTTTTAAGTGTTTGAATTCCTGCTGTCTGTTGCACTTGTGCTCATTGGTCTCAGCTGTGGTGCTCCACTGGTCTGTCCTGATCCTGTTGTTTATTCTTTTGTTACATTTGTGCGTAACAAAATTGTTTATTTGTACCTTGGATATCCACAGCAGCTGGGTAATGATGCATTAAAATTAAGAATCCTTGCCTTAGAGTTTACTCCCTAATCTGTAAACTCTTTGTAACATAAGAAGTAACTTTGATACTCTGTACCTCCATCATCACTGTCATTTCTTCCCTGTTTTTCTACGTAAGTTTGATTATTAGGTGTGATGAGTCTGAAACCCAGCAGCAGGGAGTCTTCTTTCTGTGGTCTAAAATAGTCTGCTGTAGCCCCATTGTCGGGAATCAGGTTTCTTTTTTTTCAGTGAATAGACAAAGGGTGCTCTTTTTCTTTCTTCATGCCTAAGTCTCTGTTCCTCTTGGTACCTCTTTCTGAAGATTCAGTAGTTTTTTACAGGCTTTAGCGTAGTGACAAATCGTAGGTTCCTGTTCTAAGGGTTGGAGGTCCTAGTTTCTGTAGTGCTTTGTAAAACTCCTCATGTGAGAAATTACTCAATAATAAAAACAGCCTGTCTTGGAATAACTTCTTGTTTCTTAGAATTTTCATGTGCATCTGTGGTGTTTGTTTGCTCTGTAATGAGTTGGACCCCTGCTATGCTATTTATATATTGCTTTAATGGAGCAATCTATGACATTCTGACTGTATTTGTTTTGAATAGGGGTGGACGAAAACCATTTGGATTTTTATCTTTAATTTGTAAAAAAAGTAGTTCTGATTCTGCAGAAGATACCAAGGGGAGTAGAGGGAAGATCCAAAAACCAAAGATTGCGACCCTGAAGCGAAATCAGAAAAAAAACTCTCCATCCAGTAAGGAATCTTGTTCCCTTCCCTCTACAAGCACATCATCTGTGGAGTATGATGGCATAACTGCTGATGCTGTAGTTACGGTATGTTTGCTTCTGAATGTCCTTTCATTTTTGAGAAGTGAAGAACAATGAATTAGTTGTTTCAGAAGTGAGTAGGTGGGCATACAGAGTTCAAGTTTGGAGAGACATCTGCCTCACTGAATAAATAGATCCTAACTTGTGCATGTCAAGGAAACTTAAAAAGGAACTAAGTTTTTTTTTTTTTTTTTTTTTTTTTTTCTGTGCACATACATCTATGAATGTTTTGGTTTCTCTGACAGTTGTAGCCCAATATTCTATTCTGTTACATTTGCAGAAGTTGCAGAAGGTTTGTACATTTCTTCAAAATTTGGGTGAAGCTGTAAGGGCTTCTGCTGATAACTGTTTATGTGCATATGTATGATATTTTAATGTGATGAAGTTTTGACTTTGAATTATCTTGTGGACTCATAGAATCATTAAGATTGGAAAAGACCTCCAAGATCATCTGGTCCAACCATCATCCTGCTACCAATGTAAACCACTTCCCTAAGCACCACATCCAACCTTTCCTTGAACACCCCTAGGGATGGTGACTCCGCCACTGTCCTGGGCAACCCGTTCCAATGCCTGACGGCTCTTTCTGAGAAGAACTGTCTCCTCATTTCCAACCTGAACCTCCCCTGGCACAACTCGAGGCCATTCCCTCTAGTCCTATCACTAGTTACCTGTGAGAAGAGGCCAACCCCCAGCTCCCCACATCTTCCTTTCAGGTAGTTGCAGAGAGCAATTAGGTCTCCCCTGAGCCTCCTCTTCTCCAGACTAAACATCCCCAGTTCCCTCAGCTGCTCCCCACAGGACTTGTCTTCCAGGTCCTTCACCATCTTTGTAGCCCTTCTCTGGACACACCCCAGGCCCTCAATGTTCTTCTTGTAGTGATAGGCCCAAAACTGAACATAGGACTCAAGGTGTGGCCTCACCAGAGCAGAGTACAGGAGGACGATCACCTCCCTGATGCTTCTGGCTACACTGTCCCTTGTACAAGCCAGGATGCTGTTGACCTTTTAGGCCACCTGGGCACACTGCTGGCTCATGCTCAGGTGAGCATCAGTCAGCACCCCCAGATCCTTTTCCTCTGCACAGCTTTCCATCTACTCCATCCAAGGCTGTAGCATAGCACGGGATTGTGGCTAAAGCGCAGGATCCGGCACTTAGCCATGATGAACCTCATCCCCCTGGCCTCTGCCCATCGACCCATCCTGTCCAGGTCCCTCTGCAGGGCCTTCCTACCCTCTGGCAGATCCACACTTCCCCCCAGGTTGGTGTTGTCTGCAAACAATTCCCTCATCCAAATCATCAATGAAAATATTAAAGAGGACAGGCCTCAACACTGGCCCCTGGGGAACAAATTGCAGAAATACTTCTCTGTTTTAACTGAAACCCATAGCAAATATGTGAAGTCAAACAAAAGGGACTGTTGTCCAGTACGTGGTCTATCTCAAAATATTAATCAGCTTTTCCTGCAGAAATATTCCTGGTGTTAGTTAGCAGAAGATGAGAAGAGAGTCTACTTGTTTTCCTTTTTCCAGTAATTCCTGTTTTTTTATTGAAACTTCCTGTCTGAATAGGAAGCACAAGCATATATATCTACATATGCTTATACACATGTGCATATATATGTGTATATGTATATATGTGTTTGTGTACATCTGTGTGTATATATAAATATGTAAACAGATTAAGACTGTTAACAGTACCCTTTTCTTTTTCTATTAGGTTCCAAGTAATGAGCCATCTCAGAAGCCCCCCCTTTCTGCTAAAGATCCAAAGAAGGAAGAAGAGCCCACCAGAATCTCTGAGTATTTTTTCAGTGACATCTTTATGGAAGTAGATGACTCAGAATAGCAAATTGGCTTTATAAAAATTGTGGGACCTAAGTACAATAGCAAGAAATTATTTTAAAAAGTCTGTGCTTGTTCTAATGCTTGCTGTGCCAATCTTACCGTCAGCCAAGCTATTGTTAATAAACTTCCCTAAAGATGGAATCAATTTCTTCCAAAGTGACCTGGATACTTTTAAAATGTTGATGCAACCTAAACCACTACATTGATGCCATTGGATGTACCAGTGGCGTAATTTTCCCTTGTTTAGATGTTGATAAATGGGTGCATGGCTGTCTTCCAGAAAAGTGTGATGCAAAAAATGCTTATTCTTGTGACAAGGATCCCTTTGGATTATAATGCTAAAGCTTGTGGTACTGGTTATACAAGTTCTTTACTTCTTTTTGTGAAGTATGCTATATTAGTATATTAGAAGGAGGAATGAACCTTTTATATATAGCGTAATCTCTGTAGATCAGGATGCAAATACTGAAAGTAGCATAGGAAATACATGGATATGCTCATCACTGCAGCTATTTTTATTAGCATCTCCAAACTACGTATTTTTATATTTAAGAAGTCTTGCATAAATTAAAAGACCTTAGCCTGAAAAGCCAAATGGTTTTGTCTCCTTTAAAATTTATATAGGAAAACACTGAAAGACATGCTTCATTTACCGAGTGATGCTATACAATGTTAATTTTTGCAGCTGTCCTACTAGAGTGAGGAAAAGGTTAGTGTTTCCCAATATACATACTAATTTCCTTCCAAATTTGAAAACAAGGGATTGGATACCATTTCTTTTCCTTGTTTTTACATATAGGTGTATATATCTGTACCACTGTCCTTTGTTTCAACTGTGTAAATTAGCACAAACAGAACTAAATTTAAACCATGACTGTACATGTACAGTGAGGTTGCTTTAAGGATTTGCTGCTTGGAAGCAGTTGAATTTGAATGGCTTTCCCCGTGTTCCTGGATTACTTGTACTCGCTGGCATAGCTTGAGATTTTAGTGTAATGGTTTACTTGCTTAGGAGGAAGATTGTCTTGATGAAGTAAGAAAGTTCTATTGAGTCTCATAAAGCCAGGTGGTCAATGAAAGGTGAAATATTTATTCTCAAACTTCATTACACAATGAGTGTGTAGATCTAGGTAGTCTAGCTTTGTCCTGATACTTAATAACAGCAAGTAATTCTGCAAAAGAAATGATCATAAAAGAGAAACTGTATTTGAAACTGTATTAGCCTGTTTTCAGTTTTGGACTGGTTTAATCATAGGCTGGCAAGTATTTTCACGTAAGTATCTACTTAATTTTGAAATACTTCTTGAAGTTTGAAAATGTTTGCCTTTCAGAAATTACTGGCAAGGCTTATGAAAGAGCCTTTAAAACTTTGTCAGTAAGGGACAATGCACAAAAAAATATTACTGCTACTGCAAATTGCTATACTAGGAGGTTTCTGTCAACCAGATGGCACTAGGAACAACATCTAGTTGACGCGGTAAAGAGGCTGATGTTCCCAGTAGAAAGTAACTTACTGGAAAGCATACTGTCAAAAAGAAAAAACAAATAGACAAATCTACCACCACCACCAGAGCTTCTCCTCAGACAGTATCCTGCTCTGCCTAATCCATTTAACTTGAGTAGTTTATCTAAGTATTGTCTTACTGTAAATATTATGAAATAGGATAATGTATACATTAAGCTCAAAGTATTGTATATCTTGTAGATATTTCATTAAAGCAAGTTCTTAGTTCCTAATAGATGTGGCATGTTTCAATCACTTGCACTGGCATAGCCTAAACACAGATTTGGGCAGAGTTGGCTATGAAATAATTGCCCTAATTACTTTCTAAGGTGATATCCATTCTATATTTTGTTGCATATGTGTTAGCTTGCATTCACATTATAAGATAAAAATAATAATTTCATCACCAATATTTAAGGTGCCTTATCTACCTTGTTAATTGGGGTACATTTTTTTTTCCCTGCAGTAAACCACATGCACTTTGTTAGAGGATTTTTTTTAAAGAACAAGTGTAATATGAATTGTGATGAGACAACTTTGTGTTCTGTTTTATGCAAGTTTTGTAATGGTGGGGGATGTAAGAAAGGAATTGTGAAATCTCGATGCCGATTAGTTGTAGCGTTTTTACAGAAATGTGGCACAAGAAATGTGGCTTTGCTTGAAGATGTGTCCGACACAGGTATTATTGCATATAAGCTTTCTGTTTCAAAGAAAGTTGTCATATTGTATATGTAAATTATGTGAATAAATTATTTTATATTACCTGTGTCTGTTGGAATATTTATTGCTATTTCTAAAGGCTTGTATGTGTTTGGAGGTGTGGGTTCAACTTCTGCCTCGCACTGTGAGGCACGTTTGCATGGGGAAAGCAGATTGAAGACACTTCGTCTTATGCTGTCGTTGGCTTTCTGTCTGGGGTGCACCTTTATTTCACTTTTCTTTACACAAAATGACTTCGGCCTCCGCCGGACTCTCTCCTCTCATCCCCCTCAGCCCAGCCGGCGGCAGCAGCCCCTCCTCGCCCTCCCTTCCCCTCTCTCTCCCGCACACCAAAGCACGGAGCCAGCCTCAGCTCCCAGCCCTGCCCGCTGAGGGGCCCGGCCGAGCGGGGCGGGCGGCTGTGGGGCCGCGCTCTGCGCATTGGCTGCGGCGGAGGGAGTGGCGGCGGCGGCAGGCCCGGGACGGCCCGGCACGGCTGGGGCTGGGGCTGGGGCTGGGGCTGGGGCTGGGCTGTGCTCCGCTCCGCTCCGCCGCCGCCATGCTGCTGGGCCCGCGGCGCCTGCTGCGCCCATGGCGGCTGCTGCGCCGCTCCCCCGCCCGCCCCTACCGCGGCGAGGCGGTGGCGGCCGTGGGCTCGCGGCCCGACGCGGGCTCCGCGCTCTACCAGGTAGGCCGGGCCCAGCACCGCTCGGCGGCCCCGGGGCCGGGGGAGCGCCCGGCGGGAGGAGGAGGAGGAGGAGGAGGAGGAGGAGGGCAGCGAGGGTCCCTCAGGCAGGGGGCTCGGTGCTCGCAGGCAGCTGCTGCTGCTGCTGCCGCCCCTTGGGCTTGGTTGTTTTTTTTTTTGTTTGTTTGTTTGTTTTTGGTGGAAGTGCCAAATCCCGTTTTATCTCGCTCAGGCTGAGTTTAAAATTAAATAAATAAATAAATGAAAAAGGGCATGGGGCCGTGCCGTCTGCCGCCTCGCGGTGGGTTTGGTCTCGACTTTTCGCCTTAATCCGAGCGCCTGTTTGCCTGCTGTTATTGCAGCGGTGAGGAAGGAGCTGATCGATACCGTGCTGGTGAGGCGGGGACGGGGAGCGTGCAGGCAGCCGAAGGAGGTCTCTGGTGGTTTCAGGGCTGGAAACTTTCTTCTGTTTGCCAACTAGCTCCTGAGCTGGAGGCAGGGGGAATATTGCAGAGTCAAGCGTGTGCCTCCAGAAAGCTGGATGCCAGTGGAAAGAACCATCCCCAGAGGTGGAGAAACAGGTGGAATGACAGTCTCCTTTATGGAGATGACAGCACCTGTGTCTGGCGTAAATTGTTTTGTTTTAGTGGGGCGTTATTGGCATCTTCACATTGAGGATAAAAGTTGTGTTTACAGTTAGGTTGAAAATCGTGTAGTTTTAGGTGTGGATCAAAACTGATAGGAAGACACACAGCTGTCTTAAAACTTGATCCAGGCAAAATAACTAACAGCAAGTGAAGCAACAGCACGTACTCTCACAGAAATACTTCCTCTCGTTCTGTGTTTGGTTTTGCAGAAACTAAGTTTTGGGACAGAACTTAGTAGGTGACAGAAACTTCTGTGAAGCTTTAGTGTGTATATGTACAGAGCTTGTACATGTGAAGTGAGTGCGAGTATGTTTGTGTACGTGTGTGTATATTCACACCTACAAAAAGAAAAAGTAATAATGTGTTTACTCAGCTAAGCTGTTAATGGATTTTCATTTGCGTGTGTACCTCCAGAGCTCAAAAAAATGCAAGGCCAGGTAACTTTTTCTAGGATACATTTTTACTTTTTTTTTTTTTTTTTTTTTTATTAGTGTTCACAAGTTTTGGCAGCAGTTTCCAATGGGACATTTTGACAGGAAAAGTTTGCGTGGCTATGCTAGACAAGCCCACTTACTTGGACACATCTGGTACGTCATTCAAGCAGTACGGTTCCTAATAGTGTTAGTATTTGGTAGAAATAATTACAATTTGTAGACTAGTGTAAATGTACGTGGTGCTTTACAAACACAAAGAGCTGGGGTCCATGCTGTGAGGTACTTAACCATCTGAAATAAATGTAATACACGGAGTAGCAGTGCAAACACAAGAAGGCATAACAATATGTGATGAAGGTCTTGCCTCCTGCAGCTAATGTTTGCTTTTCTGGCTGTGAATTCAGCTAGACAGGCTGGCCTTCATAATGTAAACTGTCAAACCAGACAGGTAAAAATGTAATTTAAAAATGAGTTAGTCCAAGTTCTAGAAAATAGAGGAGAGTCTATGTAAAGATTCTGAAGATCAGCTCTGACTGCTCCTTACCTTGTGTAGCAGTAATTCAGCTCATATAATAACTGTAGGATTAGTCTGTAACTTTGGCTTCTAGATTTTGCTTTAAAGTTCCTGGGAGCCCTTATATTAAGAGCAGACTTTTATAGAACTGACTGGTGCAGGGGCTGGTTTCCAGAAAGAACTTGTTGCCTTTTTGACATCAGTTAATAAAGAGCTTATTAGAAGAAATAACAGGTTTGGTTCTGAAGGGAGCTGTTTCTTAAAAAACCCATAGAAAGATTTGAAAACATGTTTACTTTGCCTTTGTAACATACAATGATGTTGTGTTGTGGTTAAGGACATGAAGGATAAGGTTAGAAATCAACTGAATTTCACTGAAATACTGGAATGCAATGGTTTTCATAGATGGTGTAAAAAATCTTTTCACAGTTTTTCATGTAGGAGAATAGCTAAAGCAGCTGCCAGGAGCTGTTAATTCAGAATCGGATAAGGGAGCCTGCAACTGGGGTTGCTACAACCTTTCTAATTTCCTCTGCCATTTTTAGCTGCATTTTTTCCTATGTTAAAGGTGATCTTTAAATCTCAGTACTGTCAAAAAAGGTGAGTGTGTTTAGAGGAAACAGGCTGACTGAAGAAGGAGAAACAGGGAAAATCCTGTGTGCAGTGCTGGGCAGTGAGTCGGCTAGACAAACTGAACACTCACGCATACAATAACACTGGATCTTGTAACAACTGCAGATTTAGAAGAACAGAGTTACGATGTCTGTTTTACGGACTTTTACAGAGGAGTTGTAGGAGTTGTAAGCTGTAAGTTGTAAGTTGTTTTCTGAAGGTCTGAAATCAGGTTCTGCTTTCCTCATTGGTGAGTGGTTGTGTGTGTGGCTGCAGGTGCTGTCCGTAGTCTCTCTGGGGAGTGCTGGAGTCCCGTTAACAAGACGCAGCTTGCTTTGCACTTGTTTCTCTGGGATGCTGTGAACAATGGTAAAACTGTCAGTAAGTCATTCCCCTGTGATTTCACAGCTTAGGAGGGGAAAAAAAAAAGACAAAAAAAAACCAGTTGAAGAGGTAGGTGCTGGGTCTGTGTGGAGGGTGGGCCAGGAAGAAAGACTGAAGCACCAAAGGAGGAGCAGCATGCTGGAGCAGACAATGCAGCCTTACAACTGAGGGAGGGGACACAAAGTTTGGTGACTTCCCCGTCCCTGTCTCCTGGGGCTGCAGGGCAGCTCTGGAGGCAGGTAGGTAGCGTTCTGCAGTCATCTTCCTGGGAGGCACCGGGTGCAGGCTGAGCCCTGCTGCCCGCAGCACTCAGTGGGGATGTGCAGTCCTTCCCCAGGCACAGGGGCTGACCTGCTGCCGACCCTGTGTACCAGGGGGGAAGTGGCCAAGACCTGCTTTCTTCTGACACATTCTTACCTTTCAGTAGGATATTTTCTATCTCTTCATAGCGATTGTAAAGGAGGAGAAATGTTTTCTTTTTCAAGTCCTTCTGTACACCTAAAGTGGTTTGAATCCAAAGGGCCCATACCTGTTTTCATTCTCTTTGCCCTTCACCACATGCTGTCTTTCTGTGATTAAGACAGAGCTAAACAAAGCTATTTAAACCACAACACTTGCTGCTTCCAGGGGAAACCCCAGTTCTGAATGTTCAAGTCTGAATATGAAGTTTCCAGATTGATTTTTCTGTAGACTTTAATATCTTCTACATGGCAATTAGACAAGACAGTATGATTTCTTTGTGCAACAATTAATGTATCTCTTTGCTTTGTTGTGGTTATACTTTTCAAAGCAGTTATGTAGTTTTTAGTGTGTGTGAAAAGCCAAGTTAAGGTTGACTAACACGTTCTAATTCTGAAGAAATGGTAAAAACAGCTGTAATGATCACACAGAGTATGGGATATTTCTGCAGTGGTGAGCTCAGTACTGGTTTGCTCATAAAAAGCTGGAAAAGTCTGTTTTTATAAGATGAATATTGCCTCGAAGACCGGTCTCCTTGGTTTTGCAAAGCTTTGTTTTCTCTTTACATTCTACTTAAACAATAAGACTATAGAAATTGTTTACCAATTTCTATTCAGTCTAGGTCATTCATCTTCCGTAGAAGAGACATAGCATCAATTAATTTGAGTCTCCATGATGTTTTGTTTTACAAAATTAGATTTGTAAAAGGCAAACAAACCTGTAACAAAACATTAACAAAACCTGAAAAATAACATTTCAACTCTGTAATGACTAATTCTGGTAATGGTTCATTAAATTTAGAACTGACCTTTTACAATTCAAACACACTCAGAGTTTTTGTGAAGGTTGTTTTGGGATGCCTGAGGAAAGCCTACACACAGGTAGAAATTTTATTACTTTAAAAACAGTGCAGAACAAGAATTTAATAAGGTAGATTGAAATTTTGAAGAGAAATAAATCTTGTGCACTAATTTCTGTGTTTTTTGTTCAAACATAGCAGTGTCACTCTTGGTTAAACTTGAAACATTTTTCTCCTACTTAGGAAAACTATGAACGAATGAAAGCACTGGTAAAGGAACTCCAGGAACAAGCAGAAAAAATCAAATTAGGTAAGTATGGTAGTCCAGATTTTAGAATACTTGTTTAAACTAGTCCTAAAATAGATGTTTTTCTTTAAATTATTACTATTTTTCCCATTAATCAGTTCATTCAGACACAACATTAGGTGGATTATGGTAGTCATACTGAAGTTTAGGTCATCGGTTTGCATCTAGGTGCTATCTTTCATCAGCTGAAAACTTTAAAGGGTTTATGTCCAAGTTAGCTTGGTTCGAAATATTGGTGGTTTTTTTCAAAGTAATTTGGTTTAAGTAAGAAAAAGAGTCTTTAACATTGGCATTTATTTGTTTATCACAGTATTTAGTGTTAATACATTTTTTTGCCAACAGAATATCACAGGAATATCCTAATGCAGCAAGTCCATAAATTACTGGAAAAGCACGATAAGTTAAAGTAAGGTTGATATAACAAAACAGAAGACTAATTTCCTTGCTAAAGAGGCAAAAAGTAAGCAAAATACATGGTGAAAACTGGATATTCAGAGCTGTTTCATTTTTAATCAGTCCTTTTAATCAATGGAAAATATGCTTCTTTAATGAATTTAATGGCAATATTTAAAAAATAGAAAGGACTATTAAAAAAAGGTTTTTGCTCATGTACTTTCCTCTTCACCTGCTTCTTTGCTTCATCCTCGGCTGCCTGCTTTTATAAAAGCTTGGTTTGGCAAATGTACTACTGTTCAAGTTGTGTGTTAGTTTCTTCACCTTCAAGGGGGTTTACAAAGACCTCTGTTGTTGTTTTGCTGGCAAAAAAAAAAAAAGGTAAGTAAATCTGTACTGATTTGGAAGTTTGAAACCTGTGTTTCAGGTTTCATCTTTACTGATATAGGACTACCTAAATTAATTACAACTGACTGAGAAATACAAAATGAAATTGTTTATCAAAGCTAAACTGTGCTGCCTGAGATCAAGCATGTAGCTTTAATTCTCACCTTGTGTGTGTCGTGACAGTGTGCTGTTTCCTATGTAATGCAACTTCTTGTACAACTTTGGAACAGAGCACATTTAAGAGTATGAGTTTAATATTCTTCCTTGTTTGCTATGTAACAAAGCTCAAGGACTTTATAAGGATGTGCTGAATCCTGTAGACTCCCTGTGTCTTTTATGGGTGTAGGGACTGTTTAGTAGTATCCTGTGTGGCTCGTGAACTAGTGATAACGGCCTTCTTCACTGCTGCACCTTTTCTTCTTCTTGCTCATTATATGAAAACAGGACAAGAACACAGTCCTCTTCTGCATCTCAGTAAGGGAGCTCTGTCACAAAGTTTATATGTATTTTGAGAGTGTGATCAAGTGAGATTGCTTTGCCTGTCATACAGGTATACAAGAATCACAGAATCGTTCAGGTTGGAAAAAACCTCTCAGATCATCTAGTCCAACCAAGAAGAATTGGATACTTAGACTGAATACTTTTGAGGGATCAATGCAACGTCTTTTTCTTTCTAAGAGCGGTCGTTCAGAGAATGAGCTCTTGCCAGAAGTCTTTGTAATGCATATTTCATTATTTGTTGCTCTGGTGGGTAGGTCTGTTGTAATCCTCTATCACATTCTCCTGTGTAATACCAGTCTGTGTAACAGGAAGGTCCCTGCCACCAAAGAATGTATGGGCTGTAAAAAATTACAGCAGGTGGATTTCGGATGACAAGCAAAAGAATTTTACAACTGAGATACTTCTAGGCTTTGCGACTGGCAGGAATCATAACCAATCCACAGTCACAGTGAAGTCTTTATAGACATTGCTGTAGAGGAGAAATTGAACAGGAGATTTCACGTTAAACACCTCCAAGCTTTTTTCAGTGAATTTCTGCTTCAGAAATTTCTGCTTCAGAAAGGAGTCTAGTGTAGGGTGGAGTGAACCTCTTGATCCTGAAAGAGAAATGTTCAACAGAATGGCTATAGGGCATGGAGGGCAAGCATTTAGGATTAGCATGTGAAGAGGGGGTATGCGCAGAGATGACGAAAATCACAGGATAGAAAATGATTCTTGCAGCAGCACTCTAAGTGTAAATGAGAAAGGCAAGATGGTTTCTGCTAAGGTCAGAGAAAATGTTGTAGTAATCATGATGTGGGATGTTGAGAACTTGGATGAGAGTATTAGCTCTGTGGGTGGATATGAAAGGTTGTATCGTAAGAGACCTGTGCAGGTAAATCTGTGCAAGATTTAGGCTTAGGCTGGATATACAGACCTAATGAACAGACTGAATCAGAAATAATCTGTGGGCTTTCTGGCCTGCCTTATAGGTAGGAAATGATATTCATAGTGGTCAAAGAAGGAGGTAAGAGGGATGGCTTGACAGGTAGGCTTAAAAGCTCTGTTTCAGCAATGCTTAGCTAACAAAGAAATCTAGAAGTCTCAGGAGAAATGCTAGCAAAATAACACCTGCTTTATTTTGGACAAGGGGAGACAATTTTAGAGTGACGAGGTGGATCAGTGATCTGTCTACATAAAGAGACGCTGTTTGGATAAGCTATTGTTATAAAGAGGCTGAGGTGTGTCAACAAATCTTAAGTATTGAATGACACAAAGCTCTAGAGAGCAAAAGATATGATTTAGGTTGGCCTCCAGTAACGGGCTGAGATGAAGCAAAGATAAATATAACCTTGATATTAAATGCTGTGTTTCTGAACTCTGATGCTCACAGCTTTGGAGTAATCTAAGGAAATGAATCCTGGTAGTGTTGGGTCTTTCAAGACTGGATTCAGCATAGCTGTTTTGAACTAGTTTGGGAAAAAGTATATTTTGTAGTTCTTATTGCTGTGCTTTTCCTCTGTGTATTCATGTTTCCAGCCCTTCTGTTGATAGCCAAGCAGAGAGTGAAAGTTTCAGGCAACGGTGTTTATTAGTATCTTTACATGAAGACTAGCCATAAAAAATGAAGGGGAAAATAGAGTAGATTCCAAAAGGCAAGCATTTGTATCAATTCCTTAAGTCTGTTTGAAGTGAAAATCATTATTTAATGAATGCATTATTAAAGTCCATATTTGAAAAGCTGGGAACTTTTTAGTGCTTCCATTCTAAATTTTAATATAACTGTTGATTTGTCTGTCTGTGTTCAGTGTAAACCTAAAGAATGACTGTTGTATCACAGGGGGTGGAGAAAAAGCTCGTAAGCTTCACACATCAAGAGGAAAGCTGTTACCCAGAGAGAGAATTGACAGGCTTATTGATCCAGGGTAAGTATTTTCTCTGCTTAAAAACACATCGAATTCTCTTTCTCAGGTCAATAGTCTAAGAGACTTGTTTTCTCGTTAGTTTCCATGAGCACTGGCAGTTATCACCATTTGAAGTTTTACAAATGTGTTCTTTGAAATACTCATCGTTTTAAAAAGTGAGATTTAAAAAAAATAAAATTGGATCTTACAATTGAGATTCAGTGACATTTGAGTACTAAGCCAATTCCTGTTTAAAAATCTTGTTATGATCTTTGTCATTACTCAGGTCTCCATTCTTGGAGTTCTCCCAGTTTGCAGGCTACCAGTTGTATGGTAATGAAGAGGTACCAGCAGGAGGAATTATCACAGGCATTGGACGAATATCTGGGTGAGAGATAGCAGTCAGCTACATTATTGATGATATGAAAAGCAATAAGGTACAATACTGCTTAATTTCCAGCATTAAGCTATTAGCTTTTAAGTGTTTTGTTTCAGAGACTCAAAATATCAGCAAATTCAGTGTCTTAATTCATTCAGTTTTTGTTAAAAGGAGGTGATTTTTTAAATAACTGTATTGCATATTGAAGTTGGACACACAGATTTTCTGGTGTATGATGAAGAAAAGAGATTTGTGCATCAGTAAGGCAATTTTCAAGAGACAGAACAGTATTCTAGGTTAAGAATTAGTTTTGCTTACTAAAAGTACCACTAAAACTATTGTTGGAAATAAGTATGAATCTATAGCTAATTATTTAGGGAGCTAAGGGACTGTGAAGCAGAACGTCATAGTGCTGCAACTGCTGCTATACTGTGTGTTTGAGGGAATGCAGGTAAAGAGGATTGCTTTCTTGAGCATCCCAAGGGTTTCAAGTATCTTGAGTGTGTTGCAGTTCTTAATCAACAAATGATTTGTTTACTAGGACTATATTTCTCTCCCATAAATTTGTTTTGCTTTCAGGGTGGAATGCTTGATTGTTGCCAATGATGCAACTGTCAAAGGTGGTACTTACTATCCCATCACTGTTAAGAAACACTTACGTGCTCAAGAAATTGCAATGCAAAATCATCTCCCTTGCATATATTTGGGTGAGTCCCATTGCGGAAATAGCAAATGACCTTTGTCAATGGTATTACATGATCTCTAGATAAAACACTGCTTCTTTCAAAACACATTGTTGAGGCTGACATGTCCCCAGATTCAACTAACCAGGTAAATATTTCCATTGCAAATGCATTTTCATCAATACAATGTTACTTCTACAGATTAGTTGCAAATCTTACTGGAGTGCACTTCTAGCTTTGTAGCACTATTTTCTGCATTGCTGTAGGTCTCGGTTTACAAGATACAGATGTAACTACACCACTGTATGTATCACTTCATTGTTTTTCCTTTCCCTGACATCTGTCATGCATGAGTAGTTAGTTTCTTCATTTTTTTGGATCTTGTGACAGAATTGCAATAGAAAAATTGTCTTAAAAGTTGTGCACTGAAAGTGATCTTAGTTCAAATGTTTTGCAGTAAGATGAGGTTAGAAGTATCTGCAGGAAGAATGGTTGTATCTCTAAAGCCATCTGAATTTATTTTTCATTAAAATATTTGGTGTGGATGTTAGTTGTGTATGTGGAATGTACTAATTCTGCATTTTCAGGAAGGATATCCTATTATACATAGATACCAGGTAGCAGTAGCGATAGTAAGGGCTGGATATTTTCAGTAACATGCAGATAATTTACCAACAATTTATGTATATAACACTGTTCAAAGGCATGTGTTAATATATTTTCATTTACTGTAGTTGATTCTGGAGGAGCAAATTTGCCTCGTCAAGCAGAAGTATTTCCAGATCGAGATCATTTTGGTCGTATTTTCTATAATCAAGCAGTCATGTCTTCACAAGGAATTCCTCAGGTAATTTGGTTTTACTTGAGAATGAAATGTATTAATTAGTTTTTATTCCTGCTGCTTTTGTGTGATTTCAAGATGTGTAGTCATGCTTTGCTTTAGTTAGCACTGCATTCTGCTGACCTGTTGGCCCAGTCTGGGGATTAGAGGCACTGTAAACACAATAACTGTCCACAAAAAGTCATTATAGTTTTGAAGAAGCTGTCTTCTTTCTTGGCCTTGATGTTAATGACATGACCTACCTGCTCCTATCTTGGAGTGGGGAAAAAGAGGACTTGACAGTGTGGTAAATAGGGCCACGTCAGGAAGCAGTAGGAAGTCTTGGAGCAGTTGATTATTCTTCATCAATGCTGTAAGGGTGAGGACCCCTTTGATGATGGCTAGTAAATTAGACATACTTTTTGCTAAGAGGGGTATATGTATATTTATATATCCATTTTATACACAGATAACTGTATGATAAATCTGCCCTGGCAACAAGGTCATTTTCTAATGTATTAATGATGCATTGAATTACTGTTGGTCACAATTTGTGGATTTAGAAATGTTTTTGTGTTATGGATATTCCAGGAGTGTGTTGGGGGCAATTTTTAGGTGGCCAGCTAGGAGAGGAGTACTACTGAATCTGCTACTCATGAAGTGTGCAGAACTGTCTGAGCATGTAAATGTTGATGGGTGCCTTGGCTGCAGTGAAAATGGATGGCAGGATATAAAATCTGGATGGAGGTGAGAAAGGCAAGTAGCAGGATAAAGACCCTGGGCTTCAGTAGAGCAATCTTTGGCTAGTTAAGGGAGCTGTCATCTGGCACCTGTGAGAGGCCACTAAGGAGGGCAGAGATCCATAATCTTTGAAGATAACCTGCTCCAAACACAGGAACCTTCTATTCTGATCTGTAGCAGGGCAAACCAGGTCCTTTCTACAGCTGTACAGCTGTCATTTATCTGCCTCTTACTCCCCATTGCAGGCTGAAGAATTCAAGATTTCTTAGCTGTTCCTCATAGGGAAGGTGTTCCTTACTTTTGATCATCCTTGTTTATCTTCTTTAAACCTTTTTCCAGGCCTAGTTATATCCTTTCTGAGGTGAAAGAGACAGATTTTCCTGTATTACTTAGTATGGCAACTGATTATGGATTTATATAATAGTACATGTACAATGATATTCCCAATTCTATTTTATGTCCCTTTCCCAGTATTTCTTTACATTTTTGCTTTTTTTCCCCCACTACTACTGAGCGGTGGTCCAGTGTTTTCTCTGAATTACTGTAACTACATGAGTCTGCTCCTATGTGTCGTTGTCTGTTCAATGCCTACCATCTGGATGAAAGAAGGTGAAGGAAGTCTTCTTAGAAATAGCTATTGGAATCTCAAGCAGAATGGATGTTCTAGCTCACTTGCTCTTTCATCTGAGCACAGTGAGGGGCGTATTTTACCACCATATTGTTTTGGCATATTTGGCTGTTGAACTCACCATTAATGTAGGGTGGAAATTATGTTTTATTTTCTTTATTCTTATCTACCCCTGTTGTTGAAAGGCGTGGCTGAGCTACAAACATACTTTTTATTTTATTTTATTTTATTTTAATTATTCTCTGCAAGAAGCTATACTTGGTTGAATCTCATAGTCTAGGAGTAAGTGGAAGCTAGTACTTCCTTTCACTGTGAAGCAGAAGTGCTGGTCAAGGATCTAGTGGTCCCTCTGACTCCTCCTTACCTGACAGATGTTGGCTTTGCCTGATGTCTGAGAAAAATACCTTTGTTGCCTTGATACACTTTGGGTGCATTTTGGAGGCAACTCAGGCTTCAAATCTTCATTCATCTTTTCTCCAACAAAGAATCCTGAAATTCATTGCCTCTGAGGCAGAAGATCCCCAAAATTCACTAAATCTGTTTTGCAATCGGACATAATTTAACTTTGGTAGTGCTTTTCTTTCTGACAGCAATAGTTAAGCAAGTGTAGTGTTTAGTAAGGTTACTTGAGGAAAAGCACTGTTTAATTGGAAAAAAAATATTTAAGAGAAAAGAGTTAAGAATTCTTAAGGAGCTCATGCACTTGCATAACTAACAAATTGGTCATTCACTGGAGTCATTGATGTGTCTAGGTTGTACTTTTAGATGTATGTATATGAATAAAATTGGTCCCACCATTTTTGTGGAACAGGAAGCCAGTGTGTTGTCAAAAGAAGCATTCACATGGCTGTTGTACTGAATTCTTTTAAGAGAAGTTTTGGTGAACTTTTTTTTTTTTTTTTTTTTTTAACTGGAGACTCCGATCATTATCTAGTATGGGATTAGTGATTTTTAGATGCTACGTTGAAGATGGGTATGCAAGCCCTGTTTGGAAGGCTGAAATTACTGAGGTTATGCAGCACCTTGCTAGAAAGTCCTATCCCTAGCAGTTTTTCTGGTACATGTTGAAACGTTCAGGTATTTGCAAAATTCCTCATCAAGCTGAATTCGTTGTTTTGATTACCATGTAGTATTAAATTAGAGTAGCACTGTACCCCTGTACAATCAAAAAGAAGCATGGGAAGAATTTGTCTTCTAATAATACACTTATATTGCTGTTTGGCATGACACTGATAAAAGTAATTTTCTTGATATGACACTGATGAAAATTTAACTTTATTAAAATATTTATGGAAAATTGGAGAAAAAAAAAATCATTGAAACTATTCCTTCATATAAAATATCTAATAAGAGTATTTTATTTGAGGGATGTTTTTATCCTTTGTTTCATTTCAAAAAAGCACAGTAAACGTTTGTAATCTGCTACTGATTCTGTGCTAGCAGATACAGGGAACTAGAATAGTCTTCCCTGTCTGAGAGGATGTTGCATTAGGGAATGTTATTAGGAAATAGTGCTGCCTCTGATTCCTGTTCAGGTTAATTATTCTGACAAGTGAGTTTGGATGTTGTTAGTTTTCTATCTGCTGTTACTTTTTGTGGCCTGGCTGAGCATCTGTTTCATCAGCTCATAAGCTCTTCTCAATTTTGACCTTAAAGTGATTGCTTTTTTTTTTTTTTTTTTTTTTAACCAGTTACCTATGCAGCTTTTAATTTCCCCCTCCGCTTTTACCTGTGACTAATTTATTATACTCCTACTGCAGCTTTAAATTGCATTGATGTCTATATAGCTGTGAATCAGAAAGATGTGATTAGCTTCCCATTAGCCACTTCTTAGGCTTTCTCATACTCATAAGCTGCATGGATACAATAGGGGAGCTGAGCAGTAGGTATAAAATAACTGTGTGCATTCAGAACTGTTGATCTATATTGCTCTTTTAAGTAGTTTTCAATGCAGTAATTCAAAGAATGAAGTCAGGAAGTAGCACGTTGGTTGGAAAGTTTGAGGTTGTGCTTTTTGACAGATAGGTTGCGATTTTCCTATGTAGCTTTGGAAGAAGTAACACCTGAATGACAGTTTAAATGCAGCCACCTTTTTCAGCATGAGCGTGAGAGAAGAAAAAACTTAGAGAAAAAACAGAAAACCTAGGGAATAAAGAAAATTAACTTTTCCCCCAAGTTTCTCCCATTTCCAGAGGCTTACATGATGTTTGTATTTACCTGGAGATACTTATTCTATGCACAATTGCAGATCAATCACATGACTGAATATAGTTTAAGAAACTGAAAACTGTTAACTGAAGAAGCTGTTTGATTTGGGGTTAGAGATTAACATAATTTCATCTACTTCTTCTTTAGGTACAGAAAATGCACTAGAACTTGGATGTTCTATTTCTGTGTGTGCTCTTTTCTTTTAACAGCAACCTTTAAATTACCATTTAACACAGAACACTACTTGATGTCATTTCAGAAATATATCAAAACAAAGTTCTCACAAAACAATGTTATTTTGTGCTTCAGATTTTTTTTTTTGTGGTCATGGAAGGAAGCATTTAGAGAATTATTTTCTTTCCGTCTTCCTTTTCATTATGAGCATTTAATTTTTTTTCATTACAAACTGTTTTGAAAATGTCTTTAGCTTTCTTAGAGGATCTCTGCTGAAGGAAAAGTTAAGAGAGGAACTTCACTTTCAAGATCACTTGCTGCTGCAGTTATTCATAATTACTGAAATCCAGTCAATTTTGTAAAAGTGTCACCCAAATATTAGTGGTAGAAAATGTGCATTGCTTAGATGTTTGTCTCAAAATTGGCATAAGAATGAAATAATTATTTATGCTCAAGATGACAGTGAGTTATACAACACACCTTGAAGGGGCAGAGCTAATGTGTTGGCTATTAGTTGATCCATTGAAGAACTGAAGTTATGTACTAGTAGATGTAAGAAATGTTCTTTGAAGGCTGCTAACAGTGGTGAAATTATACCGATAAGCAACAACTGATACCCTCAGTTGTAAATACCAGGAGCAAACTCTAGCTTTCAACCTGTAACAGTTCACTGGTAAAGACATATTCCACTATAGAATGTTAGTTCCTTCAAATATTTCACATACGTGGCATATGGCATTTCATATATGAAATTTCATGCAGGGGGGCCTGAAGAAGATGGGTTGAAAACTAAAGATGTTCCCTTGTTTTTGGAAGAAAAGCTAAAACTTAAATAATATTTTTGCCCAGCCAGTCAAAAGTAATCTTGTAGTACTGTCCCAGAAATTATTCAAATCAATACAATATACAGTTATGGAAGTGCAATTCATTTTAAAAGGCTTGACAATTATTTACTTGTGTTTTTTGTTTTCCCAATAGATAGCAGTAGTAATGGGATCCTGTACAGCAGGAGGAGCATACGTACCTGCAATGGCTGATGAAAGCATTATTGTCGGCAAACAGGGAACAATATTCTTGGGAGGGCCACCACTGGTAAGCATAGAGAAGTTTTTAGTAACATAGCCAAAAAATTTTGCACTGCTGACAATTGTGCTACTTGAACTATTCAGATCAATTTTGGTGAGATGTTTCCAGATCGTCTGTAAGTAATTTTGCATTTTTAAATATATCTGAATGTTTATATCCTTGATTAAAACTTTTCTAATTAAAACTTTTCAATGTGTATATATATAACTTAGACTTTGTTAAACTGTTTTTATAGTACCACTTTGAGATTTCTATGCACATTTTAAACGGTAGGAATGCCTTCTATATTCAGTTAAATAGTCTCTCGGTTTGACCTGAAATAATAAAATAAATAAATAAATAAATAAATAATTACAACTGTGTGTTATATCTCAGAGTCTAGATCAGAGAACTAGATGGACTAAGCAGATGGACTAATTGGCTATATTTTATGTTATTTTGTAGACAAAAGAGATGCACTAATTATGTAGTTTGTCATCATTTTTCTACCTTCTTAGTAAGAAAATTATTTCTAAAGAAGCATGCCTGAAGAACTCTGGTGAATTAAAAGTTGCTTTTATTGTGGAACACACAGTTGAATCTGTGGCTGTGCAAAATACTGCAGCATAAGGTGACTTGAAAATTATGATAGCTTGGCTACAACAGGAAAGGGAGTGTTTAAGTGGGTTTGTGTTTTTTAAAAAACAGTGTATGTTACAGCATAGGCTTGATTTTATACTGAAAAAATCCCATTTTTTTTCCTGACAAGTATTGTTTTACTCAACATAAGCTTTATGAGGAAAAAATAATCTTGTGTAATAAGTGTTACATTAGTGCTAGAGATAAGGTAAGGCTGCTGGTAAGGCAGCTCTCAGCATAACCAGTCTAGGTGAAACCTGACTGGATAAACTTGCTTCTTTGAAATAGTCAAGTTCTCGTTGAACAAACTGGTCTGAGGCAGCGTGTTGTCTCTGTTTTAGTTATACTGGCTTGGAAACTATTAAGGGTGTTTCCTTTGACAGAGCCAATAGCAAATCAAATGTCTAGGAAAAAGTCCTTCCACCCTGAGCAAAGGAGAAATCACTTTTAAAGAGCAGTGTTAATGAGGATACTGCTCCACTCTATTCTGTAGTAACAGAGACAGGGGAATCTGCTGGAATTCACTTCTTTCCACCGCTTATGATACTGCGAAAAATTTAGCAGATCCTACGAACTATGGGAAAACAAACACGGACATCTTTTGTTGTTGAGCAGTTTCTAAAGCATGGTTGGGTTAATTTCCTTAAAGAAGTTAAGTTGCTTGAAGAAGTTACCCTGTGATGCCATTCAGTGTTTACTTGTATAGTATTGCTTTAATTTCCATAATATATTTTTGCATTTTATTCTTTTTCTTGTGTTTTTTTGTTTGCTTGCTTTTTTTTTTTTTTTTTTGGCTTTGTCTTGATCCTAAAAGTGTATTTATTGTTCTATACACTTTTTTCTTTCCAAGTTCTATGTATAGATGGAAGTAAAGTTCTTGTGCATCTTAAAAGAAACTAAACAACCTGTTATTCAAACACACTTTGCTATGGCTGTTAAATAGTAATTATTGTTCTAGAACATCTTAAATAAATTCAGAGTGTAACTGACAATGAAAGTGTGTGTGTGGGGATACCTATTAGTACGAGCATACTTTGTTGCCTACCTTAATAAAATAATGTATTTAACGTGAAGTATTTTATTATTATAATGGAGACTTTCCAAGTTAACAAGAACAACAAAGTAATCAGCAAAAGCAAATGCAGTAAATAATAGCAACTATGCCATTTATTGCTAATTAACTTATTGCTCATTTGCTGATAGAATTTATTTGGCATTAATTGTTGTTTCAAATGTGTTACATATGTCTCTGTTCCTTTTTATCTTGTGTTAGTCTTTTTCAGCATGCAGTTTTTAGGTAAACAAAGACAAATTCCCCCTCAAAATGAAGTAATGTTCTGTAAATTTATCACAGTAATTTAGATATTAGGAATGTCTTTGTGAAAGGAGGCATACATATGAATGAAGATATTAGTTGAGAATATTGGTATTAGTTGCATGAGTAACACTGGGTGATTCATGTATCTTTTTTATTGAAATAAAGAAATTACTAGGATGAAAGAAATGAGTTTTTACATCTGACTGTTAATAGCTTGCTTATCATGTTACAAATAACTGCCACTGGCTGCAGGAACACCTGAGTTGTCTAGGCACGAAGTCCTTTTAGGCCCAGCACTGTTCATTAGCTTAGACAGTGGCACGGTAAGTTGCATTACAGCCTCTGGGGCTTGCTCAAGTTCAGAGTAATTTGTTGCAGAAGCTCTGTTGGTAAATCTGAAAGACCTGAGCAAACCTTCCTTTTCTGACAGCACTTCCACAGGGGAAAGCACTGGGGAGCATGGTGCACCTTGAGTGATTCTGCCTGGAGCTCTGTTAAAGCTGGAAAGGTTCATCAGAGCCAGAGGGGACCCCTTGGGTACACCAAGCCATGTGTCCTGGGGGAGTGTTGTGGTTTAACCTGGCAGGCAGCTGAGCCCTACACAGCTGCTTGATCTCTCCAGGTGGGACGGGGGAGAGAGTTGGAAAGGTAAAAGTGCAAGAACTCCTGGGTTGAGATAAACCCAGTTCAATAGGTAAAGCAGAAGCTGCACATACAAGTAAAGCAAAACAAGGAATTAGCTTACCACTTCTCATCATCAGGGAGATGTTCAGCCAGTTCCAAGCAAGCGGGGCACATCAGGTGCGGCAGTTTTTTGGGAAGACAAACACCATCACTGTGAATGTCCTGGAGCAGCAGCCATGCCTCACAGCCACTCCCCCCAGCTTTATTGCTGAGCTTTATTGCTGTACCATGATGCCACATGGTACAGGACATCCCTGTTGCCCATTTGGGCCAACTGTCCTGGCTGTGTCCCCTCCCAGCTCCTGGTGCACCCCCAGCCTCCTTGCTGGTGGGTGCCTCTGCTGAAAGAAGCTGAAAGGTCCTTGGCTCTGTGTGAGCACTGCTCTGCAACCACTGAAATGCTGATGTGTTAGCAGCATTATTGTCATCCTAAATCCAAAACACAGCACCATACCTGCTACTAGGAAGAAAATTAACTCTATCCCAGCCAAACAAGCAGTTTGTTTCAAGCTTCAGCATTAAGCAAATACAAAATGAGAGAGCTAATACCCAGTACTAGCCAGCAAGCTGAAAAATAGGAAAACAGATGCTCTCATTCTAAGGGGATGGTACTCTTTTAACATTGTAAGGGAATTTAAGTCATTCATCTTTATCACTGAGATGTAGAAACCATATAGGAGACTTTTGCCCAGTTAGGCGGCTGAAAAAGGCTGGCCTGAGTCAAGTCTCAAAGTGAAGATTTACCAAGACAAGGCAGTGACTGCGTAGATATTGTGAAGTCAGAAGGGAAGAAAACTTTTCACCACTTCCAGAGGAAGATTTCACAACTATCCTGCAATTTAATTTGTTCCTTAGCAACCTGCAGATGTAATGATCTTTATCTTTGTGTGTATAGATCAAACTTTAATATCACAACCTGTCAGCTTTCCTGTTTGGTAGAGCTTTTCATATTCTCACTAACAATTTTTTGCTTGCCTTTCTGTAAGTATCAAAATTACTTCAGACTCCCGTAGAAATATCCACTCCATCTTGTAGTAGATATTGTAGCCATTATTGTGTATGCTGTATTCCCCAAAAAACGTTGTTCCTGTATGAAAAGAATTGGATTGGAGTTTTCTGCTCACCTGCCTAAAACAAAACATCCTAAGGAAATGAAAGAAAAAAATTGATGATAGATATAATTAGTCTTGGGATGTGTACACTTAAAAAAATAAAAATAAAAAAAATAATTGCATGTGTTGTCCAAAGTCTGAAGTGCAAGTTTCCTCAGTGTTCTTTTCTGGAAGGTGAGGAGTAAGGACTTCACAAGCAGACAGATCTCAAAAACAAGAGGAGCAGTGCCACCAGAGTAGTAATGTGACAGAGCCATTCCTCTGTACTTGACCAGGTTGAGGAATCAATATCCTTGCCCTTGGCAATACTGATTCATAGCTCAGGGTGTCATGTTGATTGATAGGCTTCTCCATCTCATCCAAAACTTACGATCCTTCCTCCGCCAGGGAAAGTGTGTTACTTCCTGTGTTCTGAAGTAAAGGGAAGCCTGGTGAAAAGGGAAAAAGTGCAAAACTCCTGTAGATTTATGTGCTAGGAGTTCTTCTGCACATCAGCTCATCTGCTTGGGAAAATGTGTATTTCTGTTCTAGAAACATGATATGATTATAGTATTTACTTAAAGTATTTTAAAAGACAGGTAAGTGGCCTCTAAGTTACTCAAGATACTGAAACTTTATATTTTTACTTGAATAGTAATCATTCAAAATGAGTGATTATTCACAAGCTTGCACTTTAGTCCAGTGAATCTACATGTCTTTGGAACTGTAATATTCATTAGTTGTAATTTAGTTGCATTCAAAGTGCCTGAGGAATTCAACCTTTTGTCTGAAGTGTTTGGAATTCTAGTTATAGTAATGAAATGAAATGAATTGGATGATTTTGTTTTTAAATTTTACCCAGAAGTACGTGAATATGTTTGCTGTAGACCTTTCCTGTACCTCTTATTAACCTCTTTTTAATCTCTTGTTCGTGGGCTTGTAGTCTTGATTGGAAGTTCAGAGTATTATAAATTAAATAAATGAAATTAGGAACTGAGATGCAAAGAAAAACCTCATGGTGTAGAAAATGAAGGATGTGTATCTATAAACATGCCATCTGAATTAAAGGATAGGCCTCTTAATGACACACAAAAAAGGGCAAAATAATTCAGTTTTCAAAGGGCTTTCTTTTACTTCCTTTTTTTTTTTTTTTTAATTATCACTTTATGTGAGGAAAATTGATCTTCTTTCTTTTTACTACATACTACCACTTTTTGAAAGAGGTGTTTAATTGCTAATGACACTCCAGATTTAGAAGAAAGTTGTATTAACTACTTTTGAATGGAATTTCTTTATTTTCTAGTGGCAAATTGTCCCCTTTTTAGGTATAGAAGACTAATACTTACTTGGCCAAGACTCACACTTTTCTTCAAGGGCCTTAGGTTAGGATGGATTTAGGATGGCCAAAGTCCACCTGGAGTTGAATCTGGAAAGGGGCATGAAGCACAGAAAGAAGGGGTTCTATAGGTATTGCAGCAGTAAAAGAAAGTCAAGAGAAAATGGGAGCCTGCTGCTGAACAGCATAGGGAAGCTGGTGACAACGGATGTGGAAGAGGCTAAGATACTCAATGCTGTTTTTGCCTTAGTCTTCATTGGTTAGATTAGTGTTCAGGAATTCCAGGATCCTCAGGCCAGGGTGAGTAGTGTAGGAGGGTCAAGGTAAGGACCATGTAAATAGTTTAGACATAGACAGGTCTAGGGGGTCTGTTGAGATGCACCCATGAGTCCTAAGGAATATGGCCGATGTCGTTGCATGGTCACACTTTGAAAGTTGTGGTGATCAGGGTAGGTTTCTGAGATTGGAAGGTGGCAAAGCAGGCAAGAAGGAGGATCCAGATAACTACTGGCTAGTCAGCATTGCCACAATACCTAGGAAGGTAAAGGAGCAAATAATCCTGGAAGCTGTTTCCGAAAATATTATGGACAAGAACATGACCAGGAGTAGTCTGGTTGGATTTTCAGTGAGGAAATCAAGCATGACCAACCTGTTTTCCCTCTATGCTAAGATGACTGGTTCAGTGGCTAAGGAGAGAGTAGTAGATGTTGTTTATCTTCACTTTGATGAGCTTTTTGACAGTGTCTCCTGAAATAGCAAACTGAATGGACAGTAAGGTGGATTGAAAACTGGCTGAACTGCTGGGCTTAGCAAGTTTGCAAATAATGCAAAACTGGGAGGAGTGGTTGATGAATCAGATAGGTGTGCTGCCATTCAGTGGGACCTTTACAAGCTGTACAAAGGGACTCACAAGAGCCTCTTGAAGTTCAATCAAGGTGAATGCTTATTGGAAGAAATAACCCTCTGCACCAGAGCAGGCCAGGAACTAACCAGTTGGGAAGGTGCTGGACACCGAGATGAATATGGGCCAGCATTGTGTCCTTTCAGCAAGGTGGCCAGCAACATCCTGGGCTGCTTTGGGAAGAGTATTTCCAGTAAGTCAGGGGTGGTAATCCTTCCCCTCTACTCAGCACGTTTGGGGTGCTGGGTTCAGATCTGGGCTCCCAGTACAAAAAAAAAAAAGTAAATCCAGTGAAGGGATTGGAGCATCTGTAATATGGGGAGAAGCTGAGAGCTGAGACGTTTCATTCTCATTAAGAGAAGGCTCAAAGGGAATCTCTCCATGTGTATAACTACATGGTCAGGGGGAATAAATGTGTTGAAGCCAGACTTCTCATTGGAGTTCAGTGACAGGTCAAGAGGCAAACTAAAACATGGGAAATTATTATTAAAAAAGCAAACAAACAAACAAAAAAACAAATAAAACACATTTTTACTGTGAGGATTGTGTGATCATGCACCAAACCAAGTTGTCCAGACAGGTTTTGAAGTCTTCATTGCTGGAGATACTCAAAACCCAACAGTCCATGATCATGAATCTTGGAAACTGGTATCTGGTTTGGAGTGATAGTTTTCTCTTTCCTAATGTCTTTTGCTACCTCTGTACTCTCCGTGGGTGGTGAATAATGGTTTCACTAGCTTGCAAGGAATCTTTTTCAAAGGAGTATGGCAGAGCTTGTGGGAAAGGTATTTCAGTGGAATTGCGTCAAAAAGTTTTTTTTTACCATGCAGAAAATGATACTGCTTTATTTTAAGAAGGAATTCAGTCACTCTTAAATTATCCTGTCAGGTCTATAATTTGATAGGATTTAGATCATGCATTCCAGTTATTTTTATGGAGACATCATAGTTAATCCAAACAGTTTTATGCCATTGATGCACTCTTCTTAGAAAATGATTGTTATTAAATTATTGTGTTTGTAATGGAAGATCTAGGAAGTACAAACTAATAATGATTGTTTTATGATTAGTGCTTAAATAAGTAACTTAAAATTTACAGAAGTTTGTGTAGAGAAAACAAACTAAGCGGAATCAAAACGCACAGTGTCAGCTGGGTATTGTTTTTCTTTGTTGTTGTTGTTTGAAAAAATGCAGGATGTATAACATTTCAAATTGCATTTGTTAACTGCTAAAAATCATTTTGTGAAAATGCATGTTCATAAACCTAAGGGGTATGTAAATATGACCACACTAATAATAGACACAACAACAGATACTGCAGTAAATGGAAAATCTTTCCCAATAAAAACTACAAATAAATATTAGATAATAAAGATACAAAGTCAGTAAAATTAAGTAATTTTGGCAGGATTCTGAGTTGTCGTGTTTGAAGTGCTCTGAGGGAGAGTAACTGAGAAAATATTATTAGTGAAGAAATATTTTGCAAAGTACGGTTTTATTGTTATAACAGTCTATATAAATATTGATGCTAGACAAGTGTCAATTCTAATGCTCGTTTTCCTTTTCTTGTTGTAGGTTAAAGCAGCAACAGGTGAAGAAGTATCAGCAGAGGATCTTGGAGGGGCAGATCTTCACTGCAGGTTTAAAGAAATATTTTCCTGGAGTTATTTTTTTCCATCCTTTAAGCTTTATTAGAGTGGTTTATTTATTGATTGATTTTGTTATTATTTAGATTATAAAAGTTAAATATTTGCTTTGTCATTATCTGATACTGGTGGATAATTTTGTTGTTAGAGTAGCGTAGTTAGTCTGTGTTACTCCAAGTAGTGTCTTGTTTCTTTCACTTACTGCTTTAAAATACTTAAGTGTGTATCTAACATACTGCAACATCATTCACAACATGGACGACTTTGCTATTGTTGTATGCTGAGTGCTATTAGAATAACAAATTTTGAGAAAGCTAATGTATTTTTGCAGATTTTATGTCAATTGGAACTTACTACAAACAAAATCAAAATAGCCTGTGTTTTTCGTAAGAGAATACATATCAAAACAAAGACTTCAATGCGTTTCCTAAAATGAAAACAATAGTAAAAAAAAAAACAAAAAAAAATAGGTGGTGCTTTTAAAAAGTTAGGTACTGCTGTACAATAAATGCTTAATTTTTAGTTCAGTTTATTGAAATGACTGAAGAATTCTCTTCAAGGGCAGTTCATAGTATTTTTTTAATTATTTTTTTTCTTTATAACTTCAAATTAATTTTCATTTCCATTTGAACAATGTTTGCCATTTTTTATGTTGTCATTTAGATTTTGGGTTTACCAGAGTTACCATTTTGTATCCTGTCTGATACCGTTTAAAAGAAAAGTTCAGACATGGGTTTTACTTTCAATTCAATTTTATAAGATAACATGCAGAGCTGTGTTTTAGCATCTATATTTTAAATAAACAGGTTTGAAGGTTTTTAAAAACTTTAATTTTCATTCTTGGATTTTCTAAAAAATCTTTATATTCCTATTATCATTTAAATACAGAAAATCTGGTGTAACAGATCATTATGCTTTGGATGACAGTCATGCACTTCATCTAGCAAGGAAAGCTGTAAGAAGTTTAAATCTCCAGAAGAAAATAGATGTAAGTATATAGAACATTCTCGGAAAACACTTCATTTTTTAAAGGATGAATGCTCGTCTGACCCTGATTATACAACATATTTTTTTTGTCTTTGACTTTAAACACTTTGTAAGTAGAATTTATGATTCTTGTCTTTAATGTTTTGTCTAATGCTTCAGTTCTGCAATTAATTACATTCCTACTACATCATTCCCAGTGAAACCACTGGGATTGCATGCAAGAGTGAAACATGCACTATAACTAGAATAGCACTTCAGAATCACAGATTTGCACTTTAGGATGAACTCATTCTTGCCAGGTGCTGCATTTAATTTTAAGCTTACATGGTCATTCCCATGGACTTGAAATTTGGTAATTGCTAAAGCATTTGTTTGAACATCTTTTTGAGATTATTAACAAAAGATGTAAAACGTGAGATAAAGCTACTTTATTTCTTTTTGGTACCTTAGGTTTTGTAACGTATTGTTACTGATCTAAAAAATTCTTTTAAGAAAAAAAGGCAACTATGATATAGTGGAGAAATTATCTTAACCTATGCTGGGGGAAACATAAAAGGGTGAATTGGAGGTAAAATCTCTGCAGCTGAAGGAAGCCAAGATACTGTATTTAGTGGAATTGCAGAAATCCTTGTTTTTTCAGAATACTACCTGTCTAATAGGGCATAGGGGAATAAAAAGGAAAGGGGAAGACATGCTTAATTTTTGATGACATGGAAGAAGTTGTTAATGTGGAGCACATGTGGAGGCATACACAGGAATAAAAACAAAGGCCCTCACCTTTGTTGCAGTAAGTGAGAAGAAATTATCATTCTTCTATTTAAGAAACTTGATCTTCATGCAGAAGGAAGTCAAGCTAGTACAGACATTTTGTGGCTGTGACTGGCGAAGAGAAGACTGTTGAATGCAGTCTAAACTCTAAGTGGTGTTTTTTTTTTTCTAAATCATAATGTAGAATAATAATGACTTTGTTGTGAAAATTGTTTTGTTAACTTGCTACAGGTGACTGTAGAACCATCAGAAGAGCCTTTATTTCCTGCTGATGAAATATATGGAATAGTTGGTGACCAGCTAAAAAGAAACTTTGATGTCAAAGAGGTATAAACAGAAATAGAATATATACATGTACTATGTTTTCTTGTAGGAAATCACTCTTTATATTCACATAGTTTGTCTGCAGAAATTTGGTTTATGGCATATAGTGAATATTTAAATATTATATATTTTTTAATGTATTTCTGGATGTTGTTATCTAACAGATCCATTGCAATGACAACGACATGTTGAAAACATAATGCATTTTATTTATACTTCTAAGAAGGATAATTAAAGATAAGAGATTGATAGAATGGTGAAAAAAAATCCAAGAAATAGTGAACTTTTGGCTAAAGATTCTATAGACTTGCCAAGTGATATGACAGCTTTCTTTTTCTATTAGTCTAGAGAAAATAAAGATCAAATATTTAAAGATCGATGGAGTATAAGCATCCTAAACAATTCAGTGCTCTTCCAACCATGTGAGGAGACTATTGTACTCTACTGCAAATCTCTTGTAATTATTTGCTTCCATACATGCAGAGAGTAACCACACTCTGATTTTTTGCACAGGTAACATATACAGAGCTTTTCCTACTACAAACCAAGTATTTATTTTAGAAAAAATCTTAGTGTATACCTTCCTTAAAATATTTTATCAGAAATTACTATGATTTATTTTGCAGTAAGAGGAAAAAAAACTTTTATTGAGTCTTACTTGAACTATACGCTGGAACACTGGAGTATAAATAAATCCCCAGCTTGGATTTATGCTCTTTTAAAGTTGAAATAAATATCTTCTGGCAAACATGTTGCTAGCAACAGATTTATGTTTATTTAAAATGCTCCTTTGCATCCCAGAGAAACCTCAGGACAAATCTTCATTATTTTTGTATGTCAAAAACTTAAGCAGAGATGAAAATGTAGTTATCTCTAAGAAAGTGACTCATGGCTGTATATATTTTTCTCTTTATAAATGTGAACCTATTGATTAATGTTTAATATAACCAGAGGTACCAGTTCTTCTTTGAAATGGAACTAATCAGAAAAAAAACTTTCTTTCTGTTTATTTCAACTGCTTGGTTACAATAGTCTTAGCCTTGAAATTCCATTTTTTTTATAAGCATGTAGAGAAGTTACACCTTAAAAAGTTAGTAGGTTTTGCTTGCCATCCAGACTACTTACATGGCGGACTGCTTGATATTTGCTGACTGGAAAGCATTCATTTTAAGTAATTTTAAGTCAAGATGCTACCATCTTCTTTCTTTCTAAAAAAAAAAAATAAAAAAAAATTATAAACTATGAAGGATTAGGTGTTTCATTCTATTTTTCTATTTTTTCTTAAGGTTATTGCTAGAATTGTAGATGGAAGTAAATTTGATGAATTCAAAGCCTTGTATGGGGATACTTTAATCACAGGTATTTAAAAATACAATTACTCTATGTATACTCCCACTGATTTTATACTTATATTCATTTTATTTGGATTACCCGATGGTGTTTTTTAATGGTGTTTTTTTCCTTAAAAGAATAGCACTTCCTGTTATTAAGAGAAAGTGTTACCTTTTTGTGCTACAGTAAAATAAATATACATCATAATTATCATAATTTGTAATTTTACCTGTCCTCTTCAGGATTTGCAAGAATATTTGGTTACCCAGTAGGAATTATTGGAAACAACGGAGTTCTTTTCTCAGAGTCAGCAAAAAAGGTAAATCTTAACCACTGAGAAACAAACCTCAAGTTGAAGAATTTGCTCTTGAAATGTGGATCTTTTTTTAAATAAGGAAAGTGGACTGTCCGCAAATTTATCATGTAAATAAGAAATAGCTTAATAAACTAAAAATAATTGACCTTATTTTAGTGTTTGTTCTTTAGGTTTTTCTGATATGAAGTAAATAGGTCAATAGTAAAATAAAGACAGCATTTGAATTTGATTGACTATAACACAGTTGAAATATTATGTCTTGAAACTTACAGCTCTTAGAAGAAAAATGCGTACTGATTACTTCAAAAAGCCTGTTGATTATAAGTCCTGAACTCCAAGCTGATGTACTACAATAAATCACATCATTGTTTTGATAGTAACTGGAAAATTTCAAACCTGGATTCCGATATTCAGCTCATTGACTTGCCAAAGATTTTATTTTCATACTTTGTTGTGGCAGCTCTTAATCTAATGAGTAAACCATACATGGTCTCAAACTCTGTGAAACACAGTACCTATTTTGTGAATCAAAGGGCATCTTTGAGGTTTGGGGATTGGAGATGGTAAAGAGATACTGTGCATGACAGAGTGTTTATTTACCTTGTTCTGTGTTTAGTTATTTTTTTCAAGAACTGCTATGAGTTGAATTTTTTGTAATAGCAATTACATATGGTAGTTTTGTGTTAGTAGGCTCTTCAAACTAATGGTTAGGAAATCAGTATGAAAAATCTATAGGAAAAAAGAGGCCTTTATGAAGAAGTTGAAGAAAGGAAGTAATTTTACTTGATTTATTGCTGTCATAAAATAATACACAAAATTGAGTTTTATGTACTGGAGAATACTTTGAACTTGGAGCACTGCAGTAAGTGGCGTTGTTTTCAGGTAGTGTTTTCTTAATCACAGGTATTTCCAATTTGAAAATAATCCTTTCTGTATTTCTAATACTTCCAGTATTTTTCTGATGATTTTTTTCCTACCAATGAAAAAATGAAAGGAATCTCCCTTGGTTTGTTGACTTATGCTGACGTATTGGTACTCTATGAGGAGATAATCAAGTTTCACTTATTTAGCTGTATTCATGACATTGCATCTGTAAGCTTCCTAATCTAACAAAATATTTTTTAAATTTTTATAGTGAGTTGGAAACTTAAAGAAAAAAAAATGGCAAAAGTACTGTGATCTTTGTCCAAAGATCACTGTTTTTTTGAGTGCTTCTCTGAAAAAGCTAGCTAAAGATTGTTTCATTATTTTTCTCTTTTTGTGTGTGTCCTTTTTCTAAATGTTGCTGGTTTTGTATTGTGAAGAGGTTAGTTTTTTTCTCAGTTGCAGTGATATTTTTTTTTCCTTTTTTTTTTGTCAATTATATCAACAACGTGTAAATAAGTGGAGAAACTGTATTGTTTTAGATTATGCTTAGTTGAAAATGAAGCTTGGATTCTGCTATTATCTTTGTTAGAAAAATTGTCTTTCCCAGAAAATGCAGAGGGGGGATTTTGTCCTGAGAAAAGGGGAAAGAATGTTGTAGCAATTGGCAGGGCCAGGAGCAAATAATGTATGTGAGCCTTGCTCAGTTTCAAAGAATAATTTTCTTTTATAAGGGAAATGGGGAGATTTTTTTTGTGATCAGTTGTCCAAGTTCCATGACAGTGTTACAAAACTGTCACATGCCACATTGTGAAGATGTCTACAGTTTAACTGCATATTGGCCAAGTCAAAACAGTTGAACTTCTCAGTACAAACAGTAATACTTAAGGGAATACCCTTAAGTATTTTTTATTTCGACTTGGTATTTTTGGCATTTTCTTACTTCTGCTAGAGTTGAATTATCTTTTGCAGCTTACTTTGGATGGAGAAGTTGGCCATCACTTTATGATACAGATACTCCAATGGACTTCAGTGGAAGGAGACTGTCACATACTTCAAAATGCTGGTGGTAGTAATGGCTTCACTGATCTAATACTTAAAGGCTTACCCTTTCTTCTATTTTTTTCCTCCCCACAGGGTACACATTTCATCCAATTGTGTTGCCAGAGAAATATTCCCATTGTGTTTTTGCAGAATATTACAGGTAAGTGCAGTATTATGAAGTTTAACTATGCTGTAGGCTTTGCTGTTAACTGTTAAGGCTATAAGTTTTAGAAAGCATCTTGTGTGCTTTATTTTATCTACATCTCCAGCCTCTTCTGGAATCAGTCTGGCTGCAGCTTGTGAAGGCTTGAGTTATTGATGATTCGTTCTTGTCATCTTACTTTTTTTTTTTTTTGGATGTGCTCTACATTGCATATTAGAAAGTACAGCAAAGTGTGATAGTATAAAGTTACTAACCCTTTTTTTCATCATGTAACTCATTAGGTTTCATGGTTGGTAGGGAATATGAAGCTGGAGGGATAGCAAAAGATGGTGCCAAGATGGTAACTGCTGTAGCTTGTGCCAATGTACCTAAGATAACAGTCATTATCGGTGGTTCTTATGGTGCTGGAAACTATGGGATGTGTGGAAGAGCATACAGGTAAGTGTTACTTCAAATTACAACAGGACATAGCACTAAGTTAAGATACTCTAACCTTAAAGTACCAATCTGAAAAGCTATTTTAATTATTGCAGAAGTTGTACTCCTAGGAAAACAAAAGAATTCTCATAGAATGTGGTCTTAAGTAAAAAACAACCATACAAACCTGCAGAGACAGTTAAGCTCATGATTAACCTTAATTTATGTGACAGAAGAGATTTTCTAATGTGTAAACCTGCTGACGTGCTTTTCTCCCGTTATTGTTCCTGGGTCAGAAAATCAACAGTCCTAAACAATCGCTAGGTGGTATGGGCTAGTCCTTTATTCTGCATTCATGTGAAGAGAACTGGCTTGAATAAAAAAATCTTCATTCACTTTAACAAGTCTGGATTTTATGAGCAGTGTTTGCAAAACTTCTAAGGATTTATTTTTGTGACCTGTTGGACATGACTCATAAATATTTTTTAATTATTTTTGAAGGTCCCTGATACTACTGAAGTTGTCAGTGATATTTTAAACAGAAATGTTCCTGGGGGGCTGTGAGTTGAAGAGACACAAGAACGAGGGAAATTAATTTTTAAGGTGCTTGAATATAGGAAACAAGCAGAATTTTTGTATTTTCAAACATAATGCTGCAAGCATCGAAAATGTTAATTTGCATTCTTTGAAAACCAATGAATTGTAAGACTGTCATGCATAAAATGCATCTGAGTGAGAATTAGTTCTTTACCATGAAATTATACATTGTCTAATTTTAATACTTAATGCATGTTTTTCAGTCCAAGATTTCTTTATATGTGGCCAAATGCTCGCATATCAGTGATGGGAGGGGAGCAAGCTGCAACTGTTCTAGCTACAATAGCAAAGGACCAAAAGGCAAGGGAGGGAAAACAGGTACATCTTTCTTCTTTCATTTGCAGTACTGTTATTATAATTTACTTCTTCGCTGGAGCTCTCACATTGTAAGCCAGGGAAGGATGTTACAGAGTAAAACACCAGTGAGCTATGGTTCTCCTAATACCACCCAGCACATTGACAAAAATGAAATATTTGTGAAATATTACATCTTCTAAATGTGAAAGTCATTCATGACATTTCTTGTGTTTGTTTAGAAGGAGAAGTATTTCTTATATTATCATCTTTTCATATTTTTTTTGCACATGATTATTTGTTCTGCCCAAGATGAGCAGCAAGGGACTCCCACTCCCCCACACCCACTTGGGAGTATGAGGAGGAATATGTGAGAACAAAGTGTCTTTCCATTTACTTTTGAAGTAGGCAGTTTTATAGAAAACTGATCTTCAAATTATTCAGTGACTGAGACTTATAAGGTTTATAATAGGAGAAGCCCTTAGAGGTTTGGAAAAGTTTTTGACTCATTTAATCATTTTAACTAATACTTAGTGGTATTTTGTTTAATAATATTTTTCTAGTTTCTCTACACAGTTTTCTGCTGTGTTTTTTAAATTACATGTTCTGTGTTTATGCTGGTGCATTGGTCCCGTAAGAAGTGATTTTACTGTGATGTCTTAAAATTGCTTGTATTTATCATGAGTAGTTGTTCAGAATAGTGAATCAGTATGTTCTTGTTATCTCTGAAGTTCTTTTTTCTGCTCTTCATTTTGACTTTCCATGGATAGAACATATAGATCCTCATCTCTCTGTCTCAACTTCCCAAATCCCTAATATTGTCGGAATGAGGCACAGAAAGTAAAAAATACTATTTTATTATTAAAAACTAATTGTAGTTAATGTCAGTAAAGTATATTAGAGACTTGACAGTTTTCTGAATTACAGTAGTGACCACTCTGGATCAGAGAAACATAGCACCAGAATAGAACAGACTGGTTTTATTAAAAAAGTATTTCCAAAGGCAAGTCAGAACGGGGCTTATCCAGTTAAGTAGCATCATCAATTTTTTGGATGCGAGTCCACAATTATTCTTATACTTGGTTAAGTCTATTAATAAAATCTCAGTTTATTATCTGCAGAAAAATTAGGTGATTAAGTATGGCAATAGGACTTCCTGTTTCCCTATAAATTTCTACTCTTTTTCCCACCCACCCATTTTGAAAAGTGATATTTTAATTCCACTGATTAAATTTATAAGTAAAACAATTTAGCAAATTGCTAAATTGATCATTATAGGTAAAAAGATTGAAAAAAATCTGGAGAGATAATTTAGGCTATTTCTGGTTGTTTGATGCTGCTTGTCAGCATCAAAAAGTTTTACTGTCATTGCGGAAGAAGATAATAAATATTTTTTTTTATCTATGTTTGTGTATTTGTTTTGTTACAGTTATCTGAGGCGGATGAAGCAGCTTTGAAGGAGCCAATCATTAGGAGGTTCGAGGAGGAAGGAAACCCTTACTATTCCAGTGCAAGGTAGAATAAAAATGACTTTTCCAAAACTTGATTGTAATCACAGGATATAGCAATGACACCTAAATCCTGGTGTTGTAGAAGAGCAGAACAGAGCAGTCCAGAACAAACGTTTTGTTTGATGTGCAGGAATACAGCACCACAAACTTCAAACCTCTATTTGTAGTGCAAACTATTTCAGAAGAAGGCATGCACTTCCAGGAATTACTGTGCTGGTTCTGTAAGTAATGATACAGTAGGGAGATACTCCTTACCTGGTCTTCTGAAACATGGAATTTATATTCTGTGTATTTTGTTCTGGATAAGTCTTAGATCATTCTCTCCACTGCAGCGTCTGGTCACCTTTCTAAAGCCTATTGAAATGTACTGAAGCATACATGGATTCTACATCTAGAAGAGGCCAGTGGTAAAGGAGAAGTTTCAGGAATACCTGAAGCAATTTGTAAATCTTGGGTCGCGTAAATGTCTACTGAATTATAGGAATTCAGGTAGGGCATTAGCTGATGCGTGAAGCGTATTCATATATGAATATGCTGACAAGTCATCCAAAACTACCACAGTAGTCCTCTATAGCATTTGGTCCTCAGTTTTATGGAATATTGTCAATGCCCAGGAAGTAGTTAGTCTGATGAAGCAAGGTGGCATCCTAGAGCATGGCCTGTGGAAACTAGTTCGTAGGCTTGGCCTTGGATTGTTAATCTGGGTTAGTTTCATCCTGTTTGTAATAGTAACTCTGTGAACTTTTCTGCTTGTCGTATCCTAAAGCTAATTCTTCATAGTCTCGCAGCTGCTAGTCATAGGATTAGCATAAAATAATGAGACTTTACTGTGCCTTTGTAGCCAGTTTGAGCCTTTGGTGTCTGCTGTATATATTTTTTGTGTGACTTAATTAGAATTATTGATGGTCTTGTTACCTGCAAGGCAGGAATTTCACAGAATCACAGAATCACAGAATTTCTAGGTTGGAAGAGACCTCAAGATCATCGAGTCCAACCTCTAATTTGGGAAATAATTTGAGTACAATGTGTTTGGAACATGAAAAATTTTTATGGGGTCATCATGTGTAGAAATTATATGAACAGGTGGGTGCAAAGTATTCTGTAAATGTCTTACAGAAGCCAGTAAGTCTAGGAGCTGGGGGCTTTTTTTTATCTGATTTGATACATGTTAAACCTCATGCCTGTCAAATCTCATACATGAGCAACATTGTAGCATCAGTGACCTCCTATATAAATTGTTAGTTCCTCATGATCTGAAGAAAGGTATAAAATTAATAGCTGTTTAACTCTCTTTTCTGTTGGGATACTGGAATGAACGTAATTGTAATAATCATACCTACAGAATCCATATTCATTTTAGTATTCTGACTAGGTGAATGCCTTCATCAAACAGAAGCTCTTGCTTTTTTGCCCTGTTTGGTGCTGTGATGGGCTCAGTATTCTCAATAGGGTATTCAGCATGACAATTTAGGCAGATTGCACTGGTGCAGACATATATCACATAGGTCAGGGATTTAGGGAGAGGTTTTGTCTTGTCACTCCTTAGTTTGTGTTTTTGGCAAAGGTCTACATGGCAATGTTGCAGAGAGTTGTCATGGATGTTCTCAGCTTCTTGAGGTCTTGTGCATATGTGCAATCCCCACAGCTACTAAATTAGTTTATGCTTTTTACTGTGTTTTTTACATATAGTCAATGAAGATACTTATGTGAAATCCTTATTTTATAATTGACGTGGACTTTCTGTTGGCATGCTGTTTTTTTTTTTTTTTTACCCAACCTTTTAAATCAATTTAAATTTCATAGGATTTCCCCCAAACTGAAATGCTGTCAGTTGTTGAAAAATCTTGTGCTATCTCTGTTAGTCTCCCTTAAATCAAGCTTAGGACCTCTGTCGCAAAACTTTGTGTTCCTCCCTGTGGCAAGAAGGAAAAATCAAAACACATGCTGTCATCCTTTGTAACTGGATTTTAAGGAGAATTTTCCACTGAAATAATAACATTAAAAAATGAGTCAAACTGTCTGTATTTAAAATGAATCCCTACCATGAAGGAGGAAATGAATAGTCTGATTTTTTTTTCTAATATTTGCTCTTTTTAATATGCTCACTGAAAACACAGTCACAGTCTCTTTGTACTCATGATTGAAAATAATTGGATTTATTTAACACTCAATATATTCAGTATATCAGTGATACAAAAACTTCTCCCCTCCCAAAAAACAACAGACCATTGCTACAATTTGCAGGAGTAAATTGCTAATCTGCAACAAAGTAGTTTCATACATAAGATTAAGGTTAGGATTTAAAAAAAAGTCAGGTTTTAAATTTTTAATAACATTTGGTGATTTTATATGAAACTTTAATATTTAATACCAGCTTTCTGCTCCCTATTGGTCAGCTTTTTGACCCAGTTTCTTTCCAGAATGTCTTGCCATTTTGTAAAGCCATGTTGGAAATACATAGGCACTTCAGTAAATAACCTAACTTTGCCAGGGGTTAGGAAGTACACTTAAGTGAAGGATGTGGCTCCCAATATTAAAAACAAACAAACAAACAAACAAAAACCACAGGGTTTTTAATACTTCTTATTGTACCTATAGCTTGCACAGATATGAGGTGGCTAGCTGAGACCTAGCTTGGGTCTGGATTATATCTGGTTGAGTTCATGAGATGCTGCACTCAAGCTAATAAGCCCAGCTGGGATAGGAAGTCAAATGTCAGGGCTGACATCCCTCAGAGATTCATCTGTCTGCAAGCAGTGAAAGCAAAATGTCCCTTGTCACTGAGTGCTTGTGAGAGCAGTGTGTGACTAACTCAGGTCAAGACAGTCCAGGTTGATTTCTCTCTCTGTGTCCATGCATTGGACAGAGTAGTATAGTTGGCATTGTACAGAAGCTCTTAATTGCTCTCTTCTGTCTGGTAGAGGTACTTGGGTATATTGGTAGATATTCCTAAGTTTTCTGCCTTCATTTCATGACTGTCAGTGTTATCTTGCATATGCCTTGTTCCTTCATTTATCAGTAATCCTGAAGCAAGATCTCGGACCAATTGCTCAGAAGTTTTTATTGTTGTGGGGTAGGCTGCCTACCCCACAGGAGGTAGGCAGAAACACTGACATGAAGCAGGTTTACGCTGCCTGTGGCAAGTAATGTACACAAGGAAGGGATTTGAACCACAGAGCCAATCTGCTTGTCAGCTAACATCAGCAGTTGCTCATTGGCAAGCATTTGTTATATGTCAGGGAGAAGTAATATGTTCCTTTTGCTCTAAAGGATACTTCCTTTCTGATCCCAAGCATAGTTAAAAACAAACAAACAAACAACAACAACAACAAAACACAAACAGTTGACTGTCAGCCACATAAGAGCATCTGTTTGAAACTGGGTCCAGACAGCCTTGTTTTTGTCAAACACTAGCTATGCCCTTCCACCAAAAAGACAAACCAAATGATTGCTGGAGAAAACTCCAACAAATAGCTTTGCGTTGCTGAGAGGAAAAGAATGATAGATGGAGATAAAGCCTGCTTTCTTTATGACTGCTTGAATGCAGTCAGTTTGGAAGCTCCCTCGTGCTGTCCTAAGTTATGGGGACTTCGTCTCACCTCTAACATCCACTGAGATTGATGTGGCTCTTCCAGTTGACTTCATTAGGCTTTGACTCAAGCTTCGTGCAGAAACAAGAGGGAAGGAAAACATCCAATGGTCTTGAAAAAAGGCAAATTTCCTTATTTACTCTTCTTTTTTATTTTTGCTTATAAATTGCAACTTGTTACATGTACAGAATGTCAATACTGTTCCCCACAGTTGTATTTTCTAATCAAAATTTAATCAATTATTTGATTAGAACCTTTCACACTGAGCAGACTTAATTAACAAAAGTCATTAGGCAGCACCCATTTTAATGAGCTATATTAATCCGCTTACAGGTTTCTAAAAGGAGTTTCGGCAGTTTGCATCATAACAAATTACATGAGCATTTTCATTTTGGGAGCTGTTCATTTCTTGTACTCAGAGCATTTCTGTTATGAATGTTTTATGAGTGTGGATGTGACTCATGTTCTAGCAATGGGGTTTTAATAGATAGTTTAATTATTAATGTTACATCCCAGTAGAAAATGTAGTTTTCTTTAAACAAAGAGAAGCAGAAACCAGGGGTGGCCATATGAGAGTGGCTTGACTTTTATGCAGCATGAAATCTGTGTGGTTGTGAATATAACTTTACTGTGTTGTTACAAAAAGCAAATCTGCCATTAAAATGTGCTTCATGTTTGGAAGTGTTTGTTGCAGTGTTGGTCACTAGGAAGTTGCAGCTTGGGAAGTACCCCATTAAGTCAGTGATTCTTTTTAATTCAGATCATTCCTGCCCTCCTCAACCCTCAGCAGATTTATTAAACACTTGTAAAAAGTTTGAATTACTTAATGTAGTTTTATTGGTTTTCATAATTAAAAGTTCACTGTGAGTGTTCATTAAAAAATTGAAGTGGAGAACAAACGAAGCTGTAACATCCAAAAAGAAAATACCTGCTTAAAAACAGAAGTCAGTATATTTGTCATTGTTATTACAGTCAAATTTTTAGTCTTAAAAAAAACAGCAGAGTAGTGCTGACTGATTTGACCTCAAAAACTACTTTGTTGGTTATCACTATTAACACAGACCTTCTCCCTTCCCCCAGATTAAGCTGACTAAATTAATCAAAATTTAATATCTAAACACAAGAAAAGATAAGGAAAAGAGCTTAGGAAAGTTAAGAAAAAGAGTTTGGTAATGCATACTTCATGATGTTGAATGTGGAGGGAATGTTTTGTCTTTGCCGTTCTATCATGTTAGATTACGTAAATAGGTATAATCACTATGCTTGGGGAAAAACAAACAAATTCAACCAACGCTTAAATAAATCTCAGTTGAACAAAGTTACATCCTGTCCCTTTCTTGTTTTGAACAAAAAACCCTTCCAGTTATTTTCACTGTATGGTTAAGCAGTCCTTACTCTGAGTCTCTTTTCAATGGAGTATTGTTAAAATATGCCAAAATATTTTAACAATTTTTCACTTACTGTTAAAAGCTACAGCTATAAAAGCAATTACTCATGGGAAGCAGTCTGCAAGAGGTTATACCACGCACTTTATCCAAAATATGATACAGACAATTATTGTCTTTCTTCTGCAGCACAATTTGCTAGTACAACCTCTGTGCAGGTGTGGCCCTTAGAATATTATAGTTCAAGGCTGGAGCTGTCCAGCCCACTTAAAAGGAGATATTCACAAGAAAATCCTACACTGAGAACAAATTAGATAGAGCTACTGTTACCTTATATTTGTTATTTGGCTCTATAGCACCTTTTTTTTCCTCACCTTTGGAAGAAGTACTGTCTTTTTCAGGCTTCTTTCGGGGTTGGTTGTGACTCCCGTCAGCCTGGTCAGTGAGCCTCACTCTAGTGTGAAATTTCTTAAACAAACTTTTGTTTTCAGTCACAACAAAGGAATAAGGTAATTTTGCCCAATTAACAGGAATGTATTCCCTATTTCAAACCTCTTTCTCCTTTTGTACTTCAGCTGTGCTCTTTGTGCCCTGTTTAGGGTAGTGGTCTCCTGTACATGGGCAGCTACACCATGATAAATTTGTATTTGTAGTAGAACCTTCTTTATGAGTCTGGTATCTTTTTTATTCTGGTAGCTGGAGAACATACACCTAAGCTGGGACTGAACCCTTGTGCCTCATATTGTGTCGTGGTTTAACCCGACCGGCAGCTAAACACCACGCAGCCGTTCGCTCACCCTCCCCCCTCCCTCTCTGGGACGGGGGAGAGAAATGGAAAGTGAAGCCCGTGAGTTGAGATAAAGACAGTTTAATAAGACAGGAAAAAAAATAACAAAAATAATAATAACAATAATAATAATGATGATACAATGGTGATAATACGAAAGTAATAATAGTATGTACAAACAAGTGATGCACAATGCAATTGCTCACCACCCGCTGACCGATGCCCAGCCTAACCCCGAGCAGTCCGGCCCCCTCCCCCCGGCTAGCCACCCCTATATATTGTTTAGCATGACGTCAGATGGTATGGAATACCCCTTTGGCTAGTTTGGGTCACCTGTCCTGGGTCTGTCCCCTCCCAGCTCTTACTGCACCCCCCAGCCTGCCCGTTGGCAGGACAGAGCAAAGGCTGAGATGTCCTTGGCTTAGTATAAGCACTGCTCTGCAACAATTAAAGCATCGGGGTGTTATCAGCACTCTTCTCATTCTAAGCCAAAACACAGCATTCCACCAGCTACTAGGAAGAAAATTAATTCTGTGCTAACTGAAACCAGGACATATTGTTACAGGTGTCCTTTATTACAGTTCCACTTTGTGCATCCTAGGAAAGATATATGTAGTTTTTGCAAAAATAAAAACTTACATCATCAGTCATTTAATATTTTTCTCTGATTTGATTAATTTAGTGTCACAGTAAATGGCAAAATATATCAAAGACAGAAAACTGTCAGAACTGTCTGTTGGTGCCTCAAGATTATCAGCATGTATTTATGCACATTTTGCAGTCCTGTTTCTTTTGGGGGCAGGCTTTTAGTATTAAGAGAAATGTGCAAAATACATTGGTTCCTGTGTAATTGCTTTTTTTTTTTTTTTTAATTAATCTTCAAACAATAAGAAAGGGTTTGAAGCTGGAAACTTCAGTTAGAAAGGAATGGCTGTCTGTGCATTCTCTTAGTGAAAAGACAGTGTTAGCTCTCTATTCATGACTCTTTCTTGTAGTTTTAAAACACATTAGTAGAGCAGTCTTTCCAAAGACAAGGAATAAAAAGTAGACATGACAGCACTGCAGTAAGTTCTGGAAAGGTGCAAAGAAAGTCTCTCTAGGGAAAGATGGGATGGAGGAGGAACGTTGCTGTCTTAACTGAAGGTATCGTACCTCTGTTTTGCATACCCTGGCTAAAACGTTTGCTTCTTTAAGGAAGACTTGAGTTGCAATGGGCAGTGCGGTCTCTTGTTTAACTATATCACCAAGGAGGTAGTGGATGTACAATATTTACAGTTTTGTGGCCTGATGAGGGTTTTGACATGGTTTTCATTTTGGGTAAGATGAAGATGTGGAGAACTGATGCCACGAGAACTTTGATTTTTGGATAGTGTCAAAGAGTTTGTTTACAAGTGTTTAGGAGTTTGGGGACTGCAAATTTGGTATTTGCTTGGAGGTTTTGACACAGTGCATATTCATAATTTAATTGCCTTCAGGGCGGTAAAAAGGAGGGTATTAGCTTAGAGTTGTTTAGAAAAGGCAGATCCTGCTTGACGAACCTGATCTCCTTCTATGACAAAGTGACGTGCTGGGTGGATGAGGGAAAGGCTGTGGATGTGGTCTACCTTGACTTCAGCAAGGCTTTTGACACCGTCTCCCACAGCATTCTCCTCAAGAAACTGGCTGCTCTTCGCTTGGACTGGCGCACGCTTCGTTGGGTTAGAAACTGGCTGGATAGCCGGGCCCAAAGAGTCGTGGTGAATGGAGCCAAGTCCAGTTGGAGGCCAGTCACTAGTGGCGTCCCCCAGGGCTCGGTGCTGGGGCCGGTCCTCTTTAATATCTTCATCGATGATCTGGACGAGGGCATCGAGTGCACCCTCAGTAAGTTCGCAGATGACACCAAGTTAGGTGCGTGTGTTGATCTGCTTGAAGGTAGGAAGGCTCTGCAGGAGGATCTGGATAGGCTGCACCGATGGGCTGAGGTCAACTGCATGAAGTTCAACAAGGCCAAGTGCCGGGTCCTCCACCCGGGGTGCAATAACCCCAAGCAGAGCTACAGGCTGGGAGATGAGTGGTTGGAGAGCTGCCAGGCAGAGAAGGACCTGGGAGTGATGGTGGATATTCAGCTGAATATGAGCCAGCAGTGTGCTCAGGTGGCCAAGAAGGCCAGCGGCATCCTGGCTTGTATCAGGAACAGTGTGACCAGCAGGGCTAGGGAGGTGATCGTCCCCCTGTACTCGGCTCTGGTGAGGCCGCACCTCGAGTACTGTGTTCAGTTTTGGGCCCCTCACTACAAGAAGGACATCGAGGTGCTTGAGTGAGTCCAGAGAAGGGCGACGAAGCTGGTGAGGGGCCTGGAGAACAAGTCCTACGAGGAGCGGCTGAGGGAGCTGGGCTTGTTCAGCCTGGAGAAGAGGAGGCTCAGGGGCGACCTTATCGCTCTCTATAGGTACCTCAAGGGAGGCTGTAGCGAGGTGGGGGTTGGTCTGTTCTCCCACGTGCCTGGTGACAGGATGAGGGGGAATGGGCTTAAGTTGAGCCAGGGGAGTTTTAGGTTAGATGTTAGGAAGAACTTCTTTACCGAAAGGGTTGTGAGGCACTGGAACAGGCTGCCCAGGGAAGTGGTGGAGTCACCATCCCTGGAGGTCTTTAAAAGACGTTTAGATGTAGAGCTTAGGGATATGGTTTAGTGGGGACTGCTAGTGTTAGGTCAGAGGTTGGACTCGATGATCTTGAGGTCTCTTCCAACCTAGAAATTCTGTGATTCTGTGATTCTGTGAAATGGACTTCAGAAAAAATAAATACAACAGATATTGGAATTACCTAAAATTAAACTAGCTCTTTTAATGACAAAAATATAAACATATGAAGCATACTGTCTGGCAGCTTGACTAATCTGAGTAATGTACATAATGATGAGACATAGTCCTTAGCATTTTTAGTAGAAGAAGGTAGCTTCTGGTGAAAACGTCATTTTCTACATTATGCAAAATTTATACTTTGTTTTAGAAAACAATTTGTTCAAAACTAGTCTACTGCATTGATGGTCAGGTGAATTAACTCCATGGTTTCATGCGTAATTTAGCTCTTTATTCCTTGCAATTTAGTATAACTATTTTCAGTTTTGCCTACTTGAAAATCTACCAGCTGTATATGTTAATGTAATTTTAATTATTGTTGTTCGTCTTTTTTCTAGATTGTGGGATGATGGAATTATTGATCCAGCAGATACTAGACTGGTTTTGGGCCTCAGTCTCAGCGCAGCACTAAATGCACCTTCTAAGAAGACAGAATTCGGGGTTTTCAGGATGTAATCTAAATGTATGCTAATCAGAATTACCTCTGTATATTATAACTGGGACTGGAGAGTGAACTTACTACAACATTGAGGTGTTTTAAACCAGTTTAAAAAATAAAGCTTTATACAGTACTATTCTTGATGGAAAAGTCCTATTTATTTATTTTGACTGAGTAATCATCACCATCCTTCAGTATTTTGGTACTGATTTGAGACCAGTCATAGTGCTTATATAACACTGCATTGCCCTGTTCATGAATAAACTGTAACTTCTGTCATTAAGTTAAAATCTTTGATAAGAAAACATAGATATTGTCTCTTATCTAAATAAATCTACAAAATAAACTGCATAATTGATGCTTATTAGCGCCTTCATTTCTTTTAATTCTTTTCTGTATGTCTCCTACAAAAGCAAAATATTACTGAAATTCAACAACAACAAAAACAGCACATTGCTGGTAAATAAAATCTGAAAAAAAAAAGTGCAATAATGGCAACCAGGGAGTTCAAAACAGCATGAAATTATAGATTTCGCACGGTTGTTGGCATTTTGGCCTTTCTCTGGCTTTCATTCGGAAAACATTAGTCTTCTGTATGATTCTCTGAAGTGAAAACAAGAGAATCTGATGGATGCCTAGCTTTTTCTGGAAGAGCTGGAGAGAGTAGACTACATCTGTGTGAGCTGCAGGTTTCTGAAGGCACTTCTGAAGACGGGTTGGCTGCTGAGGTGTTTCAACATCTTGCTCCAGTGGCATGATGCTTCTGGCAGCTTTAGTTTCACAAAGACATGGCATCCTCTCCAAATGGGTCAATGGTTGACCCAGAGCACTTGCCTGAATCCCACCAACTTTGGGGTTGTTAAGATGCTAGAAGTGCAATCTTCCAATTTATTTAGTGTAGCTTGTTGCAGTGTAATATTTTTAAAGAATTCGTTTGTTCTTTATAGAAGTAGCGCACCTTGCAGAAACTAAGTGTTTGTCATGAATTGTGCCTGGAATATGGACGCAAAGACTATGCTAGCTGGAACTCTGAAGGTAGTTTTATCTAGCTTGGTCCCTCAGGCACCTAGATTCCAAACAATTGCTAAATGGCAGAAATGCTTTTGACTGACAAATTACAGAATAGTTTAAGTACATGGATGGAAGTCTTCTCCTGTGCTGGCCTGGGGCGAGAAGACAGATAACTGGGCAATAATCATCCTGGACAACATGTCAGCTGTAGTCTTCCCAGATTTGTAGGGCTGAGAAGTAAACTCTTGGATCAAGGGATCTTTAGTGTAGTAGAACCAGAGCCCAGCCTGTGTTGAGCTCTGGGGTCTCTGGTATGCATCCACACTACATTAAATGACCATTTCTCTCTCTCAGTTTTTACTGAGAATAAATTCATATAAAACTCAGTGTGTTCACACCACCGAAAAGACTACTTCTGTAGTTTTGCGCATGTACTCGCTGTTATGCCCACACCCAAGTTTTTATTATGTTAACCATGTAGTTAGTGTAGTTAGCAGAAAGTAACAGCGTAAAATACTACCATAAAATGGCAACAAGGTACAGAGCTGTTTTTGTGGCACTGGTTCTTGTTCTCATCTCACCACAAGAGTTTGTAAAAATTGTGTTGGGCATAGCCCTAGGGTATCTTCATCCTGAAAATATGTTGACATTATTTATGGTTGCTGAACTTTTGCAATGCCTTGTTTTCAAATACGTATATATAAAATGTAGCCAGGGAGAGCAAAGGATTCAGACACTGAAACTATTGCTATTAACAACTTCCAACAAAAAAGAAATGCTTTATTTTCTTCAACTCCAGTGGAGTCAGCAACTGAAGCATCCTTTGTCTCTCTGCTTTAAACTATGGGGTCAGTTTCCCCAGCCTGTTACCCACAAAGCTATAAGGATTATTGTCATTTTCTTAGCAGTAAGTAATTGATCACTTAGGAATAATATTTTTACTTTGGATATATTTTTTCAGCAAGACTGGTAATGAAATCATTCAAAGTTGGAGACAGTAACTGATAATCCTTAGATGCAGATAAAGGAATTAGATGCATTTAGGAGGATTCATGCCTCTGACAACACCTGTCGTTTCTTATGACTGAAAGGATAGATATTTACATTTATCAAAATTTCTTCCTCTAAATATGTGTACAAGCTGAGTCAAAACATGTCTCTGAATAAATAAGACAGTACTGCATTAGTAATACCTGTCTTTGGAAACTTGTTAAATGAAATTCATCATCAGAGGCTTGTTAGCATCCCATCAGCATGTTCCAGTTAGGGGAGGGTACAGAGTGGAACCTTCACTGAAGACAAGTGATTCAAGGAATTGGTAGTGATTTAACAATTAACAATTCCCCATTGCCTAGGAAAATGGATCTTGAAAAATCTTTTTTTTAGGTCAACATGCTGTCCCTCGCAGGTAGGCACTAACTACAGGACGCATGTTGTGCAGAATAGCACTCTAATGGCACAGACTGGCTTTTGGTACTCAGAAATTTGCTGAAAAACCTGTTATTTGCAGACCCACCGGGAGTCATGAGTTGGACTACCGTGTTCCTACCATAGTTGATGTTGTTGGTAGGTACGTTTATGCCTGGGCATTGTTCCATTTGGTAGTCATTCTCTCTTCCCATTGCCACTGCTTATTGGTAGGACTTCTTGTGGATACTTCCTGAAGGCAAATGTTAAACACACTATTAATAAGGTAAGTGTCACTGCAAGGACATAAGATTCCTGACATCAAGGATGTCTTAAGAACTGTGGATGACTATATCCAGGCTTGTCCTACCCATCGTGGCTGTGTGTCACCTCTTCACTCTAGTATATGAACAACTGTTAATCTGTGTACTTGTTAGAAAGGATGATACGTAGGATGACACTTACTTTTCATGTGGGAGTTGAGGAACAAAGGAAATAGCTGCATAATGTCATGCACACAAGCTGCAGTGGACCAGGACCCCAAACTTGGTGCTCTAGGCTTCCAGGTGATGTTTCTGCTCCCATCTGGTCTGTCCTTGGGGACTGCTTTTCTGGGCTGTCTGCCTCCCTCCTGCCAATGAGCAGTAGCAATGTAAGAGATTATCTAGTTCCAGCTCTCTTTGACAACTGTAAAGGACATGGTCCATTTAAGAGAAGTCAATGTTTGGGTATGCTGAGTTTAGTATAGCTGATATTCTGATGTTGAGTGTGTTTTCAAATGCCCCCACAGAAGGAAGTGGAAAGCTGTGAATGAGGTCAGCTAGACCCTTTGTATCCTTGCTGCAAGTAGCCAAGGGTGCTTTTTAAATTACCTGGGATGAGATGGTGAATCGAGGATGGATCACAAGAACACCCTCCTCCACCAACTGCCACTTGAACATAACATTTTCCTTTTTCTTCTCATGGCACTGAGAATGTGCTGGGAACCACTGAAAGCTACAATGTGGTAACCAACCAAAGTGACTGGCAGTTTGTGCAACAAATGTTGAGGGCAGATAGTCTGGTACAGCAGCAGCATGAGGATTGCAGAACAGTTTCCAAGACTGAAATGAGCACAGCCTCTCTGATGGATTTGCCGACAGAAACTGAGAGTCAATACAATTTATGAGAAGCCATTGGGTGCCTCTTTCTACCCTTCTTTCCCACTTTTTTTTTTTTTTTTTTTTTTTTTTTTTTTTTTTCCAGCCATTTTGGAGCTGGTTTGATGTGAAGTTTGTAGTCTCGGTGTTTGTGCTGGCATTTGTGTATCTGCTGTTCTTGTGAGACCAGCTCTTATTTAGATGGCATTTTGTGAACCTGTTACTCATCAAGATGAACTGGTATCTCCAACTGAAACAGATGTTGTCTTTCAAGTATATCTCTGGACTATATTAAATGTGGCAGAACTCTAATTTGTCTTAGACTTTCCTTGCAGTTCCAGATTTCAGCTGAAGAAATCTCTTGATTCAGAAAAAAAGTGTATGTTGTATTAACTTTTTTTTTTTTTTTTTTTTTAACCGAGGTTTATAAATTAAGGCAATTCAACAAAGCACATGTAAAAGCCTGGTGCTTTTCAGCAAAGCCTTAAAGTATCCACTTAAAGCCAGATGTCCACTTTCACAGCTCTGATTCAGTAGAACACTTTGAACAAATGTTTCATGCTAATCTCTATGGTCTAGTAGTCATAAAATCCATCCAACAGTGTGTCTACGTCAAGCCAAAACTAGAACACATAAGTGTATCAAAACTGCTCAAAGAATTATTTAGAATAGAATGTCAAAACATTATTTTGACAATGGTGTCAACAGAAACCTCCTTTATTTTCCTGTGCTTAGAATTACACTCAGTTAATTAGTCACAACGGAAGGGTGCGATTTAATATATAGTGTAAAATTTCAAAAATTATCCATTTGATATGTAGATGTTAAAACACATTGACTGTGTCCCATCTGTACGTCATGCCTATTAGCTTTAGTAACTGTGTCAACTTTGAAAAGCTTGAATAAATATGTAGCTGAAACAGAGCTGTTCATCCATGAGGTCTGACTGGATTTCATGTAGATTATCTGGAAACGAGTTCTGTAGTGCCACACGCTGCCCTGTGGGAATTAGATTTAAGTTAGTTAGTCTTACAACTGGCTACAGACGCTGTTGCCAAAAAGTACCTGCCTTTTTTGTACTTGTAAACAGAGATTTTGCTTTTTTGTACCATTACCCAATTCTGCTCACTGACCTGGTAGCTTCTGACTCTCATTTAATATTCAGCTCTCCTGCATCCTCCAATATTTTCCCCCCAGTGATGGAGACATAGTCTACAAGAACAGCTGGACTATGGAGCAGGGTACAGTGATGTTCATAAAGACAGCAACAGGTAGGTGCAGATATGTACGGCTCTGTAGGTGTCTATAGCCAGACAGATACATTGGCTTTTGGAAATATAAATTTGTAATTACCTCCACATTCAGTCATAATTTCACCACGGGAACTAAGAATCAGGACTTCAGCTTTTCACATGGAAGTACCAGTCAGAAAGAAAGCAGTGATGTCTTCTGAGCATTTCTGTGATGTTTTCAGCACTGCGTGAGTAATCCTTGTACTATGAAATACAGCTTGAATTTTTTGTCAGGCTTCACAGACACTGCTTTCAAAGCTGAATAGGCCATATATCTGCCTGTCCGTATGAAGTGTGGCGTTCTTCTTGTCTGTGTTATTTCTCTGCTCTGAGAAACTTTGCTTTGACAGGCCCATCATTTCCAGCAGCTCACAGGGTTGCATTTCTGCACCAGCCTGGGATGTGGGATTTGTTATGAGCAGTTGACCATCAGCCTAACAGCTGACGTCTTAGCCTTCCCCGCAGCAAAGTGAGGCTGGAGGATTTATGCAAACAGAGAATCTCTACTCTGAAGAGCAATTACAAACGGGACCTTTGCTGGATGTGATGATCAATAGGAGTGTGTGGGAGGTGGTAACAGCAAGAGGCGAACACGCAGCTGTGGAGACAAGTAACATGATAGCTGTAGAGATCAGAGCCTTTTTATTACCTCAAACAGAACAGTGCTCTTGAAAACTGTTTAAGCCACAACTCATTTTGGCCCCTTTAAATGTTGTTTCCTGCATGGAAAAATATGTTCCTGGGCCTGTTTCACTTCTTCTCTTTGAAGAACCTTCTCTTTACCCATGTCATTTTGACTTTCAGGCTATCCCTACCTCCCTGACAGCCTGCCCACCAATAGCGTTTTGCCAGGGAGGCTTCCCGAAGTTCCCCCTCTCCAGGCAATCCTTTTTGCAGCTGGGAGACCCAGCTCAGCTCCAGCTACTACAGGCCAGATGGCACCCACATCCCCATGCCTCTGCCATGCTGTGAGCGGGGCCTCCCCTCTGGCAGGCTCACAGCAATCTCCCTGCCCACAGCCACCACGTTTTTTGGGGCTGACTGGCTCCTGACAGGGGCAGCATCCAAGCTGCTTTGCTCCCCATGGCTTTCCCCCAGCCTCAGCCTGTGGGAGTGAGGGGTTCTCTTGCCCTCCTCTCACCTGCTCCCCAAGCACAACACCACTTTTCTCAGCTGGGGGAAGTCTCAGAACTGGCCAAGGCTTGAGCACCTTGGCTCAACATGAAGCCACCCAGCCTGTGGAGGTGAGCATCAGTGGAGAGGCATGATGGCAGTGAGTGCAGTACCCTCATGATGGTGCCAGTTCTCATTTTGGTGACTGTGCTTTCTTCTCCCCAAGAGGCGGGTACCACATTTCATGCACGGGGCGGGTGGTGCTCACTGAGCTCAGCAAGGTGGTGCTCAGCCTCAAGCCCCTTCTCGGGGTTGTGCTCAAAGTGCTGCTTATTACTTTTGTCCTGGGCCAGTTGTCCATCGTGCTCTACAGCCCCAAGCCTCCCTAACCTACCCAGTCCCACTTGTCGCCCCCTCGCAGCCCATCCTCCTCTTCTCCACCCCCATCTCCTGCAGGGTGATCCTCCAGTCCCTGCTCTTCCTCTCCTCTCGTCCGACCTTCCCTTAGCCCCACGGCTACCGACCCTCCCTCTTCCTGATCCCTTTGTCTTCCAGCCCCGACCTCCCCGACGAAGAAAACCCGACGAGCGTGCGACAAACACGCAGACACACACGACGGTTGTGTGACACGCACACAGACACACGACGGGCGTGTGACACGCACTCCCCCCGTGGCTCGGGGTGCCCGGCCGCCGCTCAGGAGCCGAGGGACGGCTCCGTCTCGGTGCTCCCGGGGCGGGGCGGCGGCGGAGGGCGCTGACGCACGGCGGGGAGGGCGCGGGCGCTATAAAGGGGAGGCGGCGGCGGCGGCTCGGCGGGGCGGGCGGCAGCACCATGGAGAGCTGCCGGGCGCTGGCGCTCTGCGCCGTGGCGGCCGCGCTGCTGCTGGGCGCCCGCGGGCAGGGGCAGCCCCCGCTGCGCCGCGCCCGCGACCTGGGGCCCCCCGGCGGCGGAGGAGGAGGAGGAGGAGTAGGAGGAGGAGGAGAAGGAGGCGGCGGAGCGTCCCGCGAGAAGGAGCTGGTGGGGAAGGGGGAGAAGGGGTCCGGGTTGGAGGGCGCTGTCCGGGCGGGAGAGGGCTGATGGGGTGCCGGGGTGTCCCTGCAGATCGAGGCGCTGCAGGAGGTGCTGGAGAAGCTGAAGAGCAAGCGGGTGCCGCACTACGAGAAGAAGTTCGGGCAGGTGCCGATGGTGAGTGCGCCGGCGGGAGGCGGCGGGACGGGGCGGCCGCCGGGGTGCTCCCGCTGACGGCCCCGCCGCTGCCCGCAGTGCGACGCCGGGGAGCAGTGCGCCGTAAGGAAGGGGGCCCGCATCGGGAAGCTCTGCGACTGCCCCCGGGGGACCTGGTGCAACTCCTTCCTCCTCAAGTGCCTGTGAGCGGAGCGGCCCCGGGCTCGCCGCCGGGCGCGCAGGCACCGCCGCCTCCCGGCTCGGCTCCTCGTCGGCCCGGGGGGGGCCCCGCGTAACGCCGTCCGTGACATCCGATATCCGTGGAGCTGTTCTCTTCCCTGTCCCCCTCCCCGCCCCACCTCCCCCATCTGATTTCTGTCCGTCCAGGAAAAAAAAAAAAAAAAAACCAACAAAAAAACAGCCCGCTCCTGCCGGGAGCCGAGCCGAACCCGGGAGAGGGACCGGCGCTCCTCTCCTTCCCGAGACATCCATCGGAGGGGCAGAGGCCGGGGCCGGGGCCGGGAGTGCCCCGGCTGGGCGTGAGAAGGAGCTGGTGGCGGCGGGGGGAGCACCCTGAGCCCCGTCCCCTCGCCCCGCGGCCGGGACAGCCCGCCCCGTCGGGCAGGAGGCACTCACGGGGGTAGCCCGGCGTGGGAGCCGGCAGCGCTCAGGGCTCCGGCTGCGGGTCTGGGGGGAAGCCGTCGCTTTACCGAAGCCGCCGCGGAGAGAAAGCCGTGTGGATCTGTGGCGAACCAGCAGGGGATATCCCAGCCACCCGAACCAAATTTCTCACGTTTCTACAACGAACTGATGTACGTAAACGTGTCTGCCCTCCACAGGTGCACTGTGTGCTCCAGCGAACTCATGACGTGTTTTAATCCTCTGTTCGTCTCTCTTAATAAAGTCACTGTTCTGATGACGGCGTTTGGGACAAAGTCTTGATTTCCCGCACGGGAACACCAAGCGCCCCGAGCCGGGGAGCTGGGGGTCACTGCGTCCCCCGGCCAGGCTCCCCACGATGGGCTGGGGAGAGAGCTTCGTGCTTCTGGCTCATCCCGGCCCGGCCTCAGGGTGAAGGAGGGGAAAAACGAAGTGCGGCGGGGCCGGGGGGGCGGACCGCAGGGCCGAGGGATGCCCTGCATGGGCAGGGCATAACCGTCCCGGAGTGGGGCTGTGCACTGAAATGGGGCAGGAGACAGCACCCGAGCGGTGGGAGTGCCGTGTGCAGGGGTGCCACGAAGAGAAAAGGGGTAGGAGGTGAGCAGCGGTGGGATTTTCCAGGCTGTGACCCACGCAGCCATGGGAAGGTACCGGTCTGCGTGGGAGAGGTGCAAAGGTGGTGCTCGCAGGGCTGGAGGCATGTGCGAGCTGGTGGCCATGCTCCTGACAGCTTTCCGGTGTAGCCCTGAGACACTGCAGAGACATTTAATCTTCATTTCTTGTGGAAGAATTACATATTTATTTCATACCACCTGTGTTTTTTGTTTGCTTATTTTCCCCTACAATAGGAAGGATTTACATGCTGACCTGTATGCTCTCAGCCATGAGTTTGTCTCCTCCATGGTTCCCCCAGCACACATCAGAGGTGCCCATGGCTATGGGGAACTGAAAGTGCTGATCAGTGTCCCATCACAGGTACCATGGCTGTCAGCAAACCCATTCCACTGCAGACTATCTAAATGTGTAACATTTTCTACTGAAAGTGTAGTTACACAAATTCAGACTGAGACGTGAATTATTGGACTGAAAGACATCAAGAAAGATTCAGCTTGTGTGTTAATTTTATAATTTTTTAGTTCTTGTTTTGCTTGGTCTTAATGCTCAAAATTACAAGTATGGTTTAAATAAAGACCAAAATTTAAAAGTCTAATACCTAACAAAGAAACTGAGACTTCTGGTTCACTTGGGTGGTGCTGTCATTATGAGAATGCTCTCTGCAGTGTCATGTGCTATAGCCTGAGGGGCTCTTACCACTTTGATTACACTTACAAACACTTACATTACATTACAGTTATTTTTATTGTACAGATTTAAAAGAGCACACAAGCAGGGAAACCCGTGATGTAACAGTTTGCATAGAGCTGTCACTTGAATGTCCTTCACACTTCTAACATTGATGACATCAGGTGACACCATTTTTTTACAAAGGATTTATTTCTCCATTCCTTTTCAAGAGTTCTGACATGAGAAGTTGTGGCATTTTAGGGGCAGTGGAGTGCCAATACCTCTGGGCATCTCCACTGTGCTTTGTCATGTCCTCAAGGCACCCATGGGCTTCAAGAGCTGCTCCAGCCACCCCAAGGCCTCCACCTCCACCCCCCTAGACCTGACCCCTGACTCCTGCCCCCAGACCTATATCCCATTTCAGCCCAGCCCAGAGCCATTATCCCTTGCCCCAGTGGTGCCACCCGGTGCTGGTCTCCAGCTTTCTACAGCCCTTTTCTGCTTAGTCATGGGCCCCATAGGCTAATATCTCTGCCTGGCCTCAGACCCTAGAATGAATCATAGTACCACAGAATGACTTTGGTTGGAAGGGACCTTGAAGACCATCTAATTACAAACCCCCTGCCATGAGTGGGGACATCTTCCATTAGATCAAGTTGTCAAACTCCCAACCACTACCTGGCTTTGAACACCTCTAGGGATGGGGCAGACACAGCTTCTCTGGGCAACCTGTTCCAGTGCCTCACCACTCTCTGAGTAAAGAATTTCCTTCTAACATCTAATTTAACACACCTTCCTCTTTTAGTTTAAAACCTTTCCCCCTCATCCTGTCAGTTTAAAACCATTCCCCCTCATCCTGTCATTATCTACCTGAGCAAAAAGCTGCTCTCCATCCTTTTTATAAGCCCCCTGTAAATATTCAAAAGGTGCAATGAGGTCTCCCTAGAGCTTTCTCTTCTGTAGGCTGAACAGCCCCAGCTCTTTCAGCCTTTCTTTGTTGGAGAAGTACTCAAGACTTCTGATCATCTTTGTGGCTCTCCTCTGGACATCCTTCTAGTGCTGAGGGCTTCAGATCTGGACACAGCACTCAAAGTGGGGCCTCGGAAGGCCAGAGTAGTGGGGGACAATCACCTCCCTCAGCCTATTGGCCACTCCTCTTTTGATGCAGCCCAGGATACAGTCGGTCTTCTGGGCTGCAGGTATGCACTGCTGGCTCATGTCAAGCTTTTTGTCCACCAGAACCCCCAAGTCCTTCCCTGCAGGGCTGCTCTTAATGAGTTCTTCTACCACTCTGTGCTTATGCCCAAGATTGCCCTAACCCAGGTGCTGCAGTTTGCTCTTTGACTTGTTGAACCACATTAGGTTCACTTGGGCCTGATTCTCAAGCTTGTCCAAGTCCCTTTGGATGGTAGCTCTTCCTTCTTTGGTATCAATTGCACCACTCAGTTTGGTGTCATCTGCAAGTTTGCTGAGGGTGCACTCTATCCCAATGTCAATGTATAAATATATTAAACAGCACTGGTTCCAATACAGACCCCTGAGAGACACTGTTCATCACAGGCCTCCACTTGGACACCAACTGTCTGTGTGTGACCTTCAAGCCAACTCCTTACCCACAGAATGGTTCACCCATCAAATCCATCTCTCTCCAACTTGAATCAGTATGTCATATGGGACCATGTCAAAGACCTTACAGAAGTAAAGAAGTTTAATTTAATGTTTAATCTAAACCTACCTTCTTTTAGTTTAAAACCATTACCCCTTGTCCTGTCACCGCACTCCCTGACAAAGAGTCCCTGTCCAGCTTTCCTGTAGACCCCCCTTTAGGTACTGGAAGGCTGCTATAATATCTACTTGGAGTCTTCTTTTCTCTAGACTGAACAACCTCAGCTCTCAGCCTGTCTTCACAGGAGAGGTACTCCAGCCCTCTGATCATTCTTGTGGCTCTCCCCTGGACTTGTTCTAACAGGTCCATGTCCTTCTTGTGCTGGGGGCCCCAGAGCTGAATGCAGCACTCCAGGTGGGGTATCACATGAGAATAGCAGAGGAGGAGAATCACTTCCCTCGACCTGCTGGACACACTGCTTTTGATGTAGCCCAGGATACAGTTGGCTTTCTGGGCTGCAGGCTCACATTGCTGGCTCATGTTGAGTTTCTTATCAGCCAGCATTGCCAAGTCCTTCTCAGCAGCATTGCTCTCAATCCATTCTCTGCCCACCCTGTATTTGTGCTTGGGATAGCCCTGGCCCAGAAGCAGAATCTTTCACTTGGACTTGTTGAACCTCATCAGGTTCACCGGCCCACCACTAGGCCTGGCCAGGTCCCTCTAAACTGGACAGTAAACAGAGCCAGAGGACCTGCATGGTTAAACAGGGAATTTCTGTGCAAACTCAAGTGGAAGAGGAAAGTATACAAATCATGGAAGGAGGGGCTGGCCCCTTGGGAGGAGTATAAGGCTGTTGTCAGAGGATGTAGGGAGGTAAATAGGAAAGCTAAGGCCTCCTTAGAATTAAACCTTGAGAGAGGGGTCAAGGACAACAGAAAGGGCTTCTTCAAATACATTGCAGATAAAACTAACACTAGAGGTAATGTAAGCACAGTAATGAATGAGGTAGATGCCCTGGTGACAGAAGATAAAGAGACGGCAGAGTGACTGAATGCCTTCTTTGTCTCTGTCTATAATGCTGGAGACTCTCCTAAGGATCCCTATACCCCTGAGGCCCCAGAGGAGGTTGGAATAAAGTAGGAATTTGCCTCAGTTGATGAGGGCTGGGTTAAGGGCCAATTAAGCAAGCTGGCCATCCATAAATCCATGGGTCCATGGGTGTTGAAAGAGCTTGCGGAAGTCATTTCTAGGCCACTCGCCATCATCTTTGGTAAGTCATGGGCATCGGAAAAGGTGTTGGAGGACTGGAGGAAAGCAAATATCACTCTGGTCTTCAGAAAGGGCAAGAAGGAGGACCTGGGTAACTATAGACTGGTCATCCTCACCTCCATACCTGGAAAGGTGATGGAACAACTTATCCTTGGTGTTGTCTCTAGTCATATCAAGGATAAGAGGGTCATTAGGGGCAGTCAACATAGAAAGTCTGTGCTGCCAGTCAGCAAAACCTGGACAAGCTGGAGAGCTGGGCAGGAAGAAACCAGATGAGGTTTAACAAGAACAAGGGTAGAGTCCTGCACCCAGGAAGGAAAAACCGCATTTATCAGTACAGTACCTGCTGGAGAAGGACCTGGGGATCCTGGTGGACAACAGGTTGGCTATGAGCCAGCAGTGTGCCCTGGTGGCCAAGAAGGCCAATGGGATCCTGATGTGCATTAAAAGGATCATGGCCAGCAGGTCAAGGGAGGTGATCCTCCCCCTCTACTCTGCCCTGGTCAGGCCTAACCTGGAGTACTGAGTCCAGTTCTGGGCTCCCCAGTACAAAAAAAAGACAGGGATCTCCTGGATAGAGTCCAGGAGACTCTTTGTGGCCCAGCAGAGGGCCACAAAGATGATGCAGGCCCTGAAGCATCTTCCCTACGAGGAAGGGCTGAGAGACCTGGCTCTGTTCAGCCTGGAGAAAAGAAGAGCGAGGGGGAATCTAATCAATATTTATAAATACATGACATGTGGGAGACAACGGGATATGGCCAACCTCTTTTCATTGATATGAGGGGACAGGACAAGGGGCAATGGCCAAAAAACGGAGCACAGGAAGTTCTGCACCAACATGTGGAAGAACTTCATGGTGAGGGTGACAGAGCACTGGAACAGGCTGCCCAGGGAAGTTGTGGAGTCTCCTTCTCTGGAGATATTCAAGGCCAGTCTGGATACCTACCTGGGCCACCTGCTCTTGGAAACCTGCTTTGGCAGAGGGGTTGGACCCAGTGATCTCTTGAGGTCCCTTCCAACCCCTAGAATTCTGTGATTCTGTGTAATTTACTTTGATCGTCTGCATCCAAGTCTTCTCCTGGAGGCTTCCACATACTTCACAAACTTGGCATCCTTGGTGGGGGCAGAAAAAGCTGTTTTTTGTTACCAAGTATCAGGAAAAATACGTGCCATTGGGTGTCAGTGTATGGGGAAGAAGATGGATCTTGTAGAGCACTGAGAGAAAACTTTGCCATCAGCTACTGAGAGAAAAATTCAGCTTTATCATAGAATTACAGAATCATTTAGATTAGAAAAGGCCACATAGCTTGGTGGCACTGTGGCACTGTGACACAGGGCAGTATGAATTCCCCCAGGGGAAAAGTCAACTTTCTCCCTCCCTCCCTCCCTCCCTCCCTCCCTCCCTCCCTCCCTCCCTCCCTCCCTCCCTCCCTCCCTCCCTCCCTCCCTCCCTCCCTCCCTCCCTCCCTCCCTCCCTCCCTCCCTCCCTCCCTCCCTCCCTCCCTCCCTCCCTCCCTCCCTCCCTCCCTCCCTCCCTTCCTTCCTTCCTTCCTTCCTTCCTTCCTTCCTTCCTTCCTTCCTTCCTTCCTTCCTTCCTTCCTTCCTTCCTTCCTTCCTTCCTTCCTTCCTTCCTTCCTTTCTTCCTTCCTTCCTTCATTCCCCCACTTTTTCTTATGCTTCCTCATTTTTTCAGTTATCAGAGAAAATATGTATGTACCTGTAATGGGTATGAAGCATACCTGTGGATGTACCCGATGTACACTACACTGTTGTAGCATATCTTTGGAATTTTGTAGGCTTTCCCCCTATTTCTGACTTGTACATTCACATGGAAGCACTTGATGTTGCATCTGTTTACCTAGTCCTTGTAAAGTTTCAGTTTAACAGAAACTCTGGGCCTTTCTGTTTTTGAGCAGGGTAATTGAGTAGGTAACCATTAGGGTTAATTAGGGTTATCCTAATTGATTAGCTTAACCATTGTGTTGTGGAAAACAAAACAAAAAATTACAGATGAGGTTGCAATGATATGATGGAATAAAATATGCAGTAGGCAGCTGTCTCTCATCTAAATGATTACGTTAGTTTAATTGTGAGGAATGGGAAGCTGAAATACTTAGATTTTCTTCGATGTGTGTTTTATTTTCTTTTGCTTTTGTGTGTTAGTTTAAAGGAAGTTGAAGCACACAGCTGTACTTTGCATCCCTAGAGGACCTGTGGCCTCTCACAAGCCCAGCATGTCAGTGTTAAAAGGAGCTCCGCACGGTGCAAGGCTGCCCTCTGCTGGGAACCGAGGCTGCAGCACAACGGCATCAGGGAGCTGAGCATCTTCATCCCTGTGATTCCATCACACCTGTGGGAGTCCCCTTCTGAGCTCAGACTTGGGCCTTTAGTCTCCCGATCCCGTCTCTGGCCCCGTTTCCTTGCAGCAGCTCAGATCTGTGCTGTGGGTATCTCAGCTCCTGCAGTGATCTCTCCTGCATCTAGATGTCGTAGCTTGTCTCCAGTCCTGTCACCAGCCCCATCTCCTCTGACTGCACTTCCTAGACAGAGTCTGGACCTCTTTCATTCCCTTCTTTGTCTGGGAATGCTGATGGACCCTGTCCCTGACACTAAGCTGTGCACGGCTGCTGAGGGCACTGCCTGTGCTGGGGTTCACCAGCTCCCGGCTCCCCTTTGCCCGGGGAGCAGATGCAATGATGTACGGGCATAGGGCTCACACACAAATGAAAAAGTAGTGAGTGCTGGAGTTGTGGGAGATGTAAGGCTGTTTAGCCGTAGACACACTTCTCTTTGCTCCACTGAGAAACATACTGCCCCTGTGCTGTGGTGAGTAGTGCCTTGAGGACTCTGCTCTGACACAGCTGGCATGGGTGGACATTTGTTAAGAAGCCAAAAGGTGAGGTCATGCAAGCCCTTGGGAACTCAGTGCTTCTTACACAGATTCCTGCACAGAGCCTTTACCAAGGAAATAGTCTAGAGAATGCTGATTCATGTCCTTTTTCTTGTGGTCAACGTGCAGCAGGGGTGTCAGACCTGCAGGAAGCCCTTCCATGTGGTCTGGCTGTAGTGGTGGCTGTAACCTGATATGACAGGTAACCATAATGCTGAACGTACCTGATTAAGTACTATCCTTTTATTCCTGCCTAGAAGATGGCAAATACTGTTGAGCAGATGGTAAATGATGGGATCGATGGTTGGATATCCCACCTGTTTTACATGGGCAGGATGTCTTCTTCATGATAGGCAATACTGGGAGTAGCAATGGGACCACCAATGCTGTGAACACCTGTGCCATTTGTCCTAGCAGTCCTTCCCCTCTTATGGTCCACTGTAGTTGACTAGAAAGGCTCTATGGGATTCCCAAAAAAAGCATAGACTGACCCCAAAAAACAGCTAGTGGACCCATGAACCACAACAACTTTTTGAGTCCCTGCACAGAGACAGTAGCCAGTGTTGGGGACTTCCCTTTGCCTGTGGTTGTGGGAGGCCTTACTGCAACCTTTAAGACCACAATGGGGTGCAGGCTGGTGCTATATATACTTCCAATACAGTCTGTAAGGCTGGTGATATAAAACTTCTTAAAAACACCACCTGGTCGTCTGAGGAGGGAAAAGTAAGAAGTGAGCTGTGACCTGAGGGCATTCCCATATGGGCTGGCAGCTGCCAGAGAAATATAAACAAGTATAGAAAGAGGCACCTGTGTTCAACGACAAGAACAAAGTGGAAAAATCTATGAGAACCTTGACTGGCAACCAACTCGCCTTACATCCTGTTAATAAATTTCCTCATCTTATAAATGTGTATGAATATCTGAAGGCAGGATGCAAAGACTAATGTCCTAGGCTCTCTTCAGCGGTGCCCAGCTACAGGACAACAGGCAACGGTCACAAATCAGAACATGAGATGTTTTCCTTCAACATCAGGAAGCACTTCTTTACTGTGCAGTTTATGGAGCACCAGCCCAGGTTGCGCAGAGTCTCAGGAATTCCCCCTCCTTGGAAATCTTCAAAAGCTATCTGCACATGGTCTTAGGCAACCTGCTGTAGGTGGTCCTGCCTGAGCAGAGGAATTGGACCATATGACCTCCAGAGGTCCCTATCAGCCTTAACTGTTCTGTGATTCTATGATTCCTCTGTATTTGCATTAAATTTATACATCAATGTATCATATTGTACACGACTAGTAGTGGCCTGCCAGTGGACATTTGCTGCTACATTACTGCTTCTCTTAAAAGACATTTAAAATGCTCCTCTGCATTTGGGGTATTTGCTTTGGGGTATTTTTGAATTTCCTGTCTGAAGAGAAGCCAAGTTACAGGCTATCTTGAAAACCTGGACTTCCACAGCTTACACAAGGTAGCAGGAAAGTCCCTGAAAAGAAACAAGGTAACTGTGGCAGAGGGGGTTGCACAGTGGCAGGCGTACTTGATGGACCTTCCACAGCCTTACAGATACAATGATGGTGTTTAGTGTAACTTAACAGTGACAGACGTATTGTTCAAACAAACCTGAGCCACTGATTCAAGAGAAAAAACAGGTTCTGAAATATCTGAGGCTTTTAAAGCTGTTTCTGCCAGGAAGCACTAGCCTCAAATCACAGACTGACGAGGCAAAAAATATTTAAGCCAGCCTTTAAGCAAACTGTTAAAGCAGTGTAATGTTGACATTTTTTGTTGTTAATAATGCATCAGAAGCCTCCATCACAGAGTGTTTTAACAGGGTGCTTGAAAGCAAGAGGTGGGGATATTTTACCATACACAACACTTTTCACTACATTTAGGTATTGTTGACATTTATGAAGAACTACTGCCACAGCTTCCACAGAATGATTGGAACCCAATTTGTGGTTGTGAACCCTTCAAATTCTGTGAGGATTTGGAAAAACCTGCATGGGGGTGTGTTTATAACTGAAGAATCTGCCTCTGCTCAAGAGGAGAACATACGGGCTCGACACATTAGAGTGTCCAGAACAAAAGAAAGATCTGAGGTTTAAACCCACCCATGTATGTGGATTACCATAGAACCTGGAATGGCAATAGTTTTTCTGGTTTTCAAGACATCCCTGTGATGTATGAAACAGCTGCTGGAAGTACATTCTGTAGCTGGTGTCAAAAAAACCCCTTAGGGTTATCCAAGAGGTCACCAAGTCATTTTCATGGTAGCACTTGATACAGCCATGAAAAAAACTCCCAACAGCTGCTAACACCACACCCATAGCCACCCAAGAAGTAGGATCCTACTGGATATTCACCACCTTGCATGATGGATTTGAATATTTTACTTTTCAGCCACATACATAAGCTGTTGGTTAGAGGGTGTCAAACATCTCCTTTTTCTCTCGTGATGGACATTTGGGGTGACAAGTGTTATTGTGCTAGGTTTAAGGAACAAAAAGTGGTATGCAGGCATGAAGGCAGAGGTCAGCATAGCAGATTGAAAGGTATAAATGAAATGATAAACCTCAATATTCTCACAGAATATGTGATAGGTCATCATCATAACCTCATTGACCTGCAGGCCCCTCTCAAAATTTTTGCATCCTGCTGGCAATAGTATCTCAGTTTTTGTGGTTTGTTTTTGTTTGTTTGCTTTTTGTTTTGTTTTGTTTTACCAAGTTAAAAGAAAAAAAAATCATCTAATTAGCTTCACAGAATGAAAAAAAAAAAGAGTATTTTTTTCCTCAGGCATCATGCAGTCTGCCCCATAGTATTCCTATGGTGGAAGAGGGCCCATGTGACTTTGATTTTCACCAGTTTTGAAAAAAAATAGAGGCAGATAACCTTTGCAGCTCTTGATTCCCAAAGCTTGAAAGGAGGGTGCTTGATTTCGTGGATAAAACAAATGTAAAGAGTCAATGTAAATATAAAGAGTAAATACAAGCAGGTTGGGTACTTCCATACACATAAATTTACCACGTTGGGTGACTGATTTCACATCCATTTCTTTTCTTTCAGAAACTGACTAACAACAAGGTAATCATGATAGTGCATAATGTACTAGGAAAGTGCAGTGCCAAAACTCTGTCAATAACCAGCTGTCCTGGTTTCAGCTAGGATAGAATTAATAGTAGCTAGTAGGGTGCTATGTTTTGGATTTAGGATGAGAAGAATGTTGATAACAGACCAATGTTTTAATTGCTGCAGAGCAGTGTTTACACCAAACCAAAGACTTTTCAGCTTCTTGCTTTGTCCTGCCAGTGGGCAGGCTAGGGGTGCAACAGGAGCTGGGAGGGGACAGACCCAGGACAGCTGACCCAAACTGGCCAAAGGGGTTTTCCATATCATCTGACATCATTCTAAACAATATATAGGAGTGGCTGGCCATGGTGGAGTGGCTGGCTGCTCGGGGTTAGGCTGGGCATCAGTCAGTGGGTGGTGAGTAATTGCATTGTGCATCACTTGTTTCATACACATATTTATTATTATTATTATTATTATTATTATTATTATTATTATTATTATTATTGTTGTTGTTGTTGTTGTTGTTGTTGTTGTTGTTGTTGTTGTTGTTGTTGTTTTCTACCCTAATAAACTTTCTCTATCTCAATCCACAGGCTTCATTTTCCTGATTCTTTCCTCCATAGTCCCAGGTAGTACGGGAGGGGGGAGGGTGAGCGAACATCTGTGTGGTGCTTAGCTGCTGGCCAGGTTAAACCACAACAGTCCATTTGGTGCCTAACATGGGGCTAGAAGGGTTGAGATACTGACAGATCTGACCAGAGTATGTTAAACCAAAACTGGTATAAGTATTAGACCTGCTTAATAGTTGCTAGTCACAATGTTGATTGCTTTGATCTCAGGTCTGCAGTGCCTGTTTTCCAGATTGAGTTATATTGCACCTTATTTACTGTATGTGATCCCTGTCATGCTGTTCATCTTTTCCAGGGGCTGGTTTAAGATTATTATTTTACTGTGTGGTGTAACACTAGCTTATGATATGATAAAATTTCTGGTCATAAGACTAACCTGGTATTTGTACTCAGCACTGCTATCAACTCTATACTTTGGAAACCGTATCTCAGAAGCTATTACCTTATTTCTTCAGGGAGCCAATCTGTGGAGGGGACAGGGGGAGATATTTTTTCCTGCTTGTTCACTCTCCCTTTCTCCTTCAGCCCCCACTTCTCCTCTGGGCTAGTTATGATGGTTCTTCAAGATTTTGAATATCCTTGGGGTGTTCAGAACAGCATGTTGTTATTGTTATGTCTCCTGAATGTGCTTCAGATTTTGTTTAAGGTTAAACAACTACTTAGGAATGCCATCCAGAGATCTATCCTGAGGCAGGATAGTTATGAGTGGCAGGGAATGTGGGAGGATATGGGCAGGTATCTAGAGTAGTGGGCACCTCCAGTGCTTTGGAAATTCACCCCTGAACAACTGCAAAATCCTAAAAAACTGGTAGAATGCTTGGAAAAGGGGTGTCATCACCCTGGCAATTCCAGAAAGACAGAAATCACTGCAATGTGCTGGGGTCTAGTCTATGCCTATCAAGTTGCAATTGATGCCACTATAAGCCTAGTGACAGACCCTGCGGCAACTCCAAGTCTTGTGACAGGCCCAATGGCCACTGTAACCCCTGCAGCCACTCCAACCCCTATGATCACAGAATCACAGAATCACAGAATTTCTAGGTTGGAAGAGACCTCAAGATCATCGAGTCCAACCTCTGACCTAACACTAACAGTCCCCGCTAAACCATATCCCTAAGCTCTACATCTAAACGTCTTTTAAAGACCTCCAGGGATGGTGACTCCACCACTTCCCTGGGCAGCCTGTTCCAATGTCTAACAACCCTTTCAGTAAAGAAGTTCTTCCTAACATCCAACCTAAAACTCCCCTGGTGCAACTTAAGCCCATTCCCCCTTGTCCTGTCACCAGACACATGGAAGAATAGACCAACCCCCACCTTGCTACAGCCTCCTTTAAGGTATCTGTAAAGAGCAATAAGGTCACCCCTGAGCCTCCTTTTCTCCAGGCTAAAGGGCCAGAACCCATCTGTATTTATGGGGTGATGGGGGGATCCCAGCAGTTAACTATATTGGAGGCTGAAGTGAGTCTAACTGGGCAAAAGCACTGTACTGTTACTGGCCTGGATGCTCCATGCATCCTTGGCATAGACTGTCTCAGAACAGGATATTTCAAGGACCCAGAAGGGTTCCAGTAGGCTTTTGGCATAGCTGCGTTAGAGACAGAGGACCTTAAACAGTTGTCTACCTTGCCTGGTCTCTCGGAGGACCCCTCTGTTGTGGGGTTGCTGAGGGTCGAAGAACAGCAGGGGCCAATCGCTATCACAACTGTGTACCGGTGGCAATATTGCACCAACTGAGACTCCCTGATTCCCATCCATAAGCTAATTCATCAACTGGAGAATCAAGGTGTGATGAGCAAGACTCATGCACCTTCTAATAGTCCCATATGGCCAGTGCAAAAGTCTAATGGTGAGTGGAGACTAACAGTGGATTATCATGGCCTGGAAAAAGTCATGCCATCGCTGAGTGCTGCAGTGCTGGAAATGCTAGAACTCCAATACGAACTGGAATCAAAGGTGGTACACCACAAAAGTGGTACAGCACAATCGATATTGCTAATGCATTTTTTCTCCATTCCTCTAGCAGCAGAGTGCAGACCACAGTTAGCATTTACTTGGTGGGGTGTCCAATACATCTGGAATCGACTGCCCCAAGGGTGGAAACACAGCCCTACCATTTGCCATGAACTGATCCAGTCTGCGCTGGAACTGGGGGAAGATCCTAAACACCTGCAGTACATTGATGACATCATTGTGTGGGGTGACACAGCAGAAGTTTTCGAGAAAGGTAAGAAAATAGTCCAAATCCTTCTGAAGACTGGTTTTGCCACAAAACAAAATAAAGTCAAAGGACCTGCACAAGAGATCCAGTTTTTAGAAATAAAATAACAAGCTGGATGCTATCAAATCCCAATGGATGTGATCAACAAAATAACAGCTATGTCTCCACCAACTAGAAAAAAAGAAACACAAACTTTCCTAGGTGTTGTGGGGTTTTGGAGAATGCACATTCCAAATTACAGTCTGATTGTAAACCCACTCTACCAAGTAACCTGTAAGAACAATGATTTCAAATGGGGCCCTGAGCAATGACAAGCCTTTTAACAAATTAAGCAGGAAATGGTTCATGCAGTAGTCCTTGGGCCAGTCTGGACAGGAACGAATGTGATCTACACTGCAGCCGGGGAGAATGGCCCCACGTGTAGCTGCTGGCAGGAAGAGCCTGGGGAAACTCGAGGTCGACCCCTGGGGTTTTGGAGTTGAGGATACAAAGGATCTGAGGCCCGCTACACTCCAACCGAAAAAGAGATATTGGCAGCATATGAAGGAGTTCAATCTGCTTCGGAAGTGGTCAGTACTGAAGCATAGCTATTCGTGGCACCCTGACTGCTGGTACTAGGCTAGATGTTCAAAGGAAAGGTCCCCTCTACGCATCATGCAACTGATGCTACATGGAGTAAGTAGGTTGCACTAGATTACTTAGCAGGCTTGAATAGCAAACCCCAGTCACCCAGGAATCTTGGAAGTAATTATGGATTGGCCAAAAGACAAATATTTTGGGATATCACTGGAGGAGGAGGTGACCCATGCTGAAGAAGCCCCACTGTACAACAAACTACCAGAAAATGAGAAGAAATATGCCCTATTCACTGATGGGTCCTGTCACGTTGTGAGAAAGCATTGGAGATGGAAGGCTGCTATATGGAGTCCTACATGATGAGTTGCACGAGCTGCTGAGGGAGAAGGTGAATTGAGTCAGTTTGCAGAACTGAGAGCCATCCAACTGGCTTTAGATATTGCTGAATGAGAAAAGTGGCCAGTTCTCTCTCTATAGTGTTTCATGGATGGTACCAAATGCCCTGTCGTGGTGGTTACAGCTATGGAAGCAGAACAACTGGCAGTGCAGGGGCAAACCCATCTGGGCTGCTGCATTGTGGCAAGACATTGCTGCCTGGGTAGAGAACCTGGTAAAGGTATGCCATGTAGATGCTCATGTGCCCAAGAATCGGGCTACTAAAGAATATCAAAACAACCAGCAGGTGGATCAGGCTGCTAAGATTGAAGTAGCTCAGGTGGACATGGACTGGACATAAGGGTGAATTATTTATAGCTCAATGGGCCCATGACACCTCAGGCCAGCAAGGTAGAGAAGAAACACATAGGTGGGCTTGTGATTGAGTGGTGGTCTTGACCATGGACACTATAGCCCAGGTTATTCATGGTTGTGAAACACGTGTTGCAATCAAGCAAGCCAAACAATTGAAGCCTCTTTGGTATGGAGGACGATGGCTGAAATATAAATATGGAGGGGCCTGGCAGACTGATTACATCACACTCCATCAAACCCACAATGACAAGTGCCACGTACTTACAATGTTGGAAGCAACCACCAGATGGCTGGAAACATATCCTGTGCCCCATGCCACTGCCTGGAACACTATCCTGGGCCTTGAAAAGCAAGTCCTATGGCAACATGGCACCCCAGAAAGAATCGAGTCAGACAATGGGACTCATATCTGGAATGACCTTATAGACACTTGGGCCAAAGAATATGGTATTGAGTGGGTGTATCACATCCCCTATCATGCACCAGCCTGGGACATTGAAAAATTGAGATATGTATTTGGCAAAGGCCACCTGGTTAGTCCATACTAGGGGATCTGCCAACCGAGCTGGACCTGCACAATCAAACCTGTTATGTACTGTAGAAGGGGATAAAGTTCCGGTAGTGCATGTAAGAAACCTGCTAGGTAAGACAGTCTGGGCTACTCCTGTCTCAGGAAAAGGCAAAACCCATTTGTGGGATTGCTTTTGCTCAGGGACCTGGATGCACTTGGTGGATAATGCAAAAGAATGGGAAGGCTGAATAAAATACAAACGACGTGTCCCCTTCAGACTCTCATTCTTCGTCATTCTTCTTTTCTGCTTCTCCTTCATCCCAAGGGTCAGCAGAGCAAGAGGCAAAGGAAAAATGTAGTTTGAGACATGTGTCCCAGTTTCCTGCACACGTCCTATGCCGTAGATCAAAGAATAATAGAATCATAGAGTATCTGGAGTTGGAAGGGAGCCACAACAATCGTTGAGCCCAGCTCTACACCACACCACTCAAAAATCAGTCCCAATGCCTGACAACATTTTCCAAATGCTTCTTGAGCTCCAGATGACTTGGCACTGTGACCAACAGGGGATCCTGTTCCAGTGCCTGATCATCCTCTTGGTGAAGAATCCCTAACACCCAGCCTGACTGTCCACTGCCACAGCTCTGTGCTATTCCCTCAGGTTGAATCGCTATGACCAGATAGAAGAGATCAGCGCCTGCCCCTCTGCTCCCCATTGGGAGGAAACTGGAGGTTGCCATGTGGCCTCCCCTCAGTCAGGCTCCCTTCCTCTAGGCTGAACAAACCAAGTGATTTCAACCGCTCCTCATGCATCTTGCCCTCTACACCCTTCATCATCTGCATAGCCATCTTTTGGACATTCTTTAATAGTTTTATGTTCTTCTTATATAGTGGTGTCCAAAACCACACGTAGTACTCAAGGTGAGTCCACAGCAGCACAGATAAGAGCAGGATAATCCTTTCCCTTGACTGGCTAGCAATGCTATGCTTGATGTATCCCAGGGTACTGTTGGCCTTTCTGGTTTCCAGGGCACACTGCTGACCCATATTCAACTTGTAGACAACTAGAATACCCAGATCCTCTTCTGCTGGGCTGGTGTCCTGCCTCTTAACCCCAATCTGTACATACAGCCAGGGTTGCCCCTTTCCAGGTACAGAATCTGGCACTTGCTCTTGTTACACTTCATATTGTTGGTGATTGCCCAGCTCTCTAATTTGTTGAGATCTCTCTGCAAGGCCTCTCTATCTTTGACAGAGTCAACAGCTCAAGCCAAATTTGTATAACCTGCAAATTTCACTCAGTGTATTTTCAAGTCCTACATGAGAACCGGCACTAAAATGGAGCCCTGGGGAACCCCACTACTGACTGGCTGCCAGCCTGATATAACCCAATTAACTATAACCCTTTGAGCCTGACCTGACAGACAATTGTTCACACATTTTATTATCTAATTGTCTAGCTATTTGTCTGTGCTGAACATTTGTCCAGAAGGATACTGTGAGAAACAGTACTAAAAGCTTTGCTGAAATCCAAAAAGATGTTATCGTTTTCCCTTGATCAGCTAGCTGGGTGACTTTGTCATAAGAGGAAATTAAATGTGTTAACCAGGCCTTTCCTCTTGTCAACCTGTGCTGGCTGTGAAGAATGAGTGTGCTATCTTTCAAGTGTTTTTCCATATAACAGATACAGCCCTGCCCAACTCTCGGGTTTTTGGTCATGGGCAAAGCTTTTACAGACCTTACACTTTTCACATGCAATTATTGTCAGACTTTTTTTTTTTTTTTTTTTTTTTTTTTTTTAATTGCCAGGGCCTTCTTGGGCCTTGCTTATCTTCCCTAATTATAATTCTGTTGTAACAGTTTTTCCTGTTTTGCTGCTACATAAGCCAAGCCCCTGAAGCAGCCAAACCCCTGGTCCTGTCACTAGCGATCCTTTGGACATTCTCTAATAGTTTTATGTCCTTCTTATATTGTGGTGCCCAAAACCACACATGGTACTCAAGGTGAGTTTGCACCTGCACTGATTAGAGTGGCACAATCACTTCCCACAACTGGCCAGTATGTTTTTTTTTAGTCATTAAAGGAAATTAAGGTCATTAATCAGGACTCTCCCCTCATGAACCTGTGTTGGCTATGATCAATGACCAAATTATTCTTCATGTGTTTTTCAGTGAGTCTCAGAATCATCTTTTACATAATTTGACCAGGCACAGAATTTAAATTGACAGGCCTGTAATTACCAGGGTCTTCTTTCTTGATCTTCTTGAAAATTGGAACAACTTTTGCCAGTTTCCAGTTGACCTGGACCTCTCCAGATCCCCAGGACCACTGAAAAATGGTTGATAGGTCTAGCAATGGCATCAGCCAGCTCTCTGGGATGAATCCCATCAGACCCTACAGACTTGCATGCAACCACATGGAGCAGCAAGTCACACACATGTTCAGGCTTGGTTGGGAGTTTATTGTTACTGCAGTCATGATCCTCCAACTCAGGGCACCTGGGGACCCAGAACCCAGATTCACTTAGTTCCTCTAAGTTTGTCTTGACTTATAGGCAAAATTAATATTTTAGTACCTTTGAAGAATATTTTTCCTTGAACTGTTGTCACATCTCTTGATCTCTAAATTAAGTAAGTAACCCACGCTTCAAGAATGCCTGAAGTAGACAAGTTCACCTGTAATCTAGCAAAATATTGTCATTCTTTATCAAAGAGCCTCACTCTAGAAGTCACACTAGATGGGCTAATTTTCCCCCTCCCAGAGCTGGAATTCTTACATAACTATATTCAGTGATCTAAACAAAGTACATTTGCCCTGTCTGGATTGCAGAAGTACTTAGAGTTATGTAATGTTTTAGATTACATGCACAGTGTTTTCAAGCAGTGTTTTCAAGTACACTCTTCTGTGTTGCATTGGCTATTAATTTATCTGTTCTTTCCAGAAAGATCAGTAGAGCAATTACTCATTTTTCTTTTTTAGCTGGTTTCTTCCCTTCAGGATAGTCCGAGTTTAGGAATGTTTGCAACAAGATTTTAGAATCTTGCCACTTCTTTCCTTTTTTTTTTTTTTTTTTTTTTTTTTTCTCTATGTAACATCTGTAAAGAACAAGAAAAACCCACCCCATACAGTCAATTGAGACATGCAATAACTAAATATTAAAAGACCTGGTTCAGTATCTTCCATGTCCTCTGCAGGTCCCATCAGGTGGTCAGGGTGGTTTTGCCAGCTGAGTTTCAAGACAAGTCTGAGAAATGTCTCTTCTTTGGCTGAGCTCACACTGCCAGCTGACTGTCTGTGGAGCAGGTTGCAGCCCTCAGTGTGCTGCAGAACAAGAGTGCTAAGCCCCAGCTCTGGAGCAGGCAGGTGACAGTGTGCTCACCTGGAGGATGACTGAAATCTTTTCACATATTTTGTAGCTCAGGCTAGAATAGGCATCAGGTAGTTATTGATGCTCTTATCTTTGTCTTCCTGTTTGTCTGATGGCCCAGTCACTTCAGAGTAAAGGATCGTTGAGTCCAACTCCTGTCTCTATATTACATATACACTGTGTATATTTAAACATATTTGTATTTATTGGTATATATAAATACCCATATCCAAACATGCACACACTGCAAATAACATAAATAGATATTTTCACATTTAGTGTTTCCCATCCAAAAGGCAGCGGGACACCAATCAGTGGGTGTGCGCAGGGCACGTGGCTTGAACAGCACGCAGCCAATCAGCCACAAAATGTCGGCCATCATGAAATGGTGGCCTTCACAAAATGGCAGCTCCCAGTGTGTTGCAGGGAGGTACATGGCCAAGCCACATCCTCTGCTGGTCCCTCCAGGTGGTCAGGGTGGTTTCTGCCAGGTTTGTTTCAAGACTAGTCTGAAGAACATCTCTTCTTAGGCTAAGTCAATGTGGCCATCTGTGCTGTCCATGGAGCATGTTGCTGCCCTTGGTGTGCTGCAGAATGAGCGTGCTAAGCCCTCAGAGGATGCTTTGCTTCCAAGTGGCCTCTCTCCCTTGTGGCTGGCAGCGGGGAGGTCAGTGCTGGGAGCTCGAGGTAGTGCCTTTGGCAGCTCTGCTCTTCAGAGCCATCTGGGCTTCTGTTCCCCAGCAAAAGGAGCTTTGTTCCTTTCTCCCAGAAGTGTTGCAGGAGTTATGCATTGCAAGTGAGTACTTTTTCCTGCAAATGCCATGAAATCTTGGCAGCAGCAGCTGAACTTGATTCTCAGAGTATATGCAGTCCTTGCTGCTGTCAGCACCGTGGAGAAGAGCATTAGCAGGGCAAGGCAAGATCTGGCACAGGCTGTCATGGCACACGGCATTTTGGAGCTATATTCCGTGCTGACTCTTAGCCACAGTTTCACCTGATTGCCCCTTGCATTTTCTGCTTTATTGCTTAGTACAATACTGCACATGAGGAAGGGTAGGAAAGTGCTCACCTGATTGTTTTAAAAAGTGATGCTTGTTTTCATTTCCAGCAGGTGGTGCCACAGAGAGGAGTGTGCTAGGAAGAGAAATAATACTATGTACAAAGCAGGTGATGTACAATTGTGGTGGTTTTACCGTGTTGGGCAGCTAAACCCCACAACCGCTCTCTCACTCCCCCTCCTTTAGATAAGGAGGGGGAGAAGTAAAGCAAAGAACAACTCACGGGTTGAGATAAGGATAATTTAATTAAAGGGAAATAATTATAATAATTAAATAAAGACTACCATGAACTAAACAATGTAACTAAGGGGAAATAAAAGGGAAAGGGGAAAAAGGGAGGAAAACAAACAAACAAAATAAATGAAAGCTATATGGAAGTGCAGAGGAAAGAAATTACTCTCTACTTCCCACAAATGAGCGATGATTGACCACGTCCTTGAAGCAAGGCCTCAACGCACGCAGCCAGTGTTCGAGAGGAGGACCGACGTCTTCTCAACGAGAGCCCACCCCTCCCCTCTTCTTCCTGTTTCCACCTTTTATTGCTGAGTGTGACACCATATGGTATGGAATATCCCTTTGATTGGTTTAGGTCAGCTGCCCTAGTGATGTTTCTCTCCTCACTTTTTTGCCCACCCCCTAGGAGGGTTAGAGAAAGGCCCAATGCTGTGCCACTGCTGCTCAGCAGTAGACACAACACTGGTGTGATAACACTGCTGTTCCAGCTACAAGTACAGAGTACAGCACTGAATGGGCTGCTGCCGGGAAAGTTAACATTCCAGCCAGACCCAGTACAACAATGCCCTTGCTCACCACCCACTGACTAATGCCCAGCCTGTCCCCGAGCAGCAGTCCCTCTCCTACTCCAGCCCACTACCCCATATAATTGTTCAGCATGACAGCACATGATATGGGACATCCCTTTGGGTCAGCTGTCCTGACTGAATTCCTTCCCAGCTTCTTGTGTGCTCCCAGTCTCCTCGTTGGTGGGGTCCTATGAGAAGCTGAAAAGTCCTTGGCTTAGTGTAAGCACTGCTTTGTAAGCTAAAATGTCAGCATGCTATCAGCATTAACATGCTATCAGTATTATTAACATTAGCATTATATTAGTATTAGCATGCTATCGGCATTATTCTCATGCTAAATCCAAAACACAGCACCATACCAGCTACTAGGAGGACAATGAACCCTATCCTAGGTGAAACCAGGACAATACCAACCCCTTATTCCATACCATTTATGCTCAAGTCCCACACTTTCAAGTACTTTCCAATTAATCACCACTTTTCATATACGTATATGAAACGCCCACCGAGTTTGTTTAGTCTGTGAATGACTTTGGGCTTCATCTGTCACAACAATCTTTCAGCGCAGAAGAGATGGTGTGTGGTGTCGGATTGTCACATGCTGAAGCTTGTTGTGATTCCATCACACAGCTGTGCTTGTCCAGTTTTATCAAAATTCATTCATCATTATCTGGGTGACTGTTATTGTAATACCATGAACATGACATATAGCAATTATAGTAGTGATGGCCTACGGTATTATATAGTAATTAACATCATGGAATTCAAATCATGGGCTACTCTCACCCAACATTAAATCCATTTGAGGAATACAACAGACTTCCCCATTCTTCCACACTACCCACCAATACACCCAGGTCCTTGAGCAAACGCAGTCCCATGGATGGGCTTGCCTTTGCCTGAGCCAGGAATAGCCAAGACTGCCTAACCCTGAATGCTTTTTATGTGCACTACGGGGACTTTATTGCCTTCTACAGTATGTAGCAGGTTTGACTGGGGAGGTCTGGCTTGCTTGGCAGAACCCCTAGTGTTGACTAAGCAGGTGGCCTTTGCCAAATGTGTATCCCAGTTTTTGAATGTCCCAGTTCCCTCTACCTTCAGTGCGCTCTTTAACAGACCATTATATCCTTGATTTTCCTGGAAGCTGGTGCATGACAGGAGATGTGAAATATCCACTCAGTACTGCACTCTTTGGTCCAGGTGTCTATGAGGTTGTTTCAGAAATAAATCCATTGTCTGACTCAATTCTTCATGGGGTGACATGTCACCATAGGACTTGTTTTTCAAGTGTTCTGGGCAGTGGCATGGGGCACAGGGTGTATTTCCATCCATCTGGTGGTTGCTTCCACCATTGTATGCACATCGTGCTTGCCATTGCAGGTTTGAGAGAGCGTGACATAATCTATCTGCCAGAATTCCCCATAGTTAGATTTCATCCATTGTCCTCCTTACCTGAGAGGCTTTAAACATTTGGCTTGCTTGATTGCAGCATGTGTTTCACAATCCTGAATAACCTGTCCAGTACTGTGCATGGTCTGGAACACTGCTCAATCACAAGCCCAACTATATGTTTCGTCTCTTCCTTGATGGCCTGAGGTGTCATGGGCCCATGGATCTATAAATAATTCACCCTTCTGTTGCCAGTCCAGATTGACCACAGCCTCTTCAATCTTAGCAGCCTGATCCACCTGCTGGTTGTTTGGTGTTCTTCAGTTGCCCAATACCTGAGTATGTGAACATATATGTGGCATACTTTTACAACAAATTCTCTACCTGGGCAGCAATGTCTTGCCAAAATGCAGTAAGAAGCTTTCCTTCCTTCCTTCCTTCCTTCCTTCCTTCCTTCCTTCCTTCCTTCCTTCCTTCCTTCCTTCCTTCCTTCCTTCCTTCCTTCCTTCCTTCCTTCCTTCCTTCCTTCCTTCCTTCCTCCTTTCCTCCTTTCCTTCCTTCTTTCCTTCTTTCCTTCTGTCTTTCCTTCTTTCCTTCTTTTCATTTCCTTCCTTCTTTTCATTTCCTTCCTTCCTGCCTTCCTTCCTTCCTTCCTGCCTTCCTGCCTTCCTGCCTTCCTGCCTTCCCGCCTTCCATCTGTCATTTTCTCTCTTTCCTTCTGTCTTTAATTCTCCCTCTGTGTGATGCTGCACCCTGTGTTGCAACTGGCTATATGTGCAAATCCAAGCTTAGTGCCTGCTTTTCCAGACCACTTGATCCTTAGAATACACATTCCCCACTTACTCAGAGCTGCTTGGACTCTAGTGTAAGCACAGAGTTAAACAGGCTCCACAAAACCACTCTGTCACCACTATGTCCACATTGGAATGCTGTCATGAAGATATGTGCAATTACAGAGGACTACATGATGTTTTGTCTCCTCCCAAGGGTGCAGATATCAAGGGAGCAGATATCAACATGACAGCAAGAACCTCATCACCAATGTGCAGGACTGACCTCACCAAAACAATTACAGTTCAGGGCAGCTGTGATTGCTGTTCCTATAGCTGGTGAGCTGATCTTGATGCTCCTTATCATGCTGTCCTTGCGGATGCCCAAGAGTGAAAATAAGAGACTGCAAGACCAACTGCAGCAAATGCTCTCCTGTTTGCACTATAGTTTCCATGGAAATCATGCGAAAAAAGGGTAGGTGGCAAAATTGGACTTGGAATGCATGGTGCTTGTAACTGGTCATGAGAACTGCTGCATGACCTGTGATAAAATGAGACATTCAGACCTCAGCAATGATAAGATTCTTTTGCTAGTCCATCCACTGGGGAATGTAGAGCAGACATGGGAAGCTGGAATTTGTATGACCAATTATTTTTTAATCTGAGCTAAACTTACTCTCTGGACTCTTGAAGGCCTTTGGGTTCTGTTGGACAGGAGCACTTAATCTTGAAACAAAAACCCACAGATCATCTGAGAAACAAAGGAACTCTGCAAACAGAATCTTGGATATACTTGGATACTTCTGAAGTATTCCAAAAGTTGTCTCATTTGCACAGAGTAAAACACACTCAAATGTATTGTTTGCTTTAACGTTATGAAAGCAAAAATTAGAAGTTGTAAACACTGTCACCAGGGTTACCTGAACTGCAGGGAGCTGAGAATTGAATTATAATAAACTGTATGCAAGCTCCTATGTTTCCTGACTTATTGTAAAGATTTTTTAAATATATATATTTTGTCTGAAAAAAATAAATTTTTGGGTCCTGAGGGAAGAGAGGGCTGTCATGGGTGCAGGTGTACCCTGCTTAAGGGACTTCTCAAGCAGGTGGCTGGGCTGCAGTGAGAAATCAACAGCCTGAGGAGCTCCTGAGAGTCTCTGAAGGTGACAGATAGGAAGTGTCAACCTGCCCCTGCTGATACCCAGCAGCCCCCTCCTAAGTCCCTGCAAGGGGTAGTAGCTGACCCAGCTGATCATGTGCAGGACAGAGGGCTTGACCACTCACAAGAGAAATGGGGCTGGACCCTCATCTCAGCTCGAAGCAGAAAGAGACGTTTGCCCCCGACACCCATGGTTCCACCAACCCCCACGGTGTCCCTGGGTAATAGATTTGAGACTCTCAGGCAGGAAAAGGATGAGGTTGATGGTCTGGACAGTAGTTTGAACCTGGGAAGCAACCCTGCGAAGTGTGTCAGGACTGGGGGAAATACTGAGCATAGGGATCTGGGCCGGGCAGAGCACTGCATCACAACTAGTGCCACAAAAAAAGGATGGACAGTCTTAGTAATCAGAGATTCTTTGCTGAGGGCCACTGAGGCTCCCATTTGTCACCCAGATAACCTATCCAGAGAGGTGTGTGATGTCTTCCTGGGGCACATGTCAGAAATGTTAGGAAGGCTCTGCCACAGCTCATTAAACCAAAGGATTACTATCCTCTTGTTGTCATTCTGGTTGGATCCTGGGAAGCGCAACTAGAAAAATGAGGAATATTTAAAAGGACTTTTCATCCCTGGGAAGGTTGTTGAAGGGATCAGGAGTGCAGGTAGTGGTGTTCTCCTCTGTCCTCCCTCTGGGTGACTGGGACCCAGAGAGAAGAAGAACAGGACAGGTGAACGACTGGCTGAGAGGGTGGTGTCTTGACCAAGGATTTGGGTATTTTGATCTTGGGCAGCCCTTTGAGACGCTGGGTATGTGGGCTGCTGACTGACTTCAACTCAGAAAGTTGGGCACAAGTGTGCTGGGGAGCAAGCTCTCTGGGCTGATTACCAGGGCTTTAAGCTAGGTTTGATGGGGGAAAGGGAGGGGAGCTAAAAGTGACAGAGAAGGGCTGGGGGAAGTTGTCACTGCTGTCACTGTTGAAGATAGTAGGGAAAAACCTCTGAGCTGTCTCATAGGATTGTTGGAGAGCTCCTCAGAGAAGGTAATGATCTTGATACCTCATGGGTAAACAACCCAGCAGGCACGTGCAGTCCAAACGGTTCCTACAATGCGTTGAAGACAATTTTCTGACACAGGTAGTGGAGGAGCCAATGAGGCAGGGTGTGCTCCTGGACCTTGTCCTTACCAACAGGGATGGGCTTGTTAGGGATGTGAAGGTTGGGGGCAGCTTGGGATGCAGCAACCATGAGATGGTGGAGTTCAACATGGAACTTGGTGGAAGAAGTAAGGCTAAAAGAAGGATTGCTACCCTGGACTTTCAGAAAGCCAACTTCATCCTCTTCCAGGACCTGCTTGGGAGTATCTCATGGGCTAGGTTGCTAGAAGGCAAGGGTGCATGTGAGAGCTGGGCTACATTTAGGCAGCACTTCTTCAAAGCTCAGGATAGGTGCATCCCTAAGAGTAGGAAATCAGGGAAGGGGGGCAGGAAACGTGTGGATGAGTAAGAAGCTCATCAATAAGATCAAAAGGAAGAGGAAGGTTTATGTAACATGGAAAAAGGGCCTGTCCTCTTAGGAGGTGTATAGAAGTGTTGTCAGGGCCTGCAGGGATGCAACAAGGAAGGCTAAAGCCCACCTAGAGATGAGGCTTGCAAAAGAGATAAAATATAATAAGATTTTTTTTTTTTTTTTTTTTTTTTAAGTATGTAAACAGTAAAAGGAAGACTAAGGATAATGTGGGTCCCTCACTGAGGCAGAGGTACTGAATGCTTTCTTTGCTTCAGTCTTTGCTTCAAGGACTCCCCCTTGGGACTCCTCGACCCTGGAGGAAAGAGAAAGGGGCTGGGAAATGGAGGGTTCCCCCTGGATGACAAGAGAGTGGTTCGGGAGCGTCTGAGTGGGCTCAGTGCAGACAAATCCATGGGTCCCCATCGGATGCATCCATGTGTGCTACGGGAGTTGGCAGAGGTGATTGCCGAACCTCTCTCTATCATCTTTGAAAGGTCCTGGAGAACAGGAGATGTGCCTGAAGATTGGATGATAGCCAATGTCACTCTGGTCTTCAAGAAGGGCAAGAAGGAGGATCTGGGAAACTACAGGCCAGTCAGTCTCACCTCTGTCCCTGGAAAGGTGTTGGAACAGCTTGTTCTGGATGACATCTCCAAGCAATTGGAAGAGAAGAAGTTTATGAGGAGTAGTCAGCATGGATTCACCAAGGGAAAGTCATGTTTGACCAACCTTGTTACCTTCTATGATGGCATCACCAGCTGGGTAGATGAGGGGAGAGCAGTGGATGTCTTCTACTTTGGCTTTAGTAAGGCTTTTGATACTGTCTCCCTTGACATCCTGATAGCAAAGCTGAGAAAGCGAGGGATAGAGGAGTGGACAGTAAGGTGGGTCAAGAACTGGCTGAATGGCCAAGCTCAGAGGGCAGTGATTGGTGGTGCAGAGCCCATCTGGAGACCTGAGACTAGCGCTCTTCCCCAGGGGTCAGTGCTGGGTCTGGTCTTGTTCAACATCTTCATCAATGAACATGATGAGGGAATAGCGTCTGCCCTCAGCAAGTACACTGATGACACAAAGCTGGGAGTAGTGGCTGACATGCCAGAAGGCTGTGCTACAATTCAGTGAGACCTGGACTGGCTGGAAAGATGGGTAGGAAGAAACCAAATAAGGTTTAATAAGAGCAAGTATAGAGTCCTGCACTTGGGAAGGAACAACCGCATGTATCAATAAAGGCTGGGGTAGACCTGCTGAAGAGGAGCTCCTCTGAGGAGAAGGACCTGGGGGTGCTGGTGGATGACAGGCTGACCATGAGCCAGCAGTGTGCCCTCATGGCCAAGAAGGCAAATGGGAACCTGACATGCAATAAAAGGAGCATGGCCAGTAGGTAAAGGAAGGTGATCGACCCCCTCTACTCCGCCCTGGTCAGGCCTCACCTGAGGTAGAGTGTTCAGTTCAGGGCTCCCCAGTACAAAAAGTACACTCTTCTTCACAAGCTTTATTGAATACATCAGAAATTCTTAGCATTAGATATTTTATTTAATCCACATCGATGTTTTTGCAGATATACACATATTCAGCTCCTCTGTCTGCATAAATGCAAATATGCATATACGATTACAGGTAAGCAAATAAATGTGTACATGTATATAAAATAGTGTGTCTGTGTGGAAAACCACAGTGTATATCTACTTGTGTTTACGTTTATGTGTGGATATACTTACACGTGTCCGTAAACGCACACACTGCATGTATCGTAGATAGACATTTTCACTTTTAGCACTTCTTGGCTGAAAGGCAGCGGGCCACCAATCAGTGGGCGAGCGCAGGGCACGTGGCTTGAACAGCACGCAGCCAATCAGAGAGGCACGGTGAGAAGAGCACTCCCTCCCCACCACAAAATGTTGGCCCCCAGTGTGTTGCACGTGGAAGGACTTCCTGTTTCCATGGACTACCGCATAAACTAAACGCATTGGCCGGTTTCAGCTGCGGGACACAGGCTGTCATTGCACGCATCTGTTTTGGAGCCGCCTACAGTGCTGAGTCTTACCCAGAGATTCAGCCGTTTGCCCCTTTGCTTTTTCTGCTATATTGCTTAAAACGATTCTGCAAGGGTGCAGGGTTGTTTCTGTGTTTCTAGAAATGCAAATATGCATATACGATTACAGGTAAGCAAATAATTGTGTACATGTTTATAAAATAGTGTTTCTGTGTGGAAAACCACAGTGTATATCTACTCGTGTTTACGTTTATGTGTGGATATACTTACACGTGTCCGTACACGCACACACTGCATGTATCGTAGATAGACATTTTCACTTTTAGCGCTTCTTGGCTGAAAGGCAGCGGGCCACCAATCAGCGGGCGAGCGCAGGGCACGTGGCTTGAACAGCACGCAGCCAATCAGAGAGGCACGGTGAGAAGAGCGCTGCTCCCCCTCCAAAACATGTCGGCCCCCAGTGTGTTGCACGGGGAGGGATTTCTTGATTCCATGGACCACTGCATAAGCTAGATACATGGGCCGGTTTGGGCTGCCAGTCACAAGAGAAGGCGTAAGTGGGAGTTTTTTGTTTGTGTGAGACAGTGCGTCCCCGGCTGTTGTCAGCACTGTGGAGAAGAGCAGCAGCCTTGCAAGGCAAGATCTGAACAGGCTGTCATGGTACGCTTGTTTTCGGAGCCATAGAAACTGGTGGGTCTTAGCCACAGATTCAGCCCTTTGCCTCTTGCTTTTTCAACTTTACTGCTTAAAACACGACTGCAAAGGTGCAGTGTTGTTTCTGTGTTTCTAGAACTGCAAATATGCATATACAATTCCAGGTAAGTAAATAAATGTATACACGTTTATAAAATAGCGTGTCTGTGTAGAAAGCCATTGGGTATATTTTCTCCTATTTGTGTTTCTTTGTGGATATACATCTATTTATCTGTTCGCACAGACACTGCAAGTATCGTAGATAGGCATTTTCACATTTAGCGCTTCCCGGCCTTAATCAGCGAGCCACCAATCAGCGAGCGCGCGAAGGGCACGTGGTCAAATAGCATTCAGCCAATTAGAGGAGCATTGTGAGATGAGTGCTCCCTCCTCGCCACAAAATGTCGGCCATAACGAAATGGTGGCCATCACAAAATGTCGGCCCCCAGTGTGTTGCACGTGGAAGGACTTCCTGTTTCCATGGACCACCGCATAAACTAAACGCATTGGCCGGTTTCAGCTGCGGGACACAGGCTGTCATTGCACGCATCTGTTTTGGAGCCGCCTACAGTGCTGAGTCTTACCCAGACATTCAGCCGTTTGCCCCTTGCTTTTTCTGCTATATTGCTTAAAACGCTTCTGCAAGGGTGCAGGGTTGTTTCTGTGTTTCTAGAAATGCAAATATGCATATACGATTACAGGCAAGCAAATAAATGTGTACATGTATATAAAATAGTGTGTCTGTGTGGAAAACCACAGTGTATATCTACTCGTGTTTACGTTTATGTGTGGATATACTTACACGTGTCCGTACACGCACACACTGCATGTATCGTAGATAGACATTTTCACTTTTAGCGCTTCTTGGCTGAAAGGCAGCGGGCCACCAATCAGTGGGCGAGCGCAGGGCACGTGGCTTGAACAGCACGCAGCCAATCAGAGAGGCACGGTGAGAAGAGCGCTGTCTCCCCTCCAAAACATGTCGGCCCCCAGTGTGTTGCACGGGGAGGGATTTCTTGATTCCATGGACCACTGCATAAGCTAGATACATGGGCCGGTTTGGGCTGCCAGTCACAAGAGAAGGCGTAAGTGGGAGTTTTTTGTTTGTGTGAGACAGTGCGTCCCCGGCTGTTGTCAGCACTGTGGAGAAGAGCAGCAGCCTTGCAAGGCAAGATCTGAACAGGCTGTCATGGTACGCTTGTTTTCGGAGCCATAGAAACTGGTGGGTCTTAGCCACAGATTCAGCCCTTTGCCTCTTGCTTTTTCAACTTTACTGCTTAAAACACGACTGCAAAGGTGCAGTGTTGTTTCTGTGTTTCTAGAACTGCAAATATGCATATACAATTCCAGGTAAGTAAATAAATGTATACACGTTTATAAAATAGCGTGTCTGTGTAGAAAGCCATTGGGTATATTTTCTCCTATTTGTGTTTCTTTGTGGATATACATCTATTTATCTGTTCGCACAGACACTGCAAGTATCGTAGATAGGCATTTTCACATTTAGCGCTTCCCGGCCTTAATCAGCGAGCCACCAATCAGCGAGCGCGCGAAGGGCACGTGGTCAAATAGCATTCAGCCAATTAGAGGAGCATTGTGAGATGAGTGCTCCCTCCTCGCCACAAAATGTCGGCCATAACGAAATGGTGGCCATCACAAAATGTCGGCCCCCAGTGTGTTGCACGTGGAAGGACTTCCTGTTTCCATGGACCACCGCATAAACTAAACGCATTGGCCGGTTTCAGCTGCGGGACACAGGCTGTCATTGCACGCATCTGTTTTGGAGCCGCCTACAGTGCTGAGTCTTACCCAGACATTCAGCCGTTTGCCCCTTGCTTTTTCTGCTATATTGCTTAAAACGCTTCTGCAAGGGTGCAGGGTTGTTTCTGTGTTTCTAGAAATGCAAATATGCATATACGATTACAGGCAAGCAAATAAATGTGTACATGTTTATAAAATAGTGTTTCTGTGTGGAAAACCACAGTGTATATCTACTCGTGTTTACGTTTATGTGTGGATATACTTACACGTGTCCGTACACGCACACACTGCATGTATCGTAGATAGACATTTTTACTTTTAGCGCTTCTTGGCTGAAAGGCAGCGGGCCACCAATCAGTGGGCGAGCGCAGGGCACGTGGCTTGAACAGCACGCAGCCAATCAGAGAGGCACGGTGAGAAGAGCGCTGTCTCCCTTCCAAAACATGTCGGCCCCCAGTGTGTTGCACGGGGAGGGATTTCTTGATTCCATGGACCACTGCATAAGCTAGATACATGGGCCGGTTTGGGCTGCCAGTCACAAGAGAAGGCGTAAGTGGGAGTTTTTTGTTTGTGTGAGACAGTGCGTCCCCGGCTGTTGTCAGCACTGTGGAGAAGAGCAGCAGCCTTGCAAGGCAAGATCTGAACAGGCTGTCATGGTACGCTTGTTTTCGGAGCCATAGAAACTGGTGGGTCTTAGCCACAGATTCAGCCCTTTGCCTCTTGCTTTTTCAACTTTACTGCTTAAAACACGACTGCAAAGGTGCAGTGTTGTTTCTGTGTTTCTAGAACTGCAAATATGCATATACAATTCCAGGTAAGTAAATAAATGTATACACGTTTATAAAATAGCGTGTCTGTGTAGAAAGCCATTGGGTATATTTTCTCCTATTTGTGTTTCTTTGTGGATATACATCTATTTATCTGTTCGCACAGACACTGCAAGTATCGTAGATAGGCATTTTCACATTTAGCGCTTCCCGGCCTTAATCAGCGAGCCACCAATCAGCGAGCGCGCGAAGGGCACGTGGTCAAATAGCATTCAGCCAATTAGAGGAGCATTGTGAGATGAGTGCTCCCTCCTCGCCACAAAATGTCGGCCATAACGAAATGGTGGCCATCACAAAATGTCGGCCCCCAGTGTGTTGCACGTGGAAGGACTTCCTGTTTCCATGGACCACCGCATAAACTAAACGCATTGGCCGGTTTCAGCTGCGGGACACAGGCTGTCATTGCACGCATCTGTTTTGGAGCCGCCTACAGTGCTGAGTCTTACCCAGACATTCAGCCGTTTGCCCCTTGCTTTTTCTGCTATATTGCTTAAAACGCTTCTGCAAGGGTGCAGGGTTGTTTCTGTGTTTCTAGAAATGCAAATATGCATATACGATTACAGGCAAGCAAATAAATGTGTACATGTATATAAAATAGTGTTTCTGTGTGGAAAACCACAGTGTATATCTACTCGTGTTTACGTTTATGTGTGGATATACTTACACGTGTCCGTACACGCACACACTGCATGTATCGTAGATAGACATTTTCACTTTTAGCGCTTCTTGGCTGAAAGGCAGCGGGCCACCAATCAGTGGGCGAGCGCAGGGCACGTGGCTTGAACAGCACGCAGCCAATCAGAGAGGCACGGTGAGAAGAGCACTCCCTCCCCACCACAACATGTCGGCCCCCAGTGTGTTGCACGTGGAAGGACTTCCTGTTTCCATGGACTACCGCATAAACTAAACGCATTGGCCGGTTTCAGCTGCGGGACACAGGCTGTCATTGCACGCATCTGTTTTGGAGCCGCCTACAGTGCTGAGTCTTACCCAGACATTCAGCCGTTTGCCCCTTTGCTTTTTCTGCTATATTGCTTAAAACGATTCTGCAAGGGTGCAGGGTTGTTTCTGTGTTTCTAGAAATGCAAATATGCATATACGATTACAGGCAAGCAAATAAATGTGTACATGTATATAAAATAGTGTGTCTGTGTGGAAAACCACAGTGTATATCTACTCGTGTTTACGTTTATGTGTGGATATACTTACACGTGTCCGTACACGCACACACTGCATGTATCGTAGATAGACATTTTCACTTTTAGCGCTTCTTGGCTGAAAGGCAGCGGGCCACCAATCAGTGGGCGAGCGCAGGGCACGTGGCTTGAACAGCACGCAGCCAATCAGAGAGGCACGGTGAGAAGAGCACTCCCTCCCCACCACAACATGTCGGCCCCCAGTGTGTTGCACGTGGAAGGACTTCCTGTTTCCATGGACTACCGCATAAACTAAACGCATTGGCCGGTTTCAGCTGCGGGACACAGGCTGTCATTGCACGCATCTGTTTTGGAGCCGCCTACAGTGCTGAGTCTTACCCAGACATTCAGCCGTTTGCCCCTTTGCTTTTTCTGCTATATTGCTTAAAACGATTCTGCAAGGGTGCAGGGTTGTTTCTGTGTTTCTAGAAATGCAAATATGCATATACGATTACAGGTAAGCAAATAATTGTGTACATGTTTATAAAATAGTGTTTCTGTGTGGAAAACCACAGTGTATATCTACTCGTGTTTACGTTTATGTGTGGATATACTTACACGTGTCCGTACACGCACACACTGCATGTATCGTAGATAGACATTTTCACTTTTAGCGCTTCTTGGCTGAAAGGCAGCAGGCCACCAATCAGTGGGCGAGCGCAGGGCACGTGGCTTGAACAGCACGCAGCCAATCAGAGAGGCACGATGAGAAGAGCGCTGTCTCCCTTCCAAAACATGTCGGCCCCCAGTGTGTTGCACGGGGAGGGATTTCTTGATTCCATGGACCACTGCATAAGCTAGATACATGGGCCGGTTTGGGCTGCCAGTCACAAGAGAAGGCGTAAGTGGGAGTTTTTTGTTTGTGTGAGACAGTGCGTCCCCGGCTGTTGTCAGCACTGTGGAGAAGAGCAGCAGCCTTGCAAGGCAAGATCTGAACAGGCTGTCATGGTACGCTTGTTTTCGGAGCCATAGAAACTGGTGGGTCTTAGCCACAGATTCAGCCCTTTGCCTCTTGCTTTTTCAACTTTACTGCTTAAAACACGACTGCAAAGGTGCAGTGTTGTTTCTGTGTTTCTAGAACTGCAAATATGCATATACAATTCCAGGTAAGTAAATAAATGTATACACGTTTATAAAATAGCGTGTCTGTGTAGAAAGCCATTGGGTATATTTTCTCCTATTTGTGTTTCTTTGTGGATATACATCTATTTATCTGTTCGCACAGACACTGCAAGTATCGTAGATAGGCATTTTCACATTTAGCGCTTCCCGGCCTTAATCAGCGAGCCACCAATCAGCGAGCGCGCGAAGGGCACGTGGTCAAATAGCATTCAGCCAATTAGAGGAGCATTGTGAGATGAGTGCTCCCTCCTCGCCACAAAATGTCGGCCATAACGAAATGGTGGCCATCACAAAATGTCGGCCCCCAGTGTGTTGCACGTGGAAGGACTTCCTGTTTCCATGGACCACCGCATAAACTAAACGCATTGGCCGGTTTCAGCTGCGGGACACAGGCTGTCATTGCACGCATCTGTTTTGGAGCCGCCTACAGTGCTGAGTCTTACCCAGACATTCAGCCGTTTGCCCCTTGCTTTTTCTGCTATATTGCTTAAAACGCTTCTGCAAGGGTGCAGGGTTGTTTCTGTGTTTCTAGAAATGCAAATATGCATATACGATTACAGGCAAGCAAATAAATGTGTACATGTATATAAAATAGTGTGTCTGTGTGGAAAACCACAGTGTATATCTACTCGTGTTTACGTTTATGTGTGGATATACTTACACGTGTCCGTACACGCACACACTGCATGTATCGTAGATAGACATTTTCACTTTTAGCGCTTCTTGGCTGAAAGGCAGCGGACCACCAATCAGTGGGCGAGCGCAGGGCACGTGGCTTGAACAGCACGCAGCCAATCAGAGAGGCACGGTGAGAAGAGCACTCCCTCCCCACCACAACATGTCGGCCCCCAGTGTGTTGCACGTGGAAGGACTTCCTGTTTCCATGGACTACCGCATAAACTAAACGCATTGGCCGGTTTCAGCTGCGGGACACAGGCTGTCATTGCACGCATCTGTTTTGGAGCCGCCTACAGTGCTGAGTCTTACCCAGAGATTCAGCCGTTTGCCCCTTTGCTTTTTCTGCTATATTGCTTAAAACGATTCTGCAAGGGTGCAGGGTTGTTTCTGTGTTTCTAGAAATGCAAATATGCATATACGATTACAGGTAAGCAAATAATTGTGTACATGTTTATAAAATAGTGTTTCTGTGTGGAAAACCACAGTGTATATCTACTCGTGTTTACGTTTATGTGTGGATATACTTACACGTGTCCGTACACGCACACACTGCATGTATCGTAGATAGACATTTTCACTTTTAGCGCTTCTTGGCTGAAAGGCAGCGGGCCACCAATCAGTGGGCGAGCGCAGGGCACGTGGCTTGAACAGCACGCAGCCAATCAGAGAGGCACGATGAGAAGAGCGCTGTCTCCCTTCCAAAACATGTCGGCCCCCAGTGTGTTGCACGGGGAGGGATTTCTTGATTCCATGGACCACTGCATAAGCTAGATACATGGGCCGGTTTGGGCTGCCAGTCACAAGAGAAGGCGTAAGTGGGAGTTTTTTGTTTGTGTGAGACAGTGCGTCCCCGGCTGTTGTCAGCACTGTGGAGAAGAGCAGCAGCCTTGCAAGGCAAGATCTGAACAGGCTGTCATGGTACGCTTGTTTTCGGAGCCATAGAAACTGGTGGGTCTTAGCCACAGATTCAGCCCTTTGCCTCTTGCTTTTTCAACTTTACTGCTTAAAACACGACTGCAAAGGTGCAGTGTTGTTTCTGTGTTTCTAGAACTGCAAATATGCATATACAATTCCAGGTAAGTAAATAAATGTATACACGTTTATAAAATAGCGTGTCTGTGTAGAAAGCCATTGGGTATATTTTCTCCTATTTGTGTTTCTTTGTGGATATACATCTATTTATCTGTTCGCACAGACACTGCAAGTATCGTAGATAGGCATTTTCACATTTAGCGCTTCCCGGCCTTAATCAGCGAGCCACCAATCAGCGAGCGCGCGAAGGGCACGTGGTCAAATAGCATTCAGCCAATTAGAGGAGCATTGTGAGATGAGTGCTCCCTCCTCGCCACAAAATGTCGGCCATAACGAAATGGTGGCCATCACAAAATGTCGGCCCCCAGTGTGTTGCACGTGGAAGGACTTCCTGTTTCCATGGACCACCGCATAAACTAAACGCATTGGCCGGTTTCAGCTGCGGGACACAGGCTGTCATTGCACGCATCTGTTTTGGAGCCGCCTACAGTGCTGAGTCTTACCCAGACATTCAGCCGTTTGCCCCTTGCTTTTTCTGCTATATTGCTTAAAACGCTTCTGCAAGGGTGCAGGGTTGTTTCTGTGTTTCTAGAAATGCAAATATGCATATACGATTACAGGCAAGCAAATAAATGTGTACATGTATATAAAATAGTGTGTCTGTGTGGAAAACCACAGTGTATATCTACTCGTGTTTACGTTTATGTGTGGATATACTTACACGTGTCCGTACACGCACACACTGCATGTATCGTAGATAGACATTTTCACTTTTAGCGCTTCTTGGCTGAAAGGCAGCGGGCCACCAATCAGTGGGCGAGCGCAGGGCACGTGGCTTGAACAGCACGCAGCCAATCAGAGAGGCACGGTGAGAAGAGCACTCCCTCCCCACCACAACATGTCGGCCCCCAGTGTGTTGCACGTGGAAGGACTTCCTGTTTCCATGGACTACCGCATAAACTAAACGCATTGGCCGGTTTCAGCTGCGGGACACAGGCTGTCATTGCACGCATCTGTTTTGGAGCCGCCTACAGTGCTGAGTCTTACCCAGAGATTCAGCCGTTTGCCCCTTTGCTTTTTCTGCTATATTGCTTAAAACGATTCTGCAAGGGTGCAGGGTTGTTTCTGTGTTTCTAGAAATGCAAATATGCATATACGATTACAGGTAAGCAAATAATTGTGTACATGTTTATAAAATAGTGTTTCTGTGTGGAAAACCACAGTGTATATCTACTCGTGTTTACGTTTATGTGTGGATATACTTACACGTGTCCGTACACGCACACACTGCATGTATCGTAGATAGACATTTTCACTTTTAGCGCTTCTTGGCTGAAAGGCAGCGGACCACCAATCAGTGGGCGAGCGCAGGGCACGTGGCTTGAACAGCACGCAGCCAATCAGAGAGGCACGGTGAGAAGAGCGCTGTCTCCCTTCCAAAACATGTCGGCCCCCAGTGTGTTGCACGGGGAGGGATTTCTTGATTCCATGGACCACTGCATAAGCTAGATACATGGGCCGGTTTGGGCTGCCAGTCACAAGAGAAGGCGTAAGTGGGAGTTTTTTGTTTGTGTGAGACAGTGCGTCCCCGGCTGTTGTCAGCACTGTGGAGAAGAGCAGCAGCCTTGCAAGGCAAGATCTGAACAGGCTGTCATGGTACGCTTGTTTTCGGAGCCATAGAAACTGGTGGGTCTTAGCCACAGATTCAGCCCTTTGCCTCTTGCTTTTTCAACTTTACTGCTTAAAACACGACTGCAAAGGTGCAGTGTTGTTTCTGTGTTTCTAGAACTGCAAATATGCATATACAATTCCAGGTAAGTAAATAAATGTATACACGTTTATAAAATAGCGTGTCTGTGTAGAAAGCCATTGGGTATATTTTCTCCTATTTGTGTTTCTTTGTGGATATACATCTATTTATCTGTTCGCACAGACACTGCAAGTATCGTAGATAGGCATTTTCACATTTAGCGCTTCCCGGCCTTAATCAGCGAGCCACCAATCAGCGAGCGCGCGAAGGGCACGTGGTCAAATAGCATTCAGCCAATTAGAGGAGCATTGTGAGATGAGTGCTCCCTCCTCGCCACAAAATGTCGGCCATAACGAAATGGTGGCCATCACAAAATGTCGGCCCCCAGTGTGTTGCACGTGGAAGGACTTCCTGTTTCCATGGACCACCGCATAAACTAAACGCATTGGCCGGTTTCAGCTGCGGGACACAGGCTGTCATTGCACGCATCTGTTTTGGAGCCGCCTACAGTGCTGAGTCTTACCCAGACATTCAGCCGTTTGCCCCTTGCTTTTTCTGCTATATTGCTTAAAACGCTTCTGCAAGGGTGCAGGGTTGTTTCTGTGTTTCTAGAAATGCAAATATGCATATACGATTACAGGCAAGCAAATAAATGTGTACATGTATATAAAATAGTGTGTCTGTGTGGAAAACCACAGTGTATATCTACTCGTGTTTACGTTTATGTGTGGATATACTTACACGTGTCCGTACACGCACACACTGCATGTATCGTAGATAGACATTTTCACTTTTAGCGCTTCTTGGCTGAAAGGCAGCGGGCCACCAATCAGTGGGCGAGCGCAGGGCACGTGGCTTGAACAGCACGCAGCCAATCAGAGAGGCACGGTGAGAAGAGCACTCCCTCCCCACCACAACATGTCGGCCCCCAGTGTGTTGCACGTGGAAGGACTTCCTGTTTCCATGGACTACCGCATAAACTAAACGCATTGGCCGGTTTCAGCTGCGGGACACAGGCTGTCATTGCACGCATCTGTTTTGGAGCCGCCTACAGTGCTGAGTCTTACCCAGAGATTCAGCCGTTTGCCCCTTTGCTTTTTCTGCTATATTGCTTAAAACGATTCTGCAAGGGTGCAGGGTTGTTTCTGTGTTTCTAGAAATGCAAATATGCATATACGATTACAGGTAAGCAAATAATTGTGTACATGTTTATAAAATAGTGTTTCTGTGTGGAAAACCACAGTGTATATCTACTCGTGTTTACGTTTATGTGTGGATATACTTACACGTGTCTGTACACGCACACACTGCATGTATCGTAGATAGACATTTTCACTTTTAGCGCTTCTTGGCTGAAAGGCAGCGGACCACCAATCAGTGGGCGAGCGCAGGGCACGTGGCTTGAACAGCACGCAGCCAATCAGAGAGGCACGGTGAGAAGAGCGCTGTCTCCCTTCCAAAACATGTCGGCCCCCAGTGTGTTGCACGGGGAGGGATTTCTTGATTCCATGGACCACTGCATAAGCTAGATACATGGGCCGGTTTGGGCTGCCAGTCACAAGAGAAGGCGTAAGTGGGAGTTTTTTGTTTGTGTGAGACAGTGCGTCCCCGGCTGTTGTCAGCACTGTGGAGAAGAGCAGCAGCCTTGCAAGGCAAGATCTGAACAGGCTGTCATGGTACGCTTGTTTTCGGAGCCATAGAAACTGGTGGGTCTTAGCCACAGATTCAGCCCTTTGCCTCTTGCTTTTTCAACTTTACTGCTTAAAACACGACTGCAAAGGTGCAGTGTTGTTTCTGTGTTTCTAGAACTGCAAATATGCATATACAATTCCAGGTAAGTAAATAAATGTATACACGTTTATAAAATAGCGTGTCTGTGTAGAAAGCCATTGGGTATATTTTCTCCTATTTGTGTTTCTTTGTGGATATACATCTATTTATCTGTTCGCACAGACACTGCAAGTATCGTAGATAGGCATTTTCACATTTAGCGCTTCCCGGCCTTAATCAGCGAGCCACCAATCAGCGAGCGCGCGAAGGGCACGTGGTCAAATAGCATTCAGCCAATTAGAGGAGCATTGTGAGATGAGTGCTCCCTCCTCGCCACAAAATGTCGGCCATAACGAAATGGTGGCCATCACAAAATGTCGGCCCCCAGTGTGTTGCACGTGGAAGGACTTCCTGTTTCCATGGACCACCGCATAAACTAAACGCATTGGCCGGTTTCAGCTGCGGGACACAGGCTGTCATTGCACGCATCTGTTTTGGAGCCGCCTACAGTGCTGAGTCTTACCCAGACATTCAGCCGTTTGCCCCTTGCTTTTTCTGCTATATTGCTTAAAACGCTTCTGCAAGGGTGCAGGGTTGTTTCTGTGTTTCTAGAAATGCAAATATGCATATACGATTACAGGCAAGCAAATAAATGTGTACATGTATATAAAATAGTGTGTCTGTGTGGAAAACCACAGTGTATATCTACTCGTGTTTACGTTTATGTGTGGATATACTTACACGTGTCCGTACACGCACACACTGCATGTATCGTAGATAGACATTTTCACTTTTAGCGCTTCTTGGCTGAAAGGCAGCGGGCCACCAATCAGTGGGCGAGCGCAGGGCACGTGGCTTGAACAGCACGCAGCCAATCAGAGAGGCACGGTGAGAAGAGCACTCCCTCCCCACCACAACATGTCGGCCCCCAGTGTGTTGCACGTGGAAGGACTTCCTGTTTCCATGGACTACCGCATAAACTAAACGCATTGGCCGGTTTCAGCTGCGGGACACAGGCTGTCATTGCACGCATCTGTTTTGGAGCCGCCTACAGTGCTGAGTCTTACCCAGACATTCAGCCGTTTGCCCCTTTGCTTTTTCTGCTATATTGCTTAAAACGATTCTGCAAGGGTGCAGGGTTGTTTCTGTGTTTCTAGAAATGCAAATATGCATATACGATTACAGGTAAGCAAATAATTGTGTACATGTTTATAAAATAGTGTTTCTGTGTGGAAAACCACAGTGTATATCTACTCGTGTTTACGTTTATGTGTGGATATACTTACACGTGTCCGTACACGCACACACTGCATGTATCGTAGATAGACATTTTCACTTTTAGCGCTTCTTGGCTGAAAGGCAGCGGGCCACCAATCAGTGGGCGAGCGCAGGGCACGTGGCTTGAACAGCACGCAGCCAATCAGAGAGGCACGGTGAGAAGAGCGCTGTCTCCCTTCCAAAACATGTCGGCCCCCAGTGTGTTGCACGGGGAGGGATTTCTTGATTCCATGGACCACTGCATAAGCTAGATACATGGGCCGGTTTGGGCTGCCAGTCACAAGAGAAGGCGTAAGTGGGAGTTTTTTGTTTGTGTGAGACAGTGCGTCCCCGGCTGTTGTCAGCACTGTGGAGAAGAGCAGCAGCCTTGCAAGGCAAGATCTGAACAGGCTGTCATGGTACGCTTGTTTTCGGAGCCATAGAAACTGGTGGGTCTTAGCCACAGATTCAGCCCTTTGCCTCTTGCTTTTTCAACTTTACTGCTTAAAACACGACTGCAAAGGTGCAGTGTTGTTTCTGTGTTTCTAGAACTGCAAATATGCATATACAATTCCAGGTAAGTAAATAAATGTATACACGTTTATAAAATAGCGTGTCTGTGTAGAAAGCCATTGGGTATATTTTCTCCTATTTGTGTTTCTTTGTGGATATACATCTATTTATCTGTTCGCACAGACACTGCAAGTATCGTAGATAGGCATTTTCACATTTAGCGCTTCCCGGCCTTAATCAGCGAGCCACCAATCAGCGAGCGCGCGAAGGGCACGTGGTCAAATAGCATTCAGCCAATTAGAGGAGCATTGTGAGATGAGTGCTCCCTCCTCGCCACAAAATGTCGGCCATAACGAAATGGTGGCCATCACAAAATGTCGGCCCCCAGTGTGTTGCACGTGGAAGGACTTCCTGTTTCCATGGACCACCGCATAAACTAAACGCATTGGCCGGTTTCAGCTGCGGGACACAGGCTGTCATTGCACGCATCTGTTTTGGAGCCGCCTACAGTGCTGAGTCTTACCCAGACATTCAGCCGTTTGCCCCTTGCTTTTTCTGCTATATTGCTTAAAACGCTTCTGCAAGGGTGCAGGGTTGTTTCTGTGTTTCTAGAAATGCAAATATGCATATACGATTACAGGCAAGCAAATAAATGTGTACATGTATATAAAATAGTGTGTCTGTGTGGAAAACCACAGTGTATATCTACTCGTGTTTACGTTTATGTGTGGATATACTTACACGTGTCCGTACACGCACACACTGCATGTATCGTAGATAGACATTTTCACTTTTAGCGCTTCTTGGCTGAAAGGCAGCGGGCCACCAATCAGTGGGCGAGCGCAGGGCACGTGGCTTGAACAGCACGCAGCCAATCAGAGAGGCACGGTGAGAAGAGCACTCCCTCCCCACCACAACATGTCGGCCCCCAGTGTGTTGCACGTGGAAGGACTTCCTGTTTCCATGGACTACCGCATAAACTAAACGCATTGGCCGGTTTCAGCTGCGGGACACAGGCTGTCATTGCACGCATCTGTTTTGGAGCCGCCTACAGTGCTGAGTCTTACCCAGAGATTCAGCCGTTTGCCCCTTTGCTTTTTCTGCTATATTGCTTAAAACGATTCTGCAAGGGTGCAGGGTTGTTTCTGTGTTTCTAGAAATGCAAATATGCATATACGATTACAGGTAAGCAAATAATTGTGTACATGTTTATAAAATAGTGTTTCTGTGTGGAAAACCACAGTGTATATCTACTCGTGTTTACGTTTATGTGTGGATATACTTACACGTGTCTGTACACGCACACACTGCATGTATCGTAGATAGACATTTTCACTTTTAGCGCTTCTTGGCTGAAAGGCAGCGGACCACCAATCAGTGGGCGAGCGCAGGGCACGTGGCTTGAACAGCACGCAGCCAATCAGAGAGGCACGGTGAGAAGAGCGCTGTCTCCCTTCCAAAACATGTCGGCCCCCAGTGTGTTGCACGGGGAGGGATTTCTTGATTCCATGGACCACTGCATAAGCTAGATACATGGGCCGGTTTGGGCTGCCAGTCACAAGAGAAGGCGTAAGTGGGAGTTTTTTGTTTGTGTGAGACAGTGCGTCCCCGGCTGTTGTCAGCACTGTGGAGAAGAGCAGCAGCCTTGCAAGGCAAGATCTGAACAGGCTGTCATGGTACGCTTGTTTTCGGAGCCATAGAAACTGGTGGGTCTTAGCCACAGATTCAGCCCTTTGCCTCTTGCTTTTTCAACTTTACTGCTTAAAACACGACTGCAAAGGTGCAGTGTTGTTTCTGTGTTTCTAGAACTGCAAATATGCATATACAATTCCAGGTAAGTAAATAAATGTATACACGTTTATAAAATAGCGTGTCTGTGTAGAAAGCCATTGGGTATATTTTCTCCTATTTGTGTTTCTTTGTGGATATACATCTATTTATCTGTTCGCACAGACACTGCAAGTATCGTAGATAGGCATTTTCACATTTAGCGCTTCCCGGCCTTAATCAGCGAGCCACCAATCAGCGAGCGCGCGAAGGGCACGTGGTCAAATAGCATTCAGCCAATTAGAGGAGCATTGTGAGATGAGTGCTCCCTCCTCGCCACAAAATGTCGGCCATAACGAAATGGTGGCCATCACAAAATGTCGGCCCCCAGTGTGTTGCACGTGGAAGGACTTCCTGTTTCCATGGACCACCGCATAAACTAAACGCATTGGCCGGTTTCAGCTGCGGGACACAGGCTGTCATTGCACGCATCTGTTTTGGAGCCGCCTACAGTGCTGAGTCTTACCCAGACATTCAGCCGTTTGCCCCTTGCTTTTTCTGCTATATTGCTTAAAACGCTTCTGCAAGGGTGCAGGGTTGTTTCTGTGTTTCTAGAAATGCAAATATGCATATACGATTACAGGCAAGCAAATAAATGTGTACATGTATATAAAATAGTGTGTCTGTGTGGAAAACCACAGTGTATATCTACTCGTGTTTACGTTTATGTGTGGATATACTTACACGTGTCCGTACACGCACACACTGCATGTATCGTAGATAGACATTTTCACTTTTAGCGCTTCTTGGCTGAAAGGCAGCGGGCCACCAATCAGTGGGCGAGCGCAGGGCACGTGGCTTGAACAGCACGCAGCCAATCAGAGAGGCACGGTGAGAAGAGCACTCCCTCCCCACCACAACATGTCGGCCCCCAGTGTGTTGCACGTGGAAGGACTTCCTGTTTCCATGGACTACCGCATAAACTAAACGCATTGGCCGGTTTCAGCTGCGGGACACAGGCTGTCATTGCACGCATCTGTTTTGGAGCCGCCTACAGTGCTGAGTATTACCCAGACATTCAGCCGTTTGCCCCTTTGCTTTTTCTGCTATATTGCTTAAAACGATTCTGCAAGGGTGCAGGGTTGTTTCTGTGTTTCTAGAAATGCAAATATGCATATACGATTACAGGTAAGCAAATAATTGTGTACATGTTTATAAAATAGTGTTTCTGTGTGGAAAACCACAGTGTATATCTACTCGTGTTTACGTTTATGTGTGGATATACTTACACGTGTCCGTACACGCACACACTGCATGTATCGTAGATAGACATTTTCACTTTTAGCGCTTCTTGGCTGAAAGGCAGCGGGCCACCAATCAGTGGGCGAGCGCAGGGCACGTGGCTTGAACAGCACGCAGCCAATCAGAGAGGCACGGTGAGAAGAGCGCTGTCTCCCTTCCAAAACATGTCGGCCCCCAGTGTGTTGCACGGGGAGGGATTTCTTGATTCCATGGACCACTGCATAAGCTAGATACATGGGCCGGTTTGGGCTGCCAGTCACAAGAGAAGGCGTAAGTGGGAGTTTTTTGTTTGTGTGAGACAGTGCGTCCCCGGCTGTTGTCAGCACTGTGGAGAAGAGCAGCAGCCTTGCAAGGCAAGATCTGAACAGGCTGTCATGGTACGCTTGTTTTCGGAGCCATAGAAACTGGTGGGTCTTAGCCACAGATTCAGCCCTTTGCCTCTTGCTTTTTCAACTTTACTGCTTAAAACACGACTGCAAAGGTGCAGTGTTGTTTCTGTGTTTCTAGAACTGCAAATATGCATATACAATTCCAGGTAAGTAAATAAATGTATACACGTTTATAAAATAGCGTGTCTGTGTAGAAAGCCATTGGGTATATTTTCTCCTATTTGTGTTTCTTTGTGGATATACATCTATTTATCTGTTCGCACAGACACTGCAAGTATCGTAGATAGGCATTTTCACATTTAGCGCTTCCCGGCCTTAATCAGCGAGCCACCAATCAGCGAGCGCGCGAAGGGCACGTGGTCAAATAGCATTCAGCCAATTAGAGGAGCATTGTGAGATGAGTGCTCCCTCCTCGCCACAAAATGTCGGCCATAACGAAATGGTGGCCATCACAAAATGTCGGCCCCCAGTGTGTTGCACGTGGAAGGACTTCCTGTTTCCATGGACCACCGCATAAACTAAACGCATTGGCCGGTTTCAGCTGCGGGACACAGGCTGTCATTGCACGCATCTGTTTTGGAGCCGCCTACAGTGCTGAGTCTTACCCAGACATTCAGCCGTTTGCCCCTTGCTTTTTCTGCTATATTGCTTAAAACGCTTCTGCAAGGGTGCAGGGTTGTTTCTGTGTTTCTAGAAATGCAAATATGCATATACGATTACAGGCAAGCAAATAAATGTGTACATGTATATAAAATAGTGTGTCTGTGTGGAAAACCACAGTGTATATCTACTCGTGTTTACGTTTATGTGTGGATATACTTACACGTGTCCGTACACGCACACACTGCATGTATCGTAGATAGACATTTTCACTTTTAGCGCTTCTTGGCTGAAAGGCAGCGGGCCACCAATCAGTGGGCGAGCGCAGGGCACGTGGCTTGAACAGCACGCAGCCAATCAGAGAGGCACGGTGAGAAGAGCACTCCCTCCCCACCACAACATGTCGGCCCCCAGTGTGTTGCACGTGGAAGGACTTCCTGTTTCCATGGACTACCGCATAAACTAAACGCATTGGCCGGTTTCAGCTGCGGGACACAGGCTGTCATTGCACGCATCTGTTTTGGAGCCGCCTACAGTGCTGAGTCTTACCCAGACATTCAGCCGTTTGCCCCTTTGCTTTTTCTGCTATATTGCTTAAAACGATTCTGCAAGGGTGCAGGGTTGTTTCTGTGTTTCTAGAAATGCAAATATGCATATACGATTACAGGTAAGCAAATAATTGTGTACATGTTTATAAAATAGTGTTTCTGTGTGGAAAACCACAGTGTATATCTACTCGTGTTTACGTTTATGTGTGGATATACTTACACGTGTCTGTACACGCACACACTGCATGTATCGTAGATAGACATTTTCACTTTTAGCGCTTCTTGGCTGAAAGGCAGCGGACCACCAATCAGTGGGCGAGCGCAGGGCACGTGGCTTGAACAGCACGCAGCCAATCAGAGAGGCACGGTGAGAAGAGCGCTGTCTCCCTTCCAAAACATGTCGGCCCCCAGTGTGTTGCACGGGGAGGGATTTCTTGATTCCATGGACCACTGCATAAGCTAGATACATGGGCCGGTTTGGGCTGCCAGTCACAAGAGAAGGCGTAAGTGGGAGTTTTTTGTTTGTGTGAGACAGTGCGTCCCCGGCTGTTGTCAGCACTGTGGAGAAGAGCAGCAGCCTTGCAAGGCAAGATCTGAACAGGCTGTCATGGTACGCTTGTTTTCGGAGCCATAGAAACTGGTGGGTCTTAGCCACAGATTCAGCCCTTTGCCTCTTGCTTTTTCAACTTTACTGCTTAAAACACGACTGCAAAGGTGCAGTGTTGTTTCTGTGTTTCTAGAACTGCAAATATGCATATACAATTCCAGGTAAGTAAATAAATGTATACACGTTTATAAAATAGCGTGTCTGTGTAGAAAGCCATTGGGTATATTTTCTCCTATTTGTGTTTCTTTGTGGATATACATCTATTTATCTGTTCGCACAGACACTGCAAGTATCGTAGATAGGCATTTTCACATTTAGCGCTTCCCGGCCTTAATCAGCGAGCCACCAATCAGCGAGCGCGCGAAGGGCACGTGGTCAAATAGCATTCAGCCAATTAGAGGAGCATTGTGAGATGAGTGCTCCCTCCTCGCCACAAAATGTCGGCCATAACGAAATGGTGGCCATCACAAAATGTCGGCCCCCAGTGTGTTGCACGTGGAAGGACTTCCTGTTTCCATGGACCACCGCATAAACTAAACGCATTGGCCGGTTTCAGCTGCGGGACACAGGCTGTCATTGCACGCATCTGTTTTGGAGCCGCCTACAGTGCTGAGTCTTACCCAGACATTCAGCCGTTTGCCCCTTGCTTTTTCTGCTATATTGCTTAAAACGCTTCTGCAAGGGTGCAGGGTTGTTTCTGTGTTTCTAGAAATGCAAATATGCATATACGATTACAGGCAAGCAAATAAATGTGTACATGTATATAAAATAGTGTGTCTGTGTGGAAAACCACAGTGTATATCTACTCGTGTTTACGTTTATGTGTGGATATACTTACACGTGTCCGTACACGCACACACTGCATGTATCGTAGATAGACATTTTCACTTTTAGCGCTTCTTGGCTGAAAGGCAGCGGGCCACCAATCAGTGGGCGAGCGCAGGGCACGTGGCTTGAAGAGCACGCAGCCAATCAGAGAGGCACGGTGAGAAGAGCACTCCCTCCCCACCACAACATGTCGGCCCCCAGTGTGTTGCACGTGGAAGGACTTCCTGTTTCCATGGACTACCGCATAAACTAAACGCATTGGCCGGTTTCAGCTGCGGGACACAGGCTGTCATTGCACGCATCTGTTTTGGAGCCGCCTACAGTGCTGAGTATTACCCAGACATTCAGCCGTTTGCCCCTTTGCTTTTTCTGCTATATTGCTTAAAACGATTCTGCAAGGGTGCAGGGTTGTTTCTGTGTTTCTAGAAATGCAAATATGCATATACGATTACAGGTAAGCAAATAATTGTGTACATGTTTATAAAATAGTGTTTCTGTGTGGAAAACCACAGTGCATATCTACTCGTGTTTACGTTTATGTGTGGATATACTTACACGTGTCCGTACACGCACACACTGCATGTATCGTAGATAGACATTTTCACTTTTAGCGCTTCTTGGCTGAAAGGCAGCGGGCCACCAATCAGTGGGCGAGCGCAGGGCACGTGGCTTGAACAGCACGCAGCCAATCAGAGAGGCACGGTGAGAAGAGCGCTGTCTCCCTTCCAAAACATGTCGGCCCCCAGTGTGTTGCACGGGGAGGGATTTCTTGATTCCATGGACCACTGCATAAGCTAGATACATGGGCCGGTTTGGGCTGCCAGTCACAAGAGAAGGCGTAAGTGGGAGTTTTTTGTTTGTGTGAGACAGTGCGTCCCCGGCTGTTGTCAGCACTGTGGAGAAGAGCAGCAGCCTTGCAAGGCAAGATCTGAACAGGCTGTCATGGTACGCTTGTTTTCGGAGCCATAGAAACTGGTGGGTCTTAGCCACAGATTCAGCCCTTTGCCTCTTGCTTTTTCAACTTTACTGCTTAAAACACGACTGCAAAGGTGCAGTGTTGTTTCTGTGTTTCTAGAACTGCAAATATGCATATACAATTCCAGGTAAGTAAATAAATGTATACACGTTTATAAAATAGCGTGTCTGTGTAGAAAGCCATTGGGTATATTTTCTCCTATTTGTGTTTCTTTGTGGATATACATCTATTTATCTGTTCGCACAGACACTGCAAGTATCGTAGATAGGCATTTTCACATTTAGCGCTTCCCGGCCTTAATCAGCGAGCCACCAATCAGCGAGCGCGCGAAGGGCACGTGGTCAAATAGCATTCAGCCAATTAGAGGAGCATTGTGAGATGAGTGCTCCCTCCTCGCCACAAAATGTCGGCCATAACGAAATGGTGGCCATCACAAAATGTCGGCCCCCAGTGTGTTGCACGTGGAAGGACTTCCTGTTTCCATGGACCACCGCATAAACTAAACGCATTGGCCGGTTTCAGCTGCGGGACACAGGCTGTCATTGCACGCATCTGTTTTGGAGCCGCCTACAGTGCTGAGTCTTACCCAGACATTCAGCCGTTTGCCCCTTGCTTTTTCTGCTATATTGCTTAAAACGCTTCTGCAAGGGTGCAGGGTTGTTTCTGTGTTTCTAGAAATGCAAATATGCATATACGATTACAGGCAAGCAAATAAATGTGTACATGTATATAAAATAGTGTGTCTGTGTGGAAAACCACAGTGTATATCTACTCGTGTTTACGTTTATGTGTGGATATACTTACACGTGTCCGTACACGCACACACTGCATGTATCGTAGATAGACATTTTCACTTTTAGCGCTTCTTGGCTGAAAGGCAGCGGGCCACCAATCAGTGGGCGAGCGCAGGGCATGTGGCTTGAACAGCACGCAGCCAATCAGAGAGGCACGGTGAGAAGAGCACTCCCTCCCCACCACAACATGTCGGCCCCCAGTGTGTTGCACGTGGAAGGACTTCCTGTTTCCATGGACTACCGCATAAACTAAACGCATTGGCCGGTTTCAGCTGCGGGACACAGGCTGTCATTGCACGCATCTGTTTTGGAGCCGCCTACAGTGCTGAGTCTTACCCAGAGATTCAGCCGTTTGCCCCTTTGCTTTTTCTGCTATATTGCTTAAAACGATTCTGCAAGGGTGCAGGGTTGTTTCTGTGTTTCTAGAAATGCAAATATGCATATACGATTACAGGTAAGCAAATAATTGTGTACATGTTTATAAAATAGTGTTTCTGTGTGGAAAACCACAGTGTATATCTACTCGTGTTTACGTTTATGTGTGGATATACTTACACGTGTCTGTACACGCACACACTGCATGTATCGTAGATAGACATTTTCACTTTTAGCGCTTCTTGGCTGAAAGGCAGCGGACCACCAATCAGTGGGCGAGCGCAGGGCACGTGGCTTGAACAGCACGCAGCCAATCAGAGAGGCACGGTGAGAAGAGCGCTGTCTCCCTTCCAAAACATGTCGGCCCCCAGTGTGTTGCACGGGGAGGGATTTCTTGATTCCATGGACCACTGCATAAGCTAGATACATGGGCCGGTTTGGGCTGCCAGTCACAAGAGAAGGCGTAAGTGGGAGTTTTTTGTTTGTGTGAGACAGTGCGTCCCCGGCTGTTGTCAGCACTGTGGAGAAGAGCAGCAGCCTTGCAAGGCAAGATCTGAACAGGCTGTCATGGTACGCTTGTTTTCGGAGCCATAGAAACTGGTGGGTCTTAGCCACAGATTCAGCCCTTTGCCTCTTGCTTTTTCAACTTTACTGCTTAAAACACGACTGCAAAGGTGCAGTGTTGTTTCTGTGTTTCTAGAACTGCAAATATGCATATACAATTCCAGGTAAGTAAATAAATGTATACACGTTTATAAAATAGCGTGTCTGTGTAGAAAGCCATTGGGTATATTTTCTCCTATTTGTGTTTCTTTGTGGATATACATCTATTTATCTGTTCGCACAGACACTGCAAGTATCGTAGATAGGCATTTTCACATTTAGCGCTTCCCGGCCTTAATCAGCGAGCCACCAATCAGCGAGCGCGCGAAGGGCACGTGGTCAAATAGCATTCAGCCAATTAGAGGAGCATTGTGAGATGAGTGCTCCCTCCTCGCCACAAAATGTCGGCCATAACGAAATGGTGGCCATCACAAAATGTCGGCCCCCAGTGTGTTGCACGTGGAAGGACTTCCTGTTTCCATGGACCACCGCATAAACTAAACGCATTGGCCGGTTTCAGCTGCGGGACACAGGCTGTCATTGCACGCATCTGTTTTGGAGCCGCCTACAGTGCTGAGTCTTACCCAGACATTCAGCCGTTTGCCCCTTGCTTTTTCTGCTATATTGCTTAAAACGCTTCTGCAAGGGTGCAGGGTTGTTTCTGTGTTTCTAGAAATGCAAATATGCATATACGATTACAGGCAAGCAAATAAATGTGTACATGTATATAAAATAGTGTGTCTGTGTGGAAAACCACAGTGTATATCTACTCGTGTTTACGTTTATGTGTGGATATACTTACACGTGTCCGTACACGCACACACTGCATGTATCGTAGATAGACATTTTCACTTTTAGCGCTTCTTGGCTGAAAGGCAGCGGGCCACCAATCAGTGGGCGAGCGCAGGGCACGTGGCTTGAACAGCACGCAGCCAATCAGAGAGGCACGGTGAGAAGAGCGCTGTCTCCCCTCCAAAACATGTCGGCCCCCAGTGTGTTGCACGGGGAGGGATTTCTTGATTCCATGGACCACTGCATAAGCTAGATACATGGGCCGGTTTGGGCTGCCAGTCACAAGAGAAGGCGTAAGTGGGAGTTTTTTGTTTGTGTGAGACAGTGCGTCCCCGGCTGTTGTCAGCACTGTGGAGAAGAGCAGCAGCCTTGCAAGGCAAGATCTGAACAGGCTGTCATGGTACGCTTGTTTTCGGAGCCATAGAAACTGGTGGGTCTTAGCCACAGATTCAGCCCTTTGCCTCTTGCTTTTTCAACTTTACTGCTTAAAACACGACTGCAAAGGTGCAGTGTTGTTTCTGTGTTTCTAGAACTGCAAATATGCATATACAATTCCAGGTAAGTAAATAAATGTATACACGTTTATAAAATAGCGTGTCTGTGTAGAAAGCCATTGGGTATATTTTCTCCTATTTGTGTTTTTTTGTGGATATACATCTATTTATCTGTTCACACAGACACTGCAAGTATCGTAGATAGGCATTTTCACATTTAGCGCTTCCCGGCCTTAATCAGCGAGCCACCAATCAGCGAGCGCGCGAAGGGCACGTGGTCAAATAGCATTCAGCCAATTAGAGGAGCATTGTGAGATGAGTGCTCCCTCCTCACCACAAAATGTCGGCCATAACGAAATGGTGGCCATCACAAAATGTCGGCCCCCAGTGTGTTGCACGTGGAAGGACTTCCTGTTTCCATGGACCACCGCATAAACTAAACGCATTGGCCGGTTTCAGCTGCGGGACACAGGCTGTCATTGCACGCATCTGTTTTGGAGCCGCCTACAGTGCTGAGTCTTACCCAGACATTCAGCCGTTTGCCCCTTGCTTTTTCTGCTATATTGCTTAAAACGCTTCTGCAAGGGTGCAGGGTTGTTTCTGTGTTTCTAGAAATGCAAATATGCATATACGATTACAGGCAAGCAAATAAATGTGTACATGTATATAAAATAGTGTGTCTGTGTGGAAAACCACAGTGTATATCTACTCGTGTTTACGTTTATGTGTGGATATACTTACACGTGTCCGTACACGCACACACTGCATGTATCGTAGATAGACATTTTCACTTTTAGCGCTTCTTGGCTGAAAGGCAGCGGGCCACCAATCAGTGGGCGAGCGCAGGGCACGTGGCTTGAACAGCACGCAGCCAATCAGAGAGGCACGGTGAGAAGAGCACTCCCTCCCCACCACAACATGTCGGCCCCCAGTGTGTTGCACGTGGAAGGACTTCCTGTTTCCATGGACTACCGCATAAACTAAACGCATTGGCCGGTTTCAGCTGCGGGACACAGGCTGTCATTGCACGCATCTGTTTTGGAGCCGCCTACAGTGCTGAGTCTTACCCAGAGATTCAGCCGTTTGCCCCTTTGCTTTTTCTGCTATATTGCTTAAAACGATTCTGCAAGGGTGCAGGGTTGTTTCTGTGTTTCTAGAAATGCAAATATGCATATACGATTACAGGTAAGCAAATAATTGTGTACATGTTTATAAAATAGTGTTTCTGTGTGGAAAACCACAGTGTATATCTACTCGTGTTTACGTTTATGTGTGGATATACTTACACGTGTCCGTACACGCACACACTGCATGTATCGTAGATAGACATTTTCACTTTTAGCGCTTCTTGGCTGAAAGGCAGCGGGCCACCAATCAGTGGGCGAGCGCAGGGCACGTGGCTTGAACAGCACGCAGCCAATCAGAGAGGCACGGTGAGAAGAGCGCTGTCTCCCTTCCAAAACATGTCGGCCCCCAGTGTGTTGCACGGGGAGGGATTTCTTGATTCCATGGACCACTGCATAAGCTAGATACATGGGCCGGTTTGGGCTGCCAGTCACAAGAGAAGGCGTAAGTGGGAGTTTTTTGTTTGTGTGAGACAGTGCGTCCCCGGCGGTTGTCAGCACTGTGGAGAAGAGCAGCAGCCTTGCAAGGCAAGATCTGAACAGGCTGTCATGGTACGCTTGTTTTCGGAGCCATAGAAACTGGTGGGTCTTAGCCACAGATTCAGCCCTTTGCCTCTTGCTTTTTCAACTTTACTGCTTAAAACACGACTGCAAAGGTGCAGTGTTGTTTCTGTGTTTCTAGAACTGCAAATATGCATATACAATTCCAGGTAAGTAAATAAATGTATACACGTTTATAAAATAGCGTGTCTGTGTAGAAAGCCATTGGGTATATTTTCTCCTATTTGTGTTTTTTTGTGGATATACATCTATTTATCTGTTCGCACAGACACTGCAAGTATCGTAGATAGGCATTTTCACATTTAGCGCTTCCCGGCCTTAATCAGCGAGCCACCAATCAGCGAGCGCGCGAAGGGCACGTGGTCAAATAGCATTCAGCCAATTAGAGGAGCATTGTGAGATGAGTGCTCCCTCCTCGCCACAAAATGTCGGCCATAACGAAATGGTGGCCATCACAAAATGTTGGCCCCCAGTGTGTTGCACGTGGAAGGACTTCCTGTTTCCATGGACCACCGCATAAACTAAACGCATTGGCCGGTTTCAGCTGTGGGACACAGGCTGTCATTGCACGCATCTGTTTTGGAGCCGCCTACAGTGCTGAGTCTTACCCAGACATTCAGCCGTTTGCCCCTTGCTTTTTCTGCTATATTGCTTAAAACGCTTCTGCAAGGGTGCAGGGTTGTTTCTGTGTTTCTAGAAATGCAAATATGCATATACGATTACAGGCAAGCAAATAAATGTGTACATGTATATAAAATAGTGTGTCTGTGTGGAAAACCACAGTGTATATCTACTCGTGTTTACGTTTATGTGTGGATATACTTACACGTGTCCGTACACGCACACACTGCATGTATCGTAGATAGACATTTTCACTTTTAGCGCTTCTTGGCTGAAAGGCAGCGGGCCACCAATCAGTGGGCGAGCGCAGGGCACGTGGCTTGAACAGCACGCAGCCAATCAGAGAGGCACGGTGAGAAGAGCACTCCCTCCCCACCACAAAATGTCGGCCCCCAGTGTGTTGCACGTGGAAGGACTTCCTGTTTCCATGGACTACCGCATAAACTAAACGCATTGGCCGGTTTCAGCTGCGGGACACAGGCTGTCATTGCACGCATCTGTTTTGGAGCCGCCTACAGTGCTGAGTCTTACCCAGAGATTCAGCCGTTTGCCCCTTTGCTTTTTCTGCTATATTGCTTAAAATGATTCTGCAAGGGTGCAGGGTTGTTTCTGTGTTTCTAGAAATGCAAATATGCATATACGATTACAGGTAAGCAAATAATTGTGTACATGTTTATAAAATAGTGTGTCTGTGTGGAAAACCACAGTGTATATCTACTCGTGTTTACGTTTATGTGTGGATATACTTACACGTGTCCGTACACGCACACACTGCATGTATCGTAGATAGACATTTTCACTTTTAGCGCTTCTTGGCTGAAAGGCAGCGGACCACCAATCAGTGGGCGAGCGCAGGGCACGTGGCTTGAACAGCACGCAGCCAATCAGAGAGGCACGGTGAGAAGAGCGCTGTCTCCCCTCCAAAACATGTCGGCCCCCAGTGTGTTGCACGGGGAGGGATTTCTTGATTCCATGGACCACTGCATAAGCTAGATACATGGGCCGGTTTGGGCTGCCAGTCACAAGAGAAGGCGTAAGTGGGAGTTTTTTGTTTGTGTGAGACAGTGCGTCCCCGGCTGTTGTCAGCACTGTGGAGAAGAGCAGCAGCCTTGCAAGGCAAGATCTGAACAGGCTGTCATGGTACGCTTGTTTTCGGAGCCATAGAAACTGGTGGGTCTTAGCCACAGATTCAGCCCTTTGCCTCTTGCTTTTTCAACTTTACTGCTTAAAACACGACTGCAAAGGTGCAGTGTTGTTTCTGTGTTTCTAGAACTGCAAATATGCATATACAATTCCAGGTAAGTAAATAAATGTATACACGTTTATAAAATAGCGTGTCTGTGTAGAAAGCCATTGGGTATATTTTCTCCTATTTGTGTTTTTTTGTGGATATACATCTATTTATCTGTTCACACAGACACTGCAAGTATCGTAGATAGGCATTTTCACATTTAGCGCTTCCCGGCCTTAATCAGCGAGCCACCAATCAGCGAGCGCGCGAAGGGCACGTGGTCAAATAGCATTCAGCCAATTAGAGGAGCATTGTGAGATGAGTGCTCCCTCCTCGCCACAAAATGTCGGCCATAACGAAATGGTGGCCATCACAAAATGTTGGCCCCCAGTGTGTTGCACGTGGAAGGACTTCCTGTTTCCATGGACTACCGCATAAACTAAACGCATTGGCCGGTTTCAGCTGCGGGACACAGGCTGTCATTGCACGCATCTGTTTTGGAGCCGCCTACAGTGCTGAGTCTTACCCAGACATTCAGCCGTTTGCCCCTTGCTTTTTCTGCTATATTGCTTAAAACGCTTCTGCAAGGGTGCAGGGTTGTTTCTGTGTTTCTAGAAATGCAAATATGCATATACGATTACAGGCAAGCAAATAAATGTGTACATGTATATAAAATAGTGTGTCTGTGTGGAAAACCACAGTGTATATCTACTCGTGTTTACGTTTATGTGTGGATATACTTACACGTGTCCGTACACGCACACACTGCATGTATCGTAGATAGACATTTTCACTTTTAGCGCTTCTTGGCTGAAAGGCAGCGGGCCACCAATCAGTGGGCGAGCGCAGGGCACGTGGCTTGAACAGCACGCAGCCAATCAGAGAGGCACGGTGAGAAGAGCACTCCCTCCCCACCACAACATGTCGGCCCCCAGTGTGTTGCACGTGGAAGGACTTCCTGTTTCCATGGACTACCGCATAAACTAAACGCATTGGCCGGTTTCAGCTGCGGGACACAGGCTGTCATTGCACGCATCTGTTTTGGAGCCGCCTACAGTGCTGAGTCTTACCCAGAGATTCAGCCGTTTGCCCCTTTGCTTTTTCTGCTATATTGCTTAAAACGATTCTGCAAGGGTGCAGGGTTGTTTCTGTGTTTCTAGAAATGCAAATATGCATATACGATTACAGGTAAGCAAATAATTGTGTACATGTTTATAAAATAGTGTTTCTGTGTGGAAAACCACAGTGTATATCTACTCGTGTTTACGTTTATGTGTGGATATACTTACACGTGTCCGTACACGCACACACTGCATGTATCGTAGATAGACATTTTCACTTTTAGCGCTTCTTGGCTGAAAGGCAGCGGGCCACCAATCAGTGGGCGAGCGCAGGGCACGTGGCTTGAACAGCACGCAGCCAATCAGAGAGGCACGGTGAGAAGAGCACTCCCTCCCCACCACAACATGTCGGCCCCCAGTGTGTTGCACGTGGAAGGACTTCCTGTTTCCATGGACTACCGCATAAACTAAACGCATTGGCCGGTTTCAGCTGCGGGACACAGGCTGTCATTGCACGCATCTGTTTTGGAGCCGCCTACAGTGCTGAGTCTTACCCAGAGATTCAGCCGTTTGCCCCTTTGCTTTTTCTGCTATATTGCTTAAAACGATTCTGCAAGGGTGCAGGGTTGTTTCTGTGTTTCTAGAAATGCAAATATGCATATACGATTACAGGTAAGCAAATAATTGTGTACATGTTTATAAAATAGTGTTTCTGTGTGGAAAACCACAGTGTATATCTACTCGTGTTTACGTTTATGTGTGGATATACTTACACGTGTCCGTACACGCACACACTGCATGTATCGTAGATAGACATTTTCACTTTTAGCGCTTCTTGGCTGAAAGGCAGCGGGCCACCAATCAGTGGGCGAGCGCAGGGCACGTGGCTTGAACAGCACGCAGCCAATCAGAGAGGCACGGTGAGAAGAGCGCTGTCTCCCCACCACAAAATGTCGGCCCCCAGTGTGTTGCACGTGGAAGGACTTCCTGTTTCCATGGACTACCGCATAAACTAAACGCATTGGCCGGTTTCAGCTGCGGGACACAGGCTGTCATTGCACGCATCTGTTTTGGAGCCGCCTACAGTGCTGAGTCTTACCCAGAGATTCAGCCGTTTGCCCCTTTGCTTTTTCTGCTATATTGCTTAAAACGATTCTGCAAGGGTGCAGGGTTGTTTCTGTGTTTGTAGAAATGCAAATATGCATATATGATTACAGGTAAGCAAATAATTGTGTACATGTTTATAAAATAGTGTTTCTGTGTGGAAAACCACAGTGTATATCTACTCGTGTTTACGTTTATGTGTGGATATACTTACACATGTCCGTACACGCACACACTGCATGTATCGTAGATAGACATTTTTACTTTTAGCGCTTCTTGGCTGAAAGGCAGCGGGCCACCAATCAGTGGGCGAGCGCAGGGCACGTGGCTTGAACAGCACGCAGCCAATCAGAGAGGCACGGTGAGAAGAGCGCTGTCTCCCCTCCAAAACATGTCGGCCCCCAGTGTGTTGCACGGGGAGGGATTTCTTGATTCCATGGACCACTGCATAAGCTAGATACATGGGCCGGTTTGGGCTGCCAGTCACAAGAGAAGGCGTAAGTGGGAGTTTTTTGTTTGTGTGAGACAGTGCGTCCCCGGCTGTTGTCAGCACTGTGGAGAAGAGCAGCAGCCTTGCAAGGCAAGATCTGAACAGGCTGTCATGGTACGCTTGTTTTTGGAGCCATAGAAACTGGTGGGTCTTAGCCACAGATTCAGCCCTTTGCCTCTTGCTTTTTCAACTTTACTGCTTAAAACACGACTGCAAAGGTGCAGTGTTGTTTCTGTGTTTCTAGAACTGCAAATATGCATATACAATTCCAGGTAAGTAAATAAATGTATACACGTTTATAAAATAGCGTGTCTGTGTAGAAAGCCATTGGGTATATTTTCTCCTATTTGTGTTTTTTTTTTTGTGGATATACATCTATTTATCTGTTCGCACAGACACTGCAAGTATCGTAGATAGGCATTTTCACATTTAGCGCTTCCCGGCCTTAATCAGCGAGCCACCAATCAGCGAGCGCGCGAAGGGCACGTGGTCAAATAGCATTCAGCCAATTAGAGGAGCATTGTGAGATGAGTGCTCCCTCCTCGCCACAAAATGTCGGCCATAACGAAATGGTGGCCATCACAAAATGTCGGCCCCCAGTGTGTTGCACGTGGAAGGACTTCCTGTTTCCATGGACCACCGCATAAACTAAACGCATTGGCCGGTTTCAGCTGCGGGACACAGGCTGTCATTGCACGCATCTGTTTTGGAGCCGCCTACAGTGCTGAGTCTTACCCAGACATTCAGCCGTTTGCCCCTTTGCTTTTTCTGCTATATTGCTTAAAACGATTCTGCAAGGGTGCAGGGTTGTTTCTGTGTTTCTAGAAATGCAAATATGCATATACGATTACAGGTAAGCAAATAATTGTGTACATGTTTATAAAATAGTGTTTCTGTGTGGAAAACCACAGTGTATATCTACTCGTGTTTACGTTTATGTGTGGATATACTTACACGTGTCCGTACACGCACACACTGCATGTATCGTAGATAGACATTTTCACTTTTAGCGCTTCTTGGCTGAAAGGCAGCGGACCACCAATCAGTGGGCGAGCGCAGGGCACGTGGCTTGAACAGCACGCAGCCAATCAGAGAGGCACGGTGAGAAGAGCGCTGTCTCCCCTCCAAAACATGTCGGCCCCCAGTGTGTTGCACGGGGAGGGATTTCTTGATTCCATGGACCACTGCATAAGCTAGATACATGGGCCGGTTTGGGCTGCCAGTCACAAGAGAAGGCGTAAGTGGGAGTTTTTTGTTTGTGTGAGACAGTGCGTCCCCGGCTGTTGTCAGCACTGTGGAGAAGAGCAGCAGCCTTGCAAGGCAAGATCTGAACAGGCTGTCATGGTACGCTTGTTTTCGGAGCCATAGAAACTGGTGGGTCTTAGCCACAGATTCAGCCCTTTGCCTCTTGCTTTTTCAACTTTACTGCTTAAAACACGACTGCAAAGGTGCAGTGTTGTTTCTGTGTTTCTAGAACTGCAAATATGCATATACAATTCCAGGTAAGTAAATAAATGTATACACGTTTATAAAATAGCGTGTCTGTGTAGAAAGCCATTGGGTATATTTTCTCCTATTTGTGTTTTTTTGTGGATATACATCTATTTATCTGTTCGCACAGACACTGCAAGTATCGTAGATAGGCATTTTCACATTTAGCGCTTCCCGGCCTTAATCAGCGAGCCACCAATCAGCGAGCGCGCGAAGGGCACGTGGTCAAATAGCATTCAGCCAATTAGAGGAGCATTGTGAGATGAGTGCTCCCTCCTCGCCACAAAATGTCGGCCATAACGAAATGGTGGCCATCACAAAATGTTGGCCCCCAGTGTGTTGCACGTGGAAGGACTTCCTGTTTCCATGGACTACCGCATAAACTAAACGCATTGGCCGGTTTCAGCTGCGGGACACAGGCTGTCATTGCACGCATCTGTTTTGGAGCCGCCTACAGTGCTGAGTCTTACCCAGACATTCAGCCGTTTGCCCCTTGCTTTTTCTGCTATATTGCTTAAAACGCTTCTGCAAGGGTGCAGGGTTGTTTCTGTGTTTCTAGAAATGCAAATATGCATATACGATTACAGGCAAGCAAATAAATGTGTACATGTATATAAAATAGTGTGTCTGTGTGGAAAACCACAGTGTATATCTACTCGTGTTTACGTTTATGTGTGGATATACTTACACGTGTCCGTACACGCACACACTGCATGTATCGTAGATAGACATTTTCACTTTTAGCGCTTCTTGGCTGAAAGGCAGCGGGCCACCAATCAGTGGGCGAGCGCAGGGCACGTGGCTTGAACAGCACGCAGCCAATCAGAGAGGCACGGTGAGAAGAGCACTCCCTCCCCACCACAACATGTCGGCCCCCAGTGTGTTGCACGTGGAAGGACTTCCTGTTTCCATGGACTACCGCATAAACTAAACGCATTGGCCGGTTTCAGCTGCGGGACACAGGCTGTCATTGCACGCATCTGTTTTGGAGCCGCCTACAGTGCTGAGTCTTACCCAGAGATTCAGCCGTTTGCCCCTTTGCTTTTTCTGCTATATTGCTTAAAACGATTCTGCAAGGGTGCAGGGTTGTTTCTGTGTTTCTAGAAATGCAAATATGCCTATACGGTTACAGGTAAGCAAATAATTGTGTACATGTATATAAAATAGTGTTTCTGTGTGGAAAACCACAGTGTATATCTACTCGTGTTTACGTTTATGTGTGGATATACTTACACGTGTCCGTACACGCACACACTGCATGTATCATAGATAGACATTTTCACTTTTAGCGCTTCTTGGCTGAAAGGCAGCGGGCCACCAATCAGTGGGCGAGCGCAGGGCACGTGGCTTGAACAGCACGCAGCCAATCAGAGAGGCACGGTGAGAAGAGCGCTGTCTCCCTTCCAAAACATGTCGGCCCCCAGTGTGTTGCACGGGGAGGGATTTCTTGATTCCATGGACCACTGCATAAGCTAGATACATGGGCCGGTTTGGGCTGCCAGTCACAAGAGAAGGCGTAAGTGGGAGTTTTTTGTTTGTGTGAGACAGTGCGTCCCCGGCTGTTGTCAGCACTGTGGAGAAGAGCAGCAGCCTTGCAAGGCAAGATCTGAACAGGCTGTCATGGTACGCTTGTTTTCGGAGCCATAGAAACTGGTGGGTCTTAGCCACAGATTCAGCCCTTTGCCTCTTGCTTTTTCAACTTTACTGCTTAAAACACGACTGCAAAGGTGCAGTGTTGTTTCTGTGTTTCTAGAACTGCAAATATGCATATACAATTCCAGGTAAGTAAATAAATGTATACACGTTTATAAAATAGCGTGTCTGTGTAGAAAGCCATTGGGTATATTTTCTCCTATTTGTGTTTTTTTTTGTGGATATACATCTATTTATCTGTTCACACAGACACTGCAAGTATCGTAGATAGGCATTTTCACATTTAGCGCTTCCCGGCCTTAATCAGCGAGCCACCAATCAGCGAGCGCGCGAAGGGCACGTGGTCAAATAGCATTCAGCCAATTAGAGGAGCATTGTGAGATGAGTGCTCCCTCCTCACCACAAAATGTCGGCCATAACGAAATGGTGGCCATCACAAAATGTCGGCCCCCAGTGTGTTGCACGTGGAAGGACTTCCTGTTTCCATGGACCACCGCATAAACTAAACGCATTGGCCGGTTTCAGCTGCGGGACACAGGCTGTCATTGCACGCATCTGTTTTGGAGCCGCCTACAGTGCTGAGTCTTACCCAGACATTCAGCCGTTTGCCCCTTGCTTTTTCTGCTATATTGCTTAAAACGATTCTGCAAGGGTGCAGGGTTGTTTCTGTGTTTCTAGAAATGCAAATATGCATATACGATTACAGGCAAGCAAATAAATGTGTACATGTATATAAAATAGTGTGTCTGTGTGGAAAACCACAGTGTATATCTACTCGTGTTTACGTTTATGTGTGGATATACTTACACGTGTCCGTACACGCACACACTGCATGTATCGTAGATAGACATTTTCACTTTTAGCGCTTCTTGGCTGAAAGGCAGCGGGCCACCAATCAGTGGGCGAGCGCAGGGCACGTGGCTTGAACAGCACGCAGCCAATCAGAGAGGCACGGTGAGAAGAGCACGCCCTCCCTGGCACAAAATGTCGGCCCCCAGTGTGCTGCACGGGGAGGGATTTCTTGTTCCCATGGCCACTGCAGAAGCTAGACACAGAGGCCGGTTTGGGCTGCCAGTCACAAGAGATCTTACCTCTTGAGCTCAAACTTCTTTTTGTTACTTAGCTTCTTTAGACTAGCTTTCAAAAGCTACAGCTTATGAGTGTATCCTTTGATTACTCAGTTTAGACAAACATATACCAATTTCATTTCTTCATACTGCTTTTTGACATATGAAAGCAAACTTTATTATGCTAAATAACAGAGGACCAGGGCACAAAATGGCTATTTCAGACATCATCTTGTAATTATAGATTAACTTGAAGGAGAAAAGAAGGTGGTCTCTTTTAGGTGTAGTTAACATAGCCAGGCATATTTTTACATGTTAGTAAAAAAAATAATAATTTGTGAAAGTCTTTCAACAGAAGAAAGAGACTGTGGCACGTAGGTATGACAAACAGCTTGTTCCTACCTGTAGAAATCAAAGTAAAAATTCATCTGGAAGAAGTCTCAGATATTGGAAATTTTTTAAAGAGTAATCATAGAACCATAGAATACCTTGAGTTGGAAGGACCCACAAGAAATCACACAGGACCACCCAACAACCAGACCCTGTGTCTGAGAATGCTGTCCAAATGTTCCTTGAACTCCATCAGACTCAGTGCCATGTCCATGCCTTGGGGAGCCTGTTCCAGTGCCTGACCACCCTCTCGGTGAAGAATCTTTTCCTAACACCCAGCCTGAACCTCCCCTGTCACAGTTCCATGCTGTTCCCTCGGGTCCTGTTGCTGTCCCACAAAAGTAGAGATCAGTGCCTGCCCCACTGTTCCCTCTTGGGTAGAAACCGGAGGCTACGATGAGGTCTCCCCTCTGTTCTGAACAAACCAAGGGACTTCAACCACTCCTCTTACATCTTGCCCTCTACACCCTTCATCATCTGCATAGGCATCCTTTGGACATTCTTTAATAGGTTTGAGTCCTTCTTTTATTGTGGTGCCCAAAGCCACACATGATACTCAAGCGGAGTCTGCACCAACACTGATTAGAGTGGCACAAGCCCTTCCCGCAACATTCTGATTGTGAATTCTGATGGTGAATCTGGGTGGCAACATTGCCAGTTGTCTGCTTGCATTACCATAAAATCCCACAACAGGAATTTATTTAGTAAATTTATAAGGAATAAATGTTATTGAATAAAGGAAAGAAATCTTTAAATACAGGAATGCTTGCAATTCCGTATGTCAGTTATGGGAAAGTCTTCAGAAGAGGCAGGTAACAAGGCTATGTAATTACACTACTTACTATCTAGGCTATGTAATTACACTACTTACTATCTGTGGTAACTTTTTATGTATTTATTTATTTAGAATTCGTTTCACCCTGTCATTAAAAGAATATTAACTCATTGTGCTCTTCAGCCAATGGTGCTTCCTTTCCTTGATAAAGATCACATTATAATCCCAAATTCTGGTTGTATTCAGGGATTCTGTTGTCTCAGCCCTAGGCACTCATTTATCCACTTAGCACTGTGGGTTCTGGCTTAGGACAGTGGTCAGTAATGTAGAAGGCAGTGATAAAATAAATAGTGTTACTATTAATATGGGATATTGATAAGCCTCCTTAAAATATTCTCTTTACCTACCTGCCTACCGTTTATCTCAAGTCATTTCCCAGCCCTATAAAGTAAAAGGAACCATTTTCCTGACAGTATTACTAGATAGATAGTTATTAGGGAATCACAGAATAATTGAATCACAGAATCATCCAGGTTGGAAGAGACCTCCAAGATCACCAAGTCCAACCTCTGACCTAACACTAACAAGTCCTCCACTAAACCATATCACTAAGATCCACTTCTAAACGTCTTTCTTTTAAAGACCTCCAGGGATGGTGACTCAACTACTTCCCTGGGCAGCCTATTCCAATACCTAACAACACTTTCAGTAAAGAAGTTCTTCCTAATATCCAACCTAAATCTCCCCTGGCACAACTTTAACCCATTCCCCCTTATCCTGTCACCAGACAAGTGGGAGAACAGACCAACCTCCACTTTGCTACAGCCTCCTCTAAGATACCTCCTTACCTACCTGTAAGGAGTGTGATAAGGTCTCCCCTGAGCCTCCTCTTCTCTAGACTGAACAATCCCAGCTCCCTCAGCTGCTCCTTGTAAAAATTATTTTCCAGACCCCTCACCAGCTTTGTTGCCCTTCTCTGGACTTGCTTGAGCACCTCCATGTGCTTCTTGTAGTGAGGGGCCCAAAACTGAACACAGTACTCGAGGTGCTGCCTCACCAGAGCCGAGTACAGGGGGACAATCACTTCCCTAGCCCTGCTGGCCACACTGTTTCATATGCAAGCCAGGATGCTGTTGGCCTTCTTGGCCACCTGAGCACACTGCTGACTCATACTCAGCCGACTATCAACCAGCACTCCCAGGTCCTTCTCTGCCAGGCAACTTTCTAACCACTCATCTCCCAGCCTATAGCGCTGCTTGGGGTTGTTGTGCTGCAGGTGCAGGACCCAGCACTTGACCATGTTGAACTTCATACAGTTGGCCTCAGCCTATCGGTCCAGCCTATCCAGATCCTACTGCAGAACCTTCCTACCCTTGGACAGATCAAGACATGCAACTAACTTGGTGTCATCTGCAAACTTACTGAGGATGCATTCGATCCTCTCATTCAGATCATTGATAAAAATATTAAAGAGAAGTGGCCCCAGCACTGAGCCCTGGGGGACTCCACTAGTGATCAGCCTTCAACTGGATTTGACTCCATTCACCACGACTCTGAGGCTGGCTACCCAGCCAGTTTTTAACCCAGCGAAGCGTACGCCAGTCCAAGCCAAGAGCAGCCAGTTTCTCAAGGAGAATGCTGTGGGTAACGGTGTCAAAAGCCTTTCTGAAGTCAAGGTGAACCACATCCACAGACTTTCCCTCATCCACCAAGTGCGTCACTTTGTCATAGAAGGAGATAAAGTTCGTCAAGCAGGACCTGCCTTTCATAAACCCATGCTGACTGGGTCTGATCGCCTGCTTACCCTGCAAGTGCCGCATGATGACACTTAAGACAATCTGCTCCATGAGCTTCCCTGGCACTGAGCTAAAACTAACAAGCCTATAGTTTCCCGGGTCAATCTTCTGTCTTTTCTTGTAGATGGGTGTCATATTTGCTAGCTGCCAGTTGACTGGGACCTCCCCTGATAGCCAGGACTGCTGATAAATGATGGAAGGTGGTTTGTTCAGCTCTTCCACCAGTTCTCTCAGTAACCTCGGGTGGAACCCATCTGGCCCCATCAACTTGCGTACATCAAAGTGCTGTAGCAGGTCGCCAACCATTTCATCATGTATTGTGAGGGCCACATCCTGCCCTGCATTCCTTTCCACCATCTCAGTGTACTGGGTATCCAGTATCAGATTGTGCAAAGCTCAAAAACTAAAAAGGCACCATTCTTTGTTTCTTAGTTTGGTCTTCATTTCTTAACATTCCCAGAAACATATAATTATTTGGGGGTAGAAAAGACCTTTAAGATTATTGTGTCCAACCATTAATCTAGCACCCTCAGTCCACTGCTAAACCATATCCCTAAGTGCCACATCCCCACGTCTCTTACCTACCTCCAGGGATGGCGACTCCACCACCTCTGTGGGCAGCCTGTTCCAATGCCCAATCAACCATCTCATGAATAAATTCTTGCTGATAGGCAATCTAAACCTCTGTTGGGGCAGCTTGATGCCATTGCCTTATCACTTGTCACCTGAGAAATGAGACTGACACACTCAGGAAGAAAAAAGGGTTAGTGCTCAGAGAAAGAGTCAGTGTTATCATTAGTAAGGTAAAGTGAGAGAAAAGTTAGAAAAAAAGTTAGTTTGGGAGAGAAAGAAGAGATTGGAGATGTAAAAGAGGCAGTTGACAGGCTGTGCTCCTTCTCCTCTACCAAGACAGGGACTCCCTCTTGTTAAGCCTTGCGCCTTCAACTTTTTGTCAGGAATAGATTTGACTAGTGCTACGATCATATAAAGACCTTGTGGGTAGAGATAAAGACACTTTAATTGGACAGAAAAGGAAGAGAAATAATACTATGTACAAAGCAGGTGATGTACAATGCCCTTGCTCACCATCCACTGACTAATGCCCAGCCTGTCCCCAAGCAGCAGTCCCTCTCCTACTCCAGCCCACTACCCCATATTATTGTTCAGCATGACACCACATGGTATGGGACATCCCTTTGGCCAGTCTGGGTCAGCTGTCCCAACTGAATCCCTTCCCAGCTTCTTGTGCGCTCCCAGCCTCCTCATTGGTGGGGTGCTATGGGAAGCTGAAAAGTCCTTTGCTTAGCGTAAGCATTGCTTTGCAACAGCTAAAATGTCAGCATGCTATCAGCATTATTCTCATGCTAAATCCAAAACACAGCACCGTACCAGCTACTAGGAGGACAATGAACCCTATCCTAGGTGAAACCAGGACAATACCAACCCCTTATTCCATACCATTTATGCTCAGGTCCCACACTTTCCAGTATTTTCCAATTAATCACCACTTTTCATATGCGTATATGAAACGCCCACCGAGTTTGTTTAGTCTGTGAATGACTTTGGGCTTCATCTGTCACAACAATCTTTCAGCGCAGAAGAGATGGTGTGTGGTGTCGGATTGTCACATGCTGAAGCTTGTTGTGATTCCATCACACAGCTGTGCTTGTCCAGTTTTATCAAAATTCATTCATCATTATCTGGGTGACTGTTATTGTAATACCATGAACATGACATATAGCAATTATAGTAGTGATGGCCTACGGTATTATATAGTAATTAACATCATGGAATTCAAATCATGGGCTACTCTCACCCAACATTAAATCCATTTGAGGAATACAACAGACTTCCCCATTCTTCCACACTACCCACCAATACACCCAGGTCCTTGAGCAAACGCAGTCCCATGGATGGGCTTGCCATTGCCTGAACCAAGAATAGCCAAGACTGCCTAACCCTGAAAGCTTTTTATGTGCATTACAGGGACTTTATTGCCTTCTACAGTATGAAGCAGGTTTGATTGGGGAGGTCTGGCTTGCTTGGCAGAACCCCTAGTGTTGACTAAGCAGGTGGCCTTTGCCAAATGTGTATCCCAATTTTTGAATGTCCCAGCTCCCTTTACATTCAGTGCGCTCTTTAACAGACCATTATATGCGAGATTTTTCTGGAGGCTGGTGCATGATAAAAGATGTCAAATACCCAAAAAAAAATACTGAGCAATTTGGTCCAGGTGTCTATGAGGATGTTCCCTTCCCTTCCCTTCCCTTCCCTTCCCTTCCCTTCCCTTCCCTTCCCTTCCCTTCCCTTCCCTTCCCTTCCCTTCCCTTCCCTTCCCTTCCCTTCCCTTCCCTTCCCTTCCCTTCCCTTCCCTTCCCTTCCCTTCCCTTCCCTTCCCTTCCCTTCCCTTCCCTTCCCTTCCCTTCCCTTCCCTTCCCTTCCCTTCCCTTCCCTTCCCTTCCCTTCCCTTCCCTTCCCTTCCCTTCCCTTCCCTTCCCTTCCCTTCCCCCTTTCCTTCCCTCTTTCCTTCCCTCTTTCCTTTCTCTCTTCTTCCGTTCTTGCTTTCTTCCTATCTAGCTTTCTTTCAAACTTTCTTCCCTTCTCCCTATCTTCCTCTTGTACCCTCTGTACTTCTCCCTCCCTCCCTCCCTCCCTCCCTCCCTCCCTCCCTCCCTCCCTCCCTCCCTCCCTCCCTTTCTCTCTTGCTTTCTTCCTTTCCTGCTTTACCTGATACTTTCAGTTACCAGACATAAGAGTTTCATACTAGTCAAGACGGACGTAGTATTTCTGTGGGTGTTTGCAGGGTTTCTTCCTATTTGTAACTTGTACGGGGATCTACCTATTCAGAACAGGGAATGACATGACGTTGCGTCTGTTCACCTAGTCCTTGTAACGTGTCAGGTTTACAGAAAGCCTGCGGTTTATGTCTCTGAGCTGGTGGTAGGGCAGTGACTTGGTGTTACTGGGGAAAAGGAAACACAAATTGCAGATGAGGAGGCAAAACTGTAACGGAATATAATTTGCAGCAGGCAGCAGTCTCTCATCTAAAAGATTGTGTTAGTTTAACTGAGAAGAATGGGAAGCTGCATTATTTAGATTTTCTTCGATGTGTGTTTGTTGTTGTTTTCTCCGGTTTGTTATCTTTTGTTTTTGTGTGTTAGTTTAAAGGAAGTTGAAGCACACAGCTGTACTTTGCATCCCTAGAGGACCTGTGGCCTCTCACAAGCCCAGCACGTCAGTGTTAAAAGGAGCTCCGCACGGTGCAAGGCTGCCCTCTGCTGGGAACCGAGGCTGCAGCACAACAGCATCAGGGAGCTGAGCATCTTCATCCCTGTGATTCCATCACACCTGTGGGAGTCCCCTTCTGAGCTCAGACTTGGGCCTTTAGTCTCCCGATCCCGTCTCTGGCCCCGTTTCCTTGCAGCAGCTCAGATCTGTGCTGTGGGTATCTCAGCTCCTGCAGTGATCTCTCCTGCATCTAGATGTCGTAGCTTGTCTCCAGTCCTGTCGCCAGCCTCATCTCCTCTGACTGCACTTCCTAGACAGAGTCTGGACCTCTTTCATTCCCTTCTTTGTCTGGGAATGCTGATGGACCCTGTCCCTGACACTAAGCTGTGCACGGCTGCTGAGGGCACTGCCTGTGCTGGGCTTTGCAGGCTCCAGGCTCCCCTTTGCCTGGGGAGCAGAGAGCTCTTGATGCAATGGTTCTTTTGGATACAATGCCGATTTCTCTTTTCTTTCTTTCTTTTTTTTTTTTTTTTTCTTTTTCTTTTTGTTCCCTTGTTTCCTTGCCTTGCCTTGCCTCGCCTTGCCTCTTTCCTTTCTCTCTTCTTCCGTTCTTGCTTTCTCCCATTCTCACTTTCTTTCTTCCGTGCTTTCTTCCCTTCTCCCTATCTTCCTCTCGTACTCTCTGTCCTTCTCCCTCCCTCCCTCCCTACCTCCCTCCCTCCCTCCCTCCCTCCCTCCCTCCCTCCCTCCCTCCCTTCCTCTCTTGCTTTCTTCCTTTCCTGCTTTACCTGATACTTTCAGTTACCAGACATAAGAGTTTCATACTAGTCAAGACGGACATAGTATTTCTGTGGGTGTTTGCAGGGTTTCTTCCTATTTGTAACTTGTACGGGGATCTACCTATTCAGAACAGGGAATGACATGACGTTGCGTCTGTTCACCTAGTCCTTGTAACGTGTCAGGTTTACAGAAAGCCTGCGGTTTATGTCTCTGAGCTGGTGGTAGGGCAGTGACTTGGTGTTACTGGGGAAAAGGAAACACAAATTGCAGATGAGGAGGCAAAACTGTAACGGAATATAATTTGCAGCAGGCAGCAGTCTCTCATCTAAAAGATTGTGTTAGTTTAACTGAGAAGAATGGGAAGCTGCATTATTTAGATTTTCTTCGATGTGTGTTTGTTGTTGTTTTCTCCGGTTTGTTATCTTTTGTTTTTGTGTGTTAGTTTAAAGGAAGTTGAAGCACACAGCTGTACTTTGCATCCCTAGAGGACCTGTGGCCTCTCACAAGCCCAGCACGTCAGTGTTAAAAGGAGCTCCGCACGGTGCAAGGCTGCCCTCTGCTGGGAACCGAGGCTGCAGCACAACGGCATCAGGGAGCTGAGCATCTTCATCCCTGTGATTCCATCACACCTGTGGGAGTCCCCTTCTGAGCTCAGACTTGGGCCTTTAGTCTCCCGATCCCGTCTCTGGCCCCGTTTCCTTGCAGCAGCTCAGATCTGTGCTGTGGGTATCTCAGCTCCTGCAGTGATCTCTCCTGCATCTAGATGTCGTAGCTTGTCTCCAGTCCTGTCGCCAGCCCCATCTCCTCTGACTGCACTTCCTAGACAGAGTCTGGACCTCTTTCATTCCCTTCTTTGTCTGGGAATGCTGATGGACCCTGTCCCTGACACTAAGCTGTGCACGGCTGCTGAGGGCACTGCCTGTGCTGGGCTTTGCAGGCTCCTGGCTCCCCTTTGCCTGGGGAGCAGAGAGCTCTTGATGCAATGGTTCTTTTGGATACAATGCCGATTTCTCTTTTCTTTCTTTCTTTTTTTTTTTTTTTTTTCTTTTTCTTTTTGTTCCCTTGTTTCCTTGCCTTGCCTTGCCTCGCCTTGCCTCTTTCCTTTCTCTCTTCTTCCGTTCTTGCTTTCTCCCATTCTCACTTTCTTTCTTCCGTGCTTTCTTCCCTTCTCCCTATCTTCCTCTCGTACTCTCTGTCCTTCTCCCTCCCTCCCTCCCTACCTCCCTCCCTCCCTCCCTCCCTCCCTCCCTCCCTCCCTCCCTCCCTCCCTTCCTCTCTTGCTTTCTTCCTTTCCTGCTTTACCTGATACTTTCAGTTACCAGACATAAGAGTTTCATACTAGTCAAGACGGACATAGTATTTCTGTGGGTGTTTGCAGGGTTTCTTCCTATTTGTAACTTGTACGGGGATCTACCTATTCAGAACAGGGAATGACATGACGTTGCGTCTGTTCACCTAGTCCTTGTAACGTGTCAGGTTTACAGAAAGCCTGCGGTTTATGTCTCTGAGCTGGTGGTAGGGCAGTGACTTGGTGTTACTGGGGAAAAGGAAACACAAATTGCAGATGAGGAGGCAAAACTGTAACGGAATATAATTTGCAGCAGGCAGCAGTCTCTCATCTAAAAGATTGTGTTAGTTTAACTGAGAAGAATGGGAAGCTGCATTATTTAGATTTTCTTCGATGTGTGTTTGTTGTTGTTTTCTCCGGTTTGTTATCTTTTGTTTTTGTGTGTTAGTTTAAAGGAAGTTGAAGCACACAGCTGTACTTTGCATCCCTAGAGGACCTGTGGCCTCTCACAAGCCCAGCACGTCAGTGTTAAAAGGAGCTCCGCACGGTGCAAGGCTGCCCTCTGCTGGGAACCGAGGCTGCAGCACAACGGCATCAGGGAGCTGAGCATCTTCATCCCTGTGATTCCATCACACCTGTGGGAGTCCCCTTCTGAGCTCAGACTTGGGCCTTTAGTCTCCCGATCCCGTCTCTGGCCCCGTTTCCTTGCAGCAGCTCAGATCTGTGCTGTGGGTATCTCAGCTCCTGCAGTGATCTCTCCTGCATCTAGATGTCGTAGCTTGTCTCCAGTCCTGTCGCCAGCCCCATCTCCTCTGACTGCACTTCCTAGACAGAGTCTGGACCTCTTTCATTCCCTTCTTTGTCTGGGAATGCTGATGGACCCTGTCCCTGACACTAAGCTGTGCACGGCTGCTGAGGGCACTGCCTGTGCTGGGCTTTGCAGGCTCCTGGCTCCCCTTTGCCTGGGGAGCAGAGAGCTCTTGATGCAATGGTTCTTTTGGATACAATGCCGATTTCTCTTTTCTTTCTTTCTTTTTTTTTTTTTTTTTTCTTTTTCTTTTTGTTCCCTTGTTTCCTTGCCTTGCCTTGCCTTGCCTTGCCTCTTTCCTTTCTCTCTTCTTCCGTTCTTGCTTTCTCCCTTTCTCACTTTCTTTCTTCCCCGCTTTCTTCCCTTCTCCCTATCTTCCTCTCGTACTCTCTGTCCTTCACCCTCCCTCCCTCCCTCCCTCCCTCCCTCTCTTGCTTTCTTCCTTTCCTGCTTTACCTGATACTTTCAGTTACCAGACATAAGAGTTTCATACTAGTCAAGACGGACATAGTATTTCTGTGGGTGTTTGCAGGGTTTCTTCCTATTTGTAACTTGTACGGGGATCTACCTATTCAGAACAGGGAATGACATGACGTTGCGTCTGTTCACCTAGTCCTTGTAACGTGTCAGGTTTACAGAAAGCCTGCGGTTTATGTCTCTGAGCTGGTGGTAGGGCAGTGACTTGGTGTTACTGGGGAAAAGGAAACACAAATTGCAGATGAGGAGGCAAAACTGTAACGGAATATAATTTGCAGCAGGCAGCAGTCTCTCATCTAAAAGATTGTGTTAGTTTAACTGAGAAGAATGGGAAGCTGCATTATTTAGATTTTCTTCGATGTGTGTTTGTTGTTGTTTTCTCCGGTTTGTTATCTTTTGTTTTTGTGTGTTAGTTTAAAGGAAGTTGAAGCACACAGCTGTACTTTGCATCCCTAGAGGACCTGTGGCCTCTCACAAGCCCAGCACGTCAGTGTTAAAAGGAGCTCCGCACGGTGCAAGGCTGCCCTCTGCTGGGAACCGAGGCTGCAGCACAACGGCATCAGGGAGCTGAGCATCTTCATCCCTGTGATTCCATCACACCTGTGGGAGTCCCCTTCTGAGCTCAGACTTGGGCCTTTAGTCTCCCGATCCCGTCTCTGGCCCCGTTTCCTTGCAGCAGCTCAGATCTGTGCTGTGGGTATCTCAGCTCCTGCAGTGATCTCTCCTGCATCTAGATGTCGTAGCTTGTCTCCAGTCCTGTCGCCAGCCCCATCTCCTCTGACTGCACTTCCTAGACAGAGTCTGGACCTCTTTCATTCCCTTCTTTGTCTGGGAATGCTGATGGACCCTGTCCCTGACACTAAGCTGTGCACGGCTGCTGAGGGCACTGCCTGTGCTGGGCTTTGCAGGCTCCTGGCTCCCCTTTGCCTGGGGAGCAGAGAGCTCTTGATGCAATGGTTCTTTTGGATACAATGCCGATTTCTCTTTTCTTTCTTTCTTTTTTTTTTTTTTTTTTCTTTTTCTTTTTGTTCCCTTGTTTCCTTGCCTTGCCTTGCCTCGCCTTGCCTCTTTCCTTTCTCTCTTCTTCCGTTCTTGCTTTCTCCCATTCTCACTTTCTTTCTTCCGTGCTTTCTTCCCTTCTCCCTATCTTCCTCTCGTACTCTCTGTCCTTCTCCCTCCCTCCCTCCCTACCTCCCTCCCTCCCTCCCTCCCTCCCTCCCTCCCTCCCTTCCTCTCTTGCTTTCTTCCTTTCCTGCTTTACCTGATACTTTCAGTTACCAGACATAAGAGTTTCATACTAGTCAAGACGGACATAGTATTTCTGTGGGTGTTTGCAGGGTTTCTTCCTATTTGTAACTTGTACGGGGATCTACCTATTCAGAACAGGGAATGACATGACGTTGCGTCTGTTCACCTAGTCCTTGTAACGTGTCAGGTTTACAGAAAGCCTGCGGTTTATGTCTCTGAGCTGGTGGTAGGGCAGTGACTTGGTGTTACTGGGGAAAAGGAAACACAAATTGCAGATGAGGAGGCAAAACTGTAACGGAATATAATTTGCAGCAGGCAGCAGTCTCTCATCTAAAAGATTGTGTTAGTTTAACTGAGAAGAATGGGAAGCTGCATTATTTAGATTTTCTTCGATGTGTGTTTGTTGTTGTTTTCTCCGGTTTGTTATCTTTTGTTTTTGTGTGTTAGTTTAAAGGAAGTTGAAGCACACAGCTGTACTTTGCATCCCTAGAGGACCTGTGGCCTCTCACAAGCCCAGCACGTCAGTGTTAAAAGGAGCTCCGCACGGTGCAAGGCTGCCCTCTGCTGGGAACCGAGGCTGCAGCACAACGGCATCAGGGAGCTGAGCATCTTCATCCCTGTGATTCCATCACACCTGTGGGAGTCCCCTTCTGAGCTCAGACTTGGGCCTTTAGTCTCCCGATCCCGTCTCTGGCCCCGTTTCCTTGCAGCAGCTCAGATCTGTGCTGTGGGTATCTCAGCTCCTGCAGTGATCTCTCCTGCATCTAGATGTCGTAGCTTGTCTCCAGTCCTGTCGCCAGCCCCATCTCCTCTGACTGCACTTCCTAGACAGAGTCTGGACCTCTTTCATTCCCTTCTTTGTCTGGGAATGCTGATGGACCCTGTCCCTGACACTAAGCTGTGCACGGCTGCTGAGGGCACTGCCTGTGCTGGGCTTTGCAGGCTCCAGGCTCCCCTTTGCCTGGGGAGCAGAGAGCTCTTGATGCAATGGTTCTTTTGGATACAATGCCGATTTCTCTTTTCTTTCTTTCTTTTTTTTTTTTTTTTTTCTTTTTCTTTTTGTTCCCTTGTTTCCTTGCCTTGCCTTGCCTTGCCTTGCCTCTTTCCTTTCTCTCTTCTTCCGTTCTTGCTTTCTCCCTTTCTCACTTTCTTTCTTCCCCGCTTTCTTCCCTTCTCCCTATCTTCCTCTCGTACTCTCTGTCCTTCACCCTCCCTCCCTCCCTCCCTCCCTCCCTCTCTTGCTTTCTTCCTTTCCTGCTTTACCTGATACTTTCAGTTACCAGACATAAGAGTTTCATACTAGTCAAGACGGACATAGTATTTCTGTGGGTGTTTGCAGGGTTTCTTCCTATTTGTAACTTGTACGGGGATCTACCTATTCAGAACAGGGAATGACATGACGTTGCGTCTGTTCACCTAGTCCTTGTAACGTGTCAGGTTTACAGAAAGCCTGCGGTTTATGTCTCTGAGCTGGTGGTAGGGCAGTGACTTGGTGTTACTGGGGAAAAGGAAACACAAATTGCAGATCAGGAGGCAAAACTGTAACGGAATATAATTTGCAGCAGGCAGCAGTCTCTCATCTAAAAGATTGTGTTAGTTTAACTGAGAAGAATGGGAAGCTGCATTATTTAGATTTTCTTCGATGTGTGTTTGTTGTTGTTTTCTCCGGTTTGTTATCTTTTGTTTTTGTGTGTTAGTTTAAAGGACGTTGAAGCACACAGCTGTACTTTGCATCCCTAGAGGACCTGTGGCCTCTCACAAGCCCAGCACGTCAGTGTTAAAAGGAGCTCCGCACGGTGCAAGGCTGCCCTCTGCTGGGAACCGAGGCTGCAGCACAACGGCATCAGGGAGCTGAGCATCTTCATCCCTGTGATTCCATCACACCTGTGGGAGTCCCCTTCTGAGCTCAGACTTGGGCCTTTAGTCTCCCGATCCCGTCTCTGGCCCCGTTTCCTTGCAGCAGCTCAGATCTGTGCTGTGGGTATCTCAGCTCCTGCAGTGATCTCTCCTGCATCTAGATGTCGTAGCTTGTCTCCAGTCCTGTCACCAGCCTCATTTCCTCTGACTGCACTTCCTAGACAGAGTCTGGACCTCTTTCATTCCCTTCTTTGTCTGGGAATGCTGATGGACCCTGTCCCTGACACTAAGCTGTGCACGGCTGCTGAGGGCACAGCCTGTGCTGGGCTTTGCAGGCTCCAGGCTCCCCTTTGCCTGGGGAGCAGAGAGCTCTTGATGCAATGGTTCTTTTGGATACAATGCCGATTTCTCTTTTCTTTCTTTCTTTTTTTTTTTTTTTTTTCTTTTTCTTTTTGTTCCCTTGTTTCCTTGCCTTGCCTTGCCTCGCCTTGCCTCTTTCCTTTCTCTCTTCTTCCGTTCTTGCTTTCTCCCATTCTCACTTTCTTTCTTCCGTGCTTTCTTCCCTTCTCCCTATCTTCCTCTCGTACTCTCTGTCCTTCTCCCTCCCTCCCTCCCTCCCTCCCTCCCTCCCTCCCTCCCTCTCTTGCTTTCTTCCTTTCCTGCTTTACCTGATACTTTCAGTTACCAGACATAAGAGTTTCATACTAGTCAAGACGGACATAGTATTTCTGTGGGTGTTTGCAGGGTTTCTTCCTATTTGTAACTTGTACGGGGATCTACCTATTCAGAACAGGGAATGACATGACGTTGCGTCTGTTCACCTAGTCCTTGTAACGTGTCAGGTTTACAGAAAGCCTGCGGTTTATGTCTCTGAGCTGGTGGTAGGGCAGTGACTTGGTGTTACTGGGGAAAAGGAAACACAAATTGCAGATGAGGAGGCAAAACTGTAACGGAATATAATTTGCAGCAGGCAGCAGTCTCTCATCTAAAAGATTGTGTTAGTTTAACTGAGAAGAATGGGAAGCTGCATTATTTAGATTTTCTTCGATGTGTGTTTGTTGTTGTTTTCTCCGGTTTGTTATCTTTTGTTTTTGTGTGTTAGTTTAAAGGAAGTTGAAGCACACAGCTGTACTTTGCATCCCTAGAGGACCTGTGGCCTCTCACAAGCCCAGCATGTCAGTGTTAAAAGGAGCTCCGCACGGTGCAAGGCTGCCCTCTGCTGGGAACCGAGGCTACAGCACAACGGCATCAGGGAGCTGAGCATCTTCATCCCTGTGATTCCATCACACCTGTGGGAGTCCCCTTCTGAGCTCAGACTTGGGCCTTTAGTCTCCCGATCCCGTCTCTGGCCCCGTTTCCTTGCAGCAGCTCAGATCTGTGCTGTGGTTATCTCAGCTCTTGCAGTGATCTCTCCTGCATCTAGATGTCGTAGCTTGTCTCCAGTCCTGTCGCCAGCCCCATCTCCTCTGACTGCACTTCCTAGACAGAGTCTGGACCTCTTTCATTCCCTTCTTTGTCTGGGAATGCTGATGGACCCTGTCCCTGACACTAAGCTGTGCACGGCTGCTGAGGGCACTGCCTGTGCTGGGCTTTGCAGGCTCCTGGCTCCCCTTTGCCTGGGGAGCAGAGAGCTCTTGATGCAATGGTTCTTTTGGATACAATGCCGATTTCTCTTTTCTTTCTTTCTTTTTTTTTTTTTTTTTTTTCTTTTTCTTTTTGTTCCCTTGTTTCCTTGCCTTGCCTTGCCTTGCCTTGCCTCTTTCCTTTCTCTCTTCTTCCGTTCTTGCTTTCTCCCTTTCTCACTTTCTTTCTTTCCCGCTTTCTTCCCTTCTCCCTATCTTCCTCTCGTACTCTCTGTCCTTCTCCCTCCCTCCCTCCCTCCCTCCCTCCCTCCCTCCCTCCCTCCCTCTCTTGCTTTCTTCCTTTCCTGCTTTACCTGATACTTTCAGTTACCAGACATAAGAGTTTCATACTAGTCAAGACGGACATAGTATTTCTGTGGGTGTTTGCAGGGTTTCTTCCTATTTGTAACTTGTACGGGGATCTACCTATTCAGAACAGGGAATGACATGACGTTGCGTCTGTTCACCTAGTCCTTGTAACGTGTCAGGTTTACAGAAAGCCTGCGGTTTATGTCTCTGAGCTGGTGGTAGGGCAGTGACTTGGTGTTACTGGGGAAAAGGAAACACAAATTGCAGATGAGGAGGCAAAACTGTAACGGAATATAATTTGCAGCAGGCAGCAGTCTCTCATCTAAAAGATTGTGTTAGTTTAACTGAGAAGAATGGGAAGCTGCATTATTTAGATTTTCTTCGATGTGTGTTTGTTGTTGTTTTCTCCGGTTTGTTATCTTTTGTTTTTGTGTGTTAGTTTAAAGGAAGTTGAAGCACACAGCTGTACTTTGCATCCCTAGAGGACCTGTGGCCTCTCACAAGCCCAGCACGTCAGTGTTAAAAGGAGCTCCGCACGGTGCAAGGCTGCCCTCTGCTGGGAACCGAGGCTGCAGCACAACGGCATCAGGGAGCTGAGCATCTTCATCCCTGTGATTCCATCACACCTGTGGGAGTCCCCTTCTGAGCTCAGACTTGGGCCTTTAGTCTCCCGATCCCGTCTCTGGCCCCGTTTCCTTGCAGCAGCTCAGATCTGTGCTGTGGGTATCTCAGCTCCTGCAGTGATCTCTCCTGCACCTAGATGTCGTAGCTTGTCTCCAGTCCTGTCGCCAGCCCCATCTCCTCTGACTGCACTTCCTAGACAGAGTCTGGACCTCTTTCATTCCCTTCTTTGTCTGGGAATGCTGATGGACCCTGTCCCTGACACTAAGCTGTGCACGGCTGCTGAGGGCACTGCCTGTGCTGGGCTTTGCAGGCTCCTGGCTCCCCTTTGCCTGGGGAGCAGAGAGCTCTTGATGCAATGGTTCTTTTGGATACAATGCCGATTTCTCTTTTCTTTCTTTCTTTTTTTTTTTTTTTTCTTTTTCTTTTTGTTCCCTTGTTTCCTTGCCTTGCCTTGCCTTGCCTTGCCTCTTTCCTTTCTCTCTTCTTCCGTTCTTGCTTTCTCCCTTTCTCACTTTCTTTCTTTCCCGCTTTCTTCCCTTCTCCCTATCTTCCTCTCGTACTCTCTGTCCTTCTCCCTCCCTCCCTCCCTCCCTCCCTCCCTCCCTCCCTCCCTCCCTCTCTTGCTTTCTTCCTTTCCTGCTTTACCTGATACTTTCAGTTACCAGACATAAGAGTTTCATACTAGTCAAGACGGACATAGTATTTCTGTGGGTGTTTGCAGGGTTTCTTCCTATTTGTAACTTGTACGGGGATCTACCTATTCAGAACAGGGAATGACATGACGTTGCGTCTGTTCACCTAGTCCTTGTAACGTGTCAGGTTTACAGAAAGCCTGCGGTTTATGTCTCTGAGCTGGTGGTAGGGCAGTGACTTGGTGTTACTGGGGAAAAGGAAACACAAATTGCAGATGAGGAGGCAAAACTGTAACGGAATATAATTTGCAGCAGGCAGCAGTCTCTCATCTAAAAGATTGTGTTAGTTTAACTGAGAAGAATGGGAAGCTGCATTATTTAGATTTTCTTCGATGTGTGTTTGTTGTTGTTTTCTCCGGTTTGTTATCTTTTGTTTTTGTGTGTTAGTTTAAAGGAAGTTGAAGCACACAGCTGTACTTTGCATCCCTAGAGGACCTGTGGCCTCTCACAAGCCCAGCACGTCAGTGTTAAAAGGAGCTCCGCACGGTGCAAGGCTGCCCTCTGCTGGGAACCGAGGCTGCAGCACAACGGCATCAGGGAGCTGAGCATCTTCATCCCTGTGATTCCATCACACCTGTGGGAGTCCCCTTCTGAGCTCAGACTTGGGCCTTTAGTCTCCCGATCCCGTCTCTGGCCCCGTTTCCTTGCAGCAGCTCAGATCTGTGCTGTGGGTATCTCAGCTCCTGCAGTGATCTCTCCTGCATCTAGATGTCGTAGCTTGTCTCCAGTCCTGTCACCAGCCTCATCTCCTCTGACTGCACTTCCTAGACAGAGTCTGGACCTCTTTCATTCCCTTCTTTGTCTGGGAATGCTGATGGACCCTGTCCCTGACACTAAGCTGTGCACGGCTGCTGAGGGCACTGCCTGTGCTGGGCTTTGCAGGCTCCTGGCTCCCCTTTGCCTGGGGAGCAGAGAGCTCTTGATGCAATGGTTCTTTTGGATACAATGCCGATTTCTCTTTTCTTTCTTTCTTTTTTTTTTTTTTTTTTTTTCTTTTTCTTTTTGTTCCCTTGTTTCCTTGCCTTGCCTTGCCTTGCCTTGCCTCTTTCCTTTCTCTCTTCTTCCGTTCTTGCTTTCTCCCTTTCTCACTTTCTTTCTTTCCCGCTTTCTTCCCTTCTCCCTATCTTCCTCTCGTACTCTCTGTCCTTCTCCCTCCCTCCCTCCCTCCCTCCCTTCCTCTCTTGCTTTCTTCCTTTCCTGCTTTACCTGATACTTTCAGTTACCAGACATAAGAGTTTCATACTAGTCAAGACGGACATAGTATTTCTGTGGGTGTTTGCAGGGTTTCTTCCTATTTGTAACTTGTACGGGGATCTACCTATTCAGAACAGGGAATGACATGACGTTGCGTCTGTTCACCTAGTCCTTGTAACGTGTCAGGTTTACAGAAAGCCTGCGGTTTATGTCTCTGAGCTGGTGGTAGGGCAGTGACTTGGTGTTACTGGGGAAAAGGAAACACAAATTGCAGATGAGGAGGCAAAACTGTAACGGAATATAATTTGCAGCAGGCAGCAGTCTCTCATCTAAAAGATTGTGTTAGTTTAACTGAGAAGAATGGGAAGCTGCATTATTTAGATTTTCTTCGATGTGTGTTTGTTGTTGTTTTCTCCGGTTTGTTATCTTTTGTTTTTGTGTGTTAGTTTAAAGGAAGTTGAAGCACACAGCTGTACTTTGCATCCCTAGAGGACCTGTGGCCTCTCACAAGCCCAGCACGTCAGTGTTAAAAGGAGCTCCGCACGGTGCAAGGCTGCCCTCTGCTGGGAACCGAGGCTGCAGCACAACGGCATCAGGGAGCTGAGCATCTTCATCCCTGTGATTCCATCACACCTGTGGGAGTCCCCTTCTGAGCTCAGACTTGGGCCTTTAGTCTCCCGATCCCGTCTCTGGCCCCGTTTCCTTGCAGCAGCTCAGATCTGTGCTGTGGGTATCTCAGCTCCTGCAGTGATCTCTCCTGCATCTAGATGTCGTAGCTTGTCTCCAGTCCTGTCACCAGCCTCATCTCCTCTGACTGCACTTCCTAGACAGAGTCTGGACCTCTTTCATTCCCTTCTTTGTCTGGGAATGCTGATGGACCCTGTCCCTGACACTAAGCTGTGCACGGCTGCTGAGGGCACTGCCTGTGCTGGGCTTTGCAGGCTCCTGGCTCCCCTTTGCCTGGGGAGCAGAGAGCTCTTGATGCAATGGTTCTTTTGGATACAATGCCGATTTCTCTTTTCTTTCTTTCTTTTTTTTTTTTTTTTTTTCTTTTTCTTTTTGTTCCCTTGTTTCCTTGCCTTGCCTTGCCTTGCCTTGCCTCTTTCCTTTCTCTCTTCTTCCGTTCTTGCTTTCTCCCTTTCTCACTTTCTTTCTTTCCCGCTTTCTTCCCTTCTCCCTATCTTCCTCTCGTACTCTCTGTCCTTCTCCCTCCCTCCCTCCCTCCCTCCCTTCCTCTCTTGCTTTCTTCCTTTCCTGCTTTACCTGATACTTTCAGTTACCAGACATAAGAGTTTCATACTAGTCAAGACGGACGTAGTATTTCTGTGGGTGTTTGCAGGGTTTCTTCCTATTTGTAACTTGTACGGGGATCTACCTATTCAGAACAGGGAATGACATGACGTTGCGTCTGTTCACCTAGTCCTTGTAACGTGTCAGGTTTACAGAAAGCCTGCGGTTTATGTCTCTGAGCTGGTGGTAGGGCAGTGACTTGGTGTTACTGGGGAAAAGGAAACACAAATTGCAGATGAGGAGGCAAAACTGTAACGGAATATAATTTGCAGCAGGCAGCAGTCTCTCATCTAAAAGATTGTGTTAGTTTAACTGAGAAGAATGGGAAGCTGCATTATTTAGATTTTCTTCGATGTGTGTTTGTTGTTGTTTTCTCCGGTTTGTTATCTTTTGTTTTTGTGTGTTAGTTTAAAGGAAGTTGAAGCACACAGCTGTACTTTGCATCCCTAGAGGACCTGTGGCCTCTCACAAGCCCAGCACGTCAGTGTTAAAAGGAGCTCCGCACGGTGCAAGGCTGCCCTCTGCTGGGAACCGAGGCTGCAGCACAACGGCATCAGGGAGCTGAGCATCTTCATCCCTGTGATTCCATCACACCTGTGGGAGTCCCCTTCTGAGCTCAGACTTGGGCCTTTAGTCTCCCGATCCCGTCTCTGGCCCCGTTTCCTTGCAGCAGCTCAGATCTGTGCTGTGGGTATCTCAGCTCCTGCAGTGATCTCTCCTGCATCTAGATGTCGTAGCTTGTCTCCAGTCCTGTCACCAGCCTCATCTCCTCTGACTGCACTTCCTAGACAGAGTCTGGACCTCTTTCATTCCCTTCTTTGTCTGGGAATGCTGATGGACCCTGTCCCTGACACTAAGCTGTGCACGGCTGCTGAGGGCACTGCCTGTGCTGGGCTTTGCAGGCTCCTGGCTCCCCTTTGCCTGGGGAGCAGAGAGCTCTTGATGCAATGGTTCTTTTGGATACAATGCCGATTTCTCTTTTCTTTCTTTCTTTTTTTTTTTTTTTTTTTTTCTTTTTCTTTTTGTTCCCTTGTTTCCTTGCCTTGCCTTGCCTTGCCTTGCCTCTTTCCTTTCTCTCTTCTTCCGTTCTTGCTTTCTCCCTTTCTCACTTTCTTTCTTTCCCGCTTTCTTCCCTTCTCCCTATCTTCCTCTCGTACTCTCTGTCCTTCACCCTCCCTCCCTCCCTCCCTCCCTCCCTCTCTTGCTTTCTTCCTTTCCTGCTTTACCTGATACTTTCAGTTACCAGACATAAGAGTTTCATACTAGTCAAGACGGACATAGTATTTCTGTGGGTGTTTGCAGGGTTTCTTCCTATTTGTAACTTGTACGGGGATCTACCTATTCAGAACAGGGAATGACATGACGTTGCGTCTGTTCACCTAGTCCTTGTAACGTGTCAGGTTTACAGAAAGCCTGCGGTTTATGTCTCTGAGCTGGTGGTAGGGCAGTGACTTGGTGTTACTGGGGAAAAGGAAACACAAATTGCAGATGAGGAGGCAAAACTGTAACGGAATATAATTTGCAGCAGGCAGCAGTCTCTCATCTAAAAGATTGTGTTAGTTTAACTGAGAAGAATGGGAAGCTGCATTATTTAGATTTTCTTCGATGTGTGTTTGTTGTTGTTTTCTCCGGTTTGTTATCTTTTGTTTTTGTGTGTTAGTTTAAAGGACGTTGAAGCACACAGCTGTACTTTGCATCCCTAGAGGACCTGTGGCCTCTCACAAGCCCAGCACGTCAGTGTTAAAAGGAGCTCCGCACGGTGCAAGGCTGCCCTCTGCTGGGAACCGAGGCTGCAGCACAACGGCATCAGGGAGCTGAGCATCTTCATCCCTGTGATTCCATCACACCTGTGGGAGTCCCCTTCTGAGCTCAGACTTGGGCCTTTAGTCTCCCGATCCCGTCTCTGGCCCCGTTTCCTTGCAGCAGCTCAGATCTGTGCTGTGGGTATCTCAGCTCCTGCAGTGATCTCTCCTGCATCTAGATGTCGTAGCTTGTCTCCAGTCCTGTCACCAGCCCCATCTCCTCTGACTGCACTTCCTAGACAGAGTCTGGACCTCTTTCATTCCCTTCTTTGTCTGGGAATGCTGATGGACCCTGTCCCTGACACTAAGCTGTGCACGGCTGCTGAGGGCACTGCCTGTGCTGGGCTTTGCAGGCTCCTGGCTCCCCTTTGCCTGGGGAGCAGAGAGCTCTTGATGCAATGGTTCTTTTGGATACAATGCCGATTTCTCTTTTCTTTCTTTCTTTTTTTTTTTTTTTTTTTCTTTTTCTTTTTGTTCCCTTGTTTCCTTGCCTTGCCTTGCCTTGCCTTGCCTCTTTCCTTTCTCTCTTCTTCCGTTCTTGCTTTCTCCCTTTCTCACTTTCTTTCTTTCCCGCTTTCTTCCCTTCTCCCTATCTTCCTCTCGTACTCTCTGTCCTTCTCCCTCCCTCCCTCCCTCCCTCCCTCCCTCCCTCCCTCCCTCTCTTGCTTTCTTCCTTTCCTGCTTTACCTGATACTTTCAGTTACCAGACATAAGAGTTTCATACTAGTCAAGACGGACATAGTATTTCTGTGGGTGTTTGCAGGGTTTCTTCCTATTTGTAACTTGTACGGGGATCTACCTATTCAGAACAGGGAATGACATGATGTTGCGTCTGTTCACCTAGTCCTTGTAACGTGTCAGGTTTACAGAAAGCCTGCGGTTTATGTCTCTGAGCTGGTGGTAGGGCAGTGACTTGGTGTTACTGGGGAAAAGGAAACACAAATTGCAGATGAGGAGGCAAAACTGTAACGGAATATAATTTGCAGCAGGCAGCAGTCTCTCATCTAAAAGATTGTGTTAGTTTAACTGAGAAGAATGGGAAGCTGCATTATTTAGATTTTCTTCGATGTGTGTTTGTTGTTGTTTTCTCCGGTTTGTTATCTTTTGTTTTTGTGTGTTAGTTTAAAGGAAGTTGAAGCACACAGCTGTACTTTGCATCCCTAGAGGACCTGTGGCCTCTCACAAGCCCAGCACGTCAGTGTTAAAAGGAGCTCCGCACGGTGCAAGGCTGCCCTCTGCTGGGAACCGAGGCTGCAGCACAACGGCATCAGGGAGCTGAGCATCTTCATCCCTGTGATTCCATCACACCTGTGGGAGTCCCCTTCTGAGCTCAGACTTGGGCCTTTAGTCTCCCGATCCCGTCTCTGGCCCCGTTTCCTTGCAGCAGCTCAGATCTGTGCTGTGGGTATCTCAGCTCCTGCAGTGATCTCTCCTGCATCTAGATGTCGTAGCTTGTCTCCAGTCCTGTCGCCAGCCCCATCTCCTCTGACTGCACTTCCTAGACAGAGTCTGGACCTCTTTCATTCCCTTCTTTGTCTGGGAATGCTGATGGACCCTGTCCCTGACACTAAGCTGTGCACGGCTGCTGAGGGCACTGCCTGTGCTGGGCTTTGCAGGCTCCTGGCTCCCCTTTGCCTGGGGAGCAGAGAGCTCTTGATGCAATGGTTCTTTTGGATACAATGCCGATTTCTCTTTTCTTTCTTTCTTTTTTTTTTTTTTTTCTTTTTCTTTTTGTTCCCTTGTTTCCTTGCCTTGCCTTGCCTTGCCTTGCCTCTTTCCTTTCTCTCTTCTTCCGTTCTTGCTTTCTCCCTTTCTCACTTTCTTTCTTTCCCGCTTTCTTCCCTTCTCCCTATCTTCCTCTCGTACTCTCTGTCCTTCTCCCTCCCTCCCTCCCTCCCTCCCTCCCTCCCTCCCTCCCTCCCTCCCTCCCTCTCTTGCTTTCTTCCTTTCCTGCTTTACCTGATACTTTCAGTTACCAGACATAAGAGTTTCATACTAGTCAAGACGGACATAGTATTTCTGTGGGTGTTTGCAGGGTTTCTTCCTATTTGTAACTTGTACGGGGATCTACCTATTCAGAACAGGGAATGACATGACGTTGCGTCTGTTCACCTAGTCCTTGTAACGTGTCAGGTTTACAGAAAGCCTGCGGTTTATGTCTCTGAGCTGGTGGTAGGGCAGTGACTTGGTGTTACTGGGGAAAAGGAAACACAAATTGCAGATGAGGAGGCAAAACTGTAACGGAATATAATTTGCAGCAGGCAGCAGTCTCTCATCTAAAAGATTGTGTTAGTTTAACTGAGAAGAATGGGAAGCTGCATTATTTAGATTTTCTTCGATGTGTGTTTGTTGTTGTTTTCTCCGATTTGTTATCTTTTGTTTTTGTGTGTTAGTTTAAAGGAAGTTGAAGCACACAGCTGTACTTTGCATCCCTAGAGGACCTGTGGCCTCTCACAAGCCCAGCACGTCAGTGTTAAAAGGAGCTCCGCACGGTGCAAGGCTGCCCTCTGCTGGGAACCGAGGCTGCAGCACAACGGCATCAGGGAGCTGAGCATCTTCATCCCTGTGATTCCATCACACCTGTGGGAGTCCCCTTCTGAGCTCAGACTTGGGCCTTTAGTCTCCCGATCCCGTCTCTGGCCCCGTTTCCTTGCAGCAGCTCAGATCTGTGCTGTGGGTATCTCAGCTCCTGCAGTGATCTCTCCTGCATCTAGATGTCGTAGCTTGTCTCCAGTCCTGTCGCCAGCCCCATCTCCTCTGACTGCACTTCCTAGACAGAGTCTGGACCTCTTTCATTCCCTTCTTTGTCTGGGAATGCTGATGGACCCTGTCCCTGACACTAAGCTGTGCACGGCTGCTGAGGGCACTGCCTGTGCTGGGCTTTGCAGGCTCCTGGCTCCCCTTTGCCTGGGGAGCAGAGAGCTCTTGATGCAATGGTTCTTTTGGATACAATGCCGATTTCTCTTTTCTTTCTTTCTTTTTTTTTTTTTTTTTTCTTTTTCTTTTTGTTCCCTTGTTTCCTTGCCTTGCCTTGCCTTGCCTTGCCTCTTTCCTTTCTCTCTTCTTCCGTTCTTGCTTTCTCCCTTTCTCACTTTCTTTCTTCCCCGCTTTCTTCCCTTCTCCCTATCTTCCTCTCGTACTCTCTGTCCTTCTCCCTCCCTCCCTCCCTCCCTCCCTCTCTTGCTTTCTTCCTTTCCTGCTTTACCTGATACTTTCAGTTACCAGACATAAGAGTTTCATACTAGTCAAGACGGACGTAGTATTTCTGTGGGTGTTTGCAGGGTTTCTTCCTATTTGTAACTTGTATGGGGATCTACCTATTCAGAACAGGGAATGACATGACGTTGCGTCTGTTCACCTAGTCCTTGTAACGTGTCAGGTTTACAGAAAGCCTGCGGTTTATGTCTCTGAGCTGGTGGTAGGGCAGTGACTTGGTGTTACTGGGGAAAAGGAAACACAAATTGCAGATGAGGAGGCAAAACTGTAACGGAATATAATTTGCAGCAGGCAGCAGTCTCTCATCTAAAAGATTGTGTTAGTTTAACTGAGAAGAATGGGAAGCTGCATTATTTAGATTTTCTTCGATGTGTGTTTGTTGTTGTTTTCTCCGATTTGTTATCTTTTGTTTTTGTGTGTTAGTTTAAAGGAAGTTGAAGCACACAGCTGTACTTTGCATCCCTAGAGGACCTGTGGCCTCTCACAAGCCCAGCACGTCAGTGTTAAAAGGAGCTCCGCACGGTGCAAGGCTGCCCTCTGCTGGGAACCGAGGCTGCAGCACAACGGCATCAGGGAGCTGAGCATCTTCATCCCTGTGATTCCATCACACCTGTGGGAGTCCCCTTCTGAGCTCAGACTTGGGCCTTTAGTCTCCCGATCCCGTCTCTGGCCCCGTTTCCTTGCAGCAGCTCAGATCTGTGCTGTGGGTATCTCAGCTCCTGCAGTGATCTCTCCTGCATCTAGATGTCGTAGCTTGTCTCCAGTCCTGTCGCCAGCCCCATCTCCTCTGACTGCACTTCCTAGACAGAGTCTGGACCTCTTTCATTCCCTTCTTTGTCTGGGAATGCTGATGGACCCTGTCCCTGACACTAAGCTGTGCACGGCTGCTGAGGGCACTGCCTGTGCTGGGCTTTGCAGGCTCCTGGCTCCCCTTTGCCTGGGGAGCAGAGAGCTCTTGATGCAATGGTTCTTTTGGATACAATGCCGATTTCTCTTTTCTTTCTTTCTTTTTTTTTTTTTCTTTTTCTTTTTGTTCCCTTGTTTCCTTGCCTTGCCTTGCCTCGCCTTGCCTCTTTCCTTTCTCTCTTCTTCCGTTCTTGCTTTCTCCCATTCTCACTTTCTTTCTTCCGTGCTTTCTTCCCTTCTCCCTATCTTCCTCTCGTACTCTCTGTCCTTCTCCCTCCCTCCCTCCCTCCCTCCCTCCCTCCCTCCCTCCCTCCCTCCCTCCCTCCCTTCCTCTCTTGCTTTCTTCCTTTCCTGCTTTACCTGATACTTTCAGTTACCAGACATAAGAGTTTCATACTAGTCAAGACGGACGTAGTATTTCTGTGGGTGTTTGCAGGGTTTCTTCCTATTTGTAACTTGTACGGGGATCTACCTATTCAGAACAGGGAATGACATGACGTTGCGTCTGTTCACCTAGTCCTTGTAACGTGTCAGGTTTACAGAAAGCCTGCGGTTTATGTCTCTGAGCTGGTGGTAGGGCAGTGACTTGGTGTTACTGGGGAAAAGGAAACACAAATTGCAGATGAGGAGGCAAAACTGTAACGGAATATAATTTGCAGCAGGCAGCAGTCTCTCATCTAAAAGATTGTGTTAGTTTAACTGAGAAGAATGGGAAGCTGCATTATTTAGATTTTCTTCGATGTGTGTTTGTTGTTGTTTTCTCCGGTTTGTTATCTTTTGTTTTTGTGTGTTAGTTTAAAGGAAGTTGAAGCACACAGCTGTACTTTGCATCCCTAGAGGACCTGTGGCCTCTCACAAGCCCAGCACGTCAGTGTTAAAAGGAGCTCCGCACGGTGCAAGGCTGCCCTCTGCTGGGAACCGAGGCTGCAGCACAACGGCATCAGGGAGCTGAGCATCTTCATCCCTGTGATTCCATCACACCTGTGGGAGTCCCCTTCTGAGCTCAGACTTGGGCCTTTAGTCTCCCGATCCCGTCTCTGGCCCCGTTTCCTTGCAGCAGCTCAGATCTGTGCTGTGGGTATCTCAGCTCCTGCAGTGATCTCTCCTGCATCTAGATGTCGTAGCTTGTCTCCAGTCCTGTCACCAGCCTCATCTCCTCTGACTGCACTTCCTAGACAGAGTCTGGACCTCTTTCATTCCCTTCTTTGTCTGGGAATGCTGATGGACCCTGTCCCTGACACTAAGCTGTGCACGGCTGCTGAGGGCACTGCCTGTGCTGGGCTTTGCAGGCTCCTGGCTCCCCTTTGCCTGGGGAGCAGAGAGCTCTTGATGCAATGGTTCTTTTGGATACAATGCCGATTTCTCTTTTCTTTCTTTCTTTCTTTTTTTTTTTTTTTCTTTTTCTTTTTGTTCCCTTGTTTCCTTGCCTTGCCTCGCCTTGCCTCTTTCCTTTCTCTCTTCTTCCGTTCTTGCTTTCTCCCATTCTCACTTTCTTTCTTCCGTGCTTTCTTCCCTTCTCCCTATCTTCCTCTCGTACTCTCTGTCCTTCTCCCTCCCTCCCTTCCTCTCTTGCTTTCTTCCTTTCCTGCTTTACCTGATACTTTCAGTTACCAGACATAAGAGTTTCATACTAGTCAAGATGGACATAGTATTTCTGTGGGTGTTTGCAGGGTTTCTTCCTATTTGTAACTTGTACGGGGATCTACCTATTCAGAACAGGGAATGACATGACGTTGCGTCTGTTCACCTAGTCCTTGTAACGTGTCAGGTTTACAGAAAGCCTGCGGTTTATGTCTCTGAGCTGGTGGTAGGGCAGTGACTTGGTGTTACTGGGGAAAAGGAAACACAAATTGCAGATGAGGAGGCAAAACTGTAACGGAATATAATTTGCAGCAGGCAGCAGTCTCTCATCTAAAAGATTGTGTTAGTTTAACTGAGAAGAATGGGAAGCTGCATTATTTAGATTTTCTTCGATGTGTGTTTGTTGTTGTTTTCTCCGGTTTGTTATCTTTTGTTTTTGTGTGTTAGTTTAAAGGAAGTTGAAGCACACAGCTGTACTTTGCATCCCTAGAGGACCTGTGGCCTCTCACAAGCCCAGCACGTCAGTGTTAAAAGGAGCTCCGCACGGTGCAAGGCTGCCCTCTGCTGGGAACCGAGGCTGCAGCACAACGGCATCAGGGAGCTGAGCATCTTCATCCCTGTGATTCCATCACACCTGTGGGAGTCCCCTTCTGAGCTCAGACTTGGGCCTTTAGTCTCCCGATCCCGTCTCTGGCCCCGTTTCCTTGCAGCAGCTCAGATCTGTGCTGTGGGTATCTCAGCTCCTGCAGTGATCTCTCCTGCATCTAGATGTCGTAGCTTGTCTCCAGTCCTGTCACCAGCCTCATCTCCTCTGACTGCACTTCCTAGACAGAGTCTGGACCTCTTTCATTCCCTTCTTTGTCTGGGAATGCTGATGGACCCTGTCCCTGACACTAAGCTGTGCACGGCTGCTGAGGGCACTGCCTGTGCTGGGCTTTGCAGGCTCCTGGCTCCCCTTTGCCTGGGGAGCAGAGAGCTCTTGATGCAATGGTTCTTTTGGATACAATGCCGATTTCTCTTTTCTTTCTTTCTTTTTTTTTTTTTTCTTTTTCTTTTTGTTCCCTTGTTTCCTTGCCTTGCCTTGCCTCGCCTTGCCTCTTTCCTTTCTCTCTTCTTCCGTTCTTGCTTTCTCCCATTCTCACTTTCTTTCTTCCGTGCTTTCTTCCATTCTCCCTATCTTCCTCTCGTACTCTCTGTCCTTCTCCCTCCCTCCCTCCCTCCCTCCCTCTCTTGCTTTCTTCCTTTCCTGCTTTACCTGATACTTTCAGTTACCAGACATAAGAGTTTCATACTAGTCAAGACGGACATAGTATTTCTGTGGGTGTTTGCAGGGTTTCTTCCTATTTGTAACTTGTACGGGGATCTATCTATTCAGAACAGGGAATGACATGACGTTGCGTCTGTTCACCTAGTCCTTGTAACGTGTCAGGTTTACAGAAAGCCTGCGGTTTATGTCTCTGAGCTGGTGGTAGGGCAGTGACTTGGTGTTACTGGGGAAAAGGAAACACAAATTGCAGATGAGGAGGCAAAACTGTAACGGAATATAATTTGCAGCAGGCAGCAGTCTCTCATCTAAAAGATTGTGTTAGTTTAACTGAGAAGAATGGGAAGCTGCATTATTTAGATTTTCTTCGATGTGTGTTTGTTGTTGTTTTCTCCGGTTTGTTATCTTTTGTTTTTGTGTGTTAGTTTAAAGGAAGTTGAAGCACACAACTGTACTTTGCATCCCTAGAGGACCTGTGGCCTCTCACAAGCCCAGCACGTCAGTGTTAAAAGGAGCTCCGCACGGTGCAAGGCTGCCCTCTGCTGGGAACCGAGGCTGCAGCACAACGGCATCAGGGAGCTGAGCATCTTCATCCCTGTGATTCCATCACACCTGTGGGAGTCCCCTTCTGAGCTCAGACTTGGGCCTTTAGTCTCCCGATCCCGTCTCTGGTCCCGTTTCCTTGCAGCAGCTCAGATCTGTGCTGTGGGTATCTCAGCTCCTGCAGTGATCTCTCCTGCATCTAGATGTCGTAGCTTGTCTCCAGTCCTGTCGCCAGCCCCATCTCCTCTGACTGCACTTCCTAGACAGAGTCTGGACCTCTTTCATTCCCTTCTTTGTCTGGGAATGCTGATGGACCCTGTCCCTGACACTAAGCTGTGCACGGCTGCTGAGGGCACTGCCTGTGCTGGGCTTTGCAGGCTCCAGGCTCCCCTTTGCCTGGGGAGCAGAGAGCTCTTGATGCAATGGTTCTTTTGGATACAATGCCGATTTCTCTTTTCTTTCTTTCTTTTTTTTTTTTTTTTTTTCTTTTTCTTTTTGTTCCCTTGTTTCCTTGCCTTGCCTTGCCTTGCCTTGCCTCTTTCCTTTCTCTCTTCTTCCGTTCTTGCTTTCTCCCTTTCTCACTTTCTTTCTTCCCCGCTTTCTTCCCTTCTCCCTATCTTCCTCTCGTACTCTCTGTCCTTCTCCCTCCCTCCCTCCCTCCCTCCCTCTCTTGCTTTCTTCCTTTCCTGCTTTACCTGATACTTTCAGTTACCAGACATAAGAGTTTCATACTAGTCAAGACGGACGTAGTATTTCTGTGGGTGTTTGCAGGGTTTCTTCCTATTTGTAACTTGTACGGGGATCTACCTATTCAGAACAGGGAATGACATGACGTTGCGTCTGTTCACCTAGTCCTTGTAACGTGTCAGGTTTACAGAAAGCCTGCGGTTTATGTCTCTGAGCTGGTGGTAGGGCAGTGACTTGGTGTTACTGGGGAAAAGGAAACACAAATTGCAGATGAGGAGGCAAAACTGTAACGGAATATAATTTGCAGCAGGCAGCAGTCTCTCATCTAAAAGATTGTGTTAGTTTAACTGAGAAGAATGGGAAGCTGCATTATTTAGATTTTCTTCGATGTGTGTTTGTTGTTGTTTTCTCCGGTTTGTTATCTTTTGTTTTTGTGTGTTAGTTTAAAGGAAGTTGAAGCACACAGCTGTACTTTGCATCCCTAGAGGACCTGTGGCCTCTCACAAGCCCAGCACGTCAGTGTTAAAAGGAGCTCCGCACGGTGCAAGGCTGCCCTCTGCTGGGAACCGAGGCTGCAGCACAACGGCATCAGGGAGCTGAGCATCTTCATCCCTGTGATTCCATCACACCTGTGGGAGTCCCCTTCTGAGCTCAGACTTGGGCCTTTAGTCTCCCGATCCCGTCTCTGGCCCCGTTTCCTTGCAGCAGCTCAGATCTGTGCTGTGGGTATCTCAGCTCTTGCAGTGATCTCTCCTGCATCTAGATGTCGTAGCTTGTCTCCAGTCCTGTCGCCAGCCCCATCTCCTCTGACTGCACTTCCTAGACAGAGTCTGGACCTCTTTCATTCCCTTCTTTGTCTGGGAATGCTGATGGACCCTGTCCCTGACACTAAGCTGTGCACGGCTGCTGAGGGCACTGCCTGTGCTGGGCTTTGCAGGCTCCTGGCTCCCCTTTGCCTGGGGAGCAGAGAGCTCTTGATGCAATGGTTCTTTTGGATACAATGCCGATTTCTCTTTTCTTTCTTTCTTTTTTTTTTTTTCTTTTTCTTTTTGTTCCCTTGTTTCCTTGCCTTGCCTTGCCTCGCCTTGCCTCTTTCCTTTCTCTCTTCTTCCGTTCTTGCTTTCTCCCATTCTCACTTTCTTTCTTCCGTGCTTTCTTCCATTCTCCCTATCTTCCTCTCGTACTCTCTGTCCTTCTCCCTCCCTCCCTCCCTCCCTCCCTCTCTTGCTTTCTTCCTTTCCTGCTTTACCTGATACTTTCAGTTACCAGACATAAGAGTTTCATACTAGTCAAGACGGACATAGTATTTCTGTGGGTGTTTGCAGGGTTTCTTCCTATTTGTAACTTGTACGGGGATCTATCTATTCAGAACAGGGAATGACATGACGTTGCGTCTGTTCACCTAGTCCTTGTAACGTGTCAGGTTTACAGAAAGCCTGCGGTTTATGTCTCTGAGCTGGTGGTAGGGCAGTGACTTGGTGTTACTGGGGAAAAGGAAACACAAATTGCAGATGAGGAGGCAAAACTGTAACGGAATATAATTTGCAGCAGGCAGCAGTCTCTCATCTAAAAGATTGTGTTAGTTTAACTGAGAAGAATGGGAAGCTGCATTATTTAGATTTTCTTCGATGTGTGTTTGTTGTTGTTTTCTCCGGTTTGTTATCTTTTGTTTTTGTGTGTTAGTTTAAAGGAAGTTGAAGCACACAGCTGTACTTTGCATCCCTAGAGGACCTGTGGCCTCTCACAAGCCCAGCACGTCAGTGTTAAAAGGAGCTCCGCACGGTGCAAGGCTGCCCTCTGCTGGGAACCGAGGCTGCAGCACAACGGCATCAGGGAGCTGAGCATCTTCATCCCTGTGATTCCATCACACCTGTGGGAGTCCCCTTCTGAGCTCAGACTTGGGCCTTTAGTCTCCCGATCCCGTCTCTGGCCCCGTTTCCTTGCAGCAGCTCAGATCTGTGCTGTGGGTATCTCAGCTCTTGCAGTGATCTCTCCTGCATCTAGATGTCGTAGCTTGTCTCCAGTCCTGTCGCCAGCCCCATCTCCTCTGACTGCACTTCCTAGACAGAGTCTGGACCTCTTTCATTCCCTTCTTTGTCTGGGAATGCTGATGGACCCTGTCCCTGACACTAAGCTGTGCACGGCTGCTGAGGGCACTGCCTGTGCTGGGCTTTGCAGGCTCCTGGCTCCCCTTTGCCTGGGGAGCAGAGAGCTCTTGATGCAATGGTTCTTTTGGATACAATGCCGATTTCTCTTTTCTTTCTTTCTTTTTTTTTTTTTTTTTTTTTCTTTTTCTTTTTGTTCCCTTGTTTCCTTGCCTTGCCTTGCCTTGCCTTGCCTCTTTCCTTTCTCTCTTCTTCCGTTCTTGCTTTCTCCCTTTCTCACTTTCTTTCTTCCCCGCTTTCTTCCCTTCTCCCTATCTTCCTCTCGTACTCTCTGTCCTTCTCCCTCCCTCCCTCCCTCCCTCCCTCTCTTGCTTTCTTCCTTTCCTGCTTTACCTGATACTTTCAGTTACCAGACATAAGAGTTTCATACTAGTCAAGACGGACGTAGTATTTCTGTGGGTGTTTGCAGGGTTTCTTCCTATTTGTAACTTGTACGGGGATCTACCTATTCAGAACAGGGAATGACATGACGTTGCGTCTGTTCACCTAGTCCTTGTAACGTGTCAGGTTTACAGAAAGCCTGCGGTTTATGTCTCTGAGCTGGTGGTAGGGCAGTGACTTGGTGTTACTGGGGAAAAGGAAACACAAATTGCAGATGAGGAGGCAAAACTGTAACGGAATATAATTTGCAGCAGGCAGCAGTCTCTCATCTAAAAGATTGTGTTAGTTTAACTGAGAAGAATGGGAAGCTGCATTATTTAGATTTTCTTCGATGTGTGTTTGTTGTTGTTTTCTCCGGTTTGTTATCTTTTGTTTTTGTGTGTTAGTTTAAAGGAAGTTGAAGCACACAGCTGTACTTTGCATCCCTAGAGGATCTGTGGCCTCTCACAAGCCCAGCACGTCAGTGTTAAAAGGAGCTCCGCACGGTGCAAGGCTGCCCTCTGCTGGGAACCGAGGCTGCAGCACAACGGCATCAGGGAGCTGAGCATCTTCATCCCTGTGATTCCATCACACCTGTGGGAGTCCCCTTCTGAGCTCAGACTTGGGCCTTTAGTCTCCCGATCCCGTCTCTGGCCCCGTTTCCTTGCAGCAGCTCAGATCTGTGCTGTGGGTATCTCAGCTCTTGCAGTGATCTCTCCTGCATCTAGATGTCGTAGCTTGTCTCCAGTCCTGTCGCCAGCCCCATCTCCTCTGACTGCACTTCCTAGACAGAGTCTGGACCTCTTTCATTCCCTTCTTTGTCTGGGAATGCTGATGGACCCTGTCCCTGACACTAAGCTGTGCACGGCTGCTGAGGGCACTGCCTGTGCTGGGCTTTGCAGGCTCCTGTCTCCCCTTTGCCTGGGGAGCAGAGAGCTCTTGATGCAATGGTTCTTTTGGATACAATGCCGATTTCTCTTTTCTTTCTTTCTTTTTTTTTTTTTTTTTCTTTTTCTTTTTGTTCCCTTGTTTCCTTGCCTTGCCTTGCCTTGCCTTGCCTCTTTCCTTTCTCTCTTCTTCCGTTCTTGCTTTCTCCCTTTCTCACTTTCTTTCTTCCCCGCTTTCTTCCCTTCTCCCTATCTTCCTCTCGTACTCTCTGTCCTTCTCCCTCCCTCCCTCCCTCCCTCCCTCTCTTGCTTTCTTCCTTTCCTGCTTTACCTGATACTTTCAGTTACCAGACATAAGAGTTTCATACTAGTCAAGACGGACATAGTATTTCTGTGGGTGTTTGCAGGGTTTCTTCCTATTTGTAACTTGTACGGGGATCTACCTATTCAGAACAGGGAATGACATGACGTTGCGTCTGTTCACCTAGTCCTTGTAACGTGTCAGGTTTACAGAAAGCCTGCGGTTTATGTCTCTGAGCTGGTGGTAGGGCAGTGACTTGGTGTTACTGGGGAAAAGGAAACACAAATTGCAGATGAGGAGGCAAAACTGTAACGGAATATAATTTGCAGCAGGCAGCAGTCTCTCATCTAAAAGATTGTGTTAGTTTAACTGAGAAGAATGGGAAGCTGCATTATTTAGATTTTCTTCGATGTGTGTTTGTTGTTGTTTTCTCCGGTTTGTTATCTTTTGTTTTTGTGTGTTAGTTTAAAGGAAGTTGAAGCACACAGCTGTACTTTGCATCCCTAGAGGACCTGTGGCCTCTCACAAGCCCAGCACGTCAGTGTTAAAAGGAGCTCCGCACGGTGCAAGGCTGCCCTCTGCTGGGAACCGAGGCTGCAGCACAACGGCATCAGGGAGCTGAGCATCTTCATCCCTGTGATTCCATCACACCTGTGGGAGTCCCCTTCTGAGCTCAGACTTGGGCCTTTAGTCTCCCGATCCCGTCTCTGGCCCCGTTTCCTTGCAGCAGCTCAGATCTGTGCTGTGGGTATCTCAGCTCTTGCAGTGATCTCTCCTGCATCTAGATGTCGTAGCTTGTCTCCAGTCCTGTCGCCAGCCCCATCTCCTCTGACTGCACTTCCTAGACAGAGTCTGGACCTCTTTCATTCCCTTCTTTGTCTGGGAATGCTGATGGACCCTGTCCCTGACACTAAGCTGTGCACGGCTGCTGAGGGCACTGCCTGTGCTGGGCTTTGCAGGCTCCTGGCTCCCCTTTGCCTGGGGAGCAGAGAGCTCTTGATGCAATGGTTCTTTTGGATACAATGCCGATTTCTCTTTTCTTTCTTTCTTTTTTTTTTTTTTTTTTTCTTTTTCTTTTTGTTCCCTTGTTTCCTTGCCTTGCCTTGCCTTGCCTTGCCTCTTTCCTTTCTCTCTTCTTCCGTTCTTGCTTTCTCCCTTTCTCACTTTCTTTCTTTCCCGCTTTCTTCCCTTCTCCCTATCTTCCTCTCGTACTCTCTGTCCTTCTCCCTCCCTCCCTCCCTCCCTCTCTTGCTTTCTTCCTTTCCTGCTTTACCTGATACTTTCAGTTACCAGACATAAGAGTTTCATACTAGTCAAGACGGACATAGTATTTCTGTGGGTGTTTGCAGGGTTTCTTCCTATTTGTAACTTGTACGGGGATCTACCTATTCAGAACAGGGAATGACATGACGTTGCGTCTGTTCACCTAGTCCTTGTAACGTGTCAGGTTTACAGAAAGCCTGCGGTTTATGTCTCTGAGCTGGTGGTAGGGCAGTGACTTGGTGTTACTGGGGAAAAGGAAACACAAATTGCAGATGAGGAGGCAAAACTGTAACGGAATATAATTTGCAGCAGGCAGCAGTCTCTCATCTAAAAGATTGTGTTAGTTTAACTGAGAAGAATGGGAAGCTGCATTATTTAGATTTTCTTCGATGTGTGTTTGTTGTTGTTTTCTCCGGTTTGTTATCTTTTGTTTTTGTGTGTTAGTTTAAAGGAAGTTGAAGCACACAGCTGTACTTTGCATCCCTAGAAGACCTGTGGCCTCTCACAAGCCCAGCACGTCAGTGTTAAAAGGAGCTCCGCACGGTGCAAGGCTGCCCTCTGCTGGGAACCGAGGCTGCAGCACAACGGCATCAGGGAGCTGAGCATCTTCATCCCTGTGATTCCATCACACCTGTGGGAGTCCCCTTCTGAGCTCAGACTTGGGCCTTTAGTCTCCCGATCCCGTCTCTGGCCCCGTTTCCTTGCAGCAGCTCAGATCTGTGCTGTGGGTATCTCAGCTCCTGCAGTGATCTCTCCTGCATCTAGATGTCGTAGCTTGTCTCCAGTCCTGTCGCCAGCCCCATCTCCTCTGACTGCACTTCCTAGACAGAGTCTGGACCTCTTTCATTCCCTTCTTTGTCTGGGAATGCTGATGGACCCTGTCCCTGACACTAAGCTGTGCACGGCTGCTGACGGCACTGCCTGTGCTGGGCTTTGCAGGCTCCTTGGCTTCCAGAGAGCTCTTGATGCAATGGTTCTTATGGATACAATGCAAATTTATTTCTTTTCTTTCCTTCTTTCTTTCTTTCCTTCTTTCTCTTTTACTTTCTCTCTTTCTCTCTGTCTTTCTTTCTGTCTTTGTCTCTTTCTCTCGTTCTCTCTTTCTTTTTCTCTGTCTTTTACATAGTTACTTGTCCTTCCTTTTCCTTCCTTCCTTCCTTCCTGCCTGCCAGCCTTGTTTTCATTTCATTTTTTTATTTCTTATTTGTTTCTTTCCTTGTTTCCTTCCTTCTTTTTATCTTCTTTCCTTCCTTCTTTTTCCTTGTTTATATGTTTTTAGAAACACCTTAAACTTCTCAGAAAAAATCAGTCTTCTATGTTCGTTTGATTGATCGCTTTTCTTTTTCTTTTTCTTTTTCTTTTTCTTTTTCTTTTTCTTTTTCTTTTTCTTTTTCTTTTTCTTTTTCTTTTTCTTTTTTTTTTCTTTTTCTTTTTTTTTTTCTTTTGTACTTTTGTTTTTGTATATCAAGGCCACTCTGTGGAACTGGATTTCTTTCCTAACAACGTTCAGTTGTAAATGTTTTTCCTCTTTGCTGCTTTGTAACCTCAACCTCAGAAGCAGCTAACGTATTCACAGGTTTTGTCACTAAAACCAGACTGCCTGCTCTGTTTCACAAAATAACCTGGCCCAAGCTGGTGACATCCGCAACACCCCTGTGCTGCGACTGTTTTTTCACCAGACTGGTAGACCAGAGCTCTGTTTCCCAAACGGTTGGCAAAGCTCCTGGAGCAATTTGAAGGGAGTGGTCCAAAAGTCCACTCTTCGTCAAAAAACATTATTGCGTTCTCCACCAGGGCTAAGGAATAGACATTTTATGTACACTGTATAAATGCCTTTGCAGGTCTACAGTTATTTCTATCAGTTTCTCCAAAAATAAAATTATTAATATAGGATTAAAGGTAAAGTAAATAAATATATACATGTATAAGTAATAGTGTCCGTGTAGAAAGCCACTGTTATATTTACAAATATTTGAATTTATTGGTAAATATACACGTATATGGACTTGCACCAACTACACTTATCATAGATAGCTAAGTCCACATTTAGCGCTTCCCAGCCCAAATCAGCCAGCCACCAATCAGCGAGCGCACGAAGGGCAGGTGGCTCGAACAGCGTGCAGCCAATCAGAGGAGCACTGCGATATGAGCACTCCCCCCTCGCCACAAAATGTCGGCCGTCCCAAAATGGTGGCCAGCACAAAATGTCGGCCCCCAGTATGTTGCACGTGGAGGGACTTCATGTTTCCATGGACCACTGCATAAGCTAAACGCATAGGCTGGTTTGGGCTGCAGGGCACAGGCTGTCATTGCTTGCTTTTTTGGAGCCATATACACTGCTGCGTCTTCACCACAGATTCAGCCATTTGCCCTTTGCTTTTCTACTTTATTGCTTAAAACCATACTGCACACGTGCAGGATTGTTTCTGTGTTTTTAGAAATGCAAATATGCATATGCGATTACAGGTAAGCAAATGAATGTATACATGTACGTGTCCATAAATAGTGTGCCTGTGTAGAAAACCGCTGCGTGTATTTACTCGTGTTTACATTTATGCGTGGATATACATACACGTGTCCGTACACGCACACACAGCACGTGTCGTAGATAGAGATTTTCGCATTTAGCGCTTCCCGGCCGAAAGGCAGCGGGCCACCAATCAGCGGGCGAGCGCAGGGCACGTGGCTCGAACAGCACGCAGCCAATCGGAGAGGCACGGTGAGAAGAGCACGCCCTCCCTGGCACAAAATGTCGGCCCCCAGTGTGCTGCACGGGGAGGGATTTCTTGTTCCCATGGCCACTGCAGAAGCTAGACACAGAGGCCGGTTTGGGCTGCCAGTCACAAGAGAAGGCGTACTTGGGCGGAGGCAGGGGCGTTCTGCCTGCTGGAGGGTAGGACTGGTGGGAGGTTCTTGGAAGCCTGGGAGCGGTGACAGGGGCCGCTGATGGCCTGCCGCAAGAGGTGTCTCAGTAACCCGCTCAAGCTTCTGGCTGAGCCAAGTCGTGTCCAGGCGGTCAGGGTGGTTTCTGTCACGTGAGTTTCAAGAGAAGCTTGAGGAACGTCTCTTCTAAGGCAAAGGCAAGGCTGCCAAATGCCCCGTCTGTGGAGCACGTTGCTGTGTGTGGAGCATGTTCGGCTTGCTGCAGAATAAGAATGCTTAGCACTGAAAGGATTCCTTGGTTCCAAGCGGTGTTGCTCCTTTGTGGCCGGTGGCAAGGAGGACAGTGCTGGGAGCTCGAGGTAGTGCCTTCGGCAGCTCTGCTCTTCAGAGCCAGCGGCGTTTCTGGTCCTTGGCAACAGGAGCTGCGCTTCCTTCTCCCAGAAGTGCTGTTGCAGAAGTTTGGCAGTGCAAGTGAGGACTTTTTCCTGCAAATGCAAGGCAATCTTGGCAGCAGCAGCTGAACTTGTTTCTCTGATCTGTTCAGCCTCGGCTGCTGTCAGCACTGTGGAGAAGAGCATCAGCATTGCCAGGCGAGATCTGGCACAGGCTGTCATTGTACGCTTCCTTTTTGGAGCCATATATGCTGCTGGGTCTTAACCCAAGATTCAGCTGTTTGCCCCTTGCTTTTTTTGCCTTTATTGCTTAAAAGCATACTGCACACGTGCACTACTGTTTCTGTGTTTTCAGAAATGCAAATATGCATATATGATTACAGGAAAGTAAAGAAATGGGATCGTGTGTATTAAAAAGTGTGTCTGTGTAGAAAAGCATGGGGTATATTTACTGATATTTGCATTTATTTGTGCATACACATACACGTATCCGTACACACACACAGACTGCAAGTATCGTAGATCGGCATTTTCACATTTAGCGCTTCCCAGCCCAAATCAGCCAGCCACCAATCAGCGAGCGCACGAAGGGCAGGTGGCTCGAACAGCGTGCAGCCAATCAGAGGAGCACTGCGATATGAGCACTCCCCCCTCGCCACAAAATGTCGGCCGTCCCAAAATGGTGGCCAGCACAAAATGTCGGCCCCCAGTATGTTGCACGTGGAGGGACTTCATGTTTCCATGGACCACTGCATAAGCTAAACGCATAGGCTGGTTTGGGCTGCAGGGCACAGGCTGTCATTGCTTGCTTTTTTGGAGCCATATACACTGCTGCGTCTTCACCACAGATTCAGCCATTTGCCCTTTGCTTTTCTACTTTATTGCTTAAAACCATACTGCACACGTGCAGGATTGTTTCTGTGTTTTTAGAAATGCAAATATGCATATGCGATTACAGGTAAGCAAATGAATGTATACATGTACGTGTCCATAAATAGTGTGCCTGTGTAGAAAACCGCTGCGTGTATTTACTCGTGTTTACATTTATGCGTGGATATACATACACGTGTCCGTACACGCACACACAGCACGTGTCGTAGATAGAGATTTTCGCATTTAGCGCTTCCCGGCCGAAAGGCAGCGGGCCACCAATCAGCGGGCGAGCGCAGGGCACGTGGCTCGAACAGCACGCAGCCAATCGGAGAGGCACGGTGAGAAGAGCACGCCCTCCCTGGCACAAAATGTCGGCCCCCAGTGTGCTGCACGGGGAGGGATTTCTTGTTCCCATGGCCGCTGCAGAAGCTAGACACAGAGGCCGGTTTGGGCTGCCAGTCACAAGAGAAGGCGTACTTGGGCGGAGGCAGGGGCGTTCTGCCTGCTGGAGGGTAGGACTGGTGGGAGGTTCTTGGAAGCCTGGGAGCGGTGACAGGGGCCGCTGATGGCCTGCCGCAAGAGGTGTCTCAGTAACCCGCTCAAGCTTCTGGCTGAGCCAAGTCGTGTCCAGGCGGTCAGGGTGGTTTCTGTCACGTGAGTTTCAAGAGAAGCTTGAGGAACGTCTCTTCTAAGGCAAAGGCAAGGCTGCCAAATGCCCCGTCTGTGGAGCACGTTGCTGTGTGTGGAGCATGTTCGGCTTGCTGCAGAATAAGAATGCTTAGCACTGAAAGGATTCCTTGGTTCCAAGCGGTGTTGCTCCTTTGTGGCCGGTGGCAAGGAGGACAGTGCTGGGAGCTCGAGGTAGTGCCTTCGGCAGCTCTGCTCTTCAGAGCCAGCGGCGTTTCTGGTCCTTGGCAACAGGAGCTGCGCTTCCTTCTCCCAGAAGTGCTGTTGCAGAAGTTTGGCAGTGCAAGTGAGGACTTTTTCCTGCAAATGCAAGGCAATCTTGGCAGCAGCAGCTGAACTTGTTTCTCTGATCTGTTCAGCCTCGGCTGCTGTCAGCACTGTGGAGAAGAGCATCAGCATTGCCAGGCGAGATCTGGCACAGGCTGTCATTGTACGCTTCCTTTTTGGAGCCATATATGCTGCTGGGTCTTAACCCAAGATTCAGCTGTTTGCCCCTTGCTTTTTTTGCCTTTATTGCTTAAAAGCATACTGCACACGTGCACTACTGTTTCTGTGTTTTCAGAAATGCAAATATGCATATATGATTACAGGAAAGTAAAGAAATGGGATCGTGTGTATTAAAAAGTGTGTCTGTGTAGAAAAGCATGGGGTATATTTACTGATATTTGCATTTATGTGTGCATACACATACACGTATCCGTACACACACACAGACTGCAAGTATCGTAGATCGGCATTTTCACATTTAGCGCTTCCCAGCCCAAATCAGCCAGCCACCAATCAGCGAGCGCACGAAGGGCAGGTGGCTCGAACAGCGTGCAGCCAATCAGAGGAGCACTGCGATATGAGCACTCCCCCCTCGCCACAAAATGTCGGCCGTCCCAAAATGGTGGCCAGCACAAAATGTCGGCCCCCAGTATGTTGCACGTGGAGGGACTTCATGTTTCCATGGACCACTGCATAAGCTAAACGCATAGGCTGGTTTGGGCTGCAGGGCACAGGCTGTCATTGCTTGCTTTTTTGGAGCCATATACACTGCTGCGTCTTCACCACAGATTCAGCCATTTGCCCTTTGCTTTTCTACTTTATTGCTTAAAACCATACTGCACACGTGCAGGATTGTTTCTGTGTTTTTAGAAATGCAAATATGCATATGCGATTACAGGTAAGCAAATGAATGTATACATGTACGTGTCCATAAATAGTGTGCCTGTGTAGAAAACCGCTGCGTGTATTTACTCGTGTTTACATTTATGCGTGGATATACATACACGTGTCCGTACACGCACACACAGCACGTGTCGTAGATAGAGATTTTCGCATTTAGCGCTTCCCGGCCGAAAGGCAGCGGGCCAGCAATCAGCGGGCGAGCGCAGGGCACGTGGCTCGAACAGCACGCAGCCAATCAGAGAGGCACGGTGAGAAGAGCACGCCCTCCCTGGCACAAAATGTCGGCCCCCAGTGTGCTGCACGGGGAGGGATTTCTTGTTCCCATGGCCTCTGCAGAAGCTAGACACAGAGGCCGGTTTGGGCTGCCAGTCACAAGAGAAGGCGTACTTGGGCGGAGGCAGGGGCGTTCTGCCTGCTGGAGGGTAGGACTGGTGGGAGGTTCTTGGAAGCCTGGGAGCGGTGACAGGGGCCGCTGATGGCCTGCCGCAAGAGGTGTCTCAGTAACCCGCTCAAGCTTCTGGCTGAGCCAAGTCGTGTCCAGGCGGTCAGGGTGGTTTCTGTCACGTGAGTTTCAAGAGAAGCTTGAGGAACGTCTCTTCTAAGGCAAAGGCAAGGCTGCCAAATGCCCCGTCTGTGGAGCACGTTGCTGTGTGTGGAGCATGTTCGGCTTGCTGCAGAATAAGAATGCTTAGCACTGAAAGGATTCCTTGGTTCCAAGCGGTGTTGCTCCTTTGTGGCCGGTGGCAAGGAGGACAGTGCTGGGAGCTCGAGGTAGTGCCTTCGGCAGCTCTGCTCTTCAGAGCCAGCGGCGTTTCTGGTCCTTGGCAACAGGAGCTGCGCTTCCTTCTCCCAGAAGTGCTGTTGCAGAAGTTTGGCAGTGCAAGTGAGGACTTTTTCCTGCAAATGCAAGGCAATCTTGGCAGCAGCAGCTGAACTTGTTTCTCTGATCTGTTCAGCCTCGGCTGCTGTCAGCACTGTGGAGAAGAGCATCAGCATTGCCAGGCGAGATCTGGCACAGGCTGTCATTGTACGCTTCCTTTTTGGAGCCATATATGCTGCTGGGTCTTAACCCAAGATTCAGCTGTTTGCCCCTTGCTTTTTTTGCCTTTATTGCTTAAAAGCATACTGCACACGTGCACTACTGTTTCTGTGTTTTCAGAAATGCAAATATGCATATATGATTACAGGAAAGTAAAGAAATGGGATCGTGTGTATTAAAAAGTGTGTCTGTGTAGAAAAGCATGGGGTATATTTACTGATATTTGCATTTATGTGTGCATACACATACACGTATCCGTACACACACACAGACTGCAAGTATCGTAGATCGGCATTTTCACATTTAGCGCTTCCCAGCCCAAATCAGCCAGCCACCAATCAGCGAGCGCACGAAGGGCAGGTGGCTCGAACAGCGTGCAGCCAATCAGAGGAGCACTGCGATATGAGCACTCCCCCCTCGCCACAAAATGTCGGCCGTCCCAAAATGGTGGCCAGCACAAAATGTCGGCCCCCAGTATGTTGCACGTGGAGGGACTTCATGTTTCCATGGACCACTGCATAAGCTAAACGCATAGGCTGGTTTGGGCTGCAGGGCACAGGCTGTCATTGCTTGCTTTTTTGGAGCCATATACACTGCTGCGTCTTCACCACAGATTCAGCCATTTGCCCTTTGCTTTTCTACTTTATTGCTTAAAACCATACTGCACACGTGCAGGATTGTTTCTGTGTTTTTAGAAATGCAAATATGCATATGCGATTACAGGTAAGCAAATGAATGTATACATGTACGTGTCCATAAATAGTGTGCCTGTGTAGAAAACCGCTGCGTGTATTTACTCGTGTTTACATTTATGCGTGGATATACATACACGTGTCCGTACACGCACACACAGCACGTGTCGTAGATAGAGATTTTCGCATTTAGCGCTTCCCGGCCGAAAGGCAGCGGGCCAGCAATCAGCGGGCGAGCGCAGGGCACGTGGCTCGAACAGCACGCAGCCAATCGGAGAGGCACGGTGAGAAGAGCACGCCCTCCCTGGCACAAAATGTCGGCCCCCAGTGTGCTGCACGGGGAGGGATTTCTTGTTCCCATGGCCGCTGCAGAAGCTAGACACAGAGGCCGGTTTGGGCTGCCAGTCACAAGAGAAGGCGTACTTGGGCGGAGGCAGGGGCGTTCTGCCTGCTGGAGGGTAGGACTGGTGGGAGGTTCTTGGAAGCCTGGGAGCGGTGACAGGGGCCGCTGATGGCCTGCCGCAAGAGGTGTCTCAGTAACCCGCTCAAGCTTCTGGCTGAGCCAAGTCGTGTCCAGGCGGTCAGGGTGGTTTCTGTCACGTGAGTTTCAAGAGAAGCTTGAGGAACGTCTCTTCTAAGGCAAAGGCAAGGCTGCCAAATGCCCCGTCTGTGGAGCACGTTGCTGTGTGTGGAGCATGTTCGGCTTGCTGCAGAATAAGAATGCTTAGCACTGAAAGGATTCCTTGGTTCCAAGCGGTGTTGCTCCTTTGTGGCCGGTGGCAAGGAGGACAGTGCTGGGAGCTCGAGGTAGTGCCTTCGGCAGCTCTGCTCTTCAGAGCCAGCGGCGTTTCTGGTCCTTGGCAACAGGAGCTGCGCTTCCTTCTCCCAGAAGTGCTGTTGCAGAAGTTTGGCAGTGCAAGTGAGGACTTTTTCCTGCAAATGCAAGGCAATCTTGGCAGCAGCAGCTGAACTTGTTTCTCTGATCTGTTCAGCCTCGGCTGCTGTCAGCACTGTGGAGAAGAGCATCAGCATTGCCAGGCGAGATCTGGCACAGGCTGTCATTGTACGCTTCCTTTTTGGAGCCATATATGCTGCTGGGTCTTAACCCAAGATTCAGCTGTTTGCCCCTTGCTTTTTTTGCCTTTATTGCTTAAAAGCATACTGCACACGTGCACTACTGTTTCTGTGTTTTCAGAAATGCAAATATGCATATATGATTACAGGAAAGTAAAGAAATGGGATCGTGTGTATTAAAAAGTGTGTCTGTGTAGAAAAGCATGGGGTATATTTACTGATATTTGCATTTATGTGTGCATACACATACACGTATCCGTACACACACACAGACTGCAAGTATCGTAGATCGGCATTTTCACATTTAGCGCTTCCCAGCCCAAATCAGCCAGCCACCAATCAGCGAGCGCACGAAGGGCAGGTGGCTCGAACAGCGTGCAGCCAATCAGAGGAGCACTGCGATATGAGCACTCCCCCCTCGCCACAAAATGTCGGCCGTCCCAAAATGGTGGCCAGCACAAAATGTCGGCCCCCAGTATGTTGCACGTGGAGGGACTTCATGTTTCCATGGACCACTGCATAAGCTAAACGCATAGGCTGGTTTGGGCTGCAGGGCACAGGCTGTCATTGCTTGCTTTTTTGGAGCCATATACACTGCTGCGTCTTCACCACAGATTCAGCCATTTGCCCTTTGCTTTTCTACTTTATTGCTTAAAACCATACTGCACACGTGCAGGATTGTTTCTGTGTTTTTAGAAATGCAAATATGCATATGCGATTACAGGTAAGCAAATGAATGTATACATGTACGTGTCCATAAATAGTGTGCCTGTGTAGAAAACCGCTGCGTGTATTTACTCGTGTTTACATTTATGCGTGGATATACATACACGTGTCCGTACACGCACACACAGCACGTGTCGTAGATAGAGATTTTCGCATTTAGCGCTTCCCGGCCGAAAGGCAGCGGGCCACCAATCAGCGGGCGAGCGCAGGGCACGTGGCTCGAACAGCACGCAGCCAATCGGAGAGGCACGGTGAGAAGAGCACGCCCTCCCTGGCACAAAATGTCGGCCCCCAGTGTGCTGCACGGGGAGGGATTTCTTGTTCCCATGGCCGCTGCAGAAGCTAGACACAGAGGCCGGTTTGGGCTGCCAGTCACAAGAGAAGGCGTACTTGGGCGGAGGCAGGGGCGTTCTGCCTGCTGGAGGGTAGGACTGGTGGGAGGTTCTTGGAAGCCTGGGAGCGGTGACAGGGGCCGCTGATGGCCTGCCGCAAGAGGTGTCTCAGTAACCCGCTCAAGCTTCTGGCTGAGCCAAGTCGTGTCCAGGCGGTCAGGGTGGTTTCTGTCACGTGAGTTTCAAGAGAAGCTTGAGGAACGTCTCTTCTAAGGCAAAGGCAAGGCTGCCAAATGCCCCGTCTGTGGAGCACGTTGCTGTGTGTGGAGCATGTTCGGCTTGCTGCAGAATAAGAATGCTTAGCACTGAAAGGATTCCTTGGTTCCAAGCGGTGTTGCTCCTTTGTGGCCGGTGGCAAGGAGGACAGTGCTGGGAGCTCGAGGTAGTGCCTTCGGCAGCTCTGCTCTTCAGAGCCAGCGGCGTTTCTGGTCCTTGGCAACAGGAGCTGCGCTTCCTTCTCCCAGAAGTGCTGTTGCAGAAGTTTGGCAGTGCAAGTGAGGACTTTTTCCTGCAAATGCAAGGCAATCTTGGCAGCAGCAGCTGAACTTGTTTCTCTGATCTGTTCAGCCTCGGCTGCTGTCAGCACTGTGGAGAAGAGCATCAGCATTGCCAGGCGAGATCTGGCACAGGCTGTCATTGTACGCTTCCTTTTTGGAGCCATATATGCTGCTGGGTCTTAACCCAAGATTCAGCTGTTTGCCCCTTGCTTTTTTTGCCTTTATTGCTTAAAAGCATACTGCACACGTGCACTACTGTTTCTGTGTTTTCAGAAATGCAAATATGCATATATGATTACAGGAAAGTAAAGAAATGGGATCGTGTGTATTAAAAAGTGTGTCTGTGTAGAAAAGCATGGGGTATATTTACTGATATTTGCATTTATGTGTGCATACACATACACGTATCCGTACACACACACAGACTGCAAGTATCGTAGATCGGCATTTTCACATTTAGCGCTTCCCAGCCCAAATCAGCCAGCCACCAATCAGCGAGCGCACGAAGGGCAGGTGGCTCGAACAGCGTGCAGCCAATCAGAGGAGCACTGCGATATGAGCACTCCCCCCTCGCCACAAAATGTCGGCCGTCCCAAAATGGTGGCCAGCACAAAATGTCGGCCCCCAGTATGTTGCACGTGGAGGGACTTCATGTTTCCATGGACCACTGCATAAGCTAAACGCATAGGCTGGTTTGGGCTGCAGGGCACAGGCTGTCATTGCTTGCTTTTTTGGAGCCATATACACTGCTGCGTCTTCACCACAGATTCAGCCATTTGCCCTTTGCTTTTCTACTTTATTGCTTAAAACCATACTGCACACGTGCAGGATTGTTTCTGTGTTTTTAGAAATGCAAATATGCATATGCGATTACAGGTAAGCAAATGAATGTATACATGTACGTGTCCATAAATAGTGTGCCTGTGTAGAAAACCGCTGCGTGTATTTACTCGTGTTTACATTTATGCGTGGATATACATACACGTGTCCGTACACGCACACACAGCACGTGTCGTAGATAGAGATTTTCGCATTTAGCGCTTCCCGGCCGAAAGGCAGCGGGCCAGCAATCAGCGGGCGAGCGCAGGGCACGTGGCTCGAACAGCACGCAGCCAATCGGAGAGGCACGGTGAGAAGAGCACGCCCTCCCTGGCACAAAATGTCGGCCCCCAGTGTGCTGCACGGGGAGGGATTTCTTGTTCCCATGGCCTCTGCAGAAGCTAGACACAGAGGCCGGTTTGGGCTGCCAGTCACAAGAGAAGGCGTACTTGGGCGGAGGCAGGGGCGTTCTGCCTGCTGGAGGGTAGGACTGGTGGGAGGTTCTTGGAAGCCTGGGAGCGGTGACAGGGGCCGCTGATGGCCTGCCGCAAGAGGTGTCTCAGTAACCCGCTCAAGCTTCTGGCTGAGCCAAGTCGTGTCCAGGCGGTCAGGGTGGTTTCTGTCACGTGAGTTTCAAGAGAAGCTTGAGGAACGTCTCTTCTAAGGCAAAGGCAAGGCTGCCAAATGCCCCGTCTGTGGAGCACGTTGCTGTGTGTGGAGCATGTTCGGCTTGCTGCAGAATAAGAATGCTTAGCACTGAAAGGATTCCTTGGTTCCAAGCGGTGTTGCTCCTTTGTGGCCGGTGGCAAGGAGGACAGTGCTGGGAGCTCGAGGTAGTGCCTTCGGCAGCTCTGCTCTTCAGAGCCAGCGGCGTTTCTGGTCCTTGGCAACAGGAGCTGCGCTTCCTTCTCCCAGAAGTGCTGTTGCAGAAGTTTGGCAGTGCAAGTGAGGACTTTTTCCTGCAAATGCAAGGCAATCTTGGCAGCAGCAGCTGAACTTGTTTCTCTGATCTGTTCAGCCTCGGCTGCTGTCAGCACTGTGGAGAAGAGCATCAGCATTGCCAGGCGAGATCTGGCACAGGCTGTCATTGTACGCTTCCTTTTTGGAGCCATATATGCTGCTGGGTCTTAACCCAAGATTCAGCTGTTTGCCCCTTGCTTTTTTTGCCTTTATTGCTTAAAAGCATACTGCACACGTGCACTACTGTTTCTGTGTTTTCAGAAATGCAAATATGCATATATGATTACAGGAAAGTAAAGAAATGGGATCGTGTGTATTAAAAAGTGTGTCTGTGTAGAAAAGCATGGGGTATATTTACTGATATTTGCATTTATGTGTGCATACACATACACGTATCCGTACACACACACAGACTGCAAGTATCGTAGATCGGCATTTTCACATTTAGCGCTTCCCAGCCCAAATCAGCCAGCCACCAATCAGCGAGCGCACGAAGGGCAGGTGGCTCGAACAGCGTGCAGCCAATCAGAGGAGCACTGCGATATGAGCACTCCCCCCTCGCCACAAAATGTCGGCCGTCCCAAAATGGTGGCCAGCACAAAATGTCGGCCCCCAGTATGTTGCACGTGGAGGGACTTCATGTTTCCATGGACCACTGCATAAGCTAAACGCATAGGCTGGTTTGGGCTGCAGGGCACAGGCTGTCATTGCTTGCTTTTTTGGAGCCATATACACTGCTGCGTCTTCACCACAGATTCAGCCATTTGCCCTTTGCTTTTCTACTTTATTGCTTAAAACCATACTGCACACGTGCAGGATTGTTTCTGTGTTTTTAGAAATGCAAATATGCATATGCGATTACAGGTAAGCAAATGAATGTATACATGTACGTGTCCATAAATAGTGTGCCTGTGTAGAAAACCGCTGCGTGTATTTACTCGTGTTTACATTTATGCGTGGATATACATACACGTGTCCGTACACGCACACACAGCACGTGTCGTAGATAGAGATTTTCGCATTTAGCGCTTCCCGGCCGAAAGGCAGCGGGCCAGCAATCAGCGGGCGAGCGCAGGGCACGTGGCTCGAACAGCACGCAGCCAATCGGAGAGGCACGGTGAGAAGAGCACGCCCTCCCTGGCACAAAATGTCGGCCCCCAGTGTGCTGCACGGGGAGGGATTTCTTGTTCCCATGGCCGCTGCAGAAGCTAGACACAGAGGCCGGTTTGGGCTGCCAGTCACAAGAGAAGGCGTACTTGGGCGGAGGCAGGGGCGTTCTGCCTGCTGGAGGGTAGGACTGGTGGGAGGTTCTTGGAAGCCTGGGAGCGGTGACAGGGGCCGCTGATGGCCTGCCGCAAGAGGTGTCTCAGTAACCCGCTCAAGCTTCTGGCTGAGCCAAGTCGTGTCCAGGCGGTCAGGGTGGTTTCTGTCACGTGAGTTTCAAGAGAAGCTTGAGGAACGTCTCTTCTAAGGCAAAGGCAAGGCTGCCAAATGCCCCGTCTGTGGAGCACGTTGCTGTGTGTGGAGCATGTTCGGCTTGCTGCAGAATAAGAATGCTTAGCACTGAAAGGATTCCTTGGTTCCAAGCGGTGTTGCTCCTTTGTGGCCGGTGGCAAGGAGGACAGTGCTGGGAGCTCGAGGTAGTGCCTTCGGCAGCTCTGCTCTTCAGAGCCAGCGGCGTTTCTGGTCCTTGGCAACAGGAGCTGCGCTTCCTTCTCCCAGAAGTGCTGTTGCAGAAGTTTGGCAGTGCAAGTGAGGACTTTTTCCTGCAAATGCAAGGCAATCTTGGCAGCAGCAGCTGAACTTGTTTCTCTGATCTGTTCAGCCTCGGCTGCTGTCAGCACTGTGGAGAAGAGCATCAGCATTGCCAGGCGAGATCTGGCACAGGCTGTCATTGTACGCTTCCTTTTTGGAGCCATATATGCTGCTGGGTCTTAACCCAAGATTCAGCTGTTTGCCCCTTGCTTTTTTTGCCTTTATTGCTTAAAAGCATACTGCACACGTGCACTACTGTTTCTGTGTTTTCAGAAATGCAAATATGCATATATGATTACAGGAAAGTAAAGAAATGGGATCGTGTGTATTAAAAAGTGTGTCTGTGTAGAAAAGCATGGGGTATATTTACTGATATTTGCATTTATGTGTGCATACACATACACGTATCCGTACACACACACAGACTGCAAGTATCGTAGATCGGCATTTTCACATTTAGCGCTTCCCAGCCCAAATCAGCCAGCCACCAATCAGCGAGCGCACGAAGGGCAGGTGGCTCGAACAGCGTGCAGCCAATCAGAGGAGCACTGCGATATGAGCACTCCCCCCTCGCCACAAAATGTCGGCCGTCCCAAAATGGTGGCCAGCACAAAATGTCGGCCCCCAGTATGTTGCACGTGGAGGGACTTCATGTTTCCATGGACCACTGCATAAGCTAAACGCATAGGCTGGTTTGGGCTGCAGGGCACAGGCTGTCATTGCTTGCTTTTTTGGAGCCATATACACTGCTGCGTCTTCACCACAGATTCAGCCATTTGCCCTTTGCTTTTCTACTTTATTGCTTAAAACCATACTGCACACGTGCAGGATTGTTTCTGTGTTTTTAGAAATGCAAATATGCATATGCGATTACAGGTAAGCAAATGAATGTATACATGTACGTGTCCATAAATAGTGTGCCTGTGTAGAAAACCGCTGCGTGTATTTACTCGTGTTTACATTTATGCGTGGATATACATACACGTGTCCGTACACGCACACACAGCACGTGTCGTAGATAGAGATTTTCGCATTTAGCGCTTCCCGGCCGAAAGGCAGCGGGCCAGCAATCAGCGGGCGAGCGCAGGGCACGTGGCTCGAACAGCACGCAGCCAATCAGAGAGGCACGGTGAGAAGAGCACGCCCTCCCTGGCACAAAATGTCGGCCCCCAGTGTGCTGCACGGGGAGGGATTTCTTGTTCCCATGGCCTCTGCAGAAGCTAGACACAGAGGCCGGTTTGGGCTGCCAGTCACAAGAGAAGGCGTACTTGGGCGGAGGCAGGGGCGTTCTGCCTGCTGGAGGGTAGGACTGGTGGGAGGTTCTTGGAAGCCTGGGAGCGGTGACAGGGGCCGCTGATGGCCTGCCGCAAGAGGTGTCTCAGTAACCCGCTCAAGCTTCTGGCTGAGCCAAGTCGTGTCCAGGCGGTCAGGGTGGTTTCTGTCACGTGAGTTTCAAGAGAAGCTTGAGGAACGTCTCTTCTAAGGCAAAGGCAAGGCTGCCAAATGCCCCGTCTGTGGAGCACGTTGCTGTGTGTGGAGCATGTTCGGCTTGCTGCAGAATAAGAATGCTTAGCACTGAAAGGATTCCTTGGTTCCAAGCGGTGTTGCTCCTTTGTGGCCGGTGGCAAGGAGGACAGTGCTGGGAGCTCGAGGTAGTGCCTTCGGCAGCTCTGCTCTTCAGAGCCAGCGGCGTTTCTGGTCCTTGGCAACAGGAGCTGCGCTTCCTTCTCCCAGAAGTGCTGTTGCAGAAGTTTGGCAGTGCAAGTGAGGACTTTTTCCTGCAAATGCAAGGCAATCTTGGCAGCAGCAGCTGAACTTGTTTCTCTGATCTGTTCAGCCTCGGCTGCTGTCAGCACTGTGGAGAAGAGCATCAGCATTGCCAGGCGAGATCTGGCACAGGCTGTCATTGTACGCTTCCTTTTTGGAGCCATATATGCTGCTGGGTCTTAACCCAAGATTCAGCTGTTTGCCCCTTGCTTTTTTTGCCTTTATTGCTTAAAAGCATACTGCACACGTGCACTACTGTTTCTGTGTTTTCAGAAATGCAAATATGCATATATGATTACAGGAAAGTAAAGAAATGGGATCGTGTGTATTAAAAAGTGTGTCTGTGTAGAAAAGCATGGGGTATATTTACTGATATTTGCATTTATGTGTGCATACACATACACGTATCCGTACACACACACAGACTGCAAGTATCGTAGATCGGCATTTTCACATTTAGCGCTTCCCAGCCCAAATCAGCCAGCCACCAATCAGCGAGCGCACGAAGGGCAGGTGGCTCGAACAGCGTGCAGCCAATCAGAGGAGCACTGCGATATGAGCACTCCCCCCTCGCCACAAAATGTCGGCCGTCCCAAAATGGTGGCCAGCACAAAATGTCGGCCCCCAGTATGTTGCACGTGGAGGGACTTCATGTTTCCATGGACCACTGCATAAGCTAAACGCATAGGCTGGTTTGGGCTGCAGGGCACAGGCTGTCATTGCTTGCTTTTTTGGAGCCATATACACTGCTGCGTCTTCACCACAGATTCAGCCATTTGCCCTTTGCTTTTCTACTTTATTGCTTAAAACCATACTGCACACGTGCAGGATTGTTTCTGTGTTTTTAGAAATGCAAATATGCATATGCGATTACAGGTAAGCAAATGAATGTATACATGTACGTGTCCATAAATAGTGTGCCTGTGTAGAAAACCGCTGCGTGTATTTACTCGTGTTTACATTTATGCGTGGATATACATACACGTGTCCGTACACGCACACACAGCACGTGTCGTAGATAGAGATTTTCGCATTTAGCGCTTCCCGGCCGAAAGGCAGCGGGCCAGCAATCAGCGGGCGAGCGCAGGGCACGTGGCTCGAACAGCACGCAGCCAATCGGAGAGGCACGGTGAGAAGAGCACGCCCTCCCTGGCACAAAATGTCGGCCCCCAGTGTGCTGCACGGGGAGGGATTTCTTGTTCCCATGGCCGCTGCAGAAGCTAGACACAGAGGCCGGTTTGGGCTGCCAGTCACAAGAGAAGGCGTACTTGGGCGGAGGCAGGGGCGTTCTGCCTGCTGGAGGGTAGGACTGGTGGGAGGTTCTTGGAAGCCTGGGAGCGGTGACAGGGGCCGCTGATGGCCTGCCGCAAGAGGTGTCTCAGTAACCCGCTCAAGCTTCTGGCTGAGCCAAGTCGTGTCCAGGCGGTCAGGGTGGTTTCTGTCACGTGAGTTTCAAGAGAAGCTTGAGGAACGTCTCTTCTAAGGCAAAGGCAAGGCTGCCAAATGCCCCGTCTGTGGAGCACGTTGCTGTGTGTGGAGCATGTTCGGCTTGCTGCAGAATAAGAATGCTTAGCACTGAAAGGATTCCTTGGTTCCAAGCGGTGTTGCTCCTTTGTGGCCGGTGGCAAGGAGGACAGTGCTGGGAGCTCGAGGTAGTGCCTTCGGCAGCTCTGCTCTTCAGAGCCAGCGGCGTTTCTGGTCCTTGGCAACAGGAGCTGCGCTTCCTTCTCCCAGAAGTGCTGTTGCAGAAGTTTGGCAGTGCAAGTGAGGACTTTTTCCTGCAAATGCAAGGCAATCTTGGCAGCAGCAGCTGAACTTGTTTCTCTGATCTGTTCAGCCTCGGCTGCTGTCAGCACTGTGGAGAAGAGCATCAGCATTGCCAGGCGAGATCTGGCACAGGCTGTCATTGTACGCTTCCTTTTTGGAGCCATATATGCTGCTGGGTCTTAACCCAAGATTCAGCTGTTTGCCCCTTGCTTTTTTTGCCTTTATTGCTTAAAAGCATACTGCACACGTGCACTACTGTTTCTGTGTTTTCAGAAATGCAAATATGCATATATGATTACAGGAAAGTAAAGAAATGGGATCGTGTGTATTAAAAAGTGTGTCTGTGTAGAAAAGCATGGGGTATATTTACTGATATTTGCATTTATGTGTGCATACACATACACGTATCCGTACACACACACAGACTGCAAGTATCGTAGATCGGCATTTTCACATTTAGCGCTTCCCAGCCCAAATCAGCCAGCCACCAATCAGCGAGCGCACGAAGGGCAGGTGGCTCGAACAGCGTGCAGCCAATCAGAGGAGCACTGCGATATGAGCACTCCCCCCTCGCCACAAAATGTCGGCCGTCCCAAAATGGTGGCCAGCACAAAATGTCGGCCCCCAGTATGTTGCACGTGGAGGGACTTCATGTTTCCATGGACCACTGCATAAGCTAAACGCATAGGCTGGTTTGGGCTGCAGGGCACAGGCTGTCATTGCTTGCTTTTTTGGAGCCATATACACTGCTGCGTCTTCACCACAGATTCAGCCATTTGCCCTTTGCTTTTCTACTTTATTGCTTAAAACCATACTGCACACGTGCAGGATTGTTTCTGTGTTTTTAGAAATGCAAATATGCATATGCGATTACAGGTAAGCAAATGAATGTATACATGTACGTGTCCATAAATAGTGTGCCTGTGTAGAAAACCGCTGCGTATATTTACTCGTGTTTACATTTATGCGTGGATATACATACACGTGTCCGTACACGCACACACAGCACGTGTCGTAGATAGAGATTTTCGCATTTAGCGCTTCCCGGCCGAAAGGCAGCGGGCCACCAATCAGCGGGCGAGCGCAGGGCACGTGGCTCGAACAGCACGCAGCCAATCGGAGAGGCACGGTGAGAAGAGCACGCCCTCCCTGGCACAAAATGTCGGCCCCCAGTGTGCTGCACGGGGAGGGATTTCTTGTTCCCATGGCCGCTGCAGAAGCTAGACACAGAGGCCGGTTTGGGCTGCCAGTCACAAGAGAAGGCGTACTTGGGCGGAGGCAGGGGCGTTCTGCCTGCTGGAGGGTAGGACTGGTGGGAGGTTCTTGGAAGCCTGGGAGCGGTGACAGGGGCCGCTGATGGCCTGCCGCAAGAGGTGTCTCAGTAACCCGCTCAAGCTTCTGGCTGAGCCAAGTCGTGTCCAGGCGGTCAGGGTGGTTTCTGTCACGTGAGTTTCAAGAGAAGCTTGAGGAACGTCTCTTCTAAGGCAAAGGCAAGGCTGCCAAATGCCCCGTCTGTGGAGCACGTTGCTGTGTGTGGAGCATGTTCGGCTTGCTGCAGAATAAGAATGCTTAGCACTGAAAGGATTCCTTGGTTCCAAGCGGTGTTGCTCCTTTGTGGCCGGTGGCAAGGAGGACAGTGCTGGGAGCTCGAGGTAGTGCCTTCGGCAGCTCTGCTCTTCAGAGCCAGCGGCGTTTCTGGTCCTTGGCAACAGGAGCTGCGCTTCCTTCTCCCAGAAGTGCTGTTGCAGAAGTTTGGCAGTGCAAGTGAGGACTTTTTCCTGCAAATGCAAGGCAATCTTGGCAGCAGCAGCTGAACTTGTTTCTCTGATCTGTTCAGCCTCGGCTGCTGTCAGCACTGTGGAGAAGAGCATCAGCATTGCCAGGCGAGATCTGGCACAGGCTGTCATTGTACGCTTCCTTTTTGGAGCCATATATGCTGCTGGGTCTTAACCCAAGATTCAGCTGTTTGCCCCTTGCTTTTTTTGCCTTTATTGCTTAAAAGCATACTGCACACGTGCACTACTGTTTCTGTGTTTTCAGAAATGCAAATATGCATATATGATTACAGGAAAGTAAAGAAATGGGATCGTGTGTATTAAAAAGTGTGTCTGTGTAGAAAAGCATGGGGTATATTTACTGATATTTGCATTTATGTGTGCATACACATACACGTATCCGTACACACACACAGACTGCAAGTATCGTAGATCGGCATTTTCACATTTAGCGCTTCCCAGCCCAAATCAGCCAGCCACCAATCAGCGAGCGCACGAAGGGCAGGTGGCTCGAACAGCGTGCAGCCAATCAGAGGAGCACTGCGATATGAGCACTCCCCCCTCGCCACAAAATGTCGGCCGTCCCAAAATGGTGGCCAGCACAAAATGTCGGCCCCCAGTATGTTGCACGTGGAGGGACTTCATGTTTCCATGGACCACTGCATAAGCTAAACGCATAGGCTGGTTTGGGCTGCAGGGCACAGGCTGTCATTGCTTGCTTTTTTGGAGCCATATACACTGCTGCGTCTTCACCACAGATTCAGCCATTTGCCCTTTGCTTTTCTACTTTATTGCTTAAAACCATACTGCACACGTGCAGGATTGTTTCTGTGTTTTTAGAAATGCAAATATGCATATGCGATTACAGGTAAGCAAATGAATGTATACATGTACGTGTCCATAAATAGTGTGCCTGTGTAGAAAACCGCTGCGTGTATTTACTCGTGTTTACATTTATGCGTGGATATACATACACGTGTCCGTACACGCACACACAGCACGTGTCGTAGATAGAGATTTTCGCATTTAGCGCTTCCCGGCCGAAAGGCAGTGGGCCACCAATCAGCGGGCGAGCGCAGGGCACGTGGCTCGAACAGCACGCAGCCAATCGGAGAGGCACGGTGAGAAGAGCACGCCCTCCCTGGCACAAAATGTCGGCCCCCAGTGTGCTGCACGGGGAGGGATTTCTTGTTCCCATGGCCGCTGCAGAAGCTAGACACAGAGGCCGGTTTGGGCTGCCAGTCACAAGAGAAGGCGTACTTGGGCGGAGGCAGGGGCGTTCTGCCTGCTGGAGGGTAGGACTGGTGGGAGGTTCTTGGAAGCCTGGGAGCGGTGACAGGGGCCGCTGATGGCCTGCCGCAAGAGGTGTCTCAGTAACCCGCTCAAGCTTCTGGCTGAGCCAAGTCGTGTCCAGGCGGTCAGGGTGGTTTCTGTCACGTGAGTTTCAAGAGAAGCTTGAGGAACGTCTCTTCTAAGGCAAAGGCAAGGCTGCCAAATGCCCCGTCTGTGGAGCACGTTGCTGTGTGTGGAGCATGTTCGGCTTGCTGCAGAATAAGAATGCTTAGCACTGAAAGGATTCCTTGGTTCCAAGCGGTGTTGCTCCTTTGTGGCCGGTGGCAAGGAGGACAGTGCTGGGAGCTCGAGGTAGTGCCTTCGGCAGCTCTGCTCTTCAGAGCCAGCGGCGTTTCTGGTCCTTGGCAACAGGAGCTGCGCTTCCTTCTCCCAGAAGTGCTGTTGCAGAAGTTTGGCAGTGCAAGTGAGGACTTTTTCCTGCAAATGCAAGGCAATCTTGGCAGCAGCAGCTGAACTTGTTTCTCTGATCTGTTCAGCCTCGGCTGCTGTCAGCACTGTGGAGAAGAGCATCAGCATTGCCAGGCGAGATCTGGCACAGGCTGTCATTGTACGCTTCCTTTTTGGAGCCATATATGCTGCTGGGTCTTAACCCAAGATTCAGCTGTTTGCCCCTTGCTTTTTTTGCCTTTATTGCTTAAAAGCATACTGCACACGTGCACTACTGTTTCTGTGTTTTCAGAAATGCAAATATGCATATATGATTACAGGAAAGTAAAGAAATGGGATCGTGTGTATTAAAAAGTGTGTCTGTGTAGAAAAGCATGGGGTATATTTACTGATATTTGCATTTATGTGTGCATACACATACACGTATCCGTACACACACACAGACTGCAAGTATCGTAGATCGGCATTTTCACATTTAGCGCTTCCCAGCCCAAATCAGCCAGCCACCAATCAGCGAGCGCACGAAGGGCAGGTGGCTCGAACAGCGTGCAGCCAATCAGAGGAGCACTGCGATATGAGCACTCCCCCCTCGCCACAAAATGTCGGCCGTCCCAAAATGGTGGCCAGCACAAAATGTCGGCCCCCAGTATGTTGCACGTGGAGGGACTTCATGTTTCCATGGACCACTGCATAAGCTAAACGCATAGGCTGGTTTGGGCTGCAGGGCACAGGCTGTCATTGCTTGCTTTTTTGGAGCCATATACACTGCTGCGTCTTCACCACAGATTCAGCCATTTGCCCTTTGCTTTTCTACTTTATTGCTTAAAACCATACTGCACACGTGCAGGATTGTTTCTGTGTTTTTAGAAATGCAAATATGCATATGCGATTACAGGTAAGCAAATGAATGTATACATGTACGTGTCCATAAATAGTGTGCCTGTGTAGAAAACCGCTGCGTGTATTTACTCGTGTTTACATTTATGCGTGGATATACATACACGTGTCCGTACACGCACACACAGCACGTGTCGTAGATAGAGATTTTCGCATTTAGCGCTTCCCGGCCGAAAGGCAGCGGGCCACCAATCAGCGGGCGAGCGCAGGGCACGTGGCTCGAACAGCACGCAGCCAATCGGAGAGGCACGGTGAGAAGAGCACGCCCTCCCTGGCACAAAATGTCGGCCCCCAGTGTGCTGCACGGGGAGGGATTTCTTGTTCCCATGGCCACTGCAGAAGCTAGACACAGAGGCCGGTTTGGGCTGCCAGTCACAAGAGAAGGCGTACTTGGGCGGAGGCAGGGGCGTTCTGCCTGCTGGAGGGTAGGACTGGTGGGAGGTTCTTGGAAGCCTGGGAGCGGTGACAGGGGCCGCTGATGGCCTGCCGCAAGAGGTGTCTCAGTAACCCGCTCAAGCTTCTGGCTGAGCCAAGTCGTGTCCAGGCGGTCAGGGTGGTTTCTGTCACGTGAGTTTCAAGAGAAGCTTGAGGAACGTCTCTTCTAAGGCAAAGGCAAGGCTGCCAAATGCCCCGTCTGTGGAGCACGTTGCTGTGTGTGGAGCATGTTCGGCTGCAGAATAAGAATGCTTAGCACTGAAAGGATTCCTTGGTTCCAAGCGGTGTTGCTCCTTTGTGGCCGGTGGCAAGGAGGACAGTGCTGGGAGCTCGAGGTAGTGCCTTCGGCAGCTCTGCTCTTCAGAGCCAGCGGCGTTTCTGGTCCTTGGCAACAGGAGCTGCGCTTCCTTCTCCCAGAAGTGCTGTTGCAGAAGTTTGGCAGTGCAAGTGAGGACTTTTTCCTGCAAATGCAAGGCAATCTTGGCAGCAGCAGCTGAACTTGTTTCTCTGATCTGTTCAGCCTCGGCTGCTGTCAGCACTGTGGAGAAGAGCATCAGCATTGCCAGGCGAGATCTGGCACAGGCTGTCATTGTACGCTTCCTTTTTGGAGCCATATATGCTGCTGGGTCTTAACCCAAGATTCAGCTGTTTGCCCCTTGCTTTTTTTGCCTTTATTGCTTAAAAGCATACTGCACACGTGCACTACTGTTTCTGTGTTTTCAGAAATGCAAATATGCATATATGATTACAGGAAAGTAAAGAAATGGGATCGTGTGTATTAAAAAGTGTGTCTGTGTAGAAAAGCATGGGGTATATTTACTGATATTTGCATTTATGTGTGCATACACATACACGTATCCGTACACACACACAGACTGCAAGTATCGTAGATCGGCATTTTCACATTTAGCGCTTCCCAGCCCAAATCAGCCAGCCACCAATCAGCGAGCGCACGAAGGGCAGGTGGCTCGAACAGCGTGCAGCCAATCAGAGGAGCACTGCGATATGAGCACTCCCCCCTCGCCACAAAATGTCGGCCGTCCCAAAATGGTGGCCAGCACAAAATGTCGGCCCCCAGTATGTTGCACGTGGAGGGACTTCATGTTTCCATGGACCACTGCATAAGCTAAACGCATAGGCTGGTTTGGGCTGCAGGGCACAGGCTGTCATTGCTTGCTTTTTTGGAGCCATATACACTGCTGCGTCTTCACCACAGATTCAGCCATTTGCCCTTTGCTTTTCTACTTTATTGCTTAAAACCATACTGCACACGTGCAGGATTGTTTCTGTGTTTTTAGAAATGCAAATATGCATATGCGATTACAGGTAAGCAAATGAATGTATACATGTACGTGTCCATAAATAGTGTGCCTGTGTAGAAAACCGCTGCGTGTATTTACTCGTGTTTACATTTATGCGTGGATATACATACACGTGTCCGTACACGCACACACAGCACGTGTCGTAGATAGAGATTTTCGCATTTAGCGCTTCCCGGCCGAAAGGCAGCGGGCCACCAATCAGCGGGCGAGCGCAGGGCACGTGGCTCGAACAGCACACAGCCAATCGGAGAGGCACGGTGAGAAGAGCACGCCCTCCCTGGCACAAAATGTCGGCCCCCAGTGTGCTGCACGGGGAGGGATTTCTTGTTCCCATGGCCGCTGCAGAAGCTAGACACAGAGGCCGGTTTGGGCTGCCAGTCACAAGAGAAGGCGTACTTGGGCGGAGGCAGGGGCGTTCTGCCTGCTGGAGGGTAGGACTGGTGGGAGGTTCTTGGAAGCCTGGGAGCGGTGACAGGGGCCGCTGATGGCCTGCCGCAAGAGGTGTCTCAGTAACCCGCTCAAGCTTCTGGCTGAGCCAAGTCGTGTCCAGGCGGTCAGGGTGGTTTCTGTCACGTGAGTTTCAAGAGAAGCTTGAGGAACGTCTCTTCTAAGGCAAAGGCAAGGCTGCCAAATGCCCCGTCTGTGGAGCACGTTGCTGTGTGTGGAGCATGTTCGGCTTGCTGCAGAATAAGAATGCTTAGCACTGAAAGGATTCCTTGGTTCCAAGCGGTGTTGCTCCTTTGTGGCCGGTGGCAAGGAGGACAGTGCTGGGAGCTCGAGGTAGTGCCTTCGGCAGCTCTGCTCTTCAGAGCCAGCGGCGTTTCTGGTCCTTGGCAACAGGAGCTGCGCTTCCTTCTCCCAGAAGTGCTGTTGCAGAAGTTTGGCAGTGCAAGTGAGGACTTTTTCCTGCAAATGCAAGGCAATCTTGGCAGCAGCAGCTGAACTTGTTTCTCTGATCTGTTCAGCCTCGGCTGCTGTCAGCACTGTGGAGAAGAGCATCAGCATTGCCAGGCGAGATCTGGCACAGGCTGTCATTGTATCATATGTTGTCATCTTCCTTTTTGGAGCCATATATGCTGCTGGGTCTTAACCCAAGATTCAGCTGTTTGCCCCTTGCTTTTTTTGCCTTTATTGCTTAAAAGCATACTGCACACGTGCACTACTGTTTCTGTGTTTTCAGAAATGCAAATATGCATATATGATTACAGGAAAGTAAAGAAATGGGATCGTGTGTATTAAAAAGTGTGTCTGTGTAGAAAAGCATGGGGTATATTTACTGATATTTGCATTTATGTGTGCATACACATACACGTATCCGTACACACACACAGACTGCAAGTATCGTAGATCGGCATTTTCACATTTAGCGCTTCCCAGCCCAAATCAGCCAGCCACCAATCAGCGAGCGCACGAAGGGCAGGTGGCTCGAACAGCGTGCAGCCAATCAGAGGAGCACTGCGATATGAGCACTCCCCCCTCGCCACAAAATGTCGGCCGTCCCAAAATGGTGGCCAGCACAAAATGTCGGCCCCCAGTATGTTGCACGTGGAGGGACTTCATGTTTCCATGGACCACTGCATAAGCTAAACGCATAGGCTGGTTTGGGCTGCAGGGCACAGGCTGTCATTGCTTGCTTTTTTGGAGCCATATACACTGCTGCGTCTTCACCACAGATTCAGCCATTTGCCCTTTGCTTTTCTACTTTATTGCTTAAAACCATACTGCACACGTGCAGGATTGTTTCTGTGTTTTTAGAAATGCAAATATGCATATGCGATTACAGGTAAGCAAATGAATGTATACATGTACGTGTCCATAAATAGTGTGCCTGTGTAGAAAACCGCTGCGTGTATTTACTCGTGTTTACATTTATGCGTGGATATACATACACGTGTCCGTACACGCACACACAGCACGTGTCGTAGATAGAGATTTTCGCATTTAGCGCTTCCCGGCCGAAAGGCAGCGGGCCACCAATCAGCGGGCGAGCGCAGGGCACGTGGCTCGAACAGCACGCAGCCAATCGGAGAGGCACGGTGAGAAGAGCACGCCCTCCCTGGCACAAAATGTCGGCCCCCAGTGTGCTGCACGGGGAGGGATTTCTTGTTCCCATGGCCGCTGCAGAAGCTAGACACAGAGGCCGGTTTGGGCTGCCAGTCACAAGAGAAGGCGTACTTGGGCGGAGGCAGGGGCGTTCTGCCTGCTGGAGGGTAGGACTGGTGGGAGGTTCTTGGAAGCCTGGGAGCGGTGACAGGGGCCGCTGATGGCCTGCCGCAAGAGGTGTCTCAGTAACCCGCTCAAGCTTCTGGCTGAGCCAAGTCGTGTCCAGGCGGTCAGGGTGGTTTCTGTCACGTGAGTTTCAAGAGAAGCTTGAGGAACGTCTCTTCTAAGGCAAAGGCAAGGCTGCCAAATGCCCCGTCTGTGGAGCACGTTGCTGTGTGTGGAGCATGTTCGGCTTGCTGCAGAATAAGAATGCTTAGCACTGAAAGGATTCCTTGGTTCCAAGCGGTGTTGCTCCTTTGTGGCCGGTGGCAAGGAGGACAGTGCTGGGAGCTCGAGGTAGTGCCTTCGGCAGCTCTGCTCTTCAGAGCCAGCGGCGTTTCTGGTCCTTGGCAACAGGAGCTGCGCTTCCTTCTCCCAGAAGTGCTGTTGCAGAAGTTTGGCAGTGCAAGTGAGGACTTTTTCCTGCAAATGCAAGGCAATCTTGGCAGCAGCAGCTGAACTTGTTTCTCTGATCTGTTCAGCCTCGGCTGCTGTCAGCACTGTGGAGAAGAGCATCAGCATTGCCAGGCGAGATCTGGCACAGGCTGTCATTGTACGCTTCCTTTTTGGAGCCATATATGCTGCTGGGTCTTAACCCAAGATTCAGCTGTTTGCCCCTTGCTTTTTTTGCCTTTATTGCTTAAAAGCATACTGCACACGTGCACTACTGTTTCTGTGTTTTCAGAAATGCAAATATGCATATATGATTACAGGAAAGTAAAGAAATGGGATCGTGTGTATTAAAAAGTGTGTCTGTGTAGAAAAGCATGGGGTATATTTACTGATATTTGCATTTATGTGTGCATACACATACACGTATCCGTACACACACACAGACTGCAAGTATCGTAGATCGGCATTTTCACATTTAGCGCTTCCCAGCCCAAATCAGCCAGCCACCAATCAGCGAGCGCACGAAGGGCAGGTGGCTCGAACAGCGTGCAGCCAATCAGAGGAGCACTGCGATATGAGCACTCCCCCCTCGCCACAAAATGTCGGCCGTCCCAAAATGGTGGCCAGCACAAAATGTCGGCCCCCAGTATGTTGCACGTGGAGGGACTTCATGTTTCCATGGACCACTGCATAAGCTAAACGCATAGGCTGGTTTGGGCTGCAGGGCACAGGCTGTCATTGCTTGCTTTTTTGGAGCCATATACACTGCTGCGTCTTCACCACAGATTCAGCCATTTGCCCTTTGCTTTTCTACTTTATTGCTTAAAACCATACTGCACACGTGCAGGATTGTTTCTGTGTTTTTAGAAATGCAAATATGCATATGCGATTACAGGTAAGCAAATGAATGTATACATGTACGTGTCCATAAATAGTGTGCCTGTGTAGAAAACCGCTGCGTGTATTTACTCGTGTTTACATTTATGCGTGGATATACATACACGTGTCCGTACACGCACACACAGCACGTGTCGTAGATAGAGATTTTCGCATTTAGCGCTTCCCGGCCGAAAGGCAGCGGGCCACCAATCAGCGGGCGAGCGCAGGGCACGTGGCTCGAACAGCACGCAGCCAATCGGAGAGGCACGGTGAGAAGAGCACGCCCTCCCTGGCACAAAATGTCGGCCCCCAGTGTGCTGCACGGGGAGGGATTTCTTGTTCCCATGGCCGCTGCAGAAGCTAGACACAGAGGCCGGTTTGGGCTGCCAGTCACAAGAGAAGGCGTACTTGGGCGGAGGCAGGGGCGTTCTGCCTGCTGGAGGGTAGGACTGGTGGGAGGTTCTTGGAAGCCTGGGAGCGGTGACAGGGGCCGCTGATGGCCTGCCGCAAGAGGTGTCTCAGTAACCCGCTCAAGCTTCTGGCTGAGCCAAGTCGTGTCCAGGCGGTCAGGGTGGTTTCTGTCACGTGAGTTTCAAGAGAAGCTTGAGGAACGTCTCTTCTAAGGCAAAGGCAAGGCTGCCAAATGCCCCGTCTGTGGAGCACGTTGCTGTGTGTGGAGCATGTTCGGCTTGCTGCAGAATAAGAATGCTTAGCACTGAAAGGATTCCTTGGTTCCAAGCGGTGTTGCTCCTTTGTGGCCGGTGGCAAGGAGGACAGTGCTGGGAGCTCGAGGTAGTGCCTTCGGCAGCTCTGCTCTTCAGAGCCAGCGGCGTTTCTGGTCCTTGGCAACAGGAGCTGCGCTTCCTTCTCCCAGAAGTGCTGTTGCAGAAGTTTGGCAGTGCAAGTGAGGACTTTTTCCTGCAAATGCAAGGCAATCTTGGCAGCAGCAGCTGAACTTGTTTCTCTGATCTGTTCAGCCTCGGCTGCTGTCAGCACTGTGGAGAAGAGCATCAGCATTGCCAGGCGAGATCTGGCACAGGCTGTCATTGTACGCTTCCGTTTTGGAGCCATATATGCTGCTGGGTCTTAACCCAAGATTCAGCTGTTTGCCCCTTGCTTTTTTTGCCTTTATTGCTTAAAAGCATACTGCACACGTGCACTACTGTTTCTGTGTTTTCAGAAATGCAAATATGCATATATGATTACAGGAAAGTAAAGAAATGGGATCGTGTGTATTAAAAAGTGTGTCTGTGTAGAAAAGCATGGGGTATATTTACTGATATTTGCATTTATGTGTGCATACACATACACGTATCCGTACACACACACAGACTGCAAGTATCGTAGATCGGCATTTTCACATTTAGCGCTTCCCAGCCCAAATCAGCCAGCCACCAATCAGCGAGCGCACGAAGGGCAGGTGGCTCGAACAGCGTGCAGCCAATCAGAGGAGCACTGCGATATGAGCACTCCCCCCTCGCCACAAAATGTCGGCCGTCCCAAAATGGTGGCCAGCACAAAATGTCGGCCCCCAGTATGTTGCACGTGGAGGGACTTCATGTTTCCATGGACCACTGCATAAGCTAAACGCATAGGCTGGTTTGGGCTGCAGGGCACAGGCTGTCATTGCTTGCTTTTTTGGAGCCATATACACTGCTGCGTCTTCACCACAGATTCAGCCATTTGCCCTTTGCTTTTCTACTTTATTGCTTAAAACCATACTGCACACGTGCAGGATTGTTTCTGTGTTTTTAGAAATGCAAATATGCATATGCGATTACAGGTAAGCAAATGAATGTATACATGTACGTGTCCATAAATAGTGTGCCTGTGTAGAAAACCGCTGCGTGTATTTACTCGTGTTTACATTTATGCGTGGATATACATACACGTGTCCGTACATGCACACACAGCACGTGTCGTAGATAGAGATTTTCGCATTTAGCGCTTCCCGGCCGAAAGGCAGCGGGCCACCAATCAGCGGGCGAGCGCAGGGCACGTGGCTCGAACAGCACGCAGCCAATCGGAGAGGCACGGTGAGAAGAGCACGCCCTCCCTGGCACAAAATGTCGGCCCCCAGTGTGCTGCACGGGGAGGGATTTCTTGTTCCCATGGCCGCTGCAGAAGCTAGACACAGAGGCCGGTTTGGGCTGCCAGTCACAAGAGAAGGCGTACTTGGGCGGAGGCAGGGGCGTTCTGCCTGCTGGAGGGTAGGACTGGTGGGAGGTTCTTGGAAGCCTGGGAGCGGTGACAGGGGCCGCTGATGGCCTGCCGCAAGAGGTGTCTCAGTAACCCGCTCAAGCTTCTGGCTGAGCCAAGTCGTGTCCAGGCGGTCAGGGTGGTTTCTGTCACGTGAGTTTCAAGAGAAGCTTGAGGAACGTCTCTTCTAAGGCAAAGGCAAGGCTGCCAAATGCCCCGTCTGTGGAGCACGTTGCTGTGTGTGGAGCATGTTCGGCTTGCTGCAGAATAAGAATGCTTAGCACTGAAAGGATTCCTTGGTTCCAAGCGGTGTTGCTCCTTTGTGGCCGGTGGCAAGGAGGACAGTGCTGGGAGCTCGAGGTAGTGCCTTCGGCAGCTCTGCTCTTCAGAGCCAGCGGCGTTTCTGGTCCTTGGCAACAGGAGCTGCGCTTCCTTCTCCCAGAAGTGCTGTTGCAGAAGTTTGGCAGTGCAAGTGAGGACTTTTTCCTGCAAATGCAAGGCAATCTTGGCAGCAGCAGCTGAACTTGTTTCTCTGATCTGTTCAGCCTCGGCTGCTGTCAGCACTGTGGAGAAGAGCATCAGCATTGCCAGGCGAGATCTGGCACAGGCTGTCATTGTACGCTTCCGTTTTGGAGCCATATATGCTGCTGGGTCTTAACCCAAGATTCAGCTGTTTGCCCCTTGCTTTTTTTGCCTTTATTGCTTAAAAGCATACTGCACACGTGCACTACTGTTTCTGTGTTTTCAGAAATGCAAATATGCATATATGATTACAGGAAAGTAAAGAAATGGGATCGTGTGTATTAAAAAGTGTGTCTGTGTAGAAAAGCATGGGGTATATTTACTGATATTTGCATTTATGTGTGCATACACATACACGTATCCGTACACACACACAGACTGCAAGTATCGTAGATCGGCATTTTCACATTTAGCGCTTCCCAGCCCAAATCAGCCAGCCACCAATCAGCGAGCGCACGAAGGGCAGGTGGCTCGAACAGCGTGCAGCCAATCAGAGGAGCACTGCGATATGAGCACTCCCCCCTCGCCACAAAATGTCGGCCGTCCCAAAATGGTGGCCAGCACAAAATGTCGGCCCCCAGTATTTTGCACGTGGAGGGACTTCATGTTTCCATGGACCACTGCATAAGCTAAACGCATAGGCTGGTTTGGGCTGCAGGGCACAGGCTGTCATTGCTTGCTTTTTTGGAGCCATATACACTGCTGCGTCTTCACCACAGATTCAGCCATTTGCCCTTTGCTTTTCTACTTTATTGCTTAAAACCATACTGCACACGTGCAGGATTGTTTCTGTGTTTTTAGAAATGCAAATATGCATATGCGATTACAGGTAAGCAAATGAATGTATACATGTACGTGTCCATAAATAGTGTGCCTGTGTAGAAAACCGCTGCGTGTATTTACTCGTGTTTACATTTATGCGTGGATATACATACACGTGTCCGTACACGCACACACAGCACGTGTCGTAGATAGAGATTTTCGCATTTAGCGCTTCCCGGCCGAAAGGCAGCGGGCCACCAATCAGCGGGCGAGCGCAGGGCACGTGGCTCGAACAGCACGCAGCCAATCGGAGAGGCACGGTGAGAAGAGCACGCCCTCACTGGCACAAAATGTCGGCCCCCAGTGTGCTGCACGGGGAGGGATTTCTTGTTCCCATGGCCGCTGCAGAAGCTAGACACAGAGGCCGGTTTGGGCTGCCAGTCACAAGAGAAGGCGTACTTGGGCGGAGGCAGGGGCGTTCTGCCTGCTGGAGGGTAGGACTGGTGGGAGGTTCTTGGAAGCCTGGGAGCGGTGACAGGGGCCGCTGATGGCCTGCCGCAAGAGGTGTCTCAGTAACCCGCTCAAGCTTCTGGCTGAGCCAAGTCGTGTCCAGGCGGTCAGGGTGGTTTCTGTCACGTGAGTTTCAAGAGAAGCTTGAGGAACGTCTCTTCTAAGGCAAAGGCAAGGCTGCCAAATGCCCCGTCTGTGGAGCACGTTGCTGTGTGTGGAGCATGTTCGGCTTGCTGCAGAATAAGAATGCTTAGCACTGAAAGGATTCCTTGGTTCCAAGCGGTGTTGCTCCTTTGTGGCCGGTGGCAAGGAGGACAGTGCTGGGAGCTCGAGGTAGTGCCTTCGGCAGCTCTGCTCTTCAGAGCCAGCGGCGTTTCTGGTCCTTGGCAACAGGAGCTGCGCTTCCTTCTCCCAGAAGTGCTGTTGCAGAAGTTTGGCAGTGCAAGTGAGGACTTTTTCCTGCAAATGCAAGGCAATCTTGGCAGCAGCAGCTGAACTTGTTTCTCTGATCTGTTCAGCCTCGGCTGCTGTCAGCACTGTGGAGAAGAGCATCAGCATTGCCAGGCGAGATCTGGCACAGGCTGTCATTGTACGCTTCCGTTTTGGAGCCATATATGCTGCTGGGTCTTAACCCAAGATTCAGCTGTTTGCCCCTTGCTTTTTTTGCCTTTATTGCTTAAAAGCATACTGCACACGTGCACTACTGTTTCTGTGTTTTCAGAAATGCAAATATGCATATATGATTACAGGAAAGTAAAGAAATGGGATCGTGTGTATTAAAAAGTGTGTCTGTGTAGAAAAGCATGGGGTATATTTACTGATATTTGCATTTATGTGTGCATACACATACACGTATCCGTACACACACACAGACTGCAAGTATCGTAGATCGGCATTTTCACATTTAGCGCTTCCCAGCCCAAATCAGCCAGCCACCAATCAGCGAGCGCACGAAGGGCAGGTGGCTCGAACAGCGTGCAGCCAATCAGAGGAGCACTGCGATATGAGCACTCCCCCCTCGCCACAAAATGTCGGCCGTCCCAAAATGGTGGCCAGCACAAAATGTCGGCCCCCAGTATGTTGCACGTGGAGGGACTTCATGTTTCCATGGACCACTGCATAAGCTAAACGCATAGGCTGGTTTGGGCTGCAGGGCACAGGCTGTCATTGCTTGCTTTTTTGGAGCCATATACACTGCTGCGTCTTCACCACAGATTCAGCCATTTGCCCTTTGCTTTTCTACTTTATTGCTTAAAACCATACTGCACACGTGCAGGATTGTTTCTGTGTTTTTAGAAATGCAAATATGCATATGCGATTACAGGTAAGCAAATGAATGTATACATGTACGTGTCCATAAATAGTGTGCCTGTGTAGAAAACCGCTGCGTGTATTTACTCGTGTTTACATTTATGCGTGGATATACATACACGTGTCCGTACACGCACACACAGCACGTGTCGTAGATAGAGATTTTCGCATTTAGCGCTTCCCGGCCGAAAGGCAGCGGGCCACCAATCAGCGGGCGAGCGCAGGGCACGTGGCTCGAACAGCACGCAGCCAATCGGAGAGGCACGGTGAGAAGAGCACGCCCTCCCTGGCACAAAATGTCGGCCCCCAGTGTGCTGCACGGGGAGGGATTTCTTGTTCCCATGGCCGCTGCAGAAGCTAGACACAGAGGCCGGTTTGGGCTGCCAGTCACAAGAGAAGGCGTACTTGGGCGGAGGCAGGGGCGTTCTGCCTGCTGGAGGGTAGGACTGGTGGGAGGTTCTTGGAAGCCTGGGAGCGGTGACAGGGGCCGCTGATGGCCTGCCGCAAGAGGTGTCTCAGTAACCCGCTCAAGCTTCTGGCTGAGCCAAGTCGTGTCCAGGCGGTCAGGGTGGTTTCTGTCACGTGAGTTTCAAGAGAAGCTTGAGGAACGTCTCTTCTAAGGCAAAGGCAAGGCTGCCAAATGCCCCGTCTGTGGAGCACGTTGCTGTGTGTGGAGCATGTTCGGCTTGCTGCAGAATAAGAATGCTTAGCACTGAAAGGATTCCTTGGTTCCAAGCGGTGTTGCTCCTTTGTGGCCGGTGGCAAGGAGGACAGTGCTGGGAGCTCGAGGTAGTGCCTTCGGCAGCTCTGCTCTTCAGAGCCAGCGGCGTTTCTGGTCCTTGGCAACAGGAGCTGCGCTTCCTTCTCCCAGAAGTGCTGTTGCAGAAGTTTGGCAGTGCAAGTGAGGACTTTTTCCTGCAAATGCAAGGCAATCTTGGCAGCAGCAGCTGAACTTGTTTCTCTGATCTGTTCAGCCTCGGCTGCTGTCAGCACTGTGGAGAAGAGCATCAGCATTGCCAGGCGAGATCTGGCACAGGCTGTCATTGTACGCTTCCGTTTTGGAGCCATATATGCTGCTGGGTCTTAACCCAAGATTCAGCTGTTTGCCCCTTGCTTTTTTTGCCTTTATTGCTTAAAAGCATACTGCACACGTGCACTACTGTTTCTGTGTTTTCAGAAATGCAAATATGCATATATGATTACAGGAAAGTAAAGAAATGGGATCGTGTGTATTAAAAAGTGTGTCTGTGTAGAAAAGCATGGGGTATATTTACTGATATTTGCATTTATGTGTGCATACACATACACGTATCCGTACACACACACAGACTGCAAGTATCGTAGATCGGCATTTTCACATTTAGCGCTTCCCAGCCCAAATCAGCCAGCCACCAATCAGCGAGCGCACGAAGGGCAGGTGGCTCGAACAGCGTGCAGCCAATCAGAGGAGCACTGCGATATGAGCACTCCCCCCTCGCCACAAAATGTCGGCCGTCCCAAAATGGTGGCCAGCACAAAATGTCGGCCCCCAGTATGTTGCACGTGGAGGGACTTCATGTTTCCATGGACCACTGCATAAGCTAAACGCATAGGCTGGTTTGGGCTGCAGGGCACAGGCTGTCATTGCTTGCTTTTTTGGAGCCATATACACTGCTGCGTCTTCACCACAGATTCAGCCATTTGCCCTTTGCTTTTCTACTTTATTGCTTAAAACCATACTGCACACGTGCAGGATTGTTTCTGTGTTTTTAGAAATGCAAATATGCATATGCGATTACAGGTAAGCAAATGAATGTATACATGTACGTGTCCATAAATAGTGTGCCTGTGTAGAAAACCGCTGCGTGTATTTACTCGTGTTTACATTTATGCGTGGATATACATACACGTGTCCGTACACGCACACACAGCACGTGTCGTAGATAGAGATTTTCGCATTTAGCGCTTCCCGGCCGAAAGGCAGCGGGCCACCAATCAGCGGGCGAGCGCAGGGCACGTGGCTCGAACAGCACGCAGCCAATCGGAGAGGCACGGTGAGAAGAGCACGCCCTCCCTGGCACAAAATGTCGGCCCCCAGTGTGCTGCACGGGGAGGGATTTCTTGTTCCCATGGCCACTGCAGAAGCTAGACACAGAGGCCGGTTTGGGCTGCCAGTCACAAGAGAAGGCGTACTTGGGCGGAGGCAGGGGCGTTCTGCCTGCTGGAGGGTAGGACTGGTGGGAGGTTCTTGGAAGCCTGGGAGCGGTGACAGGGGCCGCTGATGGCCTGCCGCAAGAGGTGTCTCAGTAACCCGCTCAAGCTTCTGGCTGAGCCAAGTCGTGTCCAGGCGGTCAGGGTGGTTTCTGTCACGTGAGTTTCAAGAGAAGCTTGAGGAACGTCTCTTCTAAGGCAAAGGCAAGGCTGCCAAATGCCCCGTCTGTGGAGCACGTTGCTGTGTGTGGAGCATGTTCGGCTTGCTGCAGAATAAGAATGCTTAGCACTGAAAGGATTCCTTGGTTCCAAGCGGTGTTGCTCCTTTGTGGCCGGTGGCAAGGAGGACAGTGCTGGGAGCTCGAGGTAGTGCCTTCGGCAGCTCTGCTCTTCAGAGCCAGCGGCGTTTCTGGTCCTTGGCAACAGGAGCTGCGCTTCCTTCTCCCAGAAGTGCTGTTGCAGAAGTTTGGCAGTGCAAGTGAGGACTTTTTCCTGCAAATGCAAGGCAATCTTGGCAGCAGCAGCTGAACTTGTTTCTCTGATCTGTTCAGCCTCGGCTGCTGTCAGCACTGTGGAGAAGAGCATCAGCATTGCCAGGCGAGATCTGGCACAGGCTGTCATTGTACGCTTCCGTTTTGGAGCCATATATGCTGCTGGGTCTTAACCCAAGATTCAGCTGTTTGCCCCTTGCTTTTTTTGCCTTTATTGCTTAAAAGCATACTGCACACGTGCACTACTGTTTCTGTGTTTTCAGAAATGCAAATATGCATATATGATTACAGGAAAGTAAAGAAATGGGATCGTGTGTATTAAAAAGTGTGTCTGTGTAGAAAAGCATGGGGTATATTTACTGATATTTGCATTTATGTGTGCATACACATACACGTATCCGTACACACACACAGACTGCAAGTATCGTAGATCGGCATTTTCACATTTAGCGCTTCCCAGCCCAAATCAGCCAGCCACCAATCAGCGAGCGCACGAAGGGCAGGTGGCTCGAACAGCGTGCAGCCAATCAGAGGAGCACTGCGATATGAGCACTCCCCCCTCGCCACAAAATGTCGGCCGTCCCAAAATGGTGGCCAGCACAAAATGTCGGCCCCCAGTATGTTGCACGTGGAGGGACTTCATGTTTCCATGGACCACTGCATAAGCTAAACGCATAGGCTGGTTTGGGCTGCAGGGCACAGGCTGTCATTGCTTGCTTTTTTGGAGCCATATACACTGCTGCGTCTTCACCACAGATTCAGCCATTTGCCCTTTGCTTTTCTACTTTATTGCTTAAAACCATACTGCACACGTGCAGGATTGTTTCTGTGTTTTTAGAAATGCAAATATGCATATGCGATTACAGGTAAGCAAATGAATGTATACATGTACGTGTCCATAAATAGTGTGCCTGTGTAGAAAACCGCTGCGTGTATTTACTCGTGTTTACATTTATGCGTGGATATACATACACGTGTCCGTACACGCACACACAGCACGTGTCGTAGATAGAGATTTTCGCATTTAGCGCTTCCCGGCCGAAAGGCAGCGGGCCACCAATCAGCGGGCGAGCGCAGGGCACGTGGCTCGAACAGCACGCAGCCAATCGGAGAGGCACGGTGAGAAGAGCACGCCCTCCCTGGCACAAAATGTCGGCCCCCAGTGTGCTGCACGGGGAGGGATTTCTTGTTCCCATGGCCACTGCAGAAGCTAGACACAGAGGCCGGTTTGGGCTGCCAGTCACAAGAGAAGGCGTACTTGGGCGGAGGCAGGGGCGTTCTGCCTGCTGGAGGGTAGGACTGGTGGGAGGTTCTTGGAAGCCTGGGAGCGGTGACAGGGGCCGCTGATGGCCTGCCGCAAGAGGTGTCTCAGTAACCCGCTCAAGCTTCTGGCTGAGCCAAGTCGTGTCCAGGCGGTCAGGGTGGTTTCTGTCACGTGAGTTTCAAGAGAAGCTTGAGGAACGTCTCTTCTAAGGCAAAGGCAAGGCTGCCAAATGCCCCGTCTGTGGAGCACGTTGCTGTGTGTGGAGCATGTTCGGCTTGCTGCAGAATAAGAATGCTTAGCACTGAAAGGATTCCTTGGTTCCAAGCGGTGTTGCTCCTTTGTGGCCGGTGGCAAGGAGGACAGTGCTGGGAGCTCGAGGTAGTGCCTTCGGCAGCTCTGCTCTTCAGAGCCAGCGGCGTTTCTGGTCCTTGGCAACAGGAGCTGCGCTTCCTTCTCCCAGAAGTGCTGTTGCAGAAGTTTGGCAGTGCAAGTGAGGACTTTTTCCTGCAAATGCAAGGCAATCTTGGCAGCAGCAGCTGAACTTGTTTCTCTGATCTGTTCAGCCTCGGCTGCTGTCAGCACTGTGGAGAAGAGCATCAGCATTGCCAGGCGAGATCTGGCACAGGCTGTCATTGTACGCTTCCTTTTTGGAGCCATATATGCTGCTGGGTCTTAACCCAAGATTCAGCTGTTTGCCCCTTGCTTTTTTTGCCTTTATTGCTTAAAAGCATACTGCACACGTGCACTACTGTTTCTGTGTTTTCAGAAATGCAAATATGCATATATGATTACAGGAAAGTAAAGAAATGGGATCGTGTGTATTAAAAAGTGTGTCTGTGTAGAAAAGCATGGGGTATATTTACTGATATTTGCATTTATGTGTGCATACACATACACGTATCCGTACACACACACAGACTGCAAGTATCGTAGATCGGCATTTTCACATTTAGCGCTTCCCAGCCCAAATCAGCCAGCCACCAATCAGCGAGCGCACGAAGGGCAGGTGGCTCGAACAGCGTGCAGCCAATCAGAGGAGCACTGCGATATGAGCACTCCCCCCTCGCCACAAAATGTCGGCCGTCCCAAAATGGTGGCCAGCACAAAATGTCGGCCCCCAGTATGTTGCACGTGGAGGGACTTCATGTTTCCATGGACCACTGCATAAGCTAAACGCATAGGCTGGTTTGGGCTGCAGGGCACAGGCTGTCATTGCTTGCTTTTTTGGAGCCATATACACTGCTGCGTCTTCACCACAGATTCAGCCATTTGCCCTTTGCTTTTCTACTTTATTGCTTAAAACCATACTGCACACGTGCAGGATTGTTTCTGTGTTTTTAGAAATGCAAATATGCATATGCGATTACAGGTAAGCAAATGAATGTATACATGTACGTGTCCATAAATAGTGTGCCTGTGTAGAAAACCGCTGCGTGTATTTACTCGTGTTTACATTTATGCGTGGATATACATACACGTGTCCGTACACGCACACACAGCACGTGTCGTAGATAGAGATTTTCGCATTTAGCGCTTCCCGGCCGAAAGGCAGCGGGCCAGCAATCAGCGGGCGAGCGCAGGGCACGTGGCTCGAACAGCACGCAGCCAATCGGAGAGGCACGGTGAGAAGAGCACGCCCTCCCTGGCACAAAATGTCGGCCCCCAGTGTGCTGCACGGGGAGGGATTTCTTGTTTCCATGGCCACTGCAGAAGCTAGACACAGAGGCCGGTTTGGGCTGCCAGTCACAAGAGAAGGCGTACTTGGGCGGAGGCAGGGGCGTTCTGCCTGCTGGAGGGTAGGACTGGTGGGAGGTTCTTGGAAGCCTGGGAGCGGTGACAGGGGCCGCTGATGGCCTGCCGCAAGAGGTGTCTCAGTAACCCGCTCAAGCTTCTGGCTGAGCCAAGTCGTGTCCAGGCGGTCAGGGTGGTTTCTGTCACGTGAGTTTCAAGAGAAGCTTGAGGAACGTCTCTTCTAAGGCAAAGGCAAGGCTGCCAAATGCCCCGTCTGTGGAGCACGTTGCTGTGTGTGGAGCATGTTCGGCTTGCTGCAGAATAAGAATGCTTAGCACTGAAAGGATTCCTTGGTTCCAAGCGGTGTTGCTCCTTTGTGGCCGGTGGCAAGGAGGACAGTGCTGGGAGCTCGAGGTAGTGCCTTCGGCAGCTCTGCTCTTCAGAGCCAGCGGCGTTTCTGGTCCTTGGCAACAGGAGCTGCGCTTCCTTCTCCCAGAAGTGCTGTTGCAGAAGTTTGGCAGTGCAAGTGAGGACTTTTTCCTGCAAATGCAAGGCAATCTTGGCAGCAGCAGCTGAACTTGTTTCTCTGATCTGTTCAGCCTCGGCTGCTGTCAGCACTGTGGAGAAGAGCATCAGCATTGCCAGGCGAGATCTGGCACAGGCTGTCATTGTACGCTTCCGTTTTGGAGCCATATATGCTGCTGGGTCTTAACCCAAGATTCAGCTGTTTGCCCCTTGCTTTTTTTGCCTTTATTGCTTAAAAGCATACTGCACACGTGCACTACTGTTTCTGTGTTTTCAGAAATGCAAATATGCATATATGATTACAGGAAAGTAAAGAAATGGGATCGTGTGTATTAAAAAGTGTGTCTGTGTAGAAAAGCATGGGGTATATTTACTGATATTTGCATTTATGTGTGCATACACATACACGTATCCGTACACACACACAGACTGCAAGTATCGTAGATCGGCATTTTCACATTTAGCGCTTCCCAGCCCAAATCAGCCAGCCACCAATCAGCGAGCGCACGAAGGGCAGGTGGCTCGAACAGCGTGCAGCCAATCAGAGGAGCACTGCGATATGAGCACTCCCCCCTCGCCACAAAATGTCGGCCGTCCCAAAATGGTGGCCAGCACAAAATGTCGGCCCCCAGTATGTTGCACGTGGAGGGACTTCATGTTTCCATGGACCACTGCATAAGCTAAACGCATAGGCTGGTTTGGGCTGCAGGGCACAGGCTGTCATTGCTTGCTTTTTTGGAGCCATATACACTGCTGCGTCTTCACCACAGATTCAGCCATTTGCCCTTTGCTTTTCTACTTTATTGCTTAAAACCATACTGCACACGTGCAGGATTGTTTCTGTGTTTTTAGAAATGCAAATATGCATATGCGATTACAGGTAAGCAAATGAATGTATACATGTACGTGTCCATAAATAGTGTGCCTGTGTAGAAAACCGCTGCGTGTATTTACTCGTGTTTACATTTATGCGTGGATATACATACACGTGTCCGTACACGCACACACAGCACGTGTCGTAGATAGAGATTTTCGCATTTAGCGCTTCCCGGCCGAAAGGCAGCGGGCCACCAATCAGCGGGCGAGCGCAGGGCACGTGGCTCGAACAGCACGCAGCCAATCGGAGAGGCACGGTGAGAAGAGCACGCCCTCCCTGGCACAAAATGTCGGCCCCCAGTGTGCTGCACGGGGAGGGATTTCTTGTTCCCATGGCCACTGCAGAAGCTAGACACAGAGGCCGGTTTGGGCTGCCAGTCACAAGAGAAGGCGTACTTGGGCGGAGGCAGGGGCGTTCTGCCTGCTGGAGGGTAGGACTGGTGGGAGGTTCTTGGAAGCCTGGGAGCGGTGACAGGGGCCGCTGATGGCCTGCCGCAAGAGGTGTCTCAGTAACCCGCTCAAGCTTCTGGCTGAGCCAAGTCGTGTCCAGGCGGTCAGGGTGGTTTCTGTCACGTGAGTTTCAAGAGAAGCTTGAGGAACGTCTCTTCTAAGGCAAAGGCAAGGCTGCCAAATGCCCCGTCTGTGGAGCACGTTGCTGTGTGTGGAGCATGTTCGGCTTGCTGCAGAATAAGAATGCTTAGCACTGAAAGGATTCCTTGGTTCCAAGCGGTGTTGCTCCTTTGTGGCCGGTGGCAAGGAGGACAGTGCTGGGAGCTCGAGGTAGTGCCTTCGGCAGCTCTGCTCTTCAGAGCCAGCGGCGTTTCTGGTCCTTGGCAACAGGAGCTGCGCTTCCTTCTCCCAGAAGTGCTGTTGCAGAAGTTTGGCAGTGCAAGTGAGGACTTTTTCCTGCAAATGCAAGGCAATCTTGGCAGCAGCAGCTGAACTTGTTTCTCTGATCTGTTCAGCCTCGGCTGCTGTCAGCACTGTGGAGAAGAGCATCAGCATTGCCAGGCGAGATCTGGCACAGGCTGTCATTGTACGCTTCCGTTTTGGAGCCATATATGCTGCTGGGTCTTAACCCAAGATTCAGCTGTTTGCCCCTTGCTTTTTTTGCCTTTATTGCTTAAAAGCATACTGCACACGTGCACTACTGTTTCTGTGTTTTCAGAAATGCAAATATGCATATATGATTACAGGAAAGTAAAGAAATGGGATCGTGTGTATTAAAAAGTGTGTCTGTGTAGAAAAGCATGGGGTATATTTACTGATATTTGCATTTATGTGTGCATACACATACACGTATCCGTACACACACACAGACTGCAAGTATCGTAGATCGGCATTTTCACATTTAGCGCTTCCCAGCCCAAATCAGCCAGCCACCAATCAGCGAGCGCACGAAGGGCAGGTGGCTCGAACAGCGTGCAGCCAATCAGAGGAGCACTGCGATATGAGCACTCCCCCCTCGCCACAAAATGTCGGCCGTCCCAAAATGGTGGCCAGCACAAAATGTCGGCCCCCAGTATGTTGCACGTGGAGGGACTTCATGTTTCCATGGACCACTGCATAAGCTAAACGCATAGGCTGGTTTGGGCTGCAGGGCACAGGCTGTCATTGCTTGCTTTTTTGGAGCCATATACACTGCTGCGTCTTCACCACAGATTCAGCCATTTGCCCTTTGCTTTTCTACTTTATTGCTTAAAACCATACTGCACACGTGCAGGATTGTTTCTGTGTTTTTAGAAATGCAAATATGCATATGCGATTACAGGTAAGCAAATGAATGTATACATGTACGTGTCCATAAATAGTGTGCCTGTGTAGAAAACCGCTGCGTGTATTTACTCGTGTTTACATTTATGCGTGGATATACATACACGTGTCCGTACACGCACACACAGCACGTGTCGTAGATAGAGATTTTCGCATTTAGCGCTTCCCGGCCGAAAGGCAGCGGGCCACCAATCAGCGGGCGAGCGCAGGGCACGTGGCTCGAACAGCACGCAGCCAATCGGAGAGGCACGGTGAGAAGAGCACGCCCTCCCTGGCACAAAATGTCGGCCCCCAGTGTGCTGCACGGGGAGGGATTTCTTGTTCCCATGGCCACTGCAGAAGCTAGACACAGAGGCCGGTTTGGGCTGCCAGTCACAAGAGAAGGCGTACTTGGGCGGAGGCAGGGGCGTTCTGCCTGCTGGAGGGTAGGACCGGTGGGAGGTTCTTGGAAGCCTGGGAGCGGTGACAGGGGCCGCTGATGGCCTGCCGCAAGAGGTGTCTCAGTAACCCGCTCAAGCTTCTGGCTGAGCCAAGTCGTGTCCAGGCGGTCAGGGTGGTTTCTGTCACGTGAGTTTCAAGAGAAGCTTGAGGAACGTCTCTTCTAAGGCAAAGGCAAGGCTGCCAAATGCCCCGTCTGTGGAGCACGTTGCTGTGTGTGGAGCATGTTCGGCTTGCTGCAGAATAAGAATGCTTAGCACTGAAAGGATTCCTTGGTTCCAAGCGGTGTTGCTCCTTTGTGGCCGGTGGCAAGGAGGACAGTGCTGGGAGCTCGAGGTAGTGCCTTCGGCAGCTCTGCTCTTCAGAGCCAGCGGCGTTTCTGGTCCTTGGCAACAGGAGCTGCGCTTCCTTCTCCCAGAAGTGCTGTTGCAGAAGTTTGGCAGTGCAAGTGAGGACTTTTTCCTGCAAATGCAAGGCAATCTTGGCAGCAGCAGCTGAACTTGTTTCTCTGATCTGTTCAGCCTCGGCTGCTGTCAGCACTGTGGAGAAGAGCATCAGCATTGCCAGGCGAGATCTGGCACAGGCTGTCATTGTACGCTTCCTTTTTGGAGCCATATATGCTGCTGGGTCTTAACCCAAGATTCAGCTGTTTGCCCCTTGCTTTTTTTGCCTTTATTGCTTAAAAGCATACTGCACACGTGCACTACTGTTTCTGTGTTTTCAGAAATGCAAATATGCATATATGATTACAGGAAAGTAAAGAAATGGGATCGTGTGTATTAAAAAGTGTGTCTGTGTAGAAAAGCATGGGGTATATTTACTGATATTTGCATTTATGTGTGCATACACATACACGTATCCGTACACACACACAGACTGCAAGTATCGTAGATCGGCATTTTCACATTTAGCGCTTCCCAGCCCAAATCAGCCAGCCACCAATCAGCGAGCGCACGAAGGGCAGGTGGCTCGAACAGCGTGCAGCCAATCAGAGGAGCACTGCGATATGAGCACTCCCCCCTCGCCACAAAATGTCGGCCGTCCCAAAATGGTGGCCAGCACAAAATGTCGGCCCCCAGTATGTTGCACGTGGAGGGACTTCATGTTTCCATGGACCACTGCATAAGCTAAACGCATAGGCTGGTTTGGGCTGCAGGGCACAGGCTGTCATTGCTTGCTTTTTTGGAGCCATATACACTGCTGCGTCTTCACCACAGATTCAGCCATTTGCCCTTTGCTTTTCTACTTTATTGCTTAAAACCATACTGCACACGTGCAGGATTGTTTCTGTGTTTTTAGAAATGCAAATATGCATATGCGATTACAGGTAAGCAAATGAATGTATACATGTACGTGTCCATAAATAGTGTGCCTGTGTAGAAAACCGCTGCGTGTATTTACTCGTGTTTACATTTATGCGTGGATATACATACACGTGTCCGTACACGCACACACAGCACGTGTCGTAGATAGAGATTTTCGCATTTAGCGCTTCCCGGCCGAAAGGCAGCGGGCCACCAATCAGCGGGCGAGCGCAGGGCACGTGGCTCGAACAGCACGCAGCCAATCGGAGAGGCACGGTGAGAAGAGCACGCCCTCCCTGGCACAAAATGTCGGCCCCCAGTGTGCTGCACGGGGAGGGATTTCTTGTTCCCATGGCCACTGCAGAAGCTAGACACAGAGGCCGGTTTGGGCTGCCAGTCACAAGAGAAGGCGTACTTGGGCGGAGGCAGGGGCGTTCTGCCTGCTGGAGGGTAGGACTGGTGGGAGGTTCTTGGAAGCCTGGGAGCGGTGACAGGGGCCGCTGATGGCCTGCCGCAAGAGGTGTCTCAGTAACCCGCTCAAGCTTCTGGCTGAGCCAAGTCGTGTCCAGGCGGTCAGGGTGGTTTCTGTCACGTGAGTTTCAAGAGAAGCTTGAGGAACGTCTCTTCTAAGGCAAAGGCAAGGCTGCCAAATGCCCCGTCTGTGGAGCACGTTGCTGTGTGTGGAGCATGTTCGGCTTGCTGCAGAATAAGAATGCTTAGCACTGAAAGGATTCCTTGGTTCCAAGCGGTGTTGCTCCTTTGTGGCCGGTGGCAAGGAGGACAGTGCTGGGAGCTCGAGGTAGTGCCTTCGGCAGCTCTGCTCTTCAGAGCCAGCGGCGTTTCTGGTCCTTGGCAACAGGAGCTGCGCTTCCTTCTCCCAGAAGTGCTGTTGCAGAAGTTTGGCAGTGCAAGTGAGGACTTTTTCCTGCAAATGCAAGGCAATCTTGGCAGCAGCAGCTGAACTTGTTTCTCTGATCTGTTCAGCCTCGGCTGCTGTCAGCACTGTGGAGAAGAGCATCAGCATTGCCAGGCGAGATCTGGCACAGGCTGTCATTGTACGCTTCCTTTTTGGAGCCATATATGCTGCTGGGTCTTAACCCAAGATTCAGCTGTTTGCCCCTTGCTTTTTTTGCCTTTATTGCTTAAAAGCATACTGCACACGTGCACTACTGTTTCTGTGTTTTCAGAAATGCAAATATGCATATATGATTACAGGAAAGTAAAGAAATGGGATCGTGTGTATTAAAAAGTGTGTCTGTGTAGAAAAGCATGGGGTATATTTACTGATATTTGCATTTATGTGTGCATACACATACACGTATCCGTACACACACACAGACTGCAAGTATCGTAGATCGGCATTTTCACATTTAGCGCTTCCCAGCCCAAATCAGCCAGCCACCAATCAGCGAGCGCACGAAGGGCAGGTGGCTCGAACAGCGTGCAGCCAATCAGAGGAGCACTGCGATATGAGCACTCCCCCCTCGCCACAAAATGTCGGCCGTCCCAAAATGGTGGCCAGCACAAAATGTCGGCCCCCAGTATGTTGCACGTGGAGGGACTTCATGTTTCCATGGACCACTGCATAAGCTAAACGCATAGGCTGGTTTGGGCTGCAGGGCACAGGCTGTCATTGCTTGCTTTTTTGGAGCCATATACACTGCTGCGTCTTCACCACAGATTCAGCCATTTGCCCTTTGCTTTTCTACTTTATTGCTTAAAACCATACTGCACACGTGCAGGATTGTTTCTGTGTTTTTAGAAATGCAAATATGCATATGCGATTACAGGTAAGCAAATGAATGTATACATGTACGTGTCCATAAATAGTGTGCCTGTGTAGAAAACCGCTGCGTGTATTTACTCGTGTTTACATTTATGCGTGGATATACATACACGTGTCCGTACACGCACACACAGCACGTGTCGTAGATAGAGATTTTCGCATTTAGCGCTTCCCGGCCGAAAGGCAGCGGGCCACCAATCAGCGGGCGAGCGCAGGGCACGTGGCTCGAACAGCACGCAGCCAATCGGAGAGGCACGGTGAGAAGAGCACGCCCTCCCTGGCACAAAATGTCGGCCCCCAGTGTGCTGCACGGGGAGGGATTTCTTGTTCCCATGGCCACTGCAGAAGCTAGACACAGAGGCCGGTTTGGGCTGCCAGTCACAAGAGAAGGCGTACTTGGGCGGAGGCAGGGGCGTTCTGCCTGCTGGAGGGTAGGACTGGTGGGAGGTTCTTGGAAGCCTGGGAGCGGTGACAGGGGCCGCTGATGGCCTGCCGCAAGAGGTGTCTCAGTAACCCGCTCAAGCTTCTGGCTGAGCCAAGTCGTGTCCAGGCGGTCAGGGTGGTTTCTGTCACGTGAGTTTCAAGAGAAGCTTGAGGAACGTCTCTTCTAAGGCAAAGGCAAGGCTGCCAAATGCCCCGTCTGTGGAGCACGTTGCTGTGTGTGGAGCATGTTCGGCTTGCTGCAGAATAAGAATGCTTAGCACTGAAAGGATTCCTTGGTTCCAAGCGGTGTTGCTCCTTTGTGGCCGGTGGCAAGGAGGACAGTGCTGGGAGCTCGAGGTAGTGCCTTCGGCAGCTCTGCTCTTCAGAGCCAGCGGCGTTTCTGGTCCTTGGCAACAGGAGCTGCGCTTCCTTCTCCCAGAAGTGCTGTTGCAGAAGTTTGGCAGTGCAAGTGAGGACTTTTTCCTGCAAATGCAAGGCAATCTTGGCAGCAGCAGCTGAACTTGTTTCTCTGATCTGTTCAGCCTCGGCTGCTGTCAGCACTGTGGAGAAGAGCATCAGCATTGCCAGGCGAGATCTGGCACAGGCTGTCATTGTACGCTTCCTTTTTGGAGCCATATATGCTGCTGGGTCTTAACCCAAGATTCAGCTGTTTGCCCCTTGCTTTTTTTGCCTTTATTGCTTAAAAGCATACTGCACACGTGCACTACTGTTTCTGTGTTTTCAGAAATGCAAATATGCATATATGATTACAGGAAAGTAAAGAAATGGGATCGTGTGTATTAAAAAGTGTGTCTGTGTAGAAAAGCATGGGGTATATTTACTGATATTTGCATTTATGTGTGCATACACATACACGTATCCGTACACACACACAGACTGCAAGTATCGTAGATCGGCATTTTCACATTTAGCGCTTCCCAGCCCAAATCAGCCAGCCACCAATCAGCGAGCGCACGAAGGGCAGGTGGCTCGAACAGCGTGCAGCCAATCAGAGGAGCACTGCGATATGAGCACTCCCCCCTCGCCACAAAATGTCGGCCGTCCCAAAATGGTGGCCAGCACAAAATGTCGGCCCCCAGTATGTTGCACGTGGAGGGACTTCATGTTTCCATGGACCACTGCATAAGCTAAACGCATAGGCTGGTTTGGGCTGCAGGGCACAGGCTGTCATTGCTTGCTTTTTTGGAGCCATATACACTGCTGCGTCTTCACCACAGATTCAGCCATTTGCCCTTTGCTTTTCTACTTTATTGCTTAAAACCATACTGCACACGTGCAGGATTGTTTCTGTGTTTTTAGAAATGCAAATATGCATATGCGATTACAGGTAAGCAAATGAATGTATACATGTACGTGTCCATAAATAGTGTGCCTGTGTAGAAAACCGCTGCGTGTATTTACTCGTGTTTACATTTATGCGTGGATATACATACACGTGTCCGTACACGCACACACAGCACGTGTCGTAGATAGAGATTTTCGCATTTAGCGCTTCCCGGCCGAAAGGCAGCGGGCCACCAATCAGCGGGCGAGCGCAGGGCACGTGGCTCGAACAGCACGCAGCCAATCGGAGAGGCACGGTGAGAAGAGCACGCCCTCCCTGGCACAAAATGTCGGCCCCCAGTGTGCTGCACGGGGAGGGATTTCTTGTTCCCATGGCCACTGCAGAAGCTAGACACAGAGGCCGGTTTGGGCTGCCAGTCACAAGAGAAGGCGTACTTGGGCGGAGGCAGGGGCGTTCTGCCTGCTGGAGGGTAGGACTGGTGGGAGGTTCTTGGAAGCCTGGGAGCGGTGACAGGGGCCGCTGATGGCCTGCCGCAAGAGGTGTCTCAGTAACCCGCTCAAGCTTCTGGCTGAGCCAAGTCGTGTCCAGGCGGTCAGGGTGGTTTCTGTCACGTGAGTTTCAAGAGAAGCTTGAGGAACGTCTCTTCTAAGGCAAAGGCAAGGCTGCCAAATGCCCCGTCTGTGGAGCACGTTGCTGTGTGTGGAGCATGTTCGGCTTGCTGCAGAATAAGAATGCTTAGCACTGAAAGGATTCCTTGGTTCCAAGCGGTGTTGCTCCTTTGTGGCCGGTGGCAAGGAGGACAGTGCTGGGAGCTCGAGGTAGTGCCTTCGGCAGCTCTGCTCTTCAGAGCCAGCGGCGTTTCTGGTCCTTGGCAACAGGAGCTGCGCTTCCTTCTCCCAGAAGTGCTGTTGCAGAAGTTTGGCAGTGCAAGTGAGGACTTTTTCCTGCAAATGCAAGGCAATCTTGGCAGCAGCAGCTGAACTTGTTTCTCTGATCTGTTCAGCCTCGGCTGCTGTCAGCACTGTGGAGAAGAGCATCAGCATTGCCAGGCGAGATCTGGCACAGGCTGTCATTGTATGCTTCCTTTTTGGAGCCATATATGCTGCTGGGTCTTAACCCAAGATTCAGCTGTTTGCCCCTTGCTTTTTTTGCCTTTATTGCTTAAAAGCATACTGCACACGTGCACTACTGTTTCTGTGTTTTCAGAAATGCAAATATGCATATATGATTACAGGAAAGTAAAGAAATGGGATCGTGTGTATTAAAAAGTGTGTCTGTGTAGAAAAGCATGGGGTATATTTACTGATATTTGCATTTATGTGTGCATACACATACACGTATCCGTACACACACACAGACTGCAAGTATCGTAGATCGGCATTTTCACATTTAGCGCTTCCCAGCCCAAATCAGCCAGCCACCAATCAGCGAGCGCACGAAGGGCAGGTGGCTCGAACAGCGTGCAGCCAATCAGAGGAGCACTGCGATATGAGCACTCCCCCCTCGCCACAAAATGTCGGCCGTCCCAAAATGGTGGCCAGCACAAAATGTCGGCCCCCAGTATGTTGCACGTGGAGGGACTTCATGTTTCCATGGACCACTGCATAAGCTAAACGCATAGGCTGGTTTGGGCTGCAGGGCACAGGCTGTCATTGCTTGCTTTTTTGGAGCCATATACACTGCTGCGTCTTCACCACAGATTCAGCCATTTGCCCTTTGCTTTTCTACTTTATTGCTTAAAACCATACTGCACACGTGCAGGATTGTTTCTGTGTTTTTAGAAATGCAAATATGCATATGCGATTACAGGTAAGCAAATGAATGTATACATGTACGTGTCCATAAATAGTGTGCCTGTGTAGAAAACCGCTGCGTGTATTTACTCGTGTTTACATTTATGCGTGGATATACATACACGTGTCCGTACACGCACACACAGCACGTGTCGTAGATAGAGATTTTCGCATTTAGCGCTTCCCGGCCGAAAGGCAGCGGGCCACCAATCAGCGGGCGAGCGCAGGGCACGTGGCTCGAACAGCACGCAGCCAATCGGAGAGGCACGGTGAGAAGAGCACGCCCTCCCTGGCACAAAATGTCGGCCCCCAGTGTGCTGCACGGGGAGGGATTTCTTGTTTCCATGGCCACTGCAGAAGCTAGACACAGAGGCCGGTTTGGGCTGCCAGTCACAAGAGAAGGCGTACTTGGGCGGAGGCAGGGGCGTTCTGCCTGCTGGAGGGTAGGACTGGTGGGAGGTTCTTGGAAGCCTGGGAGCGGTGACAGGGGCCGCTGATGGCCTGCCGCAAGAGGTGTCTCAGTAACCCGCTCAAGCTTCTGGCTGAGCCAAGTCGTGTCCAGGCGGTCAGGGTGGTTTCTGTCACGTGAGTTTCAAGAGAAGCTTGAGGAACGTCTCTTCTAAGGCAAAGGCAAGGCTGCCAAATGCCCCGTCTGTGGAGCACGTTGCTGTGTGTGGAGCATGTTCGGCTTGCTGCAGAATAAGAATGCTTAGCACTGAAAGGATTCCTTGGTTCCAAGCGGTGTTGCTCCTTTGTGGCCGGTGGCAAGGAGGACAGTGCTGGGAGCTCGAGGTAGTGCCTTCGGCAGCTCTGCTCTTCAGAGCCAGCGGCGTTTCTGGTCCTTGGCAACAGGAGCTGCGCTTCCTTCTCCCAGAAGTGCTGTTGCAGAAGTTTGGCAGTGCAAGTGAGGACTTTTTCCTGCAAATGCAAGGCAATCTTGGCAGCAGCAGCTGAACTTGTTTCTCTGATCTGTTCAGCCTCGGCTGCTGTCAGCACTGTGGAGAAGAGCATCAGCATTGCCAGGCGAGATCTGGCACAGGCTGTCATTGTACGCTTCCTTTTTGGAGCCATATATGCTGCTGGGTCTTAACCCAAGATTCAGCTGTTTGCCCCTTGCTTTTTTTGCCTTTATTGCTTAAAAGCATACTGCACACGTGCACTACTGTTTCTGTGTTTTCAGAAATGCAAATATGCATATATGATTACAGGAAAGTAAAGAAATGGGATCGTGTGTATTAAAAAGTGTGTCTGTGTAGAAAAGCATGGGGTATATTTACTGATATTTGCATTTATGTGTGCATACACATACACGTATCCGTACACACACACAGACTGCAAGTATCGTAGATCGGCATTTTCACATTTAGCGCTTCCCAGCCCAAATCAGCCAGCCACCAATCAGCGAGCGCACGAAGGGCAGGTGGCTCGAACAGCGTGCAGCCAATCAGAGGAGCACTGCGATATGAGCACTCCCCCCTCGCCACAAAATGTCGGCCGTCCCAAAATGGTGGCCAGCACAAAATGTCGGCCCCCAGTATGTTGCACGTGGAGGGACTTCATGTTTCCATGGACCACTGCATAAGCTAAACGCATAGGCTGGTTTGGGCTGCAGGGCACAGGCTGTCATTGCTTGCTTTTTTGGAGCCATATACACTGCTGCGTCTTCACCACAGATTCAGCCATTTGCCCTTTGCTTTTCTACTTTATTGCTTAAAACCATACTGCACACGTGCAGGATTGTTTCTGTGTTTTTAGAAATGCAAATATGCATATGCGATTACAGGTAAGCAAATGAATGTATACATGTACGTGTCCATAAATAGTGTGCCTGTGTAGAAAACCGCTGTGTGTATTTACTCGTGTTTACATTTATGCGTGGATATACATACACGTGTCCGTACACGCACACACAGCACGTGTCGTAGATAGAGATTTTCGCATTTAGCGCTTCCCGGCCGAAAGGCAGCGGGCCACCAATCAGCGGGCGAGCGCAGGGCACGTGGCTCGAACAGCACGCAGCCAATCGGAGAGGCACGGTGAGAAGAGCACGCCCTCCCTGGCACAAAATGTCGGCCCCCAGTGTGCTGCACGGGGAGGGATTTCTTGTTCCCATGGCCACTGCAGAAGCTAGACACAGAGGCCGGTTTGGGCTGCCAGTCACAAGAGAAGGCGTACTTGGGCGGAGGCAGGGGCGTTCTGCCTGCTGGAGGGTAGGACTGGTGGGAGGTTCTTGGAAGCCTGGGAGCGGTGACAGGGGCCGCTGATGGCCTGCCGCAAGAGGTGTCTCAGTAACCCGCTCAAGCTTCTGGCTGAGCCAAGTCGTGTCCAGGCGGTCAGGGTGGTTTCTGTCACGTGAGTTTCAAGAGAAGCTTGAGGAACGTCTCTTCTAAGGCAAAGGCAAGGCTGCCAAATGCCCCGTCTGTGGAGCACGTTGCTGTGTGTGGAGCATGTTCGGCTTGCTGCAGAATAAGAATGCTTAGCACTGAAAGGATTCCTTGGTTCCAAGCGGTGTTGCTCCTTTGTGGCCGGTGGCAAGGAGGACAGTGCTGGGAGCTCGAGGTAGTGCCTTCGGCAGCTCTGCTCTTCAGAGCCAGCGGCGTTTCTGGTCCTTGGCAACAGGAGCTGCGCTTCCTTCTCCCAGAAGTGCTGTTGCAGAAGTTTGGCAGTGCAAGTGAGGACTTTTTCCTGCAAATGCAAGGCAATCTTGGCAGCAGCAGCTGAACTTGTTTCTCTGATCTGTTCAGCCTCGGCTGCTGTCAGCACTGTGGAGAAGAGCATCAGCATTGCCAGGCGAGATCTGGCACAGGCTGTCATTGTACGCTTCCTTTTTGGAGCCATATATGCTGCTGGGTCTTAACCCAAGATTCAGCTGTTTGCCCCTTGCTTTTTTTGCCTTTATTGCTTAAAAGCATACTGCACACGTGCACTACTGTTTCTGTGTTTTCAGAAATGCAAATATGCATATATGATTACAGGAAAGTAAAGAAATGGGATCGTGTGTATTAAAAAGTGTGTCTGTGTAGAAAAGCATGGGGTATATTTACTGATATTTGCATTTATGTGTGCATACACATACACGTATCCGTACACACACACAGACTGCAAGTATCGTAGATCGGCATTTTCACATTTAGCGCTTCCCAGCCCAAATCAGCCAGCCACCAATCAGCGAGCGCACGAAGGGCAGGTGGCTCGAACAGCGTGCAGCCAATCAGAGGAGCACTGCGATATGAGCACTCCCCCCTCGCCACAAAATGTCGGCCGTCCCAAAATGGTGGCCAGCACAAAATGTCGGCCCCCAGTATGTTGCACGTGGAGGGACTTCATGTTTCCATGGACCACTGCATAAGCTAAACGCATAGGCTGGTTTGGGCTGCAGGGCACAGGCTGTCATTGCTTGCTTTTTTGGAGCCATATACACTGCTGCGTCTTCACCACAGATTCAGCCATTTGCCCTTTGCTTTTCTACTTTATTGCTTAAAACCATACTGCACACGTGCAGGATTGTTTCTGTGTTTTTAGAAATGCAAATATGCATATGCGATTACAGGTAAGCAAATGAATGTATACATGTACGTGTCCATAAATAGTGTGCCTGTGTAGAAAACCGCTGCGTGTATTTACTCGTGTTTACATTTATGCGTGGATATACATACACGTGTCCGTACACGCACACACAGCACGTGTCGTAGATAGAGATTTTCGCATTTAGCGCTTCCCGGCCGAAAGGCAGCAGGCCAGCAATCAGCGGGCGAGCGCAGGGCACGTGGCTCGAACAGCACGCAGCCAATCGGAGAGGCACGGTGAGAAGAGCACGCCCTCCCTGGCACAAAATGTCGGCCCCCAGTGTGCTGCACGGGGAGGGATTTCTTGTTCCCATGGCCACTGCAGAAGCTAGACACAGAGGCCGGTTTGGGCTGCCAGTCACAAGAGAAGGCGTACTTGGGCGGAGGCAGGGGCGTTCTGCCTGCTGGAGGGTAGGACTGGTGGGAGGTTCTTGGAAGCCTGGGAGCGGTGACAGGGGCCGCTGATGGCCTGCCGCAAGAGGTGTCTCAGTAACCCGCTCAAGCTTCTGGCTGAGCCAAGTCGTGTCCAGGCGGTCAGGGTGGTTTCTGTCACGTGAGTTTCAAGAGAAGCTTGAGGAACGTCTCTTCTAAGGCAAAGGCAAGGCTGCCAAATGCCCCGTCTGTGGAGCACGTTGCTGTGTGTGGAGCATGTTCGGCTTGCTGCAGAATAAGAATGCTTAGCACTGAAAGGATTCCTTGGTTCCAAGCGGTGTTGCTCCTTTGTGGCCGGTGGCAAGGAGGACAGTGCTGGGAGCTCGAGGTAGTGCCTTCGGCAGCTCTGCTCTTCAGAGCCAGCGGCGTTTCTGGTCCTTGGCAACAGGAGCTGCGCTTCCTTCTCCCAGAAGTGCTGTTGCAGAAGTTTGGCAGTGCAAGTGAGGACTTTTTCCTGCAAATGCAAGGCAATCTTGGCAGCAGCAGCTGAACTTGTTTCTCTGATCTGTTCAGCCTCGGCTGCTGTCAGCACTGTGGAGAAGAGCATCAGCATTGCCAGGCGAGATCTGGCACAGGCTGTCATTGTACGCTTCCGTTTTGGAGCCATATATGCTGCTGGGTCTTAACCCAAGATTCAGCTGTTTGCCCCTTGCTTTTTTTGCCTTTATTGCTTAAAAGCATACTGCACACGTGCACTACTGTTTCTGTGTTTTCAGAAATGCAAATATGCATATATGATTACAGGAAAGTAAAGAAATGGGATCGTGTGTATTAAAAAGTGTGTCTGTGTAGAAAAGCATGGGGTATATTTACTGATATTTGCATTTATGTGTGCATACACATACACGTATCCGTACACACACACAGACTGCAAGTATCGTAGATCGGCATTTTCACATTTAGCGCTTCCCAGCCCAAATCAGCCAGCCACCAATCAGCGAGCGCACGAAGGGCAGGTGGCTCGAACAGCGTGCAGCCAATCAGAGGAGCACTGCGATATGAGCACTCCCCCCTCGCCACAAAATGTCGGCCGTCCCAAAATGGTGGCCAGCACAAAATGTCGGCCCCCAGTATGTTGCACGTGGAGGGACTTCATGTTTCCATGGACCACTGCATAAGCTAAACGCATAGGCTGGTTTGGGCTGCAGGGCACAGGCTGTCATTGCTTGCTTTTTTGGAGCCATATACACTGCTGCGTCTTCACCACAGATTCAGCCATTTGCCCTTTGCTTTTCTACTTTATTGCTTAAAACCATACTGCACACGTGCAGGATTGTTTCTGTGTTTTTAGAAATGCAAATATGCATATGCGATTACAGGTAAGCAAATGAATGTATACATGTACGTGTCCATAAATAGTGTGCCTGTGTAGAAAACCGCTGCGTGTATTTACTCGTGTTTACATTTATGCGTGGATATACATACACGTGTCCGTACACGCACACACAGCACGTGTCGTAGATAGAGATTTTCGCATTTAGCGCTTCCCGGCCGAAAGGCAGCGGGCCAGCAATCAGCGGGCGAGCGCAGGGCACGTGGCTCGAACAGCACGCAGCCAATCGGAGAGGCACGGTGAGAAGAGCACGCCCTCCCTGGCACAAAATGTCGGCCCCCAGTGTGCTGCACGGGGAGGGATTTCTTGTTCCCATGGCCACTGCAGAAGCTAGACACAGAGGCCGGTTTGGGCTGCCAGTCACAAGAGAAGGCGTACTTGGGCGGAGGCAGGGGCGTTCTGCCTGCTGGAGGGTAGGACTGGTGGGAGGTTCTTGGAAGCCTGGGAGCGGTGACAGGGGCCGCTGATGGCCTGCCGCAAGAGGTGTCTCAGTAACCCGCTCAAGCTTCTGGCTGAGCCAAGTCGTGTCCAGGCGGTCAGGGTGGTTTCTGTCACGTGAGTTTCAAGAGAAGCTTGAGGAACGTCTCTTCTAAGGCAAAGGCAAGGCTGCCAAATGCCCCGTCTGTGGAGCACGTTGCTGTGTGTGGAGCATGTTCGGCTTGCTGCAGAATAAGAATGCTTAGCACTGAAAGGATTCCTTGGTTCCAAGCGGTGTTGCTCCTTTGTGGCCGGTGGCAAGGAGGACAGTGCTGGGAGCTCGAGGTAGTGCCTTCGGCAGCTCTGCTCTTCAGAGCCAGCGGCGTTTCTGGTCCTTGGCAACAGGAGCTGCGCTTCCTTCTCCCAGAAGTGCTGTTGCAGAAGTTTGGCAGTGCAAGTGAGGACTTTTTCCTGCAAATGCAAGGCAATCTTGGCAGCAGCAGCTGAACTTGTTTCTCTGATCTGTTCAGCCTCGGCTGCTGTCAGCACTGTGGAGAAGAGCATCAGCATTGCCAGGCGAGATCTGGCACAGGCTGTCATTGTACGCTTCCTTTTTGGAGCCATATATGCTGCTGGGTCTTAACCCAAGATTCAGCTGTTTGCCCCTTGCTTTTTTTGCCTTTATTGCTTAAAAGCATACTGCACACGTGCACTACTGTTTCTGTGTTTTCAGAAATGCAAATATGCATATATGATTACAGGAAAGTAAAGAAATGGGATCGTGTGTATTAAAAAGTGTGTCTGTGTAGAAAAGCATGGGGTATATTTACTGATATTTGCATTTATGTGTGCATACACATACACGTATCCGTACACACACACAGACTGCAAGTATCGTAGATCGGCATTTTCACATTTAGCGCTTCCCAGCCCAAATCAGCCAGCCACCAATCAGCGAGCGCACGAAGGGCAGGTGGCTCGAACAGCGTGCAGCCAATCAGAGGAGCACTGCGATATGAGCACTCCCCCCTCGCCACAAAATGTCGGCCGTCCCAAAATGGTGGCCAGCACAAAATGTCGGCCCCCAGTATGTTGCACGTGGAGGGACTTCATGTTTCCATGGACCACTGCATAAGCTAAACGCATAGGCTGGTTTGGGCTGCAGGGCACAGGCTGTCATTGCTTGCTTTTTTGGAGCCATATACACTGCTGCGTCTTCACCACAGATTCAGCCATTTGCCCTTTGCTTTTCTACTTTATTGCTTAAAACCATACTGCACACGTGCAGGATTGTTTCTGTGTTTTTAGAAATGCAAATATGCATATGCGATTACAGGTAAGCAAATGAATGTATACATGTACGTGTCCATAAATAGTGTGCCTGTGTAGAAAACCGCTGCGTGTATTTACTCGTGTTTACATTTATGCGTGGATATACATACACGTGTCCGTACACGCACACACAGCACGTGTCGTAGATAGAGATTTTCGCATTTAGCGCTTCCCGGCCGAAAGGCAGCGGGCCACCAATCAGCGGGCGAGCGCAGGGCACGTGGCTCGAACAGCACGCAGCCAATCGGAGAGGCACGGTGAGAAGAGCACGCCCTCCCTGGCACAAAATGTCGGCCCCCAGTGTGCTGCACGGGGAGGGATTTCTTGTTCCCATGGCCACTGCAGAAGCTAGACACAGAGGCCGGTTTGGGCTGCCAGTCACAAGAGAAGGCGTACTTGGGCGGAGGCAGGGGCGTTCTGCCTGCTGGAGGGTAGGACTGGTGGGAGGTTCTTGGAAGCCTGGGAGCGGTGACAGGGGCCGCTGATGGCCTGCCGCAAGAGGTGTCTCAGTAACCCGCTCAAGCTTCTGGCTGAGCCAAGTCGTGTCCAGGCGGTCAGGGTGGTTTCTGTCACGTGAGTTTCAAGAGAAGCTTGAGGAACGTCTCTTCTAAGGCAAAGGCAAGGCTGCCAAATGCCCCGTCTGTGGAGCACGTTGCTGTGTGTGGAGCATGTTCGGCTTGCTGCAGAATAAGAATGCTTAGCACTGAAAGGATTCCTTGGTTCCAAGCGGTGTTGCTCCTTTGTGGCCGGTGGCAAGGAGGACAGTGCTGGGAGCTCGAGGTAGTGCCTTCGGCAGCTCTGCTCTTCAGAGCCAGCGGCGTTTCTGGTCCTTGGCAACAGGAGCTGCGCTTCCTTCTCCCAGAAGTGCTGTTGCAGAAGTTTGGCAGTGCAAGTGAGGACTTTTTCCTGCAAATGCAAGGCAATCTTGGCAGCAGCAGCTGAACTTGTTTCTCTGATCTGTTCAGCCTCGGCTGCTGTCAGCACTGTGGAGAAGAGCATCAGCATTGCCAGGCGAGATCTGGCACAGGCTGTCATTGTACGCTTCCTTTTTGGAGCCATATATGCTGCTGGGTCTTAACCCAAGATTCAGCTGTTTGCCCCTTGCTTTTTTTGCCTTTATTGCTTAAAAGCATACTGCACACGTGCACTACTGTTTCTGTGTTTTCAGAAATGCAAATATGCATATATGATTACAGGAAAGTAAAGAAATGGGATCGTGTGTATTAAAAAGTGTGTCTGTGTAGAAAAGCATGGGGTATATTTACTGATATTTGCATTTATGTGTGCATACACATACACGTATCCGTACACACACACAGACTGCAAGTATCGTAGATCGGCATTTTCACATTTAGCGCTTCCCAGCCCAAATCAGCCAGCCACCAATCAGCGAGCGCACGAAGGGCAGGTGGCTCGAACAGCGTGCAGCCAATCAGAGGAGCACTGCGATATGAGCACTCCCCCCTCGCCACAAAATGTCGGCCGTCCCAAAATGGTGGCCAGCACAAAATGTCGGCCCCCAGTATGTTGCACGTGGAGGGACTTCATGTTTCCATGGACCACTGCATAAGCTAAACGCATAGGCTGGTTTGGGCTGCAGGGCACAGGCTGTCATTGCTTGCTTTTTTGGAGCCATATACACTGCTGCGTCTTCACCACAGATTCAGCCATTTGCCCTTTGCTTTTCTACTTTATTGCTTAAAACCATACTGCACACGTGCAGGATTGTTTCTGTGTTTTTAGAAATGCAAATATGCATATGCGATTACAGGTAAGCAAATGAATGTATACATGTACGTGTCCATAAATAGTGTGCCTGTGTAGAAAACCGCTGCGTGTATTTACTCGTGTTTACATTTATGCGTGGATATACATACACGTGTCCGTACACGCACACACAGCACGTGTCGTAGATAGAGATTTTCGCATTTAGCGCTTCCCGGCCGAAAGGCAGCGGGCCACCAATCAGCGGGCGAGCGCAGGGCACGTGGCTCGAACAGCACGCAGCCAATCGGAGAGGCACGGTGAGAAGAGCACGCCCTCCCTGGCACAAAATGTCGGCCCCCAGTGTGCTGCACGGGGAGGGATTTCTTGTTCCCATGGCCACTGCAGAAGCTAGACACAGAGGCCGGTTTGGGCTGCCAGTCACAAGAGAAGGCGTACTTGGGCGGAGGCAGGGGCGTTCTGCCTGCTGGAGGGTAGGACTGGTGGGAGGTTCTTGGAAGCCTGGGAGCGGTGACAGGGGCCGCTGATGGCCTGCCGCAAGAGGTGTCTCAGTAACCCGCTCAAGCTTCTGGCTGAGCCAAGTCGTGTCCAGGCGGTCAGGGTGGTTTCTGTCACGTGAGTTTCAAGAGAAGCTTGAGGAACGTCTCTTCTAAGGCAAAGGCAAGGCTGCCAAATGCCCCGTCTGTGGAGCACGTTGCTGTGTGTGGAGCATGTTCGGCTTGCTGCAGAATAAGAATGCTTAGCACTGAAAGGATTCCTTGGTTCCAAGCGATGTTGCTCCTTTGTGGCCGGTGGCAAGGAGGACAGTGCTGGGAGCTCGAGGTAGTGCCTTCGGCAGCTCTGCTCTTCAGAGCCAGCGGCGTTTCTGGTCCTTGGCAACAGGAGCTGCGCTTCCTTCTCCCAGAAGTGCTGTTGCAGAAGTTTGGCAGTGCAAGTGAGGACTTTTTCCTGCAAATGCAAGGCAATCTTGGCAGCAGCAGCTGAACTTGTTTCTCTGATCTGTTCAGCCTCGGCTGCTGTCAGCACTGTGGAGAAGAGCATCAGCATTGCCAGGCGAGATCTGGCACAGGCTGTCATTGTACGCTTCCTTTTTGGAGCCATATATGCTGCTGGGTCTTAACCCAAGATTCAGCTGTTTGCCCCTTGCTTTTTTTGCCTTTATTGCTTAAAAGCATACTGCACACGTGCACTACTGTTTCTGTGTTTTCAGAAATGCAAATATGCATATATGATTACAGGAAAGTAAAGAAATGGGATCGTGTGTATTAAAAAGTGTGTCTGTGTAGAAAAGCATGGGGTATATTTACTGATATTTGCATTTATGTGTGCATACACATACACGTATCCGTACACACACACAGACTGCAAGTATCGTAGATCGGCATTTTCACATTTAGCGCTTCCCAGCCCAAATCAGCCAGCCACCAATCAGCGAGCGCACGAAGGGCAGGTGGCTCGAACAGCGTGCAGCCAATCAGAGGAGCACTGCGATATGAGCACTCCCCCCTCGCCACAAAATGTCGGCCGTCCCAAAATGGTGGCCAGCACAAAATGTCGGCCCCCAGTATGTTGCACGTGGAGGGACTTCATGTTTCCATGGACCACTGCATAAGCTAAACGCATAGGCTGGTTTGGGCTGCAGGGCACAGGCTGTCATTGCTTGCTTTTTTGGAGCCATATACACTGCTGCGTCTTCACCACAGATTCAGCCATTTGCCCTTTGCTTTTCTACTTTATTGCTTAAAACCATACTGCACACGTGCAGGATTGTTTCTGTGTTTTTAGAAATGCAAATATGCATATGCGATTACAGGTAAGCAAATGAATGTATACATGTACGTGTCCATAAATAGTGTGCCTGTGTAGAAAACCGCTGCGTGTATTTACTCGTGTTTACATTTATGCGTGGATATACATACACGTGTCCGTACACGCACACACAGCACGTGTCGTAGATAGAGATTTTCGCATTTAGCGCTTCCCGGCCGAAAGGCAGCGGGCCAGCAATCAGCGGGCGAGCGCAGGGCACGTGGCTCGAACAGCACGCAGCCAATCGGAGAGGCACGGTGAGAAGAGCACGCCCTCCCTGGCACAAAATGTCGGCCCCCAGTGTGCTGCACGGGGAGGGATTTCTTGTTCCCATGGCCACTGCAGAAGCTAGACACAGAGGCCGGTTTGGGCTGCCAGTCACAAGAGATCTTACCTCTTGAGCTCAAACTTCTTTTTGTTACTTAGCTTCTTTAGACTAGCTTTCAAAAGCTACAGCTTATGAGTGTATCCTTTGATTACTCAGTTTAGACAAACATATACCAATTTCATTTCTTCATACTGCTTTTTGACATATGAAAGCAAACTTTATTATGCTAAATAACAGAGGACCAGGGCACAAAATGGCTATTTCAGACATCATCTTGTAATTATAGATTAACTTGAAGGAGAAAAGAAGGTGGTCTCTTTTAGGTGTAGTTAACATAGCCAGGCATATTTTTACATGTTAGTAAAAAAAAATAATAATTTGTGAAAGTCTTTCAACAGAAGAAAGAGACTGTGGCACGTAGGTATGACAAACAGCTTGTTCCTACCTGTAGAAATCAAAGTAAAAATTCATCTGGAAGAAGTCTCAGATATTGGAAATTTTTTAAAGAGTAATCATAGAATCATAGAATACCTTGAGTTGGAAGGACCCACAAGAAATCACACAGGACCACCCAACAACCAGACCCAATGTCTGAGAATGCTGTCCAAATGCTCCTTGAACTCCATCAGACTCAGTGCCATGTCCATGCCTTGGGGAGCCTGTTCCAGTGCCTGACCACCCTCTCGGTGAAGAATCTTTTCCTAACACCCAGCCTGAACCTCCCCTGTCAAAGCTCTATGCCATTCCCTCGGGTCCTGTCACTGTCCCCAGAGAGCAGAGATCAGCGCCTGCCCCACTGTTCCCTCTTGGGTGGAAACCGGAGGCTACGATGAGGTCTCCCCTCAGCCTCCTCTGTTCTAGGCTGAACAAACCAAGTGACTTCAACAGCTCCTCATACATCTTTCCCTCTGCACCCTTCATAATCTGCATAGGCATCCTTTGGACATTCTCTAACAGGTTTGAGTCCTGCTTAGATTGTGGTGCCCAAAGCCACACATGATACTCAAGCGGAGTCTGCACCGGCACTGATTAGAGTGGCACAAGCCCTTCCCGCAACATTCTGATTGTGAATTCTGATGGTGAATCTGGGTGGCAACATTGCCAGTTGTCTGCTTGCATTACCATAAAATCCCACAACAGGAATTTATTTAGTAAATTTATAAGGAATAAATGTTATTGAATAAAGGAAAGAAATCTTTAAATACAGGAATGCTTGCAATTCCGTATGTCAGTTATGGGAAAGTCTTCAGAAGAGGCAGGTAACAAGGCTATGTAATTACACTACTTACTATCTAGGCTATGTAATTACGCTACTTACTACCTGTGGTAACTTTTTATGTATTTATTTATTTAGAATTCGTTTCACCCTGTCATTAAAAGAATATTGACATGTGTGGAGGAATGGTTAAGTGAAGTAGGTCATGTGAATGTTGAGCAACTAGGAGGTCGCGAGCTAAAAAAGTATCGAACGCAGCTCATATAAGTCTAAGTACGTAACGTCTGGGAGCTAATCAGGCACAAGGACACGATATCTGTTGGTGGTTTGGGAAAGTACTGACTGTGTTATTTCGGTCGATGGGAGTGAGAAACTAGCTGATAAAATATAGAAATGCACTAACCAATCATGAGCTTAGCTTTTGCAATATGTATGAGCTAATTATATTGAATTAGATAAAAGACGACTGAGCTATCCAATAAATCGAAGTTCACTGATCACTCATATTGAGCGTCTGCGTCTTCCTTCCGTCGACAACAAATGTCCTCGCAACAGACTTGTGATCTTCAGCCAATGGTGTTTTTTGTTTTGTTTTGTTTTTCTTTTTTTTTTTTTTTTCTCTTGATAAAGATCACATTATAATCCCAAATTCTGGTTGTATTCAGGGATTCTGTTGTCTCAGCCCTAGGCACTCATTTATCCACTTAGCACTGTGGGTTCTGGCTTAGGACAGTGGTCAGTAATGTAGAAGGCAGTGATAAAATAAATAGTGTTACTATTAATATGGGATATTGATAAGCCTCCTTAAAATATTCTCTTTACCTGTCTGTCTACCTTTGAACTCAAGTCATTTCCCAGCCCTATAAAGTAAAAGGAACCATTTTCCTGACAGTATCACTAGATAGTTAGTTATCAGGGAACCAGATTGTGCGAAGCTGAGAAACTAAAAAGGCACCATTCTTTGTTTCTTCATTTGGTCTTCATTTCTTAACATTCCCAGAAGCATACAATTATTTGGGGGTGGAAAAGACCTTTAAGATTATCGTGTCCAACCAGTAACCTAGCACTCTCAGTCGACTGCTAAACCATATCCCTAAGTGCCACATCCCCACGTCTCTTACCTACCTCCAGGGATGGTGACTCCACCACCTCTGTGGGCAGCCTGTTCCAATGCCCAACCAACCTTCTCGTGAATAAATTCTTACTGATAGGCAATCTAAACCTCTGTTGGGGCAACTTGATGCCATTGCCTTATCACTTGTCACCTGAGAAATGAGACTGACACACTCAGGAAGAAAAAAGGGTTAGTGCTCAGAGAAAGAGTTAGTGTTAACATTAGTAAGGTAAAGTGAGAGAAAAGTTAGAAAAAAAGTTAGTTTGGGGGAGAAAGAAGAGACTGGAGACGTAAAAGAGGCAGTTGACAGGCTGTGCTCCTTCTCCTCTACCAAGACAGGGACTCCCTCTTGTTAAGCCTTGCGCCTTCAACTTTTTGTCAGGAATAGATTTGACTAGTGCTACGATCATATAAAGACCTTGTGGGTAGAGATAAAGACAGTTTAATCGGACAGCAAAGGAAGAGAAATAATACTGAGTACAAAGCAGGCGAGGTACAATGCCCTTGCACTGACTAATGCCCAGCCTGTCCCTAAGCAGCGGTCCCTCTCCTACTCCAGCCCACTACCCCATATAATTGTTCAGCATGACGCCACATGGTATGGGATATCCCTTTGGCCAGTCTGGGTCAGCTGTCCCAACTGAATCCCTTCCCAGCTTCTTGTGCGCTCCCAGCCTCCTCATTGGTGGGGTGCTATGGGAAGCTGAAAAGTCCTTTGCTTAGCGTAAGCATTGCTTTGCAACAGCTAAAATGTCAGCATGCTATCAGCATTATTCTCATGCTAAATCCAAAACACAGCACCGTACCAGCTACTAGGAGGACAACGAACCCTATTCTAGGTGAAACCGGGACAATACCAACCCCTTATTCCATACCATTTATGCTCAGGTCCCACACTTTCCAGTATTTTCCAATTAATCATCACTTCTCATATATGTATATAAAACGTCCACTGAGTTTGTTTAGTCTGTGAATGACTTTGGGCTGTATCTGTCACAAAAATCTTTCAGCCCAGAAGAGATGGTGTGAGGTGTCGGATCACCATATGCTGAAGCTTGTTCTGATTCCATCACACAGCTGTGCTTGTCCAGTTTTATCAAAATTCATTCATCATTATCTGGGTGACTGTTATTGTAATACCATGAACATGACATATAGCAATTATAGTAGTGATGGCCTATGGTATTATATAGTAATAAACATAATGGAATTCAAATCATGGGCTATTCTCACCCAACAGTGAATCCCTTTGAGGAATACATCAGACTTCCCCATCCTTCCACACTGCCCACCAAGTACACCCAGGATCTTGAGTAAACGCAGTCCCATGGATGGGCTAGCCTTTGCCTGAGCCAGGAATAGCCCAGGCTGTCTGACCCTGAATGCTTTTTATGTGCACTACAGGGACTTTATTCCCTTTCACAGTACGTAACATGTTTGATCAGGCCGGTCTGGTTTGGTTGGCAGAACCAACCAAGTCAACCTAGTGTTGACTAAGCAGGTAGCCTTTGCCAAACGTGTATCCCAATTTTTGAATGTCCCAGTTCCCTCTACCTTCAGTGCACTCTTTAACCATTTATGTGCTTGATTTTCCTGGAGGCTGGTGCATGATAGGGGATGTGATATACCCACTCAATACTGTGCTCTTTGGCCCAGGTGTCTATAAGTTTTTTTCCAGAAATAAGTCTATTGTGTGACCCAGTTCTTCAAGGGGTGTGATTTCATTATGGAACTTGCTTCTCACACGTTCCAGGCAATGGCATGGGGCACAGAGTGTGTTTCTGGACACTTCATGGCATGGGGCACAGGATGTGTTTCCGGCCACTTCAGCCACTTCAGCATTAACAGCCTGATCCACCTGCTGGTTTTTTGATGTTCTTCAGTGGCGTGAAACTTCTGTACGTTAACATGTATATGGCATTTTTTTACAACCAGGTTCTATATCAAGGCTGCAATACTTTCTTTCTCTCTTTCACTCACTCTCTCTTCCTTCCTTCCTTCCTTCCTTCCTTCCTTCCTTCCTTCCTTCCTTCCTTCCTTCCTTCCTTCCTTCCTTCCTTCCTTCCTTCCTTCCTTCCTTCCTTCCTTCCTTCCTTCCTTCCTTCCTTCCTTCCTTCCTTCTCTCTGTTTCTCTCTTTCTCGTTCTTATTCTCTGTGTGTCCCTTTCTTTCTCTCTCTCTCTCTCTTTCTCTCCCTTTTGTTTTTTCTTTTTTTTCCCTTTTTTTTTCTTTTATCTTTTTTTTATTTTTTCTTTCTTTTTTTCTTTTTCCTTTTTCCTTTTCTTCTTTTCTTCTTTACTTCTTTTCTTCTTTTCTTTTTTTTTCTTCCCTTCCCTTCCCTTCCCTTCCCTTCCCTTCCCTTCCCTTCCCTTCCCTTCCCTTCCCTTCCCTTCCCTTCCCTTCCCTTCCCTTCCCTTCCCTTCCCTTCCCTTCCCTTCCCTTCCCTTCCCTTCCCTTCCCTTCCCTTCCCTTCCCTTCCCTTCCCTTCCCTTCCCTTCCCTTCCCTTCCCTTCCCTTCCCTTCCCTTCCCTCTCTCTTCTCTCTTCTCTCTTCTCTTTCACATTGAAGAATTGAAAGGTGAAATGTTTAGAATTTCATTGTTTGCTTGTTTCTCTGTTTGTTTTTGGTTTTGTTAATTAGTTTAAAGGGCTGTTAGAGCACACAGCTATAATTTGCATCCTTACAGAACCCATGGCCTATCACAATCACAGCAAGTCGAGTTAAAACTGTCTCTGCACAGTGCAAGGCTGCCCTCTGCTGGAACAAAAGACTGCAGCAAAATGGAGCACTTTTTCTTTCTTTCTTTCTTTTCCTTTCCTTCCTTCCTTCCTTCCTTCCTTCCTTCCTTCCTTCCTTCCTTCCTTCCTTCCTTCCTTCCTTCCTTCCTTCCTTCCTTCCTTCCTTCCTTCCTTCCTTCCTTCCTTCCTTCCTTCCTTCCTTCCTTCCTTCCTTCCTTCCTTCCTTCCTTCCTTCCTTCCTTCCTTCCTTCCTTCTTCCTTCTTCCTTCCTTCCTTCCTTCCTTCCTTCCTTCCTTCCTTCCTTCCTTCCTTCCTTCCTTCCTTCCTTCCTTCCTTCCTTCCTTCCTTCCTTCCTTCCTTCCTTCCTTCCTTCCTTCCTTCCTTCCTTCCTTCTCTGTCTCTTTCTTATTTTCTCTGTCTCCCTTTCTTTCTCTATCTTAGATTTAGGTTTTCATTCTTATGTTTATTTTTTTTTCATTTTGCTTTTTTTTTATTAGTTTAAAGGGCAGTTAGAGCACACAGCTATAATTTGCATCCATACAGAACCCGTGGCCACTCACAATCACAGCAAGTCTATGTTAAAATTATCTCTGTACAGTGCAAGGCTGCCCTCTGCTGGCAAATAAATGTACGTGTATATATATATATATATATTACTGCGTCTGTGCATAAAAACACTGGGTATAGTTCCTCATACTTGCATTTATTTCTGGATATACATAAACGTGTGTGTATATGTGTAAGTGTATACATATTCATATATATATATATATATATATATATGTATTACACACTTAAACCCACTGCAAGTATCGTAGATCTGCATTTTCACATTTACCGCTTCCCAGCCCAAATCAGCCAGCCACCAATCAGCGAGTGCACGTAGGGCAGGTGGCTCGAACAGCATGCAGCCAATCAGAGGAGCACTGCGATATGAGCACTCCCCCCTCGCCACAAAATGTCGGCCGTCACAAAATGGTGGCCAGCACAAAATGTCGGCCCCCAGTATGTTGCACGTGGAGGGACTTCATGTTTCCATGGACCACTGCATAAGCTAAACGCATAGGCCGGTTTGGGCTGCAGGGCACAGGCTGTCATTGCATGCTTTTTTGGAGCCATATACACTGCTGGGATTTAGCCACAGATTCAGCCGTTTGTCCCTTGCTTTTCCTTCTTTATTGCTTAAAACCATACTGCACACGTGCAGGATTGTTTCTGTGTTTTTAGAAATGCAAATATGCATATACGATTACAGGTAAGCAAATGAATGTATATATGTACGTGTCCATAAATAGTGTGTCTGTGTAGAAAACTGCTGCGTGTATTTTCTCGTGTTTACATTTATGTGTGGATATACATACACTTGTCTGTGCACGCACACACAGCACGTATCGTAGATAGATATTTTCACATTTAGCGCTTCCCGGCTGAAAGGCAGCGGGCCACCAATCAGCAGGTGAGCGCAGGGCATGTGGCTCGAACAGCACGCAGCCAATCAGAGAGGCACGGTGAGAAGAGCACGCCCTCCCTGGCACAAAATGTCGGCCCCCAGTGTGCTGCACGGGGAGGGATTTCTTGTTCCCATGGCCACTGCAGAAGCTAGACACAGAGGCCGGTTTGGGCTGCCAGTCACAAGAGAAGGCGTACTTGGGCGGAGGCAGGGGCGTTCTGCCTGCTGGAGGGTAGGACTGGTGGGAGGTTCTTGGAAGCCTGGGAGCGGTGACAGGGGCCGCTGATGGCCTGCCGCAAGAGGTGTCTCAGTAACCCGCTCAAGCTTCTGGCTGAGCCAAGTCGTGTCCAGGCGGTCAGGGTGGTTTCTGTCACGTGAGTTTCAAGAGAAGCTTGAGGAACGTCTCTTCTAAGGCAAAGGCAAGGCTGCCAAATGCCCCGTCTGTGGAGCACGTTGCTGTGTGTGGAGCATGTTCGGCTTGCTGCAGAATAAGAATGCTTAGCACTGAAAGGATTCCTTGGTTCCAAGCGGTGTTGCTCCTTTGTGGCCGGTGGCAAGGAGGACAGTGCTGGGAGCTCGAGGTAGTGCCTTCGGCAGCTCTGCTCTTCAGAGCCAGCGGCGTTTCTGGTCCTTGGCAACAGGAGCTGCGCTTCCTTCTCCCAGAAGTGCTGTTGCAGAAGTTTGGCAGTGCAAGTGAGGACTTTTTCCTGCAAATGCAAGGCAATCTTGGCAGCAGCAGCTGAACTTGTTTCTCTGATCTGTTCAGCCTCGGCTGCTGTCAGCACTGTGGAGAAGAGCATCAGCATTGCCAGGCGAGATCTGGCACAGGCTGTCATTGTACGCTTCCTTTTTGGAGCCATATACACTGTTATATATAAAGAAACATATACACGGTTTGGCCTGTTACTGTAGTGGGCTTACGTGGCAAGGTTTTGGTAGCTGGGGGCCATAGGGGTGGTTTCTCTGAGGAAGATCTAGAAGCTGCCCCATGTTTGGGAAGGGCCCCATTTTTTTCCAGAGCTGAGCCAATAAGCCATGTTGTTTTGCGCCTCTGTGAGAGCATATTTAAGACAGGGAAAAAAAAAAACGCTGCGCCACACAGCAGCCGGGAGAGTCAAGGGAGTGAGAAACAGCCTTGCAGGTGCCAAGGTCAGTGTAGAAGGAGGGGGAGAGGTGCTCCAGGCGCCGGAGCAGAAGTTTCCTGCGGCCTGTGGTGAGGACCATGGTGAAGCAGGATGTCCCCCTTCAGCCCATGGAGTACCACGGTGGAGCAGGGTTCCCTGCTGCAGCCCGTGGAGGAGACCACGGTGGAGCAGGTGGCCCTGCACCGACGGAGGCTGCCGCCTGTGGAAGACCCCTGCCGGAGCAGATTCCGGGCCGGACCTGTAGCCTGTGGAGAGGAGACCACACAGGAGCAGGTGACCTGGCAGGAGCTGCTGCCCGTAGGGGAGCCAGGTTGGAGCATTTTTCTCCTGAGGGATGGGCCCCGTGGTACGGACCCATATCTGGAGCAGTTCTGGAAGAGCTGCTGCCTGTGGGAAGCCCACGCCGGATCAGTTCATCAAGGACTGCATCCCGTGGGTGGGACCCCACAGCACAGGGGACGAGAGTGACCGAGAAGGAGCGGCAGAGAAGAAGTGCTGTAGACTGACCATAACCCCCATTCCCCCGTTCCCCTGCGCCGTTTGGTGGGAGGAGGTGGAAGAGTGTGGATGGGGGGGCAAGGTGCTTTTGGTTTCTTTCCTTTGTTTCTCACTGCTCTAGCTTGTTAGTAATGAGCAATAAATCTTACTATCTTCTTATGCTGAGTCTGTTTTGCCCGTTACAATAATTATTGTGTGATTTTCTTGTCCTTATCTCAACCCTTGAGCCCTTTTCACATATTTTCTCCCCATTCCTCTTTGAGGAGGGGGAGTGAGAGAGCAGCTGTGGTGGAGCTCGGCTGCCCACTCGAGCGGAACCACGACAGTTACTCACAATCGGAGGCCAAATTGGTAGGTTCTTGTTTCTCTGAGGAAGTGCATCCTCAGTGTCTGTTAGCTCTGTGGAGAAGCGCGTTAGCATTGCAAGAGAAGATGTGGCACAGGCTGTCATGGCACGCTTTGTTTTCTGAACCATATGTAGTGTTGCATCTTAGGCACAATGCAGCTGTTTGCCCTTTGCTCTTTTGAGTTTATTGCTTAGCACGTTAGTGCATATGGGACTGGTAGGTACAGTGCTCACCTGATTATTTTTAAAAGTTATGGTTTTTTTTTTTCATTGTCATCTTGTTGTACCAGAGATAGGAGTGTGCTGTCCTGGCCCTTTGGTCCGTTACAGAGCTCTGCTGCTGCCAGTGCACCTACACAGTGAGGATCCAACGGCAGAAGAGCACTCTTTTGTCAGCATCTGGTAGCTGTGAGGAAGATCGTGCACTGTGCAATTAGCTCCAGTAGAGAAATCCTGGTGAGAGAGTATCTGTCCCTCTGGCTTTATCCAAGAGGCAGCGTTCTCCGGAGAGGTACTGTGGACCTCATGAAATGGGTGATTTAGTTGTTTTCCCCCTGGCACACACTTTTGACAGGCATGACCTGCAGGTTAGTTGCAAGCACAAAAGTGGAAGGAGCCAAGGGTAGGAGATTTGTCACTTCTTTTGGACGAACACTCCAGGGGAGACAACCCACAACCAGGAATAAGAAAGTTAGATCTGGTCCTTTGCATGAATCTTTGTGGTCTTCTGGAAATCCTTCAAATTACTCCTCAGTTCCAGAAGCCTCCAGGTTTTTCTGTGTTTCCAGGAAACATCCTCAGGCATGGGCTAAGACTGACACATATCTAAATACTGTCGTTGGGCTAAGAAGGTTCTTTGACAGTTTCCTGCCACTGAGTTTTCCAAAAGTCTGGCTGTTTTATATTTTTCCCCTCCTCATTTTAAGCAATCTTTGCAGTACAGTCATCCCAGGGGGATGGTTTTAAATTAAAAGGGGGCAGATTTAGATCTGAGGCTAGGAGGAAATTCTTCGCTCAGAGGCTGTTGAGGCACTGGGATAGGTTGCCCAGGGAGGTTGTGGATGCTCCACCCCTGGAGGTATTCAAGACCAGGGTGCATGAGGCCCTGGGAAACCTGATCTAGTGGGCGGCTGACCTGCCTATGGCAGGAGGACTGGAACAAGATGATCTTTGAGGTCCCTTCCAACCCGAGCCATTCTATGGTTCTATGATTCTACGATTAACTGTGTGTTTGGCCTGAATGACCCCAAAGCACTGAGGATCTCTGTTTTTACTGCTGTACTTCAGTGCACAAATGGGGCCTCTCTTAGGTAAATACTAGCAACACTTCCCTCTCGGTGAGGTACTTGACAAGGCAGGGGAACAGTTTTTAATCATGCAGATTTCCATGAATTCTGGCCTCCTAAATTTCAGTAGTGGAGCCAGCTGTAGGCTGACATGCTCCTGGCAGAGCCATTCTCCTTGTTAGATCTTACCTCTTGAGCTCAAACTTCTTTTTGTTACTTAGCTTCTTTAGACTAGCTTTCAAAAGCTACAGCTTATGAGTGTATCCTTTGATTACTCAGTTTAGACAAACATATACCAATTTCATTTCTTCATACTGCTTTTTGACATATGAAAGCAAACTTTATTATGCTAAATAACAGAGGACCAGGGCACAAAATGGCTATTTCAGACATCATCTTGTAATTATAGATTAACTTGAAGGAGAGAAGAAGGTGGTCTCTTTTAGGTGTAGTTAACATAGCCAGGCATATTTTTACATGTTAGTAAAAAAAATAATAATTTGTGAAAGTCTTTCAACAGAAGAAAGAGACTGTGGCACGTAGGTATGACAAACAGCTTGTTCCTACCTGTAGAAATCAAAGTAAAAATTCATCTGGAAGAAGTCTCAGATATTGGAAATTTTTTAAAGAGTAATCATAGAATCATAGAATACCTTGAGTTGGAAGGACCCACAAGAAATCACACAGGACCACCCAACAACCAGACCCAATGTCTGAGAATGCTGTCCAAATGCTCCTTGAACTCCATCAGACTCAGTGCCATGTCCATGCCTTGGGGAGCCTGTTCCAGTGCCTGACCACCCTCTCGGTGAAGAATCTTTTCCTAACACCCAGCCTGAACCTCCCCTGTCAAAGCTCTATGCCATTCCCTCGGGTCCTGTCACTGTCCCCAGAGAGCAGAGATCAGCGCCTGCCCCACTGTTCCCTCTTGGGTGGAAACCGGAGGCTACGATGAGGTCTCCCCTCAGCCTCCTCTGTTCTAGGCTGAACAAACCAAGTGACTTCAACAGCTCCTCATACATCTTTCCCTCTGCACCCTTCATAATCTGCATAGGCATCCTTTGGACATTCTCTAACAGGTTTGAGTCCTGCTTAGATTGTGGTGCCCAAAGCCACACATGATACTCAAGCGGAGTCTGCACCGGCACTGATTAGAGTGGCACAAGCCCTTCCCGCAACATTCTGATTGTGAATTCTGATGGTGAATCTGGGTGGCAACATTGCCAGTTGTCTGCTTGCATTACCATAAAATCCCACAACAGGAATTTATTTAGTAAATTTATAAGGAATAAATGTTATTGAATAAAGGAAAGAAATCTTTAAATACAGGAATGCTTGCAATTCCGTATGTCAGTTATGGGAAAGTCTTCAGAAGAGGCAGGTAACAAGGCTATGTAATTACACTACTTACTATCTAGGCTATGTAATTACGCTACTTACTACCTGTGGTAACTTTTTATGTATTTATTTATTTAGAATTCGTTTCACCCTGTCATTAAAAGAATATTGACATGTGTGGAGGAATGGTTAAGTGAAGTAGGTCATGTGAATGTTGAGCAACTAGGAGGTCGCGAGCTAAAAAAGTATCGAACGCAGCTCATATGAGTCTAAGTACGTAACGTCTGGGAGCTAATCAGGCACAAGGACACGATATCTGTTGGTGGTTTGGGAAAGTACTGACTGTGTTATTTCGGTCGATGGGAGTGAGAAACTAGCTGATAAAATATAGAAATGCACTAACCAATCATGAGCTTAGCTTTTGCAATATGTATGAGCTAATTATATTGAATTAGATAAAAGACGACTGAGCTATCCAATAAATCGAAGTTCACTGATCACTCATATTGAGCGTCTGCGTCTTCCTTCCGTCGACAACAAATGTCCTCGCAACAGACTTGTGATCTTCAGCCAATGGTGTTTTTTGTTTTGTTTTGTTTTTCTTTTTTTTTTTTTTTTTCTCTTGATAAAGATCACATTATAATCCCAAATTCTGGTTGTATTCAGGGATTCTGTTGTCTCAGCCCTAGGCACTCATTTATCCACTTAGCACTGTGGGTTCTGGCTTAGGACAGTGGTCAGTAATGTAGAAGGCAGTGATAAAATAAATAGTGTTACTATTAATATGGGATATTGATAAGCCTCCTTAAAATATTCTCTTTACCTGTCTGTCTACCTTTGAACTCAAGTCATTTCCCAGCCCTATAAAGTAAAAGGAACCATTTTCCTGACAGTATCACTAGATAGTTAGTTATCAGGGAACCAGATTGTGCGAAGCTGAGAAACTAAAAAGGCACCATTCTTTGTTTCTTCATTTGGTCTTCATTTCTTAACATTCCCAGAAGCATACAATTATTTGGGGGTGGAAAAGACCTTTAAGATTATCGTGTCCAACCAGTAACCTAGCACTCTCAGTCGACTGCTAAACCATATCCCTAAGTGCCACATCCCCACGTCTCTTACCTACCTCCAGGGATGGTGACTCCACCACCTCTGTGGGCAGCCTGTTCCAATGCCCAACCAACCTTCTCGTGAATAAATTCTTACTGATAGGCAATCTAAACCTCTGTTGGGGCAACTTGATGCCATTGCCTTATCACTTGTCACCTGAGAAATGAGACTGACACACTCAGGAAGAAAAAAGGGTTAGTGCTCAGAGAAAGAGTTAGTGTTAACATTAGTAAGGTAAAGTGAGAGAAAAGTTAGAAAAAAAGTTAGTTTGGGGGAGAAAGAAGAGACTGGAGACGTAAAAGAGGCAGTTGACAGGCTGTGCTCCTTCTCCTCTACCAAGACAGGGACTCCCTCTTGTTAAGCCTTGCGCCTTCAACTTTTTGTCAGGAATAGATTTGACTAGTGCTACGATCATATAAAGACCTTGTGGGTAGAGATAAAGACAGTTTAATCGGACAGCAAAGGAAGAGAAATAATACTGAGTACAAAGCAGGCAAGGTACAATGCCCTTGCACTGACTAATGCCCAGCCTGTCCCTAAGCAGCGGTCCCTCTCCTACTCCAGCCCACTACCCCATATAATTGTTCAGCATGACGCCACATGGTATGGGATATCCCTTTGGCCAGTCTGGGTCAGCTGTCCCAACTGAATCCCTTCCCAGCTTCTTGTGCGCTCCCAGCCTCCTCATTGGTGGGGTGCTATGGGAAGCTGAAAAGTCCTTTGCTTAGCGTAAGCATTGCTTTGCAACAGCTAAAATGTCAGCATGCTATCAGCATTATTCTCATGCTAAATCCAAAACACAGCACCGTACCAGCTACTAGGAGGACAACGAACCCTATTCTAGGTGAAACCGGGACAATACCAACCCCTTATTCCATACCATTTATGCTCAGGTCCCACACTTTCCAGTATTTTCCAATTAATCATCACTTCTCATATATGTATATAAAACGTCCACTGAGTTTGTTTAGTCTGTGAATGACTTTGGGCTGTATCTGTCACAAAAATCTTTCAGCCCAGAAGAGATGGTGTGAGGTGTCGGATCACCATATGCTGAAGCTTGTTCTGATTCCATCACACAGCTGTGCTTGTCCAGTTTTATCAAAATTCATTCATCATTATCTGGGTGACTGTTATTGTAATACCATGAACATGACATATAGCAATTATAGTAGTGATGGCCTATGGTATTATATAGTAATAAACATAATGGAATTCAAATCATGGGCTATTCTCACCCAACAGTGAATCCCTTTGAGGAATACATCAGACTTCCCCATCCTTCCACACTGCCCACCAAGTACACCCAGGATCTTGAGTAAACGCAGTCCCATGGATGGGCTAGCCTTTGCCTGAGCCAGGAATAGCCCAGGCTGTCTGACCCTGAATGCTTTTTATGTGCACTACAGGGACTTTATTCCCTTTCACAGTACGTAACATGTTTGATCAGGCCGGTCTGGTTTGGTTGGCAGAACCAACCAAGTCAACCTAGTGTTGACTAAGCAGGTAGCCTTTGCCAAACGTGTATCCCAATTTTTGAATGTCCCAGTTCCCTCTACCTTCAGTGCACTCTTTAACCATTTATGTGCTTGATTTTCCTGGAGGCTGGTGCATGATAGGGGATGTGATATACCCACTCAATACTGTGCTCTTTGGCCCAGGTGTCTATAAGTTTTTTTCCAGAAATAAGTCTATTGTGTGACCCAGTTCTTCAAGGGGTGTGATTTCATTATGGAACTTGCTTCTCACACGTTCCAGGCAATGGCATGGGGCACAGAGTGTGTTTCTGGACACTTCATGGCATGGGGCACAGGATGTGTTTCCGGCCACTTCAGCCACTTCAGCATTAACAGCCTGATCCACCTGCTGGTTTTTTGATGTTCTTCAGTGGCGTGAAACTTCTGTACGTTAACATGTATATGGCATTTTTTTACAACCAGGTTCTGTATCAGGGCTGCAATACTTTCTTTCTCTCTTTCACTCACTCTCTCTTTCCTCCTTCCTTCCTTCCTTCCTTTCCTCCTTCCTTCCTTCCTTCCTTCCTTCCTTCCTTCCTTCCTTCCTTCCTTCCTTCCTTCCTTCCTTCCTTCCTTCCTTCCTTCCTTCCTTCCTTCCTTCCTTCCTTCCTTCCTTCCTTCCTTCCTTCCTTCCTTCCTTCTCTCTGTTTCTCTCTTTCTCGTTCTTATTCTCTGTGTGTCCCTTTCTTTCTCTCTCTCTCTCTCTTTCTCTCCCTTTTGTTTTTTCTTTTTTTTCCCTTTTTTTTTCTTTTATCTTTTTTTTATTTTTTCTTTCTTTTTTTCTTTTTCCTTTTTCCTTTTCTTCTTTTCTTCTTTACTTCTTTTCTTCTTTTCTTTTTTTTTCTTCCCTTCCCTTCCCTTCCCTTCCCTTCCCTTCCCTTCCCTTCCCTTCCCTTCCCTTCCCTTCCCTTCCCTTCCCTTCCCTTCCCTTCCCTTCCCTTCCCTTCCCTTCCCTTCCCTTCCCTTCCCTTCCCTTCCCTTCCCTTCCCTTCCCTTCCCTTCCCTTCCCTTCCCTTCCCTTCCCTTCCCTTCCCTTCCCTTCCCTTCCCTTCCCTCTCTCTTCTCTCTTCTCTCTTCTCTTTCACATTGAAGAATTGAAAGGTGAAATGTTTAGAATTTCATTGTTTGCTTGTTTCTCTGTTTGTTTTTGGTTTTGTTAATTAGTTTAAAGGGCTGTTAGAGCACACAGCTATAATTTGCATCCTTACAGAACCCATGGCCTATCACAATCACAGCAAGTCGAGTTAAAACTGTCTCTGCACGGTGCAAGGCTGCCCTCTGCTGGAACAAAAGACTGCAGCAAAATGGAGCACTTTTTCTTTCTTTCTTTCTTTCTTTCTTTCTTTCTTTCTTTCTTTCTTTCTTTCTTTCTTTCTTTCTTTCTTTCTTTCTTTCTTTCTTTCTTTCTTTCTTTCTTTCTTTCTTTCTTTCTTTCTTTCTTTCTTTCTTTCTTTCTTTCTTTCTTTCTTTTCCTTTCCTTCCTTCCTTCCTTCCTTCCTTCCTTCCTTCCTTCCTTCCTTCCTTCCTTCCTTCCTTCCTTCCTTCCTTCCTTCCTTCCTTCCTTCCTTCCTTCCTTCCTTCCTTCCTTCCTTCCTTCCTTCCTTCCTTCCTTCCTTCCTTCTTCCTTCCTTCCTTCCTTCCTTCCTTTCTTCCTTCCTTCCTTCCTTCCTTCCTTCCTTCCTTCCTTCCTTCCTTCCTTCCTTCCTTCCTTCCTTCCTTCCTTCCTTCCTTCCTTCCTTCCTTCCTTCCTTCCTTCCTTCCTTCCTTCCTTCCTTCCTTCCTTCCTTCCTTCCTTCCTTCCTTCCTTCTCTGTCTCTTTCTTATTTTCTCTGTCTCCCTTTCTTTCTCTATCTTAGATTTAGGTTTTCATTCTTATGTTTATTTTTTTTTCATTTTGCTTTTTTTTTATTAGTTTAAAGGGCAGTTAGAGCACACAGCTATAATTTGCATCCATACAGAACCCGTGGCCACTCACAATCACAGCAAGTCTATGTTAAAATTATCTCTGTACAGTGCAAGGCTGCCCTCTGCTGGCAAATAAATGTACGTGTATATATATATATATATATTACTGCGTCTGTGCATAAAAACACTGGGTATAGTTCCTCATACTTGCATTTATTTCTGGATATACATAAACGTGTGTGTATATGTGTAAGTGTATACATATTCATATATATATATATATATATATATGTATTACACACTTAAACCCACTGCAAGTATCGTAGATCTGCATTTTCACATTTACCGCTTCCCAGCCCAAATCAGCGAGCCACCAATCAGCGAGTGCACGTAGGGCAGGTGGCTCGAACGGCATGCAGCCAATCAGAGGAGCACTGCGATATGAGCACTCCCCCCTCGCCACAAAATGTCGGCCGTCCCAAAATGGTGGCCAGCACAAAATGTCGGCCCCCAGTATGTTGCACGTGGAGGGACTTCATGTTTCCATGGACCACTGCATAAGCTAAACGCATAGGCCGGTTTGGGCTGCAGGGCACAGGCTGTCATTGCATGCTTTTTTGGAGCCATATACACTGCTGGGATTTAGCCACAGATTCAGCCGTTTGTCCCTTGCTTTTCCTTCTTTATTGCTTAAAACCATACTGCACACGTGCAGGATTGTTTCTGTGTTTTTAGAAATGCAAATATGCATATACGATTACAGGTAAGCAAATGAATGTATATATGTACGTGTCCATAAATAGTGTGTCTGTGTAGAAAACTGCTGCGTGTATTTTCTCGTGTTTACATTTATGTGTGGATATACATACACTTGTCTGTGCACGCACACACAGCACGTATCGTAGATAGATATTTTCACATTTAGCGCTTCCCGGCTGAAAGGCAGCGGGCCACCAATCAGCAGGTGAGCGCAGGGCATGTGGCTCGAACAGCACGCAGCCAATCAGAGAGGCACGGTGAGAAGAGCACGCCCTCCCTGGCACAAAATGTCGGCCCCCAGTGTGCTGCACGGGGAGGGATTTCTTGTTCCCATGGCCACTGCAGAAGCTAGACACAGAGGCCGGTTTGGGCTGCCAGTCACAAGAGAAGGCGTACTTGGGCGGAGGCAGGGGCGTTCTGCCTGCTGGAGGGTAGGACTGGTGGGAGGTTCTTGGAAGCCTGGGAGCGGTGACAGGGGCCGCTGATGGCCTGCTGCAAGAGGAGTCTCAGTAACCCGCTCATGCTTCTGGCTGAGCCAAGTCGTGTCCAGGCGGTCAGGGTGGTTTCTGTCACGTGAGTTTCAAGAGAAGCTTGAGGAACGTCTCTTCTAAGGCAAAGGCAAGGCTGCCAAATGCCCCGTCTGTGGAGCACGTTGCTGTGTGTGGAGCATGTTCGGCTTGCTGCAGAATAAGAATGCTTAGCACTGAAAGGATTCCTTGGTTCCAAGCGGTGTTGCTCCTTTGTGGCCGGTGGCAAGGAGGACAGTGCTGGGAGCTCGAGGTAGTGCCTTCAGCAGCTCTGCTCTTCAGAGCCAGCGGCGTTTCTGGTCCTTGGCAACAGGAGCTGCGCTTCCTTCTCCCAGAAGTGCTGTTGCAGAAGTTTGGCAGTGCAAGTGAGGACTTTTTCCTGCAAATGCAAGGCAATCTTGGCAGCAGCAGCTGAACTTGTTTCTCTGATCTGTTCAGCCTCGGCTGCTGTCAGCACTGTGGAGAAGAGCATCAGCATTGCCAGGCGAGATCTGGCACAGGCTGTCATTGTACGCTTCCTTTTTGGAGCCATATACACTGTTATATATAAAGAAACATATACACGGTTTGGCCTGTTACTGTAGTGGGCTTACGTGGCAAGGTTTTGGTAGCTGGGGGCCATAGGGGTGGTTTCTCTGAGGAAGATCTAGAAGCTGCCCCATGTTTGGGAAGGGCCCCATTTTTTTCCAGAGCTGAGCCAATAAGCCATGTTGTTTTGCGCCTCTGTGAGAGCATATTTAAGACAGGGAAAAAAAAAAACGCTGCGCCACACAGCAGCCGGGAGAGTCAAGGGAGTGAGAAACAGCCTTGCAGGTGCCAAGGTCAGTGTAGAAGGAGGGGGAGAGGTGCTCCAGGCGCCGGAGCAGAAGTTTCCTGCGGCCTGTGGTGAGGACCATGGTGAAGCAGGATGTCCCCCTTCAGCCCATGGAGTACCACGGTGGAGCAGGGTTCCCTGCTGCAGCCCGTGGAGGAGACCACGGTGGAGCAGGTGGCCCTGCACCGACGGAGGCTGCCGCCTGTGGAAGACCCCTGCCGGAGCAGATTCCGGGCCGGACCTGTAGCCTGTGGAGAGGAGACCACACAGGAGCAGGTGACCTGGCAGGAGCTGCTGCCCGTAGGGGAGCCAGGTTGGAGCATTTTTCTCCTGAGGGATGGGCCCCGTGGTACGGACCCATATCTGGAGCAGTTCTGGAAGAGCTGCTGCCTGTGGGAAGCCCACGCCGGATCAGTTCATCAAGGACTGCATCCCGTGGGTGGGACCCCACAGCACAGGGGACGAGAGTGACCGAGAAGGAGCGGCAGAGAAGAAGTGCTGTAGACTGACCATAACCCCCATTCCCCCGTTCCCCTGCGCCGTTTGGTGGGAGGAGGTGGAAGAGTGTGGATGGGGGGGCAAGGTGCTTTTGGTTTCTTTCCTTTGTTTCTCACTGCTCTAGCTTGTTAGTAATGAGCAATAAATCTTACTATCTTCTTATGCTGAGTCTGTTTTGCCCGTTACAATAATTATTGTGTGATTTTCTTGTCCTTATCTCAACCCTTGAGCCCTTTTCACATATTTTCTCCCCATTCCTCTTTGAGGAGGGGGAGTGAGAGAGCAGCTGTGGTGGAGCTCGGCTGCCCACTCGAGCGGAACCACGACAGTTACTCACAATCGGAGGCCAAATTGGTAGGTTCTTGTTTCTCTGAGGAAGTGCATCCTCAGTGTCTGTTAGCTCTGTGGAGAAGCGCGTTAGCATTGCAAGAGAAGATGTGGCACAGGCTGTCATGGCACGCTTTGTTTTCTGAACCATATGTAGTGTTGCATCTTAGGCACAATGCAGCTGTTTGCCCTTTGCTCTTTTGAGTTTATTGCTTAGCACGTTAGTGCATATGGGACTGGTAGGTACAGTGCTCACCTGATTATTTTTAAAAGTTATGGTTTTTTTTTTTCATTGTCATCTTGTTGTACCAGAGATAGGAGTGTGCTGTCCTGGCCCTTTGGTCCGTTACAGAGCTCTGCTGCTGCCAGTGCACCTACACAGTGAGGATCCAACGGCAGAAGAGCACTCTTTTGTCAGCATCTGGTAGCTGTGAGGAAGATGGTGCACTGTGCAATTAGCTCCAGTAGAGAAATCCTGGTGAGAGAGTATCTGTCCCTCTGGCTTTATCCAAGAGGCAGCGTTCTCCGGAGAGGTACTGTGGACCTCATGAAATGGGTGATTTAGTTGTTTTCCCCCTGGCACACACTTTTGACAGGCATGACCTGCAGGTTAGTTGCAAGCACAAAAGTGGAAGGAGCCAAGGGTAGGAGATTTGTCACTTCTTTTGGACGAACACTCCAGGGGAGACAACCCACAACCAGGAATAAGAAAGTTAGATCTGGTCCTTTGCATGAATCTTTGTGGTCTTCTGGAAATCCTTCAAATTACTCCTCAGTTCCAGAAGCCTCCAGGTTTTTCTGTGTTTCCAGGAAACATCCTCAGGCATGGGCTAAGACTGACACATATCTAAATACTGTCGTTGGGCTAAGAAGGTTCTTTGACAGTTTCCTGCCACTGAGTTTTCCAAAAGTCTGGCTGTTTTATATTTTTCCCCTCCTCATTTTAAGCAATCTTTGCAGTACAGTCATCCCAGGGGGATGGTTTTAAATTAAAAGGGGGCAGATTTAGATCTGAGGCTAGGAGGAAATTCTTCGCTCAGAGGCTGTTGAGGCACTGGGATAGGTTGCCCAGGGAGGTTGTGGATGCTCCACCCCTGGAGGTATTCAAGACCAGGGTGCATGAGGCCCTGGGAAACCTGATCTAGTGGGCGGCTGACCTGCCTATGGCAGGAGGACTGGAACAAGATGATCTTTGAGGTCCCTTCCAACCCGAGCCATTCTATGGTTCTATGATTCTACGATTAACTGTGTGTTTGGCCTGAATGACCCCAAAGCACTGAGGATCTCTGTTTTTACTGCTGTACTTCAGTGCACAAATGGGGCCTCTCTTAGGTAAATACTAGCAACACTTCCCTCTCGGTGAGGTACTTGACAAGGCAGGGGAACAGTTTTTAATCATGCAGATTTCCATGAATTCTGGCCTCCTAAATTTCAGTAGTGGAGCCAGCTGTAGGCTGACATGCTCCTGGCAGAGCCATTCTCCTTGTTAGATCTTACCTCTTGAGCTCAAACTTCTTTTTGTTACTTAGCTTCTTTAGACTAGCTTTCAAAAGCTACAGCTTATGAGTGTATCCTTTGATTACTCAGTTTAGACAAACATATACCAATTTCATTTCTTCATACTGCTTTTTGACATATGAAAGCAAACTTTATTATGCTAAATAACAGAGGACCAGGGCACAAAATGGCTATTTCAGACATCATCTTGTAATTATAGATTAACTTGAAGGAGAAAAGAAGGTGGTCTCTTTTAGGTGTAGTTAACATAGCCAGGCATATTTTTACATGTTAGTAAAAAAAAATAATAATTTGTGAAAGTCTTTCAACAGAAGAAAGAGACTGTGGCACGTAGGTATGACAAACAGCTTGTTCCTACCTGTAGAAATCAAAGTAAAAATTCATCTGGAAGAAGTCTCAGATATTGGAAATTTTTTAAAGAGTAATCATAGAATCATAGAATACCTTGAGTTGGAAGGACCCACAAGAAATCACACAGGACCACCCAACAACCAGACCCAATGTCTGAGAATGCTGTCCAAATGCTCCTTGAACCCCATCAGACTCAGTGCCATGTCCATGCCTTGGGGAGCCTGTTCCAGTGCCTGACCACCCTCTCGGTGAAGAATCTTTTCCTAACACCCAGCCTGAACCTCCCCTGTCAAAGCTCTATGCCATTCCCTCGGGTCCTGTCACTGTCCCCAGAGAGCAGAGATCAGCGCCTGCCCCACTGTTCCCTCTTGGGTGGAAACCGGAGGCTACGATGAGGTCTCCCCTCAGCCTCCTCTGTTCTAGGCTGAACAAACCAAGTGACTTCAACAGCTCCTCATACATCTTTCCCTCTGCACCCTTCATAATCTGCATAGGCATCCTTTGGACATTCTCTAACAGGTTTGAGTCCTGCTTAGATTGTGGTGCCCAAAGCCACACATGATACTCAAGCGGAGTCTGCACCAGCACTGATTAGAGTGGCACAAGCCCTTCCCGCAACATTCTGATTGTGAATTCTGGTGGTGAATCTGGGTGGCAACATTGCCAGTTGTCTGCTTGCATTACCATAAAATCCCACAACAGGAATTTATTTAGTAAATTTATAAGGAATAAATGTTATTGAATAAAGGAAAGAAATCTTTAAATACAGGAATGCTTGCAATTCCGTATGTCAGTTATGGGAAAGTCTTCAGAAGAGGCAGGTAACAAGGCTATGTAATTACACTACTTACTATCTAGGCTATGTAATTACGCTACTTACTACCTGTGGTAACTTTTTATGTATTTATTTATTTAGAATTCGTTTCACCCTGTCATTAAAAGAATATTGACATGTGTGGAGGAATGGTTAAGTGAAGTAGGTCATGTGAATGTTGAGCAACTAGGAGGTCGCGAGCTAAAAAAGTATCGAACGCAGCTCATATGAGTCTAAGTACGTAACGTCTGGGAGCTAATCAGGCACAAGGACACGATATCTGTTGGTGGTTTGGGAAAGTACTGACTGTGTTATTTCGGTCGATGGGAGTGAGAAACTAGCTGATAAAATATAGAAATGCACTAACCAATCATGAGCTTAGCTTTTGCAATATGTATGAGCTAATTATATTGAATTAGATAAAAGACGACTGAGCTATCCAATAAATCGAAGTTCACTGATCACTCATATTGAGCGTCTGTGTCTTCCTTCCGTCGACAACAAATGTCCTCGCAACAGACTTGTGATCTTCAGCCAATGGTGTTTTTTGTTTTGTTTTGTTTTTCTTTTTTTTTTTTTTTTTTTTTTCTCTTGATAAAGATCACATTATAATCCCAAATTCTGGTTGTATTCAGGGATTCTGTTGTCTCAGCCCTAGGCACTCATTTATCCACTTAGCACTGTGGGTTCTGGCTTAGGACAGTGGTCAGTAATGTAGAAGGCAGTGATAAAATAAATAGTGTTACTATTAATATGGGATATTGATAAGCCTCCTTAAAATATTCTCTTTACCTGTCTGTCTACCTTTGAACTCAAGTCATTTCCCAGCCCTATAAAGTAAAAGGAACCATTTTCCTGACAGTATCACTAGATAGTTAGTTATCAGGGAACCAGATTGTGCGAAGCTGAGAAACTAAAAAGGCACCATTCTTTGTTTCTTCATTTGGTCTTCATTTCTTAACATTCCCAGAAGCATACAATTATTTGGGGGTGGAAAAGACCTTTAAGATTATCGTGTCCAACCAGTAACCTAGCACTCTCAGTCGACTGCTAAACCATATCCCTAAGTGCCACATCCCCACGTCTCTTACCTACCTCCAGGGATGGTGACTCCACCACCTCTGTGGGCAGCCTGTTCCAATGCCCAACCAACCTTCTCGTGAATAAATTCTTACTGATAGGCAATCTAAACCTCTGTTGGGGCAACTTGATGCCATTGCCTTATCACTTGTCACCTGAGAAATGAGACTGACACACTCAGGAAGAAAAAAGGGTTAGTGCTCAGAGAAAGAGTTAGTGTTAACATTAGTAAGGTAAAGTGAGAGAAAAGTTAGAAAAAAAGTTAGTTTGGGGGAGAAAGAAGAGACTGGAGACGTAAAAGAGGCAGTTGACAGGCTGTGCTCCTTCTCCTCTACCAAGACAGGGACTCCCTCTTGTTAAGCCTTGCGCCTTCAACTTTTTGTCAGGAATAGATTTGACTAGTGCTACGATCATATAAAGACCTTGTGGGTAGAGATAAAGACAGTTTAATCGGACAGCAAAGGAAGAGAAATAATACTGAGTACAAAGCAGGCGAGGTACAATGCCCTTGCACTGACTAATGCCCAGCCTGTCCCTAAGCAGCGGTCCCTCTCCTACTCCAGCCCACTACCCCATATAATTGTTCAGCATGACGCCACATGGTATGGGATATCCCTTTGGCCAGTCTGGGTCAGCTGTCCCAACTGAATCCCTTCCCAGCTTCTTGTGCGCTCCCAGCCTCCTCATTGGTGGGGTGCTATGGGAAGCTGAAAAGTCCTTTGCTTAGCGTAAGCATTGCTTTGCAACAGCTAAAATGTCAGCATGCTATCAGCATTATTCTCATGCTAAATCCAAAACACAGCACCGTACCAGCTACTAGGAGGACAACGAACCCTATTCTAGGTGAAACCGGGACAATACCAACCCCTTATTCCATACCATTTATGCTCAGGTCCCACACTTTCCAGTATTTTCCAATTAATCATCACTTCTCATATATGTATATAAAACGTCCACTGAGTTTGTTTAGTCTGTGAATGACTTTGGGCTGTATCTGTCACAAAAATCTTTCAGCCCAGAAGAGATGGTGTGAGGTGTCGGATCACCATATGCTGAAGCTTGTTCTGATTCCATCACACAGCTGTGCTTGTCCAGTTTTATCAAAATTCATTCATCATTATCTGGGTGACTGTTATTGTAATACCATGAACATGACATATAGCAATTATAGTAGTGATGGCCTATGGTATTATATAGTAATAAACATAATGGAATTCAAATCATGGGCTATTCTCACCCAACAGTGAATCCCTTTGAGGAATACATCAGACTTCCCCATCCTTCCACACTGCCCACCAAGTACACCCAGGATCTTGAGTAAACGCAGTCCCATGGATGGGCTAGCCTTTGCCTGAGCCAGGAATAGCCCAGGCTGTCTGACCCTGAATGCTTTTTATGTGCACTACAGGGACTTTATTCCCTTTCACAGTACGTAACATGTTTGATCAGGCCGGTCTGGTTTGGTTGGCAGAACCAACCAAGTCAACCTAGTGTTGACTAAGCAGGTAGCCTTTGCCAAACGTGTATCCCAATTTTTGAATGTCCCAGTTCCCTCTACCTTCAGTGCACTCTTTAACCATTTATGTGCTTGATTTTCCTGGAGGCTGGTGCATGATAGGGGATGTGATATACCCACTCAATACTGTGCTCTTTGGCCCAGGTGTCTATAAGTTTTTTTCCAGAAATAAGTCTATTGTGTGACCCAGTTCTTCAAGGGGTGTGATTTCATTATGGAACTTGCTTCTCACACGTTCCAGGCAATGGCATGGGGCACAGAGTGTGTTTCTGGACACTTCATGGCATGGGGCACAGGATGTGTTTCCGGCCACTTCAGCCACTTCAGCATTAACAGCCTGATCCACCTGCTGGTTTTTTGATGTTCTTCAGTGGCGTGAAACTTCTGTACGTTAACATGTATATGGCATTTTTTTACAACCAGGTTCTATATCAAGGCTGCAATACTTTCTTTCTCTCTTTCACTCACTCTCTCTTTCTTCCTTCCTTCCTTCCTTCCTTCCTTCCTTCCTTCCTTCCTTCCTTCCTTCCTTCCTTCCTTCCTTCCTTCCTTCCTTCCTTCCTTCCTTCCTTCCTTCCTTCCTTCCTTCCTTCCTTCCTTCCTTCCTTCTCTCTGTTTCTCTCTTTCTCGTTCTTATTCTCTGTGTGTCCCTTTCTTTCTCTCTCTCTCTCTCTTTCTCTCCCTTTTGTTTTTTCTTTTTTTTTTCCCTTTTTTTTCTTTTTTCTTTTATCTTTTTTTATTTTTTCTTTTTTTTCTTTTTCCTTTTTCTTTTTCTTCTTTTCTTCTTTACTTCTTTTCTTCTTTTTTCTTTTTTTTTCTTCCCTTCCCTTCCCTTCCCTTCCCTTCCCTTCCCTTCCCTTCCCTTCCCTTCCCTTCCCTTCCCTTCCCTTCCCTTCCCTTCCCTTCCCTTCCCTTCCCTTCCCTTCCCTTCCCTTCCCTTCCCTTCCCTTCCCTTCCCTTCCCTTCCCTTCCCTTCCCTTCCCTTCCCTTCCCTTCCCTTCCCTTCCCTTCCCTTCCCTTCCCTTCCCTTCCCTTCCCTCTCTCTTCTCTCTTCTCTCTTCTCTTTCACATTGAAGAATTGAAAGGTGAAATGTTTAGAATTTCATTGTTTGCTTGTTTCTCTGTTTGTTTTTGGTTTTGTTAATTAGTTTAAAGGGCTGTTAGAGCACACAGCTATAATTTGCATCCTTACACAACCCATGGCCTATCACAATCACAGCAAGTCGAGTTAAAACTGTCTCTGCACGGTGCAAGGCTGCCCTCTGCTGGAAAAAAAGACTGCAGCAAAATGGAGCACTTTTTCTTTCTTTCTTTCTTTTCCTTTCCTTCCTTCCTTCCTTCCTTCCTTCCTTCCTTCCTTCCTTCCTTCCTTCCTTCCTTCCTTCCTTCCTTCCTTCCTTCCTTCCTTCCTTCCTTCCTTCCTTCCTTCCTTCCTTCCTTCCTTCCTTCCTTTCTTCCTTTCTTTCCTTTCTTTCCTTTCTTCCTTTCTTTCTTCCTTTCTTTCTTCCTTTCTTTCTTCCTTTCTTTCTCTCTTTCTCTCTTTCTCTCTTTCTCTCTTTCTCTCTCTCTTTCTTTCTCTCTCTCTTTCTCTCTCTCTTTCTCTCTATCTTTCTCTCTTCCTTTCTCTCTTCCTTTCTCTCTTCCTTTCTCTATCTTCCTTTCTCTTCCTTCCTTTCTCTTCCTTCCTTCCTTCCTTCCTTCCTTCCTTCCTTCCTTCCTTCCTTCCTTCCTTCCTTCCTTCCTTCCTTCCTTCCTTCCTTCCTTCCTTCCTTCCTTCCTTCCTTCCTTCTCTGTCTCTTTCTTATTTTCTCTGTCTCCCTTTCTTTCTCTATCTTAGATTTAGGTTTTCATTCTTATGTTTATTTTTTTTTCATTTTGCTTTTTTTTTTTATTAGTTTAAAGGGCAGTTAGAGCACACAGCTATAATTTGCATCCATACAGAACCCGTGGCCACTCACAATCACAGCAAGTCTATGTTAAAATTATCTCTGTACAGTGCAAGGCTGCCCTCTGCTGGCAAATAAATGTACGTGTATATATATATATATATATTACTGCGTCTGTGCATAAAAACACTGGGTATAGTTCCTCATACTTGCATTTATTTCTGGATATACATAAACGTGTGTGTATATGTGTAAGTGTATACATATTCATATATATATATATATATATATATATGTATTACACACTTAAACTCACTGCAAGTATCGTAGATCTGCATTTTCACATTTACCGCTTCCCAGCTAAAATCAGCGAGCCACCAATCAGCGAGTGCACGTAGGGCAGGTGGCTCGAACGGCATGCAGCCAATCAGAGGAGCACTGCGATATGAGCACTCCCCCCTCGCCACAAAATGTCGGCCGTCCCAAAATGGTGGCCAGCACAAAATGTCGGCCCCCAGTGTGCTGCACGTGGAGGGACTTCATGTTTCCATGGCCACTGCAGAAGCTAGACACAGAGGCCGGTTTGGGCTGCCAGTCACAAGAGAAGGCGTACTTGGGCGGAGGCAGGGGCGTTCTGCCTGCTGGAGGGTAGGACTGGTGGGAGGTTCTTGGAAGCCTGGGAGCGGTGACAGGGGCCGCTGATGGCCTGCTGCAAGAGGTGTCTCAGTAACCCGCTCATGCTTCTGGCTGAGCCAAGTCGTGTCCAGGCGGTCAGGGTGGTTTCTGTCACGTGAGTTTCAAGAGAAGCTTGAGGAACGTCTCTTCTAAGGCAAAGGCAAGGCTGCCAAATGCCCCGTCTGTGGAGCACGTTGCTGTGTGTGGAGCATGTTCGGCTTGCTGCAGAATAAGAATGCTTAGCACTGAAAGGATTCCTTGGTTCCAAGCGGTGTTGCTCCTTTGTGGCCGGTGGCAAGGAGGACAGTGCTGGGAGCTCGAGGTAGTGCCTTCAGCAGCTCTGCTCTTCAGAGCCAGTGGCACTTTCCTTCCTTGGCAAGAAGAGCTGCAATTCCTTCTCCCAGAAGTGCTGTTGCAGAAGCCTGGCAGTGCAAGTGACGAATTTTTCTTGCAAATGCAAGACAACCTAGTCTACCACTTAATACCAGCATTGAATCCTCTCTGTTAGGTCCCCAAGAATTATGGCTCTACTTGGAACCATCTGGAAGCATGCTGCCAAAGATTGCTTCTCCAGGGAAGCTTCTGGAAATATTTGGGATTCTACCTGAGAAACATTTAGCTGTGGGTACCATATGCAAAGTTCTTCTGGGTAGGTACACCACCAGTTTGGCCAAGTTTAGAGGTAAGTCTATGCCTGGTAGCTACCCTTGCCTTCTCACCTCGCATGCTTCTGCAAAACATTTGACTTCCTCCAAGAGAAAGTTTTGCTTTCTGCATCCTAAACTCAGATCCCTCACGGCTAGGGAACACAGAAGTTTGGCTACTTTGCAGCTTGCTCCATCCGCGCTAGCTACCTTTGCCTTTAGCACACTGTACTGGGGAAAGATTCTGGTAGCTGCATGAAAACTGGCAAAAGCAGCATAGCCGAACGGGGCTTCTAGCACAATTTTGGCCCGATTGGGAAGTACGTGCATGCCCAGTAGCTACCCGTTCCTCCTCCCAGGCATACTTGCTCCAGATTCTTGGCCTCTTCTAGGGACACAGTGACCTGTGCATTCCGTCCGCAGAGCCCTGCAGGCTAGCTAGGGACCCGAGATCTTTGGCCCATTTTGGAGGGAGGTGCATGTCAAGAGGCTTCTCTTGCCTCTGGCTCATCTGGTCTGCCAGACTTTGTGGCTTGCTCCAGATACACATTTTGTTTTGGATCCTGTCCTCAGATTGCTTGAGGGTCGGTACCTGAGAACTTTGCCCACTTTTGGAGGGAGGCACCTGCCTGGGTACCTCCACGCCCCTTCGCTGATCATGTTTGGAAACAGTTCTGGGCCAGCTCCAAATTCAGGACTGCTTGTCAATACCAGCTGAAGAGCCGTCTGCATTAGGTCTCTCACAATATTGGCCCTGCTTTGGACGTAGCTGCATGCCTGCTAGCTACCTCCAGGAAAGCTTCTAAGCATCCAGAAATTCTTGGGATTCGGCCTGAGAGACATTTAGCTGTGGGTACCAGCTGCAAAGCCCTTCAGGGTAGGGACAGCACAAGTGCGGCCAAGTTTCAGGGGAAGTGTATGCCTGGTAGCTACCCTTGCCTTCTCACCTCGGCATGCTTCTGCAAAACATTTGATTTCCTCCAAGAGAAAGTTTTGCTTTCTGGATCCTAAACTCAGATCCCTCACGGCTAGGGAACACAGAAGTTTGGCTACTTTGCAACTTGCTCCATCCGCGCTAGCTACCTTTGCCTCCAGCACATTGTACTGGGGAAAGATTCTGGTAGCTGCATGAAAACTGGCAAAAGCAGCATAGCCGTACGGGGTGTCTAGCAGAATTTTGGCCCAATTGGGAAGTACGTGCATGCCCAGTAGCTACCCGTTCCTCCTCCCAGGCATACTTGCTCCAGATTCTTGGCCTCTTCTAGGGACACAGTGACCTGTGCATTCCGTCCGCAGAGCCCTGCAGGCTAGCTAGGGACCCGAGATCTTTGGCCCATTTTGGAGGGAGGTGCATGTCAAGAGGCTTCTCTTGCCTCTGGCTCATCTGGTCTGCCAGACTTTGTGGCTTGCTCCAGATACACATTTTGTTTTGGATCCTGTCCTCAGATTGCTTGAGGGTCGGTACCTGAGAACTTTGCCCACTTTTGGAGGGAGGCACCTGCCTGGGTACCTCCACGAGCCTTCGCTGATCATGTTTGGAAACAGTTCTGGGCCAGCTCCAAATTCAGGACTGCTTGTCAATACCAGCTGAAGAGCCGTCTGCATTAGGTCTCTCACAATATTGGCCCTGCTTTGGACGTAGCTGCATGCCTGCTAGCTACCTCCAGGAAAGCTTCTAAGCATCCAGAAATTCTTGGGATTCGGCCTGAGAGACATTTAGCTGTGGGTACCAGCTGCAAAGCCCTTCAGGGTAGGGACAGCACAAGTGCGGCCAAGTTTCGAGGGAAGTGTATGCCTGGTAGCTACCCTTGCCTTCTCACCTCGGCATGCTTCTGCAAAACATTTGATTTCCTCCAAGAGAAAGTTTTGCTTTCTGCATCCTAAACTCAGATCCCTCACGGCTAGGGAACACAGAAGTTTGGCTACTTTGCAACTTGCTCCATCCGCGCTAGCTACCTTTGCCTCCAGCACATTGTACTGGGGAAAGATTCTGGTAGCTGCATGAAAACTGGCAAAAGCAGCATAGCCGTACGGGGTGTCTAGCACAATTTTGGCCCAATTGGGAAGTACGTGCATGCCCAGTAGCTACCCGTTCCTCCTCCCAGGCATACTTGCTCCAGATTCTTGGCCTCTTCTAGGGACACAGTGACCTGTGCATTCCGTCCGCAGAGCCCTGCAGGCTAGCTAGGGACCCGAGATCTTTGGCCCATTTTGGAGGGAGGTGCATGCCAAGAGGCTTCTCTTGCCTCTGGCTCATCTGGTCTGCCAGACTTTGTGGCTTGCTCCAGATACACATTTTGTTTTGGATCCTGTCCTCAGATTGCTTGAGGGTCGGTACCTGAGAACTTTGCCCACTTTTGGACGGAGGCACCTGCCTGGGTACCTCCACGAGCCTTCGCTGATCGTGTTTGGAAACAGTTCTGGGCCAGCTCCAAATTCAGGACTGCTTGTCAATACCAGCTGAAGAGCCGTCTGCATTAGGTCTCTCACAATATTGGCCCTGCTTTGGACGTAGCTGCATGCCTGCTAGCTACCTCCAGGAAAGCTTCTAAGCATCCAGAAATTCTTGGGATTCGGCCTGAGAGACATTTAGCTGTGGGTACCAGCTGCAAAGCCCTTCAGGGTAGGGACAGCACAAGTGCGGCCAAGTTTCGAGGGAAGTGTATGCCTGGTAGCTACCCTTGCCTTCTCACCTCGGCATGCTTCTGCAAAACATTTGATTTCCTCCAAGAGAAAGTTTTGCTTTCTGCATCCTAAACTCAGATCCCTCACGGCTAGGGAACACAGAAGTTTGGCTACTTTGCAACTTGCTCCATCCACGCTAGCTACCTTTGCCTTTAGCACATTGTACTGGGGAAAGATTCTGGTAGCTGCATGAAAACTGGCAAAAGCAGCATAGCCGTACGGGGTGTCTAGCAGAATTTTGGCCCAATTGGGAAGTACATGCATGCCCAGTAGCTATCCGTTCCTCTTCCCAGGCATACTTGCTCCAGATTCTTGGCCACTTCTAGGGACACAGTGACCTGTGCATTCCATCCGCAGAGCCCTGCAGGCTAGCTATGGACCCGAGATCTTTGGCCCATTTTGGAGGGAGGTGCATGCCAAGAGGCTTCTCTTGCCTCTGGCTCATCTGGTCTGCCAGACTTTGTGGCTTGCTCCAGATACACATTTTGTTTTGGATCCTGTCCTCAGATTGCTTGAGGGTCGGTACCTGAGAACTTTGCCCACTTTTGGAGGGAGGCACCTGCCTGGGTACCTCCACGAGCCTTCGCTGATCATGTTTGGAAACAGTTCTGGGCCAGCTCCAAATTCAGGACTGCTTGTCAATACCAGCTGAAGAGCCGTCTGCATTAGGTCTCTCACAATATTGGCCCTGCTTTGGACGTAGCTGCATGCCTGCTAGCTACCTCCAGGAAAGCTTCTAAGCATCCAGAAATTCTTGGGATTCGGCCTGAGAGACATTTAGCTGTGGGTACCAGCTGCAAAGCCCTTCAGGGTAGGGACAGCACAAGTGCGGCCAAGTTTCGAGGGAAGTGTATGCCTGGTAGCTACCCTTGCCTTCTCACCTCGGCATGCTTCTGCAAAACATTTGATTTCCTCCAAGAGAAAGTTTTGCTTTCTGCATCCTAAACTCAGATCCCTCACGGCTAGGGAACACAGAAGTTTGGCTACTTTGCAACTTGCTCCATCCGCGCTAGCTACCTTTGCCTCCAGCACATTGTACTGGGGAAAGATTCTGGTAGCTGCATGAAAACTGGCAAAAGCAGCATAGCCGTACGGGGTGTCTAGCAGAATTTTGGCCCAATTGGGAAGTACATGCATGCCCAGTAGCTACCCGTTCCTCCTCCCAGGCATACTTGCTCCAGATTCTTGGCCTCTTCTAGGGACACAGTGACCTGTGCATTCCGTCCGCAGAGCCCTGCAGGCTAGCTAGGGACCCGAGATCTTTGGCCCATTTTGGAGGGAGGTGCATGTCAAGAGGCTTCTCTTGCCTCTGGCTCATCTGGTCTGCCAGACTTTGTGGCTTGCTCCAGATACACATTTTGTTTTGGATCCTGTCCTCAGATTGCTTGAGGGTCGGTACCTGAGAACTTTGCCCACTTTTGGAGGGAGGCACCTGCCTGGGTACCTCCACGCCCCTTCGCTGATCATGTTTGGAAACAGTTCTGGGCCAGCTCCAAATTCAGGACTGCTTGTCAATACCAGCTGAAGAGCCGTCTGCATTAGGTCTCTCACAATATTGGCCCTGCTTTGGACGTAGCTGCATGCCTGCTAGCTACCTCCAGGAAAGCTTCTAAGCATCCAGAAATTCTTGGGATTCGGCCTGAGAGACATTTAGCTGTGGGTACCAGCTGCAAAGCCCTTCAGGGTAGGGACAGCACAAGTGCGGCCAAGTTTCGAGGGAAGTGTATGCCTGGTAGCTACCCTTGCCTTCTCACCTCGGCATGCTTCTGCAAAACATTTGATTTCCTCCAAGAGAAAGTTTTGCTTTCTGCATCCTAAACTCAGATCCCTCACGGCTAGGGAACACAGAAGTTTGGCTACTTTGCAACTTGCTCCATCCGCGCTAGCTACCTTTGCCTCCAGCACATTGTACTGGGGAAAGATTCTGGTAGCTGCATGAAAACTGGCAAAAGCAGCATAGCCGTACGGGGTGTCTAGCACAATTTTGGCCCAATTGGGAAGTACGTGCATGCCCAGTAGCTACCCGTTCCTCCTCCCAGGCATACTTGCTCCAGATTCTTGGCCTCTTCTAGGGACACAGTGACCTGTGCATTCCGTCCGCAGAGCCCTGCAGGCTAGCTAGGGACCCGAGATCTTTGGCCCATTTTGGAGGGAGGTGCATGTCAAGAGGCTTCTCTTGCCTCTGGCTCATCTGGTCTGCCAGACTTTGTGGCTTGCTCCAGATACACATTTTGTTTTGGATCCTGTCCTCAGATTGCTTGAGGGTCGGTACCTGAGAACTTTGCCCACTTTTGGACGGAGGCACCTGCCTGGGTACCTCCACGAGCCTTCACTGATCGTGTTTGGAAACAGTTCTGGGCCAGCTCCAAATTCAGGACTGCTTGTCAATACCAGCTGAAGAGCCGTCTGCATTAGGTCTCTCACAATATTGGCCCTGCTTTGGACGTAGCTGCATGCCTGCTAGCTACCTCCAGGAAAGCTTCTAAGCATCCAGAAATTCTTGGGATTCGGCCTGAGAGACATTTAGCTGTGGGTACCAGCTGCAAAGCCCTTCAGGGTAGGGACAGCACAAGTGTGGCCAAGTTTCGAGGGAAGTGTATGCCTGGTAGCTACCCTTGCCTTCTCACCTCGGCATGCTTCTGCAAAACATTTGATTTCCTCCAAGAGAAAGTTTTGCTTTCTGGATCCTAAACTCAGATCCCTCACGGCTAGGGAACACAGAAGTCTGGCTACTTTGCAACTTGCTCCATCCGCGCTAGCTACCTTTGCTTCCACCACATTGTACTGGGGAAAGATTCTGGTAGCTGCATGAAAACTGGGAAAAGCAGCATAGCCGTACGGGGTGTCTAGCACAATTTTGGCCCAATTGGGAAGTACGTGCATGCCCAGTAGCTACCCGTTCCTCCTCCCAGGCATACTTGCTCCAGATTCTTGGCCTCTTCTAGGGACACAGTGACCTGTGCATTCCGTCCGCAGAGCCCTGCAGGCTAGATAGGGACCCGAGATCTTTGGCCCATTTTGGAGGGAGGTGCATGCCAAGAGGCTTCTCTTGCCTCTGGCTCATCTGGTCTGCCAGACTTTGTGGCTTGCTCCAGATACACATTTTGTTTTGGATCCTGTCCTCAGATTGCTTGAGGGTCGGTACCTGAGAACTTTGCCCACTTTTGGAGGGAGGCACCTGCCTGGGTACCTCCACGAGCCTTCGCTGATCGTGTTTGGAAACAGTTCTGGGCCAGCTCCAAATTCAGGACTGCTTGTCAATACCAGCTGAAGAGCCGTCTGCATTAGGTCTCTCACAATATTGGCCCTGCTTTCGACGTAGCTGCATGCCTGCTAGCTACCTCCAGGAAAGCTTCTAAGCATCCAGAAATTCTTGGGATTCGGCCTGAGAGACATTTAGCTGTGGGTACCAGCTGCAAAGCCCTTCAGGGTAGGGACAGCACAAGTGCGGCCAAGTTTCGAGGGAAGTGTATGCCTGGTAGCTACCCTTGCCTTCTCACCTCGGCATGCTTCTGCAAAACATTTGATTTCCTCCAAGAGAAAGTTTTGCTTTCTGCATCCTAAACTCAGATCCCTCACGGCTAGGGAACACAGAAGTTTGGCTACTTTGCAACTTGCTCCATCCACGCTAGCTACCTTTGCCTTTAGCACATTGTACTGGGGAAAGATTCTGGTAGCTGCATGAAAACTGGCAAAAGCAGCATAGCCGTACGGGGTGTCTAGCAGAATTTTGGCCCAATTGGGAAGTACATGCATGCCCAGTAGCTATCCGTTCCTCTTCCCAGGCATACTTGCTCCAGATTCTTGGCCACTTCTAGGGACACAGTGACCTGTGCATTCCATCCGCAGAGCCCTGCAGGCTAGCTATGGACCCGAGATCTTTGGCCCATTTTGGAGGGAGGTGCATGCCAAGAGGCTTCTCTTGCCTCTGGCTCATCTGGTCTGCCAGACTTTGTGGCTTGCTCCAGATACACATTTTGTTTTGGATCCTGTCCTCAGATTGCTTGAGGGTCGGTACCTGAGAACTTTGCCCACTTTTGGAGGGAGGCACCTGCCTGGGTACCTCCACGAGCCTTCGCTGATCATGTTTGGAAACAGTTCTGGGCCAGCTCCAAATTCAGGACTGCTTGTCAATACCAGCTGAAGAGCCGTCTGCATTAGGTCTCTCACAATATTGGCCCTGCTTTGGACGTAGCTGCATGCCTGCTAGCTACCTCCAGGAAAGCTTCTAAGCATCCAGAAATTCTTGGGATTCGGCCTGAGAGACATTTAGCTGTGGGTACCAGCTGCAAAGCCCTTCAGGGTAGGGACAGCACAAGTGCGGCCAAGTTTCGAGGGAAGTGTATGCCTGGTAGCTACCCTTGCCTTCTCACCTCGGCATGCTTCTGCAAAACATTTGATTTCCTCCAAGAGAAAGTTTTGCTTTCTGCATCCTAAACTCAGATCCCTCACGGCTAGGGAACACAGAAGTTTGGCTACTTTGCAACTTGCTCCATCCGCGCTAGCTACCTTTGCCTCCAGCACATTGTACTGGGGAAAGATTCTGGTAGCTGCATGAAAACTGGCAAAAGCAGCATAGCCGTACGGGGTGTCTAGCAGAATTTTGGCCCAATTGGGAAGTACGTGCATGCCCAGTAGCTACCCGTTCCTCCTCCCAGGCATACTTGCTCCAGATTCTTGGCCTCTTCTAGGGACACAGTGACCTGTGCATTCCGTCCGCAGAGCCCTGCAGGCTAGCTAGGGACCCGAGATCTTTGGCCCATTTTGGAGGGAGGTGCATGTCAAGAGGCTTCTCTTGCCTCTGGCTCATCTGGTCTGCCAGACTTTGTGGCTTGCTCCAGAAACACATTTTGTTTTAGATCCTGTCCTCAGATTGCTTGAGGGTCAGTACCTGAGAACTTTGCCCACTTTTGGAGGGAGGCACCTGCCTGGGTACCTCCACGCCCCTTCGCTGATCATGTTTGGAAACAGTTCTGGGCCAGCTCCAAATTCAGGACTGCTTGTCAATACCAGCTGAAGAGCCGTCTGCATTAGGTCTCTCACAATATTGGCCCTGCTTTGGACGTAGCTGCATGCCTGCTAGCTACCTCCAGGAAAGCTTCTAAGCATCCAGAAATTCTTGGGATTCGGCCTGAGAGACATTTAGCTGTGGGTACCAGCTGCAAAGCCCTTCAGGGTAGGGACAGCACAAGTGTGGCCAAGTTTCGAGGGAAGTGTATGCCTGGTAGCTACCCTTGCCTTCTCACCTCGGCATGCTTCTGCAAAACATTTGATTTCCTCCAAGAGAAAGTTTTGCTTTCTGGATCCTAATCTCAGATCCCTCATGGCTAGGGAACACAGAAGTGTGGCTACTTTGCAACTTGCAACTTTTGCGCTAGCTACCTTTGCTTCCACCACATTGTACTGGGGAAAGATTCTGGTAGCTGCATGAAAACTGGCAAAAGCAGCATAGCCGTACGGGGTGTCTAGCAGAATTTTGGCCCAATTGGGAAGTACGTGCATGCCCAGTAGCTACCCGTTCCTCCTCCCAGGCATACTTGCTCCAGATTCTTGGCCTCTTCTAGGGACACAGTGACCTGTGCATTCCGTCCGCAGAGCCCTGCAGGCTAGCTAGGGACCCGAGATCTTTAGCCCATTTTGGAGGGAGGTGCATGCCAAGAGGCTTCTCTTGCCTCTGGCTCATCTGGTCTGCCAGACTTTGTGGCTTGCTCCAGATACACATTTTGTTTTGGATCCTGTCCTCAGATTGCTTGAGGGTCGGTACCTGAGAACTTTGCCCACTTTTGGAGGGAGGCACCTGCCTGGGTACCTCCACGAGCCTTCGCTGATCGTGTTTGGAAACAGTTCTGGGCCAGCTCCAAATTCAGGACTGCTTGTCAATACCAGCTGAAGAGCCGTCTGCATTAGGTCTCTCACAATATTGGCCCTGCTTTGGACGTAGCTGCATGCCTGCTAGCTACCTCCAGGAAAGCTTCTAAGCATCCAGAAATTCTTGGGATTCGGCCTGAGAGACATTTAGCTGTGGGTACCAGCTGCAAAGCCCTTCAGGGTAGGGACAGCACAAGTGCGGCCAAGTTTCGAGGGAAGTGTATGCCTGGTAGCTACCCTTGCCTTCTCACCTCGGCATGCTTCTGCAAAACATTTGATTTCCTCCAAGAGAAAGTTTTGCTTTCTGGATCCTAAACTCAGATCCCTCACGGCTAGGGAACACAGAAGTTTGGCTACTTTGCAACTTGCTCCATCCACGCTAGCTACCTTTGCCTTTAGCACATTGTACTGGGGAAAGATTCTGGTAGCTGCATGAAAACTGGCAAAAGCAGCATAGCCGTACGGGGTGTCTAGCACAATTTTGGCCCAATTGGGAAGTACATGCATGCCCAGTAGCTATCCGTTCCTCTTCCCAGGCATACTTGCTCCAGATTCTTGGCCACTTCTAGGGACACAGTGACCTGTGCATTCCATCCGCAGAGCCCTGCAGGCTAGCTATGGACCCGAGATCTTTGGCCCATTTTGGAGGGAGGTGCATGTCAAGAGGCTTCTCTTGCCTCTGGCTCATCTGGTCTGCCAGACTTTGTGGCTTGCTCCAGATACACATTTCGTTTTGGATCCTGTCCTCAGATTGCTTGAGGGTCGGTACCTGAGAACTTTGCCCACTTTTGGAGGGAGGCACCTGCCTGGGTACCTCCACGAGCCTTCGCTGATCATGTTTGGAAACAGTTCTGGGCCAGCTCCAAATTCAGGACTGCTTGTCAATACCAGCTGAAGAGCCGTCTGCATTAGGTCTCTCACAATATTGGCCCTGCTTTGGACGTAGCTGCATGCCTGCTAGCTACCTCCAGGAAAGCTTCTAAGCATCCAGAAATTCTTGGGATTCGGCCTGAGAGACATTTAGCTGTGGGTACCAGCTGCAAAGCCCTTCAGGGTAGGGACAGCACAAGTGTGGCCAAGTTTCGAGGGAAGTGTATGCCTGGTAGCTACCCTTGCCTTCTCACCTCGGCATGCTTCTGCAAAACATTTGATTTCCTCCAAGAGAAAGTTTTGCTTTCTGCATCCTAATCTCAGATCCCTCATGGCTAGGGAACACAGAAGTGTGGCTACTTTGCAACTTGCAACTTTTGCGCTAGCTACCTTTGCTTCCACCACATTGTACTGGGGAAAGATTCTGGTAGCTGCATGAAAACTGGCAAAAGCAGCATAGCCGTACGGGGTGTCTAGCAGAATTTTGGCCCAATTGGGAAGTACGTGCATGCCCAGTAGCTACCCGTTCCTCCTCCCAGGCATACTTGCTCCAGATTCTTGGCCTCTTCTAGGGACACAGTGACCTGTGCATTCCGTCCGCAGAGCCCTGCAGGCTAGCTAGGGACCCGAGATCTTTGGCCCATTTTGGAGGGAGGTGCATGCCAAGAGGCTTCTCTTGCCTCTGGCTCATCTGGTCTGCCAGACTTTGTGTCTTGCTCCAGATACACATTTCGTTTTGGATCCTGTCCTCAGATTGCTTGAGGGTCGGTACCTGAGAACTTTGCCCACTTTTGGAGGGAGGCACCTGCCTGGGTACCTCCACGAGCCTTCGCTGATCGTGTTTGGAAACAGTTCTGGGCCAGCTCCAAATTCAGGACTGCTTGTCAATACCAGCTGAAGAGCCGTCTGCATTAGGTCTCTCACAATATTGGCCCTGCTTTGGACGTAGCTGCATGCCTGCTAGCTACCTCCAGGAAAGCTTCTAAGCATCCAGAAATTCTTGGGATTCGGCCTGAGAGACATTTAGCTGTGGGTACCAGCTGCAAAGCCCTTCAGGGTAGGGACAGCACAAGTGCGGCCAAGTTTCGAGGGAAGTGTATGCCTGGTAGCTACCCTTGCCTTCTCACCTCGGCATGCTTCTGCAAAACATTTGATTTCCTCCAAGAGAAAGTTTTGCTTTCTGGATCCTAATCTCAGATCCCTCATGGCTAGGGAACACAGAAGTGTGGCTACTTTGCAACTTGCAACTTTTGCGCTAGCTACCTTTGCCTTTAGCACATTGTACTGGGGAAAGATTCTGGTAGCTGCATGAAAACTGGCAAAAGCAGCATAGCCGTACGGGGTGTCTAGCAGAATTTTGGCCCAATTGGGAAGTACGTGCATGCCCAGTAGCTACCCGTTCCTCCTCCCAGGCATACTTGCTCCAGATTCTTGGCCTCTTCTAGGGACACAGTGACCTGTGCATTCCGTCCGCAGAGCCCTGCAGGCTAGCTAGGGACCCGAGATCTTTGGCCCATTTTGGAGGGAGGTGCATGTCAAGAGGCTTCTCTTGCCTCTGGCTCATCTGGTCTGCCAGACTTTGTGGCTTGCTCCAGATACACATTTCGTTTTGGATCCTGTCCTCAGATTGCTTGAGGGTCGGTACCTGAGAACTTTGCCCACTTTTGGAGGGAGGCACCTGCCTGGGTACCTCCACGAGCCTTCGCTGATCGTGTTTGGAAACAGTTCTGGGCCAGCTCCAAATTCAGGACTGCTTGTCAATACCAGCTGAAGAGCCGTCTGCATTAGGTCTCTCACAATATTGGCCCTGCTTTGGACGTAGCTGCATGCCTGCTAGCTACCTCCAGGAAAGCTTCTAAGCATCCAGAAATTCTTGGGATTCGGCCTGAGAGACATTTAGCTGTGGGTACCAGCTGCAAAGCCCTTCAGGGTACGGACAGCACAAGTGTGGCCAAGTTTCGAGGGAAGTGTATGCCTGGTAGCTACCCTTGCCTTCTCACCTCGGCATGCTTCTGCAAAACATTTGATTTCCTCCAAGAGAAAGTTTTGCTTTCTGGATCCTAATCTCAGATCCCTCATGGCTAGGGAACACAGAAGTGTGGCTACTTTGCAACTTGCAACTTTTGCGCTAGCTACCTTTGCTTCCACCACATTGTACTGGGGAAAGATTGTGGTAGCTGCATGAAAACTGGCAAAAGCAGCATAGCCGTACGGGGTGTCTAGCAGAATTTTGGCCCAATTGGGAAGTACGTGCATGCCCAGTAGCTACCCGTTCCTCCTCCCAGGCATACTTGCTCCAGATTCTTGGCCTCTTCTAGGGACACAGTGACCTGTGCATTCCGTCCGCAGAGCCCTGCAGGCTAGCTAGGGACCCGAGATCTTTAGCCCATTTTGGAGGGAGGTGCATGCCAAGAGGCTTCTCTTGCCTCTGGCTCATCTGGTCTGCCAGACTTTGTGGCTTGCTCCAGATACACATTTCGTTTTGGATCCTGTCCTCAGATTGCTTGAGGGTCGGTACCTGAGAACTTTGCCCACTTTTGGAGGGAGGCACCTGCCTGGGTACCTCCACGAGCCTTCGCTGATCGTGTTTGGAAACAGTTCTGGGCCAGCTCCAAATTCAGGACTGCTTGTCAATACCAGCTGAAGAGCCGTCTGCATTAGGTCTCTCACAATATTGGCCCTGCTTTGGACGTAGCTGCATGCCTGCTAGCTACCTCCAGGAAAGCTTCTAAGCATCCAGAAATTCTTGGGATTCGGCCTGAGAGACATTTAGCTGTGGGTACCAGCTGCAAAGCCCTTCAGGGTAGGGACAGCACAAGTGCGGCCAAGTTTCGAGGGAAGTGTATGCCTGGTAGCTACCCTTGCCTTCTCACCTCGGCATGCTTCTGCAAAACATTTGATTTCCTCCAAGAGAAAGTTTTGCTTTCTGGATCCTAAACTCAGATCCCTCACGGCTAGGGAACACAGAAGTTTGGCTACTTTGCAACTTGCTCCATCCACGCTAGCTACCTTTGCCTTTAGCACATTGTACTGGGGAAAGATTCTGGTAGCTGCATGAAAACTGGCAAAAGCAGCATAGCCGTACGGGGTGTCTAGCACAATTTTGGCCCAATTGGGAAGTACATGCATGCCCAGTAGCTATCCGTTCCTCTTCCCAGGCATACTTGCTCCAGATTCTTGGCCACTTCTAGGGACACAGTGACCTGTGCATTCCATCCGCAGAGCCCTGCAGGCTAGCTATGGACCCGAGATCTTTGGCCCATTTTGGAGGGAGGTGCATGCCAAGAGGCTTCTCTTGCCTCTGGCTCATCTGGTCTGCCAGACTTTGTGGCTTGCTCCAGATACACATTTCGTTTTGGATCCTGTCCTCAGATTGCTTGAGGGTCGGTACCTGAGAACTTTGCCCACTTTTGGAGGGAGGCACCTGCCTGGGTACCTCCACGAGCCTTCGCTGATCATGTTTGGAAACAGTTCTGGGCCAGCTCCAAATTCAGGACTGCTTGTCAATACCAGCTGAAGAGCCGTCTGCATTAGGTCTCTCACAATATTGGCCCTGCTTTGGACGTAGCTGCATGCCTGCTAGCTACCTCCAGGAAAGCTTCTAAGCATCCAGAAATTCTTGGGATTCGGCCTGAGAGACATTTAGCTGTGGGTACCAGCTGCAAAGCCCTTCAGGGTAGGGACAGCACAAGTGTGGCCAAGTTTCGAGGGAAGTGTATGCCTGGTAGCTACCCTTGCCTTCTCACCTCGGCATGCTTCTGCAAAACATTTGATTTCCTCCAAGAGAAAGTTTTGCTTTCTGCATCCTAATCTCAGATCCCTCATGGCTAGGGAACACAGAAGTGTGGCTACTTTGCAACTTGCAACTTTTGCGCTAGCTACCTTTGCTTCCACCACATTGTACTGGGGAAAGATTCTGGTAGCTGCATGAAAACTGGCAAAAGCAGCATAGCCGTACGGGGTGTCTAGCACAATTTTGGCCCAATTGGGAAGTACGTGCATGCCCAGTAGCTACCCGTTCCTCCTCCCAGGCATACTTGCTCCAGATTCTTGGCCTCTTCTAGGGACACAGAGACCTGTGCATTCCGTCCGCAGAGCCCTGCAGGCTAGCTAGGGACCCGAGATCTTTGGCCCATTTTGGAGGGAGGTGCATGCCAAGAGGCTTCTCTTGCCTCTGGCTCATCTGGTCTGCCAGACTTTGTGGCTTGCTCCAGATACACATTTTGTTTTGGATCCTGTCCTCAGATTGCTTGAGGGTCGGTACCTGAGAACTTTGCCCACTTTTGGAGGGAGGCACCTGCCTGGGTACCTCCACGAGCCTTCGCTGATCGTGTTTGGAAACAGTTCTGGGCCAGCTCCAAATTCAGGACTGCTTGTCAATACCAGCTGAAGAGCCGTCTGCATTAGGTCTCTCACAATATTGGCCCTGCTTTGGACGTAGCTGCATGCCTGCTAGCTACCTCCAGGAAAGCTTCTAAGCATCCAGAAATTCTTGGGATTCGGCCTGAGAGACATTTAGCTGTGGGTACCAGCTGCAAAGCCCTTCAGGGTAGGGACAGCACAAGTGCGGCCAAGTTTCGAGGGAAGTGTATGCCTGGTAGCTACCCTTGCCTTCTCACCTCGGCATGCTTCTGCAAAACATTTGATTTCCTCCAAGAGAAAGTTTTGCTTTCTGGATCCTAATCTCAGATCCCTCATGGCTAGGGAACACAGAAGTGTGGCTACTTTGCAACTTGCAACTTTTGCGCTAGCTACCTTTGCTTCCACCACATTGTACTGGGGAAAGATTCTGGTAGCTGCATGAAAACTGGCAAAAGCAGCATAGCCGTACGGGGTGTCTAGCAGAATTTTGGCCCAATTGGGAAGTACGTGCATGCCCAGTAGCTACCCGTTCCTCCTCCCAGGCATACTTGCTCCAGATTCTTGGCCTCTTCTAGGGACACAGTGACCTGTGCATTCCGTCCGCAGAGCCCTGCAGGCTAGCTATGGACCCGAGATCTTTGGCCCATTTTGGAGGGAGGTGCATGTCAAGAGGCTTCTCTTGCCTCTGGCTCATCTGGTCTGCCAGACTTTGTGGCTTGCTCCAGATACACATTTCGTTTTGGATCCTGTCCTCAGATTGCTTGAGGGTCGGTACCTGAGAACTTTGCCCACTTTTGGAGGGAGGCACCTGCCTGGGTACCTCCACGAGCCTTCGCTGATCGTGTTTGGAAACAGTTCTGGGCCAGCTCCAAATTCAGGACTGCTTGTCAATACCAGCTGAAGAGCCGTCTGCATTAGGTCTCTCACAATATTGGCCCTGCTTTGGACGTAGCTGCATGCCTGCTAGCTACCTCCAGGAAAGCTTCTAAGCATCCAGAAATTCTTGGGATTCGGCCTGAGAGACATTTAGCTGTGGGTACCAGCTGCAAAGCCCTTCAGGGTAGGGACAGCACAAGTGCGGCCAAGTTTCGAGGGAAGTGTATGCCTGGTAGCTACCCTTGCCTTCTCACCTCGGCATGCTTCTGCAAAACATTTGATTTCCTCCAAGAGAAAGTTTTGCTTTCTGGATCCTAATCTCAGATCCCTCACGGCTAGGGAACACAGAAGTGTGGCTACTTTGCAACTTGCAACTTTTGCGCTAGCTACCTTTGCTTCCACCACATTGTACTGGGGAAAGATTCTGGTAGCTGCATGAAAACTGGCAAAAGCAGCATAGCCGTACGGGGTGTCTAGCACAATTTTGGCCCAATTGGGAAGTACGTGCATGCCCAGTAGCTACCCGTTCCTCCTCCCAGGCATACTTGCTCCAGATTCTTGGCCTCTTCTAGGGACACAGTGACCTGTGCATTCCGTCCGCAGAGCCCTGCAGGCTAGCTAGGGACCCGAGATCTTTGGCCCATTTTGGAGGGAGGTGCATGTCAAGAGGCTTCTCTTGCCTCTGGCTCATCTGGTCTGCCAGACTTTGTGGCTTGCTCCAGATACACATTTCGTTTTGGATCCTGTCCTCAGATTGCTTGAGGGTCGGTACCTGAGAACTTTGCCCACTTTTGGAGGGAGGCACCTGCCTGGGTACCTCCACGCCCCTTCGCTGATCATGTTTGGAAACAGTTCTGGGCCAGCTCCAAATTCAGGACTGCTTGTCAATACCAGCTGAAGAGCCGTCTGCATTAGGTCTCTCACAATATTGGCCCTGCTTTGGACGTAGCTGCATGCCTGCTAGCTACCTCCAGGAAAGCTTCTAAGCATCCAGAAATTCTTGGGATTCGGCCTGAGAGACATTTAGCTGTGGGTACCAGCTGCAAAGCCCTTCAGGGTAGGGACAGCACAAGTGTGGCCAAGTTTCGAGGGAAGTGTATGCCTGGTAGCTACCCTTGCCTTCTCACCTCGGCATGCTTCTGCAAAACATTTGATTTCCTCCAAGAGAAAGTTTTGCTTTCTGCATCCTAAACTCAGATCCCTCACGGCTAGGGAACACAGAAGTGTGGCTACTTTGCAACTTGCTCCATCCGCGCTAGCTACCTTTGCCTCCAGCACATTGTACTGGGGAAAGATTCTGGTAGCTGCATGAAAACTGGCAAAAGCAGCATAGCCGTACGGGGTGTCTAGCACAATTTTGGCCCAATTGGGAAGTACGTGCATGCCCAGTAGCTACCCGTTCCTCCTCCCAGGCATACTTGCTCCAGATTCTTGGCCTCTTCTAGGGACACAGAGACCTGTGCATTCCGTCCGCAGAGCCCTGCAGGCTAGCTAGGGACCCGAGATCTTTGGCCCATTTTGGAGGGAGGTGCATGCCAAGAGGCTTCTCTTGCCTCTGGCTCATCTGGTCTGCCAGACTTTGTGGCTTGCTCCAGATACACATTTTGTTTTGGATCCTGTCCTCAGATTGCTTGAGGGTCGGTACCTGAGAACTTTGCCCACTTTTGGAGGGAGGCACCTGCCTGGGTACCTCCACGAGCCTTCGCTGATCGTGTTTGGAAACAGTTCTGGGCCAGCTCCAAATTCAGGACTGCTTGTCAATACCAGCTGAAGAGCCGTCTGCATTAGGTCTCTCACAATATTGGCCCTGCTTTGGACGTAGCTGCATGCCTGCTAGCTACCTCCAGGAAAGCTTCTAAGCATCCAGAAATTCTTGGGATTCGGCCTGAGAGACATTTAGCTGTGGGTACCAGCTGCAAAGCCCTTCAGGGTAGGGACAGCACAAGTGTGGCCAAGTTTCGAGGGAAGTGTATGCCTGGTAGCTACCCTTGCCTTCTCACCTCGGCATGCTTCTGCAAAACATTTGATTTCCTCCAAGAGAAAGTTTTGCTTTCTGCATCCTAAACTCAGATCCCTCACGGCTAGGGAACACAGAAGTCTGGCTACTTTGCAACTTGCTCCATCCGCGCTAGCTACCTTTGCCTCCAGCACATTGTACTGGGGAAAGATTCTGGTAGCTGCATGAAAACTGGCAAAAGCAGCATAGCCGTACGGGGTGTCTAGCAGAATTTTGGCCCAATTGGGAAGTACGTGCATGCCCAGTAGCTACCCGTTCCTCCTCCCAGGCATACTTGCTCCAGATTCTTGGCCTCTTCTAGGGACACAGTGACCTGTGCATTCCGTCCGCAGAGCCCTGCAGGCTAGCTAGGGACCCGAGATCTTTGGCCCATTTTGGAGGGAGGTGCATGTCAAGAGGCTTCTCTTGCCTCTGGCTCATCTGGTCTGCCAGACTTTGTGGCTTGCTCCAGATACACATTTAGTTTTGGATCCTGTCCTCAGATTGCTTGAGGGTCGGTACCTGAGAACTTTGCCCACTTTTGGAGGGAGGCACCTGCCTTAGTACCTCCACGCCCCTTCGCTGATCATGTTTGGAAACAATTCTGGGCTAGCTCCAAATTCAGGACTGCTTGTCAATACCAGCTGAAGAGCCGTCTGCATTAGGTCTCTCACAATATTGGCCCTGCTTTGGACGTAGCTGCATGCCTGCTAGCTACCTCCAGGAAAGCTTCTAAGCATCCAGAAATTCTTGGGATTCGGCCTGAGAGACATTTAGCTGTCGGTACCAGCTGCAAAGCCCTTCAGGGTAGGGACAGCACAAGTGTGGCCAAGTTTCGAGGGAAGTGTATGCCTGGTAGCTACCCTTGCCTTCTCACCTCGGCATGCTTCTGCAAAACATTTGATTTCCTCCAAGAGAAAGTTTTGCTTTCTGCATCCTAAACTCAGATCCCTCACGGCTAGGGAACACAGAAGTTTGGCTACTTTGCAACTTGCTCCATCCGCGCTAGCTACCTTTGCCTCCAGCACATTGTACTGGGGAAAGATTCTGGTAGCTGCATGAAAACTGGCAAAAGCAGCATAGCCGTACGGGGTGTCTAGCAGAATTTTGGCCCAATTGGGAAGTACGTGCATGCCCAGTAGCTACCCGTTCCTCCTCCCAGGCATACTTGCTCCAGATTCTTGGCCTCTTCTAGGGACACAGTGACCTGTGCATTCCGTCCGCAGAGCCCTGCAGGCTAGCTAGGGACCCGAGATCTTTGGCCCATTTTGGAGGGAGGTGCATGTCAAGAGGCTTCTCTTGCCTCTGGCTCATCTGGTCTGCCAGACTTTGTGGCTTGCTCCAGATACACATTTCGTTTTGGATCCTGTCCTCAGATTGCTTGAGGGTCGGTACCTGAGAACTTTGCCCACTTTTGGAGGGAGGCACCTGCCTGGGTACCTCCACGAGCCTTCGCTGATCGTGTTTGGAAACAGTTCTGGGCCAGCTCCAAATTCAGGACTGCTTGTCAATACCAGCTGAAGAGCCGTCTGCATTAGGTCTCTCACAATATTGGCCCTGCTTTGGACGTAGCTGCATGCCTGCTAGCTACCTCCAGGAAAGCTTCTAAGCATCCAGAAATTCTTGGGATTCGGCCTGAGAGACATTTAGCTGTGGGTACCAGCTGCAAAGCCCTTCAGGGTAGGGACAGCACAAGTGTGGCCAAGTTTCGAGGGAAGTGTATGCCTGGTAGCTACCCTTGCCTTCTCACCTCGGCATGCTTCTGCAAAACATTTGATTTCCTCCAAGAGAAAGTTTTGCTTTCTGCATCCTAAACTCAGATCCCTCACGGCTAGGGAACACAGAAGTCTGGCTACTTTGCAACTTGCTCCATCCGCGCTAGCTACCTTTGCCTCCAGCACATTGTACTGGGGAAAGATTCTGGTAGCTGCATGAAAACTGGCAAAAGCAGCATAGCCGTACGGGGTGTCTAGCAGAATTTTGGCCCAATTGGGAAGTACGTGCATGCCCAGTAGCTACCCGTTCCTCCTCCCAGGCATACTTGCTCCAGATTCTTGGCCTCTTCTAGGGACACAGTGACCTGTGCATTCCGTCCGCAGAGCCCTGCAGGCTAGCTAGGGACCCGAGATCTTTGGCCCATTTTGGAGGGAGGTGCATGTCAAGAGGCTTCTCTTGCCTCTGGCTCATCTGGTCTGCCAGACTTTGTGGCTTGCTCCAGATACACATTTCGTTTTGGATCCTGTCCTCAGATTGCTTGAGGGTCGGTACCTGAGAACTTTGCCCACTTTTGGAGGGAGGCACCTGCCTTAGTACCTCCACGCCCCTTCGCTGATCATGTTTGGAAACAATTCTGGGCTAGCTCCAAATTCAGGACTGCTTGTCAATACCAGCTGAAGAGCCGTCTGCATTAGGTCTCTCACAATATTGGCCCTGCTTTGGACGTAGCTGCATGCCTGCTAGCTACCTCCAGGAAAGCTTCTAAGCATCCAGAAATTCTTGGGATTCGGCCTGAGAGACATTTAGCTGTCGGTACCAGCTGCAAAGCCCTTCAGGGTAGGGACAGCACAAGTGCGGCCAAGTTTCGAGGGAAGTGTATGCCTGGTAGCTACCCTTGCCTTCTCACCTCGGCATGCTTCTGCAAAACATTTGATTTCCTCCAAGAGAAAGTTTTGCTTTCTGCATCCTAAACTCAGATCCCTCACGGCTAGGGAACACAGAAGTTTGGCTACTTTGCAACTTGCTCCATCCGCGCTAGCTACCTTTGCCTCCAGCACATTGTACTGGGGAAAGATTCTGGTAGCTGCATGAAAACTGGCAAAAGCAGCATAGCCGTACGGGGTGTCTAGCAGAATTTTGGCCCAATTGGGAAGTACGTGCATGCCCAGTAGCTACCCGTTCCTCCTCCCAGGCATACTTGCTCCAGATTCTTGGCCTCTTCTAGGGACACAGTGACCTGTGCATTCCGTCCGCAGAGCCCTGCAGGCTAGCTAGGGACCCGAGATCTTTGGCCCATTTTGGAGGGAGGTGCATGTCAAGAGGCTTCTCTTGCCTCTGGCTCATCTGGTCTGCCAGACTTTGTGGCTTGCTCCAGATACACATTTCGTTTTGGATCCTGTCCTCAGATTGCTTGAGGGTCGGTACCTGAGAACTTTGCCCACTTTTGGAGGGAGGCACCTGCCTGGGTACCTCCACGAGCCTTCGCTGATCGTGTTTGGAAACAGTTCTGGGCCAGCTCCAAATTCAGGACTGCTTGTCAATACCAGCTGAAGAGCCGTCTGCATTAGGTCTCTCACAATATTGGCCCTGCTTTGGACGTAGCTGCATGCCTGCTAGCTACCTCCAGGAAAGCTTCTAAGCATCCAGAAATTCTTGGGATTCGGCCTGAGAGACATTTAGCTGTGGGTACCAGCTGCAAAGCCCTTCAGGGTAGGGACAGCACAAGTGCGGCCAAGTTTCGAGGGAAGTGTATGCCTGGTAGCTACCCTTGCCTTCTCACCTCGGCATGCTTCTGCAAAACATTTGATTTCCTCCAAGAGAAAGTTTTGCTTTCTGGATCCTAATCTCAGATCCCTCATGGCTAGGGAACACAGAAGTGTGGCTACTTTGCAACTTGCAACTTTTGCGCTAGCTACCTTTGCTTCCACCACATTGTACTGGGGAAAGATTCTGGTAGCTGCATGAAAACTGGCAAAAGCAGCATAGCCGTACGGGGTGTCTAGCAGAATTTTGGCCCAATTGGGAAGTACGTGCATGCCCAGTAGCTACCCGTTCCTCCTCCCAGGCATACTTGCTCCAGATTCTTGGCCTCTTCTAGGGACACAGTGACCTGTGCATTCCGTCCGCAGAGCCCTGCAGGCTAGCTAGGGACCCGAGATCTTTGGCCCATTTTGGAGGGAGGTGCATGTCAAGAGGCTTCTCTTGCCTCTGGCTCATCTGGTCTGCCAGACTTTGTGGCTTGCTCCAGATACACATTTCGTTTTGGATCCTGTCCTCAGATTGCTTCAGGGTCGGTACCTGAGAACTTTGCCCACTTTTGGACGGAGGCACCTGCCTTAGTACCTCCACGCCCCTTCGCTGATCATGTTTGGAAACAATTCTGGGCTAGCTCCAAATTCAGGACTGCTTGTCAATACCAGCTGAAGAGCCGTCTGCATTAGGTCTCTCACAATATTGGCCCTGCTTTGGACGTAGCTGCATGCCTGCTAGCTACCTCCAGGAAAGCTTCTAAGCATCCAGAAATTCTTGGGATTCGGCCTGAGAGACATTTAGCTGTCGGTACCAGCTGCAAAGCCCTTCAGGGTAGGGACAGCACAAGTGCGGCCAAGTTTCGAGGGAAGTGTATGCCTGGTAGCTACCCTTGCCTTCTCACCTCGGCATGCTTCTGCAAAACATTTGATTTCCTCCAAGAGAAAGTTTTGCTTTCTGCATCCTAAACTCAGATCCCTCACGGCTAGGGAACACAGAAGTTTGGCTACTTTGCAACTTGCTCCATCCGCGCTAGCTACCTTTGCCTCCAGCACATTGTACTGGGGAAAGATTCTGGTAGCTGCATGAAAACTGGCAAAAGCAGCATAGCCGTACGGGGTGTCTAGCAGAATTTTGGCCCAATTGGGAAGTACGTGCATGCCCAGTAGCTACCCGTTCCTCCTCCCAGGCATACTTGCTCCAGATTCTTGGCCTCTTCTAGGGACACAGTGACCTGTGCATTCCGTCCGCAGAGCCCTGCAGGCTAGCTAGGGACCCGAGATCTTTGGCCCATTTTGGAGGGAGGTGCATGTCAAGAGGCTTCTCTTGCCTCTGGCTCATCTGGTCTGCCAGACTTTGTGGCTTGCTCCAGATACACATTTCGTTTTGGATCCTGTCCTCAGATTGCTTGAGGGTCGGTACCTGAGAACTTTGCCCATTTTTGGACGGAGGCACCTGCCTGGGTACCTCCACGAGCCTTCGCTGATCGTGTTTGGAAACAGTTCTGGGCCAGCTCCAAATTCAGGACTGCTTGTCAATACCAGCTGAAGAGCCGTCTGCATTAGGTCTCTCACAATATTGGCCCTGCTTTGGACGTAGCTGCATGCCTGCTAGCTACCTCCAGGAAAGCTTCTAAGCATCCAGAAATTCTTGGGATTCGGCCTGAGAGACATTTAGCTGTGGGTACCAGCTGCAAAGCCCTTCAGGGTAGGGACAGCACAAGTGCGGCCAAGTTTCGAGGGAAGTGTATGCCTGGTAGCTACCCTTGCCTTCTCACCTCGGCATGCTTCTGCAAAACATTTGATTTCCTCCAAGAGAAAGTTTTGCTTTCTGGATCCTAATCTCAGATCCCTCATGGCTAGGGAACACAGAAGTGTGGCTACTTTGCAACTTGCAACTTTTGCGCTAGCTACCTTTGCTTCCACCACATTGTACTGGGGAAAGATTCTGGTAGCTGCATGAAAACTGGCAAAAGCAGCATAGCCGTACGGGGTGTCTAGCAGAATTTTGGCCCAATTGGGAAGTACGTGCATGCCCAGTAGCTACCCGTTCCTCCTCCCAGGCATACTTGCTCCAGATTCTTGGCCTCTTCTAGGGACACAGTGACCTGTGCATTCCGTCCGCAGAGCCCTGCAGGCTAGCTAGGGACCCGAGATCTTTGGCCCATTTTGGAGGGAGGTGCATGTCAAGAGGCTTCTCTTGCCTCTGGCTCATCTGGTCTGCCAGACTTTGTGGCTTGCTCCAGATACACATTTTGTTTTGGATCCTGTCCTCAGATTGCTTCAGGGTCGGTACCTGAGAACTTTGCCCACTTTTGGACGGAGGCACCTGCCTGGGTACCTCCACGCCCCTTCGCTGATCATGTTTGGAAACAGTTCTGGGCCAGCTCCAAATTCAGGACTGCTTGTCAATACCAGCTGAAGAGCCGTCTGCATTAGGTCTCTCACAATATTGGCCCTGCTTTGGACGTAGCTGCATGCCTGCTAGCTACCTCCAGGAAAGCTTCTAAGCATCCAGAAATTCTTGGGATTCGGCCTGAGAGACATTTAGCTGTGGGTACCAGCTGCAAAGCCCTTCAGGGTAGGGACAGCACAAGTGTGGCCAAGTTTCGAGGGAAGTGTATGCCTGGTAGCTACCCTTGCCTTCTCACCTCGGCATGCTTCTGCAAAACATTTGATTTCCTCCAAGAGAAAGTTTTGCTTTCTGCATCCTAAACTCAGATCCCTCACGGCTAGGGAACACAGAAGTTTGGCTACTTTGCAACTTGCTCCATCCGCGCTAGCTACCTTTGCCTCCAGCACATTGTACTGGGGAAAGATTCTGGTAGCTGCATGAAAACTGGCAAAAGCAGCATAGCCGTACGGGGTGTCTAGCAGAATTTTGGCCCAATTGGGAAGTACATGCATGCCCAGTAGCTACCCGTTCCTCCTCCCAGGCATACTTGCTCCAGATTCTTGGCCTCTTCTAGGGACACAGAGACCTGTGCATTCCGTCCGCAGAGCCCTGCAGGCTAGCTAGGGACCCGAGATCTTTGGCCCATTTTGGAGGGAGGTGCATGCCAAGAGGCTTCTCTTGCCTCTGGCTCATCTGGTCTGCCAGACTTTGTGGCTTGCTCCAGATACACATTTTGTTTTGGATCCTGTCCTCAGATTGCTTGAGGGTCGGTACCTGAGAACTTTGCCCACTTTTGGACGGAGGCACCTGCCTGGGTACCTCCACGAGCCTTCGCTGATCGTGTTTGGAAACAGTTCTGGGCCAGCTCCAAATTCAGGACTGCTTGTCAATACCAGCTGAAGAGCCGTCTGCATTAGGTCTCTCACAATATTGGCCCTGCTTTGGACGTAGCTGCATGCCTGCTAGCTACCTCCAGGAAAGCTTCTAAGCATCCAGAAATTCTTGGGATTCGGCCTGAGAGACATTTAGCTGTGGGTACCAGCTGCAAAGCCCTTCAGGGTAGGGACAGCACAAGTGTGGCCAAGTTTCGAGGGAAGTGTATGCCTGGTAGCTACCCTTGCCTTCTCACCTCGGCATGCTTCTGCAAAACATTTGATTTCCTCCAAGAGAAAGTTTTGCTTTCTGCATCCTAAACTCAGATCCCTCACGGCTAGGGAACACAGAAGTCTGGCTACTTTGCAACTTGCTCCATCCGCGCTAGCTACCTTTGCCTCCAGCACATTGTACTGGGGAAAGATTCTGGTAGCTGCATGAAAACTGGCAAAAGCAGCATAGCCGTACGGGGTGTCTAGCACAATTTTGGCCCAATTGGGAAGTACGTGCATGCCCAGTAGCTACCCGTTCCTCCTCCCAGGCATACTTGCTCCAGATTCTTGGCCTCTTCTAGGGACACAGTGACCTGTGCATTCCGTCCGCAGAGCCCTGCAGGCTAGCTAGGGACCCGAGATCTTTGGCCCATTTTGGAGGGAGGTGCATGTCAAGAGGCTTCTCTTGCCTCTGGCTCATCTGGTCTGCCAGACTTTGTGGCTTGCTCCAGATACACATTTAGTTTTGGATCCTGTCCTCAGATTGCTTGAGGGTCGGTACCTGAGAACTTTGCCCACTTTTGGAGGGAGGCACCTGCCTTAGTACCTCCACGCCCCTTCGCTGATCATGTTTGGAAACAATTCTGGGCTAGCTCCAAATTCAGGACTGCTTGTCAATACCAGCTGAAGAGCCGTCTGCATTAGGTCTCTCACAATATTGGCCCTGCTTTGGACGTAGCTGCATGCCTGCTAGCTACCTCCAGGAAAGCTTCTAAGCATCCAGAAATTCTTGGGATTCGGCCTGAGAGACATTTAGCTGTGGGTACCAGCTGCAAAGCCCTTCAGGGTAGGGACAGCACAAGTGTGGCCAAGTTTCGAGGGAAGTGTATGCCTGGTAGCTACCCTTGCCTTCTCACCTCGGCATGCTTCTGCAAAACATTTGATTTCCTCCAAGAGAAAGTTTTGCTTTCTGCATCCTAAACTCAGATCCCTCACGGCTAGGGAACACAGAAGTTTGGCTACTTTGCAACTTGCTCCATCCGCGCTAGCTACCTTTGCCTCCACCACATTGTACTGGGGAAAGATTCTGGTAGCTGCATGAAAACTGGCAAAAGCAGCATAGCCGTACGGGGTGTCTAGCAGAATTTTGGCCCAATTGGGAAGTACGTGCATGCCCAGTAGCTACCCGTTCCTCCTCCCAGGCATACTTGCTCCAGATTCTTGGCCTCTTCTAGGGACACAGTGACCTGTGCATTCCGTCCGCAGAGCCCTGCAGGCTAGCTAGGGACCCGAGATCTTTGGCCCATTTTGGAGGGAGGTGCATGTCAAGAGGCTTCTCTTGCCTCTGGCTCATCTGGTCTGCCAGACTTTGTGGCTAGCGCCAGAAACACATTTTGTTTTAGATCCTGTCCTCAGATTGCTTGAGGGTCAGTACCTGAGAACTTTGCCCACTTTTGGAGGGAGGCACCTGCCTGGGTACCTCCACGAGCCTTCGCTGATCATGTTTGGAAACAGTTCTGGGCCAGCTCCAAATTCAGGACTGCTTGTCAATACCAGCTGAAGAGCCGTCTGCATTAGGTCTCTCACAATATTGGCCCTGCTTTGGACGTAGCTGCATGCCTGCTAGCTACCTCCAGGAAAGCTTCTAAGCATCCAGAAATTCTTGGGATTCGGCCTGAGAGACATTTAGCTGTGGGTACCAGCTGCAAAGCCCTTCAGGGTACGGACAGCACAAGTGTGGCCAAGTTTCGAGGGAAGTGTATGCCTGGTAGCTACCCTTGCCTTCTCACCTCGGCATGCTTCTGCAAAACATTTGATTTCCTCCAAGAGAAAGTTTTGCTTTCTGCATCCTAATCTCAGATCCCTCATGGCTAGGGAACACAGAAGTGTGGCTACTTTGCAACTTGCAACTTTTGCGCTAGCTACCTTTGCTTCCACCACATTGTACTGGGGAAAGATTCTGGTAGCTGCATGAAAACTGGCAAAAGCAGCATAGCCGTACGGGGTGTCTAGCACAATTTTGGCCCAATTGGGAAGTACGTGCATGCCCAGTAGCTACCCGTTCCTCCTCCCAGGCATACTTGCTCCAGATTCTTGGCCTCTTCTAGGGACACAGTGACCTGTGCATTCCGTCCGCAGAGCCCTGCAGGCTAGCTAGGGACCCGAGATCTTTAGCCCATTTTGGAGGGAGGTGCATGCCAAGAGGCTTCTCTTGCCTCTGGCTCATCTGGTCTGCCAGACTTTGTGGCTTGCTCCAGATACACATTTTGTTTTGGATCCTGTCCTCAGATTGCTTGAGGGTCGGTACCTGAGAACTTTGCCCACTTTTGGAGGGAGGCACCTGCCTGGGTACCTCCACGAGCCTTCGCTGATCGTGTTTGGAAACAGTTCTGGGCCAGCTCCAAATTCAGGACTGCTTGTCAATACCAGCTGAAGAGCCGTCTGCATTAGGTCTCTCACAATATTGGCCCTGCTTTGGACGTAGCTGCATGCCTGCTAGCTACCTCCAGGAAAGCTTCTAAGCATCCAGAAATTCTTGGGATTCGGCCTGAGAGACATTTAGCTGTGGGTACCAGCTGCAAAGCCCTTCAGGGTAGGGACAGCACAAGTGCGGCCAAGTTTCGAGGGAAGTGTATGCCTGGTAGCTACCCTTGCCTTCTCACCTCGGCATGCTTCTGCAAAACATTTGATTTCCTCCAAGAGAAAGTTTTGCTTTCTGGATCCTAATCTCAGATCCCTCACGGCTAGGGAACACAGAAGTGTGGCTACTTTGCAACTTGCTCCATCCACGCTAGCTACCTTTGCCTCCAGCACATTGTACTGGGGAAAGATTCTGGTAGCTGCATGAAAACTGGCAAAAGCAGCATAGCCGTACGGGGTGTCTAGCAGAATTTTGGCCCAATTGGGAAGTACGTGCATGCCCAGTAGCTACCCGTTCCTCCTCCCAGGCATACTTGCTCCAGATTCTTGGCCTCTTCTAGGGACACAGAGACCTGTGCATTTTGTCCGCAGAGCCCTGCAGGCTAGCTAGGGACCCGAGATCTTTGGCCCATTTTGGAGGGAGGTGCATGCCAAGAGGCTTCTCTTGCCTCTGGCTCATCTGGTCTGCCAGACTTTGTGGCTTGCTCCAGATACACATTTTGTTTTGGATCCTGTCCTCAGATTGCTTGAGGGTCGGTACCTGAGAACTTTGCCCACTTTTGGAGGGAGGCACCTGCCTGGGTACCTCCACGAGCCTTCGCTGATCGTGTTTGGAAACAGTTCTGGGCCAGCTCCAAATTCAGGACTGCTTGTCAATACCAGCTGAAGAGCCGTCTGCATTAGGTCTCTCACAATATTGGCCCTGCTTTGGACGTAGCTGCATGCCTGCTAGCTACCTCCAGGAAAGCTTCTAAGCATCCAGAAATTCTTGGGATTCGGCCTGAGAGACATTTAGCTGTGGGTACCAGCTGCAAAGCCCTTCAGGGTAGGGACAGCACAAGTGCGGCCAAGTTGCGAGGGAAGTGTATGCCTGGTAGCTACCCTTGCCTTCTCACCTCGGCATGCTTCTGCAAAACATTTGATTTCCTCCAAGAGAAAGTTTTGCTTTCTGGATCCTAAACTCAGATCCCTCACGGCTAGGGAACACAGAAGTTTGGCTACTTTGCAACTTGCTCCATCCACGCTAGCTACCTTTGCCTTTAGCACATTGTACTGGGGAAAGATTGTGGTAGCTGCATGAAAACTGGCAAAAGCAGCATAGCCGTACGGGGTGTCTAGCACAATTTTGGCCCAATTGGGAAGTACATGCATGCCCAGTAGCTATCCGTTCCTCTTCCCAGGCATACTTGCTCCAGATTCTTGGCCACTTCTAGGGACACAGTGACCTGTGCATTCCATCCGCAGAGCCCTGCAGGCTAGCTATGGACCCGAGATCCTTGGCCCATTTTGGAGGGAGGTGCATGCCAAGAGGCTTCTCTTGCCTCTGGCTCATCTGGTCTGCCAGACTTTGTGGCTTGCTCCAGATACACATTTTGTTTTGGATCCTGTCCTCAGATTGCTTGAGGGTCGGTACCTGAGAACTTTGCCCACTTTTGGAGGGAGGCACCTGCCTGGGTACCTCCACGAGCCTTCGCTGATCATGTTTGGAAACAGTTCTTGGCCAGCTCCAAATTCAGGACTGCTTGTCAATACCAGCTGAAGAGCCGTCTGCATTAGGTCTCTCACAATATTGGCCCTGCTTTGGACGTAGCTGCATGCCTGCTAGCTACCTCCAGGAAAGCTTCTAAGCATCCAGAAATTCTTGGGATTCGGCCTGAGAGACATTTAGCTGTGGGTACCAGCTGCAAAGCCCTTCAGGGTAGGGACAGCACAAGTGCGGCCAAGTTTCGAGGGAAGTGTATGCCTGGTAGCTACCCTTGCCTTCTCACCTCGGCATGCTTCTGCAAAACATTTGATTTCCTCCAAGAGAAAGTTTTGCTTTCTGCATCCTAAACTCAGATCCCTCACGGCTAGGGAACACAGAAGTTTGGCTACTTTGCAACTTGCAACATCCGCGCTAGCTACCTTTGCCTCCAGCACATTGTACTGGGGAAAGATTCTGGTAGCTGCATGAAAACTGGCAAAAGCAGCATAGCCGTACGGGGTGTCTAGCACAATTTTGGCCCAATTGGGAAGTACGTGCATGCCCAGTAGCTACCCGTTCCTCCTCCCAGGCATACTTGCTCCAGATTCTTGGCCTCTTCTAGGGACACAGTGACCTGTGCATTCCGTCCGCAGAGCCCTGCAGGCTAGCTAGGGACCCGAGATCTTTGGCCCATTTTGGAGGGAGGTGCATGTCAAGAGGCTTCTCTTGCCTCTGGCTCATCTGGTCTGCCAGACTTTGTGGCTTGCTCCAGATACACATTTTGTTTTGGATCCTGTCCTCAGATTGCTTGAGGGTCGGTACCTGAGAACTTTGCCCACTTTTGGAGGGAGGCACCTGCCTGGGTACCTCCACGAGCCTTCGCTGATCGTGTTTGGAAACAGTTCTGGGCCAGCTCCAAATTCAGGACTGCTTGTCAATACCAGCTGAAGAGCCGTCTGCATTAGGTCTCTCACAATATTGGCCCTGCTTTGGACGTAGCTTCATGCCTGCTAGCTACCTCCAGGAAAGCTTCTAAGCATCCAGAAATTCTTGGGATTCGGCCTGAGAGACATTTAGCTGTGGGTACCAGCTGCAAAGCCCTTCAGGGTAGGGACAGCACAAGTGTGGCCAAGTTTCCAGGGAAGTGTATGCCTGGTAGCTACCCTTGCCTTCTCACCTCGGCATGCTTCTGCAAAACATTTGATTTCCTCCAAGAGAAAGTTTTGCTTTCTGCATCCTAAACTCAGATCCCTCACGGCTAGGGAACACAGAAGTCTGGCTACTTTGCAACTTGCTCCATCCGCGCTAGCTACCTTTGCCTCCACCACATTGTACTGGGGAAAGATTCTGGTAGCTGCATGAAAACTGGCAAAAGCAGCATAGCCGTACGGGGTGTCTAGCAGAATTTTGGCCCAATTGGGAAGTACGTGCATGCCCAGTAGCTACCCGTTCCTCCTCCCAGGCATACTTGCTCCAGATTCTTGGCCTCTTCTAGGGACACAGTGACCTGTGCATTCCGTCCGCAGAGCCCTGCAGGCTAGCTAGGGACCCGAGATCTTTGGCCCATTTTGGAGGGAGGTGCATGTCAAGAGGCTTCTCTTGCCTCTGGCTCATCTGGTCTGCCAGACTTTGTGGCTTGCTCCAGATACACATTTTGTTTTGGATCCTGTCCTCAGATTGCTTGAGGGTCGGTACCTGAGAACTTTGCCCACTTTTGGAGGGAGGCACCTGCCTTAGTACCTCCACGCCCCTTCGCTGATCATGTTTGGAAACAATTCTGGGCTAGCTCCAAATTCAGGACTGCTTGTCAATACCAGCTGAAGAGCCGTCTGCATTAGGTCTCTCACAATATTGGCCCTGCTTTGGACGTAGCTGCATGCCTGCTAGCTACCTCCAGGAAAGCTTCTAAGCATCCAGAAATTCTTGGGATTCGGCCTGAGAGACATTTAGCTGTGGGTACCAGCTGCAAAGCCCTTCAGGGTAGGGACAGCACAAGTGCGGCCAAGTTTCGAGGGAAGTGTATGCCTGGTAGCTACCCTTGCCTTCTCACCTCGGCATGCTTCTGCAAAACATTTGATTTCCTCCAAGAGAAAGTTTTGCTTTCTGCATCCTAAACTCAGATCCCTCACGGCTAGGGAACACAGAAGTTTGGCTACTTTGCAACTTGCAACATCCGCGCTAGCTACCTTTGCCTCCAGCACATTGTACTGGGGAAAGATTCTGGTAGCTGCATGAAAACTGGCAAAAGCAGCATAGCCGTACGGGGTGTCTAGCACAATTTTGGCCCAATTGGGAAGTACGTGCATGCCCAGTAGCTACCCATTCCTCCTCCCAGGCATACTTGCTCCAGATTCTTGGCCTCTTCTAGGGACACAGTGACCTGTGCATTCCGTCCGCAGAGCCCTGCAGGCTAGCTAGGGACCCGAGATCTTTGGCCCATTTTGGAGGGAGGTGCATGCCAAGAGGCTTCTCTTGCCTCTGGCTCATCTGGTCTGCCAGACTTTGTGTCTTGCTCCAGATACACATTTTGTTTTGGATCCTGTCCTCAGATTGCTTGAGGGTCGGTACCTGAGAACTTTGCCCACTTTTGGAGGGAGGCACCTGCCTGGGTACCTCCACGAGCCTTCGCTGATCGTGTTTGGAAACAGTTCTGGGCCAGCTCCAAATTCAGGACTGCTTGTCAATACCAGCTGAAGAGCCGTCTGCATTAGGTCTCTCACAATATTGGCCCTGCTTTGGACGTAGCTGCATGCCTGCTAGCTACCTCCAGGAAAGCTTCTAAGCATCCAGAAATTCTTGGGATTCGGCCTGAGAGACATTTAGCTGTGGGTACCAGCTGCAAAGCCCTTCAGGGTAGGGACAGCACAAGTGTGGCCAAGTTTCGAGGGAAGTGTATGCCTGGTAGCTACCCTTGCCTTCTCACCTCGGCATGCTTCTGCAAAACATTTGATTTCCTCCAAGAGAAAGTTTTGCTTTCTGCATCCTAAACTCAGATCCCTCACGGCTAGGGAACACAGAAGTTTGGCTACTTTGCAACTTGCAACATCCGCGCTAGCTACCTTTGCCTCCAGCACATTGTACTGGGGAAAGATTCTGGTAGCTGCATGAAAACTGGCAAAAGCAGCATAGCCGTACGGGGTGTCTAGCACAATTTTGGCCCAATTGGGAAGTACGTGCATGCCCAGTAGCTACCCATTCCTCCTCCCAGGCATACTTGCTCCAGATTCTTGGCCTCTTCTAGGGACACAGTGACCTGTGCATTCCGTCCGCAGAGCCCTGCAGGCTAGCTAGGGACCCGAGATCTTTGGCCCATTTTGGAGGGAGGTGCATGCCAAGAGGCTTCTCTTGCCTCTGGCTCATCTGGTCTGCCAGACTTTGTGGCTTGCTCCAGATACACATTTTGTTTTGGATCCTGTCCTCAGATTGCTTGAGGGTCGGTACCTGAGAACTTTGCCCACTTTTGGAGGGAGGCACCTGCCTGGGTACCTCCACGAGCCTTCGCTGATCGTGTTTGGAAACAGTTCTGGGCCAGCTCCAAATTCAGGACTGCTTGTCAATACCAGCTGAAGAGCCGTCTGCATTAGGTCTCTCACAATATTGGCCCTGCTTTGGACGTAGCTTCATGCCTGCTAGCTACCTCCAGGAAAGCTTCTAAGCATCCAGAAATTCTTGGGATTCGGCCTGAGAGACATTTAGCTGTGGGTACCAGCTGCAAAGCCCTTCAGGGTAGGGACAGCACAAGTGTGGCCAAGTTTCGAGGGAAGTGTATGCCTGGTAGCTACCCTTGCCTTCTCACCTCGGCATGCTTCTGCAAAACATTTGATTTCCTCCAAGAGAAAGTATTGCTTTCTGCATCCTAAACTCAGATCCCTCACGGCTAGGGAACACAGAAGTTTGGCTACTTTGCAACTTGCTCCATCCGCGCTAGCTACCTTTGCCTCCAGCACATTGTACTGGGGAAAGATTCTGGTAGCTGCATGAAAACTGGCAAAAGCAGCATAGCCGTACGGGGTGTCTAGCACAATTTTGGCCCAATTGGGAAGTACATGCATGCCCAGTAGCTATCCGTTCCTCTTCCCAGGCATACTTGCTCCAGGTTCTTGGCCTCTTCTAGGGACACAGTGACCTGTGCATTCCGTCCGCAGAGCTCTGCAGGCTAGCTAGGGACCCGAGATCTTTGGCCCATTTTGGAGGGAGGTGCATGCCAAGAGGCTTCTCTTGCCTCTGGCTCATCTGGTCTGCCAGACTTTGTGGCTTGCTCCAGATACACATTTTGTTTTGGATCCTGTCCTCAGATTGCTTGAGGGTCGGTACCTGAGAACTTTGCCCACTTTTGGAGGGAGGCACCTGCCTGGGTACCTCCACGAGCCTTCGCTGATCGTGTTTGGAAACAGTTCTGGGCCAGCTCCAAATTCAGGACTGCTTGTCAATACCAGCTGAAGAGCCGTCTGCATTAGGTCTCTCACAATATTGGCCCTGCTTTGGACGTAGCTGCATGCCTGCTAGCTACCTCCAGGAAAGCTTCTAAGCATCCAGAAATTCTTGGGATTCGGCCTGAGAGACATTTAGCTGTGGGTACCAGCTGCAAAGCCCTTCAGGGTAGGGACAGCACAAGTGCGGCCAAGTTTCGAGGGAAGTGTATGCCTGGTAGCTACCCTTGCCTTCTCACCTCGGCATGCTTCTGCAAAACATTTGATTTCCTCCAAGAGAAAGTTTTGCTTTCTGCATCCTAAACTCAGATCCCTCACGGCTAGGGAACACAGAAGTTTGGCTACTTTGCAACTTGCAACATCCGCGCTAGCTACCTTTGCCTCCAGCACATTGTACTGGGGAAAGATTCTGGTAGCTGCATGAAAACTGGCAAAAGCAGCATAGCCGTACGGGGTGTCTAGCACAATTTTGGCCCAATTGGGAAGTACGTGCATGCCCAGTAGCTACCCATTCCTCCTCCCAGGCATACTTGCTCCAGATTCTTGGCCTCTTCTAGGGACACAGTGACCTGTGCATTCCGTCCGCAGAGCCCTGCAGGCTAGCTAGGGACCCGAGATCTTTGGCCCATTTTGGAGGGAGGTGCATGCCAAGAGGCTTCTCTTGCCTCTGGCTCATCTGGTCTGCCAGACTTTGTGTCTTGCTCCAGATACACATTTTGTTTTGGATCCTGTCCTCAGATTGCTTGAGGGTCGGTACCTGAGAACTTTGCCCACTTTTGGAGGGAGGCACCTGCCTGGGTACCTCCACGAGCCTTCGCTGATCGTGTTTGGAAACAGTTCTGGGCCAGCTCCAAATTCAGGACTGCTTGTCAATACCAGCTGAAGAGCCGTCTGCATTAGGTCTCTCACAATATTGGCCCTGCTTTGGACGTAGCTGCATGCCTGCTAGCTACCTCCAGGAAAGCTTCTAAGCATCCAGAAATTCTTGGGATTCGGCCTGAGAGACATTTAGCTGTGGGTACCAGCTGCAAAGCCCTTCAGGGTAGGGACAGCACAAGTGTGGCCAAGTTTCGAGGGAAGTGTATGCCTGGTAGCTACCCTTGCCTTCTCACCTCGGCATGCTTCTGCAAAACATTTGATTTCCTCCAAGAGAAAGTTTTGCTTTCTGCATCCTAAACTCAGATCCCTCACGGCTAGGGAACACAGAAGTTTGGCTACTTTGCAACTTGCAACATCCGCGCTAGCTACCTTTGCCTCCAGCACATTGTACTGGGGAAAGATTCTGGTAGCTGCATGAAAACTGGCAAAAGCAGCATAGCCGTACGGGGTGTCTAGCACAATTTTGGCCCAATTGGGAAGTACGTGCATGCCCAGTAGCTACCCATTCCTCCTCCCAGGCATACTTGCTCCAGATTCTTGGCCTCTTCTAGGGACACAGTGACCTGTGCATTCCGTCCGCAGAGCCCTGCAGGCTAGCTAGGGACCCGAGATCTTTGGCCCATTTTGGAGGGAGGTGCATGCCAAGAGGCTTCTCTTGCCTCTGGCTCATCTGGTCTGCCAGACTTTGTGGCTTGCTCCAGATACACATTTTGTTTTGGATCCTGTCCTCAGATTGCTTGAGGGTCGGTACCTGAGAACTTTGCCCACTTTTGGAGGGAGGCACCTGCCTGGGTACCTCCACGAGCCTTCGCTGATCGTGTTTGGAAACAGTTCTGGGCCAGCTCCAAATTCAGGACTGCTTGTCAATACCAGCTGAAGAGCCGTCTGCATTAGGTCTCTCACAATATTGGCCCTGCTTTGGACGTAGCTTCATGCCTGCTAGCTACCTCCAGGAAAGCTTCTAAGCATCCAGAAATTCTTGGGATTCGGCCTGAGAGACATTTAGCTGTGGGTACCAGCTGCAAAGCCCTTCAGGGTAGGGACAGCACAAGTGTGGCCAAGTTTCGAGGGAAGTGTATGCCTGGTAGCTACCCTTGCCTTCTCACCTCGGCATGCTTCTGCAAAACATTTGATTTCCTCCAAGAGAAAGTATTGCTTTCTGCATCCTAAACTCAGATCCCTCACGGCTAGGGAACACAGAAGTTTGGCTACTTTGCAACTTGCTCCATCCGCGCTAGCTACCTTTGCCTCCAGCACATTGTACTGGGGAAAGATTCTGGTAGCTGCATGAAAACTGGCAAAAGCAGCATAGCCGTACGGGGTGTCTAGCACAATTTTGGCCCAATTGGGAAGTACATGCATGCCCAGTAGCTATCCGTTCCTCTTCCCAGGCATACTTGCTCCAGGTTCTTGGCCTCTTCTAGGGACACAGTGACCTGTGCATTCCGTCCGCAGAGCTCTGCAGGCTAGCTAGGGACCCGAGATCTTTGGCCCATTTTGGAGGGAGGTGCATGCCAAGAGGCTTCTCTTGCCTCTGGCTCATCTGGTCTGCCAGACTTTGTGGCTTGCTCCAGATACACATTTTGTTTTGGATCCTGTCCTCAGATTGCTTGAGGGTCGGTACCTGAGAACTTTGCCCACTTTTGGAGGGAGGCACCTGCCTGGGTACCTCCACGAGCCTTCGCTGATCGTGTTTGGAAACAGTTCTGGGCCAGCTCCAAATTCAGGACTGCTTGTCAATACCAGCTGAAGAGCCGTCTGCATTAGGTCTCTCACAATATTGGCCCTGCTTTGGACGTAGCTGCATGCCTGCTAGCTACCTCCAGGAAAGCTTCTAAGCATCCAGAAATTCTTGGGATTCGGCCTGAGAGACATTTAGCTGTGGGTACCAGCTGCAAAGCCCTTCAGGGTAGGGACAGCACAAGTGTGGCCAAGTTTCGGGGGAAGTGTATGCCTGGTAGCTACCCTTGCCTTCTCACCTCGGCATGCTTCTGCAAAACATTTGATTTCCTCCAAGAGAAAGTATTGCTTTCTGCATCCTAAACTCAGATCCCTCACGGCTAGGGAACACAGAAGTTTGGCTACTTTGCAACTTGCTCCATCCGCGCTAGCTACCTTTGCCTTTAGCACATTGTACTGGGGAAAGATTGTGGTAGCTGCATGAAAACTGGCAAAAGCAGCATAGCCGTACGGGGTGTCTAGCACAATTTTGGCCCAATTGGGAAGTACATGCATGCCCAGTAGCTATCCGTTCCTCTTCCCAGGCATACTTGCTCCAGATTCTTGGCCACTTCTAGGGACACAGTGACCTGTGCATTCCATCCGCAGAGCCCTGCAGGCTAGCTATGGACCCGAGATCTTTGGCCCATTTTGGAGGGAGGTGCATGCCAAGAGGCTTCTCTTGCCTCTGGCTCATCTGGTCTGCCAGACTTTGTGGCTTGCTCCAGATACACATTTTGTTTTGGATCCTGTCCTCAGATTGCTTGAGGGTCGGTACCTGAGAACTTTGCCCACTTTTGGAGGGAGGCACCTGCCTGGGTACCTCCACGAGCCTTCGCTGATCATGTTTGGAAACAGTTCTGGGCCAGCTCCAAATTCAGGACTGCTTGTCAATACCAGCTGAAGAGCCGTCTGCATTAGGTCTCTCACAATATTGGCCCTGCTTTGGACGTAGCTGCATGCCTGCTAGCTACCTCCAGGAAAGCTTCTAAGCATCCAGAAATTCTTGGGATTCGGCCTGAGAGACATTTAGCTGTGGGTACCAGCTGCAAAGCCCTTCAGGGTAGGGACAGCACAAGTGTGGCCAAGTTTCGAGGGAAGTGTATGCCTGGTAGCTACCCTTGCCTTCTCACCTCGGCATGCTTCTGCAAAACATTTGATTTCCTCCAAGAGAAAGTTTTGCTTTCTGGATCCTAATCTCAGATCCCTCATGGCTAGGGAACACAGAAGTGTGGCTACTTTGCAACTTGCAACTTTTGCGCTAGCTACCTTTGCTTCCACCACATTGTACTGGGGAAAGATTCTGGTAGCTGCATGAAAACTGGCAAAAGCAGCATAGCCGTACGGGGTGTCTAGCAGAATTTTGGCCCAATTGGGAAGTACGTGCATGCCCAGTAGCTACCCGTTCCTCCTCCCAGGCATACTTGCTCCAGATTCTTGGCCTCTTCTAGGGACACAGTGACCTGTGCATTCCGTCCGCAGAGCCCTGCAGGCTAGCTAGGGACCCGAGATCTTTGGCCCATTTTGGAGGGAGGTGCATGTCAAGAGGCTTCTCTTGCCTCTGGCTCATCTGGTCTGCCAGACTTTGTGGCTTGCTCCAGATACACATTTTGTTTTGGATCCTGTCCTCAGATTGCTTGAGGGTCGGTACCTGAGAACTTTGCCCACTTTTGGAGGGAGGCACCTGCCTTAGTACCTCCACGCCCCTTCGCTGATCATGTTTGGAAACAATTCTGGGCTAGCTCCAAATTCAGGACTGCTTGTCAATACCAGCTGAAGAGCCGTCTGCATTAGGTCTCTCACAATATTGGCCCTGCTTTGGACGTAGCTGCATGCCTGCTAGCTACCTCCAGGAAAGCTTCTAAGCATCCAGAAATTCTTGGGATTCGGCCTGAGAGACATTTAGCTGTGGGTACCAGCTGCAAAGCCCTTCAGGGTAGGGACAGCACAAGTGTGGCCAAGTTTCGAGGGAAGTGTATGCCTGGTAGCTACCCTTGCCTTCTCACCTCGGCATGCTTCTGCAAAACATTTGATTTCCTCCAAGAGAAAGTTTTGCTTTCTGCATCCTAAACTCAGATCCCTCACGGCTAGGGAACACAGAAGTTTGGCTACTTTGCAACTTGCTCCATCCGCGCTAGCTACCTTTGCCTTTAGCACATTGTACTGGGGAAAGATTGTGGTAGCTGCATGAAAACTGGCAAAAGCAGCATAGCCGTACGGGGTGTCTAGCACAATTTTGGCCCAATTGGGAAGTACATGCATGCCCAGTAGCTATCCGTTCCTCTTCCCAGGCATACTTGCTCCAGATTCTTGGCCACTTCTAGGGACACAGTGACCTGTGCATTCCATCCGCAGAGCCCTGCAGGCTAGCTATGGACCCGAGATCTTTGGCCCATTTTGGAGGGAGGTGCATGCCAAGAGGCTTCTCTTGCCTCTGGCTCATCTGGTCTGCCAGACTTTGTGGCTTGCTCCAGATACACATTTTGTTTTGGATCCTGTCCTCAGATTGCTTGAGGGTCGGTACCTGAGAACTTTGCCCACTTTTGGAGGGAGGCACCTGCCTGGGTACCTCCACGAGCCTTCGCTGATCATGTTTGGAAACAGTTCTGGGCCAGCTCCAAATTCAGGACTGCTTGTCAATACCAGCTGAAGAGCCGTCTGCATTAGGTCTCTCACAATATTGGCCCTGCTTTGGACGTAGCTGCATGCCTGCTAGCTACCTCCAGGAAAGCTTCTAAGCATCCAGAAATTCTTGGGATTCGGCCTGAGAGACATTTAGCTGTGGGTACCAGCTGCAAAGCCCTTCAGGGTAGGGACAGCACAAGTGTGGCCAAGTTTCGAGGGAAGTGTATGCCTGGTAGCTACCCTTGCCTTCTCACCTCGGCATGCTTCTGCAAAACATTTGATTTCCTCCAAGAGAAAGTTTTGCTTTCTGGATCCTAATCTCAGATCCCTCATGGCTAGGGAACACAGAAGTGTGGCTACTTTGCAACTTGCAACTTTTGCGCTAGCTACCTTTGCTTCCACCACATTGTACTGGGGAAAGATTCTGGTAGCTGCATGAAAACTGGCAAAAGCAGCATAGCCGTACGGGGTGTCTAGCAGAATTTTGGCCCAATTGGGAAGTACGTGCATGCCCAGTAGCTACCCGTTCCTCCTCCCAGGCATACTTGCTCCAGATTCTTGGCCTCTTCTAGGGACACAGTGACCTGTGCATTCCGTCCGCAGAGCCCTGCAGGCTAGCTAGGGACCCGAGATCTTTGGCCCATTTTGGAGGGAGGTGCATGCCAAGAGGCCTCTCTTGCCTCTGGCTCATCTGGTCTGCCAGACTTTGTGGCTTGCTCCAGATACACATTTTGTTTTGGATCCTGTCCTCAGATTGCTTGAGGGTCGGTACCTGAGAACTTTGCCCACTTTTGGAGGGAGGCACCTGCCTGGGTACCTCCACGAGCCTTCGCTGATCGTGTTTGGAAACAGTTCTGGGCCAGCTCCAAATTCAGGACTGCTTGTCAATACCAGCTGAAGAGCCGTCTGCATTAGGTCTCTCACAATATTGGCCCTGCTTTGGACGTAGCTGCATGCCTGCTAGCTACCTCCAGGAAAGCTTCTAAGCATCCAGAAATTCTTGGGATTCGGCCTGAGAGACATTTAGCTGTGGGTACCAGCTGCAAAGCCCTTCAGGGTAGGGACAGCACAAGTGTGGCCAAGTTTCGAGGGAAGTGTATGCCTGGTAGCTACCCTTGCCTTCTCACCTCGGCATGCTTCTGCAAAACATTTGATTTCCTCCAAGAGAAAGTTTTGCTTTCTGCATCCTAAACTCAGATCCCTCACGGCTAGGGAACACAGAAGTCTGGCTACTTTGCAACTTGCTCCATCCGCGCTAGCTACCTTTGCCTTTAGCACATTGTACTGGGGAAAGATTCTGGTAGCTGCATGAAAACTGGCAAAAGCAGCATAGCCGTACGGGGTGTCTAGCAGAATTTTGGCCCAATTGGGAAGTACGTGCATGCCCAGTAGCTACCCATTCCTCCTCCCAGGCATACTTGCTCCAGATTCTTGGCCTCTTCTAGGGACACAGTGACCTGTGCATTCCGTCCGCAGAGCCCTGCAGGCTAGCTAGGGACCCGAGATCTTTGGCCCATTTTGGAGGGAGGTGCATGTCAAGAGGCTTCTCTTGCCTCTGGCTCATCTGGTCTGCCAGACTTTGTGGCTTGCTCCAGATACACATTTTGTTTTGGATCCTGTCCTCAGATTGCTTGAGGGTCGGTACCTGAGAACTTTGCCCACTTTTGGAGGGAGGCACCTGCCTTAGTACCTCCACGCCCCTTCGCTGATCATGTTTGGAAACAATTCTGGGCTAGCTCCAAATTCAGGACTGCTTGTCAATACCAGCTGAAGAGCCGTCTGCATTAGGTCTCTCACAATATTGGCCCTGCTTTGGACGTAGCTGCATGCCTGCTAGCTACCTCCAGGAAAGCTTCTAAGCATCCAGAAATTCTTGGGATTCGGCCTGAGAGACATTTAGCTGTGGGTACCAGCTGCAAAGCCCTTCAGGGTAGGGACAGCACAAGTGCGGCCAAGTTTCGAGGGAAGTGTATGCCTGGTAGCTACCCTTGCCTTCTCACCTCGGCATGCTTCTGCAAAACATTTGATTTCCTCCAAGAGAAAGTTTTGCTTTCTGCATCCTAAACTCAGATCCCTCACGGCTAGGGAACACAGAAGTTTGGCTACTTTGCAACTTGCTCCATCCGCGCTAGCTACCTTTGCCTTTAGCACATTGTACTGGGGAAAGATTGTGGTAGCTGCATGAAAACTGGCAAAAGCAGCATAGCCGTACGGGGTGTCTAGCACAATTTTGGCCCAATTGGGAAGTACATGCATGCCCAGTAGCTATCCGTTCCTCTTCCCAGGCATACTTGCTCCAGATTCTTGGCCACTTCTAGGGACACAGTGACCTGTGCATTCCATCCGCAGAGCCCTGCAGGCTAGCTATGGACCCGAGATCTTTGGCCCATTTTGGAGGGAGGTGCATGCCAAGAGGCTTCTCTTGCCTCTGGCTCATCTGGTCTGCCAGACTTTGTGGCTTGCTCCAGATACACATTTTGTTTTGGATCCTGTCCTCAGATTGCTTGAGGGTCGGTACCTGAGAACTTTGCCCACTTTTGGAGGGAGGCACCTGCCTGGGTACCTCCACGAGCCTTCGCTGATCATGTTTGGAAACAGTTCTGGGCCAGCTCCAAATTCAGGACTGCTTGTCAATACCAGCTGAAGAGCCGTCTGCATTAGGTCTCTCACAATATTGGCCCTGCTTTGGACGTAGCTGCATGCCTGCTAGCTACCTCCAGGAAAGCTTCTAAGCATCCAGAAATTCTTGGGATTCGGCCTGAGAGACATTTAGCTGTGGGTACCAGCTGCAAAGCCCTTCAGGGTAGGGACAGCACAAGTGTGGCCAAGTTTCGAGGGAAGTGTATGCCTGGTAGCTACCCTTGCCTTCTCACCTCGGCATGCTTCTGCAAAACATTTGATTTCCTCCAAGAGAAAGTTTTGCTTTCTGGATCCTAATCTCAGATCCCTCATGGCTAGGGAACACAGAAGTGTGGCTACTTTGCAACTTGCAACTTTTGCGCTAGCTACCTTTGCTTCCACCACATTGTACTGGGGAAAGATTCTGGTAGCTGCATGAAAACTGGCAAAAGCAGCATAGCCGTACGGGGTGTCTAGCAGAATTTTGGCCCAATTGGGAAGTACGTGCATGCCCAGTAGCTACCCGTTCCTCCTCCCAGGCATACTTGCTCCAGATTCTTGGCCTCTTCTAGGGACACAGTGACCTGTGCATTCCGTCCGCAGAGCCCTGCAGGCTAGCTAGGGACCCGAGATCTTTGGCCCATTTTGGAGGGAGGTGCATGCCAAGAGGCCTCTCTTGCCTCTGGCTCATCTGGTCTGCCAGACTTTGTGGCTTGCTCCAGATACACATTTTGTTTTGGATCCTGTCCTCAGATTGCTTGAGGGTCGGTACCTGAGAACTTTGCCCACTTTTGGAGGGAGGCACCTGCCTGGGTACCTCCACGAGCCTTCGCTGATCGTGTTTGGAAACAGTTCTGGGCCAGCTCCAAATTCAGGACTGCTTGTCAATACCAGCTGAAGAGCCGTCTGCATTAGGTCTCTCACAATATTGGCCCTGCTTTGGACGTAGCTGCATGCCTGCTAGCTACCTCCAGGAAAGCTTCTAAGCATCCAGAAATTCTTGGGATTCGGCCTGAGAGACATTTAGCTGTGGGTACCAGCTGCAAAGCCCTTCAGGGTAGGGACAGCACAAGTGTGGCCAAGTTTCGAGGGAAGTGTATGCCTGGTAGCTACCCTTGCCTTCTCACCTCGGCATGCTTCTGCAAAACATTTGATTTCCTCCAAGAGAAAGTTTTGCTTTCTGCATCCTAAACTCAGATCCCTCACGGCTAGGGAACACAGAAGTCTGGCTACTTTGCAACTTGCTCCATCCGCGCTAGCTACCTTTGCCTTTAGCACATTGTACTGGGGAAAGATTCTGGTAGCTGCATGAAAACTGGCAAAAGCAGCATAGCCGTACGGGGTGTCTAGCAGAATTTTGGCCCAATTGGGAAGTACGTGCATGCCCAGTAGCTACCCATTCCTCCTCCCAGGCATACTTGCTCCAGATTCTTGGCCTCTTCTAGGGACACAGTGACCTGTGCATTCCGTCCGCAGAGCCCTGCAGGCTAGCTAGGGACCCGAGATCTTTGGCCCATTTTGGAGGGAGGTGCATGTCAAGAGGCTTCTCTTGCCTCTGGCTCATCTGGTCTGCCAGACTTTGTGGCTTGCTCCAGATACACATTTTGTTTTGGATCCTGTCCTCAGATTGCTTGAGGGTCGGTACCTGAGAACTTTGCCCACTTTTGGAGGGAGGCACCTGCCTTAGTACCTCCACGCCCCTTCGCTGATCATGTTTGGAAACAATTCTGGGCTAGCTCCAAATTCAGGACTGCTTGTCAATACCAGCTGAAGAGCCGTCTGCATTAGGTCTCTCACAATATTGGCCCTGCTTTGGACGTAGCTGCATGCCTGCTAGCTACCTCCAGGAAAGCTTCTAAGCATCCAGAAATTCTTGGGATTCGGCCTGAGAGACATTTAGCTGTGGGTACCAGCTGCAAAGCCCTTCAGGGTAGGGACAGCACAAGTGTGGCCAAGTTTCGAGGGAAGTGTATGCCTGGTAGCTACCCTTGCCTTCTCACCTCGGCATGCTTCTGCAAAACATTTGATTTCCTCCAAGAGAAAGTTTTGCTTTCTGCATCCTAAACTCAGATCCCTCACGGCTAGGGAACACAGAAGTTTGGCTACTTTGCAACTTGCAACATCCGCGCTAGCTACCTTTGCCTCCAGCACATTGTACTGGGGAAAGATTCTGGTAGCTGCATGAAAACTGGCAAAAGCAGCATAGCCGTACGGGGTGTCTAGCACAATTTTGGCCCAATTGGGAAGTACGTGCATGCCCAGTAGCTACCCGTTCCTCCTCCCAGGCATACTTGCTCCAGATTCTTGGCCTCTTCTAGGGACACAGTGACCTGTGCATTCCGTCCGCAGAGCCCTGCAGGCTAGCTAGGGACCCGAGATCTTTGGCCCGTTTTGGAGGGAGGTGCATGCCAAGAGGCTTCTCTTGCCTCTGGCTCATCTGGTCTGCCAGATTTTGTGGCTTGCTCCAGATACACATTTCGTTTTGGATCCTGTCCTCAGATTGCTTGAGGGTCGGTACCTGAGAACTTTGCCCACTTTTGGAGGGAGGCACCTGCCTGGGTACCTCCACGAGCCTTCGCTGATCGTGTTTGGAAACAGTTCTGGGCCAGCTCCAAATTCAGGACTGCTTGTCAATACCAGCTGAAGAGCCGTCTGCATTAGGTCTCTCACAATATTGGCCCTGCTTTGGACGTAGCTTCATGCCTGCTAGCTACCTCCAGGAAAGCTTCTAAGCATCCAGAAATTCTTGGGATTCGGCCTGAGAGACATTTAGCTGTGGGTACCAGCTGCAAAGCCCTTCAGGGTAGGGACAGCACAAGTGTGGCCAAGTTTCGAGGGAAGTGTATGCCTGGTAGCTACCCTTGCCTTCTCACCTCGGCATGCTTCTGCAAAACATTTGATTTCCTCCAAGAGAAAGTATTGCTTTCTGCATCCTAAACTCAGATCCCTCACGGCTAGGGAACACAGAAGTGTGGCTACTTTGCAACTTGCTCCATCCGCGCTAGCTACCTTTGCCTTTAGCACATTGTACTGGGGAAAGATTCTGGTAGTTGCATGAAAACTGGCAAAAGCAGCATAGCCGTACGGGGTGTCTAGCACAATTTTGGCCCAATTGGGAAGTACATGCATGCCCAGTAGCTACCCGTTCCTCTTCCCAGGCATACTTGCTCCAGATTCTTGGCCTCTTCTAGGGACACAGTGACCTGTGCATTCCGTCCGCAGAGCTCTGCAGGCTAGCTAGGGACCCGAGATCTTTGGCCCATTTTGGAGGGAGGTGCATGCCAAGAGGCTTCTCTTGCCTCTGGCTCATCTGGTCTGCCAGACTTTGTGGCTTGCTCCAGATACACATTTTGTTTTGGATCCTGTCCTCAGATTGCTTGAGGGTCGGTACCTGAGAACTTTGCCCACTTTTGGAGGGAGGCACCTGCCTGGGTACCTCCACGCCCCTTCGCTGATCATGTTTGGAAACAGTTCTGGGCCAGCTCCAAATTCAGGACTGCTTGTCAATACCAGCTGAAGAGCCGTCTGCATTAGGTCTCTCACAATATTGGCCCTGCTTTCGACGTAGCTGCATGCCTGCTAGCTACCTCCAGGAAAGCTTCTAAGCATCCAGAAATTCTTGGGATTCCGCCTGAGAGACATTTAGCTGTGGGTACCAGCTGCAAAGCCCTTCAGGGTAGGGACAGCACAAGTGTGGCCAAGTTTCGAGGGAAGTGTATGCCTGGTAGCTACCCTTGCCTTCTCACCTCGGCATGCTTCTGCAAAACATTTGATTTCCTCCAAGAGAAAGTTTTGCTTTCTGCATCCTAAACTCAGATCCCTCACGGCTAGGGAACACAGAAGTTTGGCTACTTTGCAACTTGCTCCATCCGCGCTAGCTACCTTTGCCTCCACCACATTGTACTGGGGAAAGATTCTGGTAGCTGCATGAAAACTGGCAAAAGCAGCATAGCCGTACGGGGTGTCTAGCAGAATTTTGGCCCAATTGGGAAGTACGTGCATGCCCAGTAGCTACCCGTTCCTCCTCCCAGGCATACTTGCTCCAGATTCTTGGCCTCTTCTAGGGACACAGTGACCTGTGCATTCCGTCCGCAGAGCCCTGCAGGCTAGCTAGGGACCCGAGATCTTTGGCCCATTTTGGAGGGAGGTGCATGCCAAGAGGCTTCTCTTGTCTCTGGCTCATCTGGTCTGCCAGATTTTGTGGCTTGCTCCAGATACACATTTCGTTTTGGATCCTGTCCTCAGATTGCTTGAGGGTCGGTACCTGAGAACTTTGCCCACTTTTGGAGGGAGGCACCTGCCTGGGTACCTCCACGCCCCTTCGCTGATCATGTTTGGAAACAGTTCTGGGCCAGCTCCAAATTCAGGACTGCTTGTCAATACCAGCTGAAGAGCCGTCTGCATTAGGTCTCTCACAATATTGGCCCTGCTTTGGACGTAGCTGCATGCCTGCTAGCTACCTCCAGGAAAGCTTCTAAGCATCCAGAAATTCTTGGGATTCGGCCTGAGAGACATTTAGCTGTGGGTACCAGCTGCAAAGCCCTTCAGGGTAGGGACAGCACAAGTGTGGCCAAGTTTCGGGGGAAGTGTATGCCTGGTAGCTACCCTTGCCTTCTCACCTCGGCATGCTTCTGCAAAACATTTGATTTCCTCCAAGAGAAAGTTTTGCTTTCTGCATCCTAAACTCAGATCCCTCACGGCTAGGGAACACAGAAGTTTGGCTACTTTGCAACTTGCTCCATCCGCGCTAGCTACCTTTGCCTTTAGCACATTGTACTTGGGAAAGATTCTGGTAGCTGCATGAAAACTGGCAAAAGCAGCATAGCCGTACGGGGTGTCTAGCAGAATTTTGGCCCAATTGGGAAGTACGTGCATGCCCAGTAGCTACCCGTTCCTCCTCCCAGGCATACTTGCTCCAGATTCTTGGCCTCTTCTAGGGACACAGTGACCTGTGCATTCCGTCCGCAGAGCCCTGCAGGCTAGCTAGGGACCCTAGATCTTTGGCCCATTTTGGAGGGAGGTGCATGTCAAGAGGCTTCTCTTGCCTCTGGCTCATCTGGTCTGCCAGATTTTGTGGCTTGCTCCAGATACACATTTCGTTTTGGATCCTGTCCTCAGATTGCTTGAGGGTCGGTACCTGAGAACTTTGCCCACTTTTGGACGGAGGCACCTGCCTGGGTACCTCCACGCCCCTTCGCTGATCATGTTTGGAAACAGTTCTGGGCCAGCTCCAAATTCAGGACTGCTTGTCAATACCAGCTGAAGAGCCGTCTGCATTAGGTCTCTCACAATATTGGCCCTGCTTTGGACATAGCTGCATGCCTGCTAGCTACCTCCAGGAAAGCTTCTAAGCATCCAGAAATTCTTGGGATTCGGCCTGAGAGACATTTAGCTGTGGGTACCAGCTGCAAAGCCCTTCAGGGTAGGGACAGCACAAGTGTGGCCAAGTTTCGGGGGAAGTGTATGCCTGGTAGCTACCCTTGCCTTCTCACCTCGGCATGCTTCTGCAAAACATTTGATTTCCTCCAAGAGAAAGTTTTGCTTTCTGGATCCTAAACTCAGATCCCTCACGGCTAGGGAACACAGAAGTGTGGCTACTTTGCAACTTGCTCCATCCGCGCTAGCTACCTTTGCCTTTAGCACATTGTACTGGGGAAAGATTCTGGTAGCTGCATGAAAACTGGCAAAAGCAGCATAGCCGTACGGGGTGTCTAGCAGAATTTTGGCCCAATTGGGAAGTACGTGCATGCCCAGTAGCTACCCGTTCCTCCTCCCAGGCATACTTGCTCCAGATTCTTGGCCTCTTCTAGGGACACAGTGACCTGTGCATTCCGTCCGCAGAGCCCTGCAGGCTAGCTAGGGACCCGAGATCTTTGGCCCATTTTGGAGGGAGGTGCATGCCAAGAGGCTTCTCTTGCCTCTGGCTCATCTGGTCTGCCAGACTTTGTGGCTTGCTCCAGATACACATTTCGTTTTGGATCCTGTCCTCAGATTGCTTCAGGGTCGGTACCTGAGAACTTTGCCCACTTTTGGAGGGAGGCACCTGCCTGGGTACCTCCACGAGCCTTCGCTGATCATGTTTGGAAACAGTTCTGGGCCAGCTCCAAATTCAGGACTGCTTGTCAATACCAGCTGAAGAGCCGTCTGCATTAGGTCTCTCACAATATTGGCCCTGCTTTCGACGTAGCTGCATGCCTGCTAGCTACCTCCAGGAAAGCTTCTAAGCATCCAGAAATTCTTGGGATTCGGCCTGAGAGACATTTAGCTGTGGGTACCAGCTGCAAAGCCCTTCAGGGTAGGGACAGCACAAGTGTGGCCAAGTTTCGGGGGAAGTGTATGCCTGGTAGCTACCCTTGCCTTCTCACCTCGGCATGCTTCTGCAAAACATTTGATTTCCTCCAAGAGAAAGTTTTGCTTTCTGCATCCTAAACTCAGATCCCTCACGGCTAGGGAACACAGAAGTGTGGCTACTTTGCAACTTGCTCCATCCGCGCTAGCTACCTTTGCCTCCAGCACATTGTACTGGGGAAAGATTCTGGTAGCTGCATGAAAACTGGCAAAAGCAGCATAGCCGTACGGGGTGTCTAGCAGAATTTTGGCCCAATTGGGAAGTACGTGCATGCCCAGTAGCTACCCGTTCCTCCTCCCAGGCATACTTGCTCCAGATTCTTGGCCTCTTCTAGGGACACAGTGACCTGTGCATTCCGTCCGCAGAGCCCTGCAGGCTAGCTAGGGACCCGAGATCTTTAGCCCATTTTGGAGGGAGGTGCATGCCAAGAGGCTTCTCTTGCCTCTGGCTCATCTGGTCTGCCAGACTTTGTGGCTTGCTCCAGATACACATTTCGTTTTGGATCCTGTCCTCAGATTGCTTCAGGGTCGGTACCTGAGAACTTTGCCCACTTTTGGAGGGAGGCACCTGCCTGGGTACCTCCACGAGCCTTCGCTGATCATGTTTGGAAACAGTTCTGGGCCAGCTCCAAATTCAGGACTGCTTGTCAATACCAGCTGAAGAGCCGTCTGCATTAGGTCTCTCACAATATTGGCCCTGCTTTGGACGTAGCTGCATGCCTGCTAGCTACCTCCAGGAAAGCTTCTAAGCATCCAGAAATTCTTGGGATTCGGCCTGAGAGACATTTAGCTGTGGGTACCAGCTGCAAAGCCCTTCAGGGTAGGGACAGCACAAGTGTGGCCAAGTTTCGAGGGAAGTGTATGCCTGGTAGCTACCCTTGCCTTCTCACCTCGGCATGCTTCTGCAAAACATTTGATTTCCTCCAAGAGAAAGTATTGCTTTCTGCATCCTAAACTCAGATCCCTCACGGCTAGGGAACACAGAAGTTTGGCTACTTTGCAACTTGCTCCATCCGCGCTAGCTACCTTTGCCTTTAGCACATTGTACTGGGGAAAGATTCTGGTAGCTACATGAAAACTGGCAAAAGCAGCATAGCCGTACGGGGTGTCTAGCACAATTTTGGCCCAATTGGGAAGTACATGCATGCCCAGTAGCTATCCGTTCCTCTTCCCAGGCATACTTGCTCCAGATTCTTGGCCACTTCTAGGGACACAGTGACCTGTGCATTCCGTCCGCAGAGCTCTGCAGGCTAGCTAGGGACCCGAGATCTTTGGCCCATTTTGGAGGGAGGTGCATGTCAAGAGGCTTCTCTTGCCTCTGGCTCATCTGGTCTGCCAGATTTTGTGGCTTGCTCCAGATACACATTTCGTTTTGGATCCTGTCCTCAGATTGCTTGAGGGTCGGTACCTGAGAACTTTGCCCACTTTTGGACGGAGGCACCTGCCTGGGTACCTCCACGCCCCTTCGCTGATCATGTTTGGAAACAGTTCTGGGCCAGCTCCAAATTCAGGACTGCTTGTCAATACCAGCTGAAGAGCCGTCTGCATTAGGTCTCTCACAATATTGGCCCTGCTTTGGACATAGCTGCATGCCTGCTAGCTACCTCCAGGAAAGCTTCTAAGCATCCAGAAATTCTTGGGATTCGGCCTGAGAGACATTTAGCTGTGGGTACCAGCTGCAAAGCCCTTCAGGGTAGGGACAGCACAAGTGTGGCCAAGTTTCGGGGGAAGTGTATGCCTGGTAGCTACCCTTGCCTTCTCACCTCGGCATGCTTCTGCAAAACATTTGATTTCCTCCAAGAGAAAGTTTTGCTTTCTGGATCCTAAACTCAGATCCCTCACGGCTAGGGAACACAGAAGTGTGGCTACTTTGCAACTTGCTCCATCCGCGCTAGCTACCTTTGCCTTTAGCACATTGTACTGGGGAAAGATTCTGGTAGCTGCATGAAAACTGGCAGAAGCAGCATAGCCGTACGGGGTGTCTAGCACAATTTTGGCCCAATTGGGAAGTACGTGCATGCCCAGTAGCTACCCGTTCCTCCTCCCAGGCATACTTGCTCCAGATTCTTGGCCTCTTCTAGGGACACAGTGACCTGTGCATTCCGTCCGCAGAGCCCTGCAGGCTAGCTAGGGACCCGAGATCTTTGGCCCATTTTGGAGGGAGGTGCATGCCAAGAGGCTTCTCTTGCCTCTGGCTCATCTGGTCTGCCAGACTTTGTGGCTTGCTCCAGATACACATTTCGTTTTGGATCCTGTCCTCAGATTGCTTGAGGGTCGGTACCTGAGAACTTTGCCCACTTTTGGACGGAGGCACCTGCCTGGGTACCTCCACGAGCCTTCGCTGATCATGTTTGGAAACAGTTCTGGGCCAGCTCCAAATTCAGGACTGCTTGTCAATACCAGCTGAAGAGCCGTCTGCATTAGGTCTCTCACAATATTGGCCCTGCTTTGGACGTAGCTGCATGCCTGCTAGCTACCTCCAGGAAAGCTTCTAAGCATCCAGAAATTCTTGGGATTCGGCCTGAGAGACATTTAGCTGTGGGTACCAGCTGCAAAGCCCTTCAGGTTAGGGACAGCACAAGTGTGGCCAAGTTTCGAGGGAAGTGTATGCCTGGTAGCTACCCTTGCCTTCTCACCTCGGCATGCTTCTGCAAAACATTTGATTTCCTCCAAGAGAAAGTATTGCTTTCTGCATCCTAAACTCAGATCCCTCACGGCTAGGGAACACAGAAGTTTGGCTACTTTGCAACTTGCTCCATCCGCGCTAGCTACCTTTGCCTCCACCACATTGTACTGGGGAAAGATTCTGGTAGCTACATGAAAACTGGCAAAAGCAGCATAGCCGTACGGGGTGTCTAGCACAATTTTGGCCCAATTGGGAAGTACATGCATGCCCAGTAGCTATCCGTTCCTCTTCCCAGGCATACTTGCTCCAGATTCTTGGCCACTTCTAGGGACACAGTGACCTGTGCATTCCGTCCGCAGAGCTCTGCAGGCTAGCTAGGGACCCGAGATCTTTGGCCCGTTTTGGAGGGAGGTGCATGCCAAGAGGCTTCTCTTGCCTCTGGCTCATCTGGTCTGCCAGACTTTGTGGCTTGCTCCAGATACACATTTTGTTTTGGATCCTGTCCTCAGATTGCTTGAGGGTCGGTACCTGAGAACTTTGCCCACTTTTGGAGGGAGGCACCTGCCTGGGTACCTCCACGCCCCTTCGCTGATCATGTTTGGAAACAGTTCTGGGCCAGCTCCAAATTCAGGACTGCTTGTCAATACCAGCTGAAGAGCCGTCTGCATTAGGTCTCTCACAATATTGGCCCTGCTTTGGACGTAGCTGCATGCCTGCTAGCTACCTCCAGGAAAGCTTCTAAGCATCCAGAAATTCTTGGGATTCGGCCTGAGAGACATTTAGCTGTGGGTACCAGCTGCAAAGCCCTTCAGGGTAGGGACAGCACAAGTGCGGCCATGTTGCGAGGGAAGTGTATGCCTGGTAGCTACCCTTGCCTTCTCACCTCGGCATGCTTCTGCAAAACATTTGATTTCCTCCAAGAGAAAGTTTTGCTTTCTGGATCCTAAACTCAGATCCCTCACGGCTAGGGAACACAGAAGTTTGGCTACTTTGCAACTTGCTCCATCCGCGCTAGCTACCTTTGCCTCCAGCACATTGTACTGGGGAAAGATTCTGGTAGCTGCATGAAAACTGGCAAAAGCAGCATAGCCGTACGGGGTGTCTAGCAGAATTTTGGCCCAATTGGGAAGTACGTGCATGCCCAGTAGCTACCCGTTCCTCCTCCCAGGCATACTTGCTCCAGATTCTTGGCCTCTTCTAGGGACACAGTGACCTGTGCATTCCGTCCGCAGAGCCCTGCAGGCTAGCTAGGGACCCGAGATCTTTGGCCCATTTTGGAGGGAGGTGCATGTCAAGAGGCTTCTCTTGCCTCTGGCTCATCTGGTCTGCCAGATTTTGTGGCTTGCTCCAGATACACATTTCGTTTTGGATCCTGTCCTCAGATTGCTTGAGGGTCGGTACCTGAGAACTTTGCCCACTTTTGGACGGAGGCACCTGCCTGGGTACCTCCACGCCCCTTCGCTGATCATGTTTGGAAACAGTTCTGGGCCAGCTCCAAATTCAGGACTGCTCGTCAATACCAGCTGAAGAGCCGTCTGCATTAGGTCTCTCACAATATTGGCCCTGCTTTGGACGTAGCTGCATGCCTGCTAGCTACCTCCAGGAAAGCTTCTAAGCATCCAGAAATTCTTGGGATTCGGCCTGAGAGACATTTAGCTGTGGGTACCAGCTGCAAAGCCCTTCAGGGTAGGGACAGCACAAGTGTGGCCAAGTTTCGAGGGAAGTGTATGCCTGGTAGCTACCCTTGCCTTCTCACCTCGGCATGCTTCTGCAAAACATTTGATTTCCTCCAAGAGAAAGTTTTGCTTTCTGCATCCTAAACTCAGATCCCTCACGGCTAGGGAACACAGAAGTTTGGCTACTTTGCAACTTGCTCCATCCGCGCTAGCTACCTTTGCCTTTAGCACATTGTACTTGGGAAAGATTCTGGTAGCTGCATGAAAACTGGCAAAAGCAGCATAGCCGTACGGGGTGTCTAGCACAATTTTGGCCCAATTGGGAAGTACGTGCATGCCCAGTAGCTACCCGTTCCTCCTCCCAGGCATACTTGCTCCAGATTCTTGGCCTCTTCTAGGGACACAGTGACCTGTGCATTCCGTCCGCAGAGCCCTGCAGGCTAGCTAGGGACCCGAGATCTTTGGCCCATTTTGGAGGGAGGTGCATGCCAAGAGGCTTCTCTTGCCTCTGGCTCATCTGGTCTGCCAGACTTTGTGGCTTGCTCCAGATACACATTTCGTTTTGGATCCTGTCCTCAGATTGCTTGAGGGTCGGTACCTGAGAACTTTGCCCACTTTTGGACGGAGGCACCTGCCTGGGTACCTCCACGCCCCTTCGCTGATCATGTTTGGAAACAGTTCTGGGCCAGCTCCAAATTCAGGACTGCTTGTCAATACCAGCTGAAGAGCCGTCTGCATTAGGTCTCTCACAATATTGGCCCTGCTTTGGACGTAGCTGCATGCCTGCTAGCTACCTCCAGGAAAGCTTCTAAGCATCCAGAAATTCTTGGGATTCGGCCTGAGAGACATTTAGCTGTGGGTACCAGCTGCAAAGCCCTTCAGGGTAGGGACAGCACAAGTGTGGCCAAGTTTCGGGGGAAGTGTATGCCTGGTAGCTACCCTTGCCTTCTCACCTCGGCATGCTTCTGCAAAACATTTGATTTCCTCCAAGAGAAAGTTTTGCTTTCTGGATCCTAAACTCAGATCCCTCACGGCTAGGGAACACAGAAGTGTGGCTACTTTGCAACTTGCTCCATCCGCGCTAGCTACCTTTGCCTCCACCACATTGTACTTGGGAAAGATTCTGGTAGCTGCATGAAAACTGGCAAAAGCAGCATAGCCGTACGGGGTGTCTAGCAGAATTTTGGCCCAATTGGGAAGTACGTGCATGCCCAGTAGCTACCCGTTCCTCCTCCCAGGCATACTTGCTCCAGATTCTTGGCCTCTTCTAGGGACACAGTGACCTGTGCATTCCGTCCGCAGAGCCCTGCAGGCTAGCTAGGGACCCGAGATCTTTGGCCCATTTTGGAGGGAGGTGCATGCCAAGAGGCTTCTCTTGCCTCTGGCTCATCTGGTCTGCCAGACTTTGTGGCTTGCTCCAGATACACATTTTGTTTTGGATCCTGTCCTCAGATTGCTTGAGGGTCGGTACCTGAGAACTTTGCCCACTTTTGGAGGGAGGCACCTGCCTGGGTACCTCCACGAGCCTTCGCTGATCATGTTTGGAAACAGTTCTGGGCCAGCTCCAAATTCAGGACTGCTTGTCAATACCAGCTGAAGAGCCGTCTGCATTAGGTCTCTCACAATATTGGCCCTGCTTTGGACGTAGCTGCATGCCTGCTAGCTACCTCCAGGAAAGCTTCTAAGCATCCAGAAATTCTTGGGATTCGGCCTGAGAGACATTTAGCTGTGGGTACCAGCTGCAAAGCCCTTCAGGGTAGGGACAGCACAAGTGTGGCCAAGTTTCGAGGGAAGTGTATGCCTGGTAGCTACCCTTGCCTTCTCACCTCGGCATGCTTCTGCAAAACATTTGATTTCCTCCAAGAGAAAGTATTGCTTTCTGCATCCTAAACTCAGATCCCTCACGGCTAGGGAACACAGAAGTTTGGCTACTTTGCAACTTGCTCCATCCGCGCTAGCTACCTTTGCCTTTAGCACATTGTACTGGGGAAAGATTCTGGTAGCTGCATGAAAACTGGCAAAAGCAGCATAGCCGTACGGGGTGTCTAGCAGAATTTTGGCCCAATTGGGAAGTACATGCATGCCCAGTAGCTATCCGTTCCTCTTCCCAGGCATACTTGCTCCAGATTCTTGGCCACTTCTAGGGACACAGTGACCTGTGCATTCCGTCCGCAGAGCTCTGCAGGCTAGCTAGGGACCCGAGATCTTTGGCCCATTTTGGAGGGAGGTGCATGCCAAGAGGCTTCTCTTGCCTCTGGCTCATCTGGTCTGCCAGACTTTGTGGCTTGCTCCAGATACACATTTTGTTTTGGATCCTGTCCTCAGATTGCTTGAGGGTCGGTACCTGAGAACTTTGCCCACTTTTGGAGGGAGGCACCTGCCTGGGTACCTCCACGCCCCTTCGCTGATCATGTTTGGAAACAGTTCTGGGCCAGCTCCAAATTCAGGACTGCTTGTCAATACCAGCTGAAGAGCCGTCTGCATTAGGTCTCTCACAATATTGGCCCTGCTTTGGACGTAGCTGCATGCCTGCTAGCTACCTCCAGGAAAGCTTCTAAGCATCCAGAAATTCTTGGGATTCGGCCTGAGAGACATTTAGCTGTGGGTACCAGCTGCAAAGCCCTTCAGGGTAGGGACAGCACAAGTGTGGCCAAGTTTCGAGGGAAGTGTATGCCTGGTAGCTACCCTTGCCTTCTCACCTCGGCATGCTTCTGCAAAACATTTGATTTCCTCCAAGAGAAAGTTTTGCTTTCTGCATCCTAAACTCAGATCCCTCACGGCTAGGGAACACAGAAGTTTGGCTACTTTGCAACTTGCTCCATCCGCGCTAGCTACCTTTGCCTCCAGCACATTGTACTGGGGAAAGATTCTGGTAGCTGCATGAAAACTGGCAAAAGCAGCATAGCCGTACGGGGTGTCTAGCACAATTTTGGCCCAATTGGGAAGTACGTGCATGCCCAGTAGCTACCCGTTCCTCCTCCCAGGCATACTTGCTCCAGATTCTTGGCCTCTTCTAGGGACACAGTGACCTGTGCATTCCGTCCGCAGAGCCCTGCAGGCTCGCTAGGGACCCGAGATCTTTGGCCCATTTTGGAGGGAGGTGCATGCCAAGAGGCTTCTCTTGCCTCTGGCTCATCTGGTCTGCCAGACTTTGTGGCTTGCTCCAGATACACATTTCGTTTTGGATCCTGTCCTCAGATTGCTTGAGGGTCGGTACCTGAGAACTTTGCCCACTTTTGGAGGGAGGCACCTGCCTGGGTACCTCCACGAGCCTTCGCTGATCGTGTTTGGAAACAGTTCTGGGCCAGCTCCAAATTCAGGACTGCTTGTCAATACCAGCTGAAGAGCCGTCTGCATTAGGTCTCTCACAACATTGGCCCTGCTTTGGACGTAGCTGCATGCCTGCTAGCTACCTCCAGGAAAGCTTCTAAGCATCCAGAAATTCTTGGGATTCGGCCTGAGAGACATTTAGCTGTGGGTACCAGCTGCAAAGCCCTTCAGGGTAGGGACAGCACAAGTGTGGCCAAGTTTCGAGGGAAGTGTATGCCTGGTAGCTACCCTTGCCTTCTCACCTCGGCATGCTTCTGCAATACATTTGATTTCCTCCAAGAGAAAGTTTTGCTTTCTGCATCCTAAACTCAGATCCCTCACAGCTAGGGAACACAGAAGTTTGGCTACTTTGCAACTTGCTCCATCCGCGCTAGCTACCTTTGCCTCCACCACATTGTACTGGGGAAAGATTCTGGTAGCTGCATGAAAACTGGCAAAAGCAGCATAGCCGTACGGGGTGTCTAGCACAATTTTGGCCCAATTGGGAAGTACGTGCATGCCCAGTAGCTACCCGTTCCTCCTCCCAGGCATACTTGCTCCAGATTCTTGGCCTCTTCTAGGGACACAGTGACCTGTGCATTCCGTCCGCAGAGCCCTGCAGGCTAGCTAGGGACCCGAGATCTTTGGCCCATTTTGGAGGGAGGTGCATGCCAAGAGGCTTCTCTTGCCTCTGGCTCATCTGGTCTGCCAGACTTTGTGGCTTGCTCCAGATACACATTTTGTTTTGGATCCTGTCCTCAGATTGCTTGAGGGTCGGTACCTGAGAACTTTGCCCACTTTTGGAGGGAGGCACCTGCCTGGGTACCTCCACGAGCCTTCGCTGATCGTGTTTGGAAACAGTTCTGGGCCAGCTCCAAATTCAGGACTGCTTGTCAATACCAGCTGAAGAGCCGTCTGCATTAGGTCTCTCACAATATTGGCCCTGCTTTGGACGTAGCTTCATGCCTGCTAGCTACCTCCAGGAAAGCTTCTAAGCATCCAGAAATTCTTGGGATTCGGCCTGAGAGACATTTAGCTGTGGGTACCAGCTGCAAAGCCCTTCAGGGTAGGGACAGCACAAGTGCGGCCAAGTTTCGAGGGAAGTGTATGCCTGGTAGCTACCCTTGCCTTCTCACCTCGGCATGCTTCTGCAAAACATTTGATTTCCTCCAAGAGAAAGTTTTGCTTTCTGCATCCTAAACTCAGATCCCTCACGGCTAGGGAACACAGAAGTTTGGCTACTTTGCAACTTGCTCCATCCGCGCTAGCTACCTTTGCCTCCACCACATTGTACTGGGGAAAGATTCTGGTAGCTGCATGAAAACTGGCAAAAGCAGCATAGCCGTACGGGGTGTCTAGCACAATTTTGGCCCAATTGGGAAGTACGTGCATGCCCAGTAGCTACCCGTTCCTCCTCCCAGGCATACTTGCTCCAGATTCTTGGCCTCTTCTAGGGACACAGTGACCTGTGCATTCCGTCCGCAGAGCCCTGCAGGCTAGCTAGGGACCCGAGATCTTTGGCCCATTTTGGAGGGAGGTGCATGTCAAGAGGCTTCTCTTGCCTCTGGCTCATCTGGTCTGCCAGATTTTGTGGCTTGCTCCAGATACACATTTCGTTTTGGATCCTGTCCTCAGATTGCTTGAGGGTCGGTACCTGAGAACTTTGCCCACTTTTGGACGGAGGCACCTGCCTGGGTACCTCCACGCCCCTTCGCTGATCATGTTTGGAAACAGTTCTGGGCCAGCTCCAAATTCAGGACTGCTTGTCAATACCAGCTGAAGAGCCGTCTGCATTAGGTCTCTCACAATATTGGCCCTGCTTTGGACGTAGCTGCATGCCTGCTAGCTACCTCCAGGAAAGCTTCTAAGCATCCAGAAATTCTTGGGATTCGGCCTGAGAGACATTTAGCTGTGGGTACCAGCTGCAAAGCCCTTCAGGGTACGGACAGCACAAGTGTGGCCAAGTTTCGGGGGAAGTGTATGCCTGGTAGCTACCCTTGCCTTCTCACCTCGGCATGCTTCTGCAAAACATTTGATTTCCTCCAAGAGAAAGTTTTGCTTTCTGCATCCTAAACTCAGATCCCTCACGGCTAGGGAACACAGAAGTGTGGCTACTTTGCAACTTGCTCCATCCGCGCTAGCTACCTTTGCCTTTAGCACATTGTACTGGGGAAAGATTCTGGTAGCTACATGAAAACTGGCAAAAGCAGCATAGCCGTACGGGGTGTCTAGCACAATTTTGGCCCAATTGGGAAGTACATGCATGCCCAGTAGCTATCCGTTCCTCTTCCCAGGCATACTTGCTCCAGATTCTTGGCCACTTCTAGGGACACAGTGACCTGTGCATTCCGTCCGCAGAGCTCTGCAGGCTAGCTAGGGACCCGAGATCTTTGGCCCATTTTGGAGGGAGGTGCATGCCAAGAGGCTTCTCTTGCCTCTGGCTCATCTGGTCTGCCAGACTTTGTGGCTTGCTCCAGATACACATTTTGTTTTGGATCCTGTCCTCAGATTGCTTGAGGGTCGGTACCTGAGAACTTTGCCCACTTTGGAGGGAGGCACCTGCCTGGGTACCTCCACGAGCCTTCGCTGATCGTGTTTGGAAACAGTTCTGGGCCAGCTCCAAATTCAGGACTGCTTGTCAATACCAGCTGAAGAGCCGTCTGCATTAGGTCTCTCACAATATTGGCCCTGCTTTGGACGTAGCTGCATGCCTGCTAGCTACCTCCAGGAAAGCTTCTAAGCATCCAGAAATTCTTGGGATTCGGCCTGAGAGACATTTAGCTGTGGGTACCAGCTGCAAAGCCCTTCAGGGTAGGGACAGCACAAGTGTGGCCAAGTTTCCAGGGAAGTGTATGCCTGGTAGCTACCCTTGCCTTCTCACCTCGGCATGCTTCTGCAAAACATTTGATTTCCTCCAAGAGAAAGTTTTGCTTTCTGCATCCTAAACTCAGATCCCTCACAGCTAGGGAACACAGAAGTTTGGCTACTTTGCAACTTGCTCCATCCGCGCTAGCTACCTTTGCCTCCACCACATTGTACTGGGGAAAGATTCTGGTAGCTGCATGAAAACTGGCAAAAGCAGCATAGCCGTACGGGGTGTCTAGCAGAATTTTGGCCCAATTGGGAAGTACGTGCATGCCCAGTAGCTACCCGTTCCTCCTCCCAGGCATACTTGCTCCAGATTCTTGGCCTCTTCTAGGGACACAGTGACCTGTGCATTCCGTCCGCAGAGCCCTGCAGGCTAGCTAGGGACCCGAGATCTTTGGCCCATTTTGGAGGGAGGTGCATGTCAAGAGGCTTCTCTTGCCTCTGGCTCATCTGGTCTGCCAGACTTTGTGGCTTGCTCCAGATACACATTTCGTTTTGGATCCTGTCCTCAGATTGCTTGAGGGTCGGTACCTGAGAACTTTGCCCACTTTTGGACGGAGGCACCTTCCTGGGTACCTCCACGCCCCTTCGCTGATCATGTTTGGAAACAGTTCTGGGCCAGCTCCAAATTCAGGACTGCTTGTCAATACCAGCTGAAGAGCCGTCTGCATTAGGTCTCTCACAATATTGGCCCTGCTTTGGACGTAGCTGCATGCCTGCTAGCTACCTCCAGGAAAGCTTCTAAGCATCCAGAAATTCTTGGGATTCGGCCTGAGAGACATTTAGCTGTGGGTACCAGCTGCAAAGCCCTTCAGGGTAGGGACAGCACAAGTGTGGCCAAGTTTCGGGGGAAGTGTATGCCTGGTAGCTACCCTTGCCTTCTCACCTCGGCATGCTTCTGCAAAACATTTGATTTCCTCCAAGAGAAAGTTTTGCTTTCTGCATCCTAAACTCAGATCCCTCACGGCTAGGGAACACAGAAGTTTGGCTACTTTGCAACTTGCTCCATCCGCGCTAGCTACCTTTGCCTTTAGCACATTGTACTGGGGAAAGATTCTGGTAGCTGCATGAAAACTGGCAAAAGCAGCATAGCCGTACGGGGTGTCTAGCACAATTTTGGCCCAATTGGGAAGTACGTGCATGCCCAGTAGCTACCCGTTCCTCCTCCCAGGCATACTTGCTCCAGATTCTTGGCCTCTTCTAGGGACACAGTGACCTGTGCATTCCGTCCGCAGAGCCCTGCAGGCTAGCTAGGGACCCGAGATCTTTGGCCCATTTTGGAGGGAGGTGCATGCCAAGAGGCTTCTCTTGCCTCTGGCTCATCTGGTCTGCCAGATTTTGTGGCTTGCTCCAGATACACATTTCGTTTTGGATCCTGTCCTCAGATTGCTTCAGGGTCGGTACCTGAGAACTTTGCCCACTTTTGGACGGAGGCACCTGCCTGGGTACCTCCACACCCCTTCGCTGATCATGTTTGGAAACAGTTCTGGGCCAGCTCCAAATTCAGGACTGCTTGTCAATACCAGCTGAAGAGCCGTCTGCATTAGGTCTCTCACAATATTGGCCCTGCTTTGGATGTAGCTGCATGCCTGCTAGCTACCTCCAGGAAAGCTTCTAAGCATCCAGAAATTCTTGGGATTCGGCCTGAGAGACATTTAGCTGTGGGTACCAGCTGCAAAGCCCTTCAGGGTAGGGACAGCACAAGTGTGGCCAAGTTTCGGGGGAAGTGTATGCCTGGTAGCTACCCTTGCCTTCTCACCTCGGCATGCTTCTGCAAAACATTTGATTTCCTCCAAGAGAAAGTTTTGCTTTCTGCATCCTAAACTCAGATCCCTCACGGCTAGGGAACACAGAAGTGTGGCTACTTTGCAACTTGCTCCATCCGCGCTAGCTACCTTTGCCTCCACCACATTGTACTGGGGAAAGATTCTGGTAGCTGCATGAAAACTGGCAAAAGCAGCATAGCCGTACGGGGTGTCTAGCACAATTTTGGCCCAATTGGGAAGTACGTGCATGCCCAGTAGCTACCCGTTCCTCCTCCCAGGCATACTTGCTCCAGATTCTTGGCCTCTTCTAGGGACACAGTGACCTGTGCATTCCGTCCGCAGAGCCCTGCAGGCTAGCTAGGGACCCGAGATCTTTGGCCCATTTTGGAGGGAGGTGCATGTCAAGAGGCTTCTCTTGCCTCTGGCTCATCTGGTCTGCCAGACTTTGTGGCTTGCTCCAGATACACATTTCGTTTTGGATCCTGTCCTCAGATTGCTTGAGGGTCGGTACCTGAGAACTTTGCCCACTTTTGGAGGGAGGCACCTGCCTGGGTACCTCCACGCCCCTTCGCTGATCATGTTTGGAAACAGTTCTGGGCCAGCTCCAAATTCAGGACTGCTTGTCAATACCAGCTGAAGAGCCGTCTGCATTAGGTCTCTCACAATATTGGCCCTGCTTTGGACGTAGCTGCATGCCTGCTAGCTACCTCCAGGAAAGCTTCTAAGCATCCAGAAATTCTTGGGATTCGGCCTGAGAGACATTTAGCTGTGGGTACCAGCTGCAAAGCCCTTCAGGGTAGGGACAGCACAAGTGTGGCCAAGTTTCGGGGGAAGTGTATGCCTGGTAGCTACCCTTGCCTTCTCACCTCGGCATGCTTCTGCAAAACATTTGATTTCCTCCAAGAGAAAGTTTTGCTTTCTGGATCCTAAACTCAGATCCCTCACGGCTAGGGAACACAGAAGTGTGGCTACTTTGCAACTTGCTCCATCCGCGCTAGCTACCTTTGCCTCCACCACATTGTACTGGGGAAAGATTCTGGTAGCTGCATGAAAACTGGCAAAAGCAGCATAGCCGTACGGGGTGTCTAGCAGAATTTTGGCCAAATTGGGAAGTACGTGCATGCCCAGTAGCTACCCGTTCCTCCTCCCAGGCATACTTGCTCCAGATTCTTGGCCTCTTCTAGGGACACAGTGACCTGTGCATTCCGTCCGCAGAGCCCTGCAGGCTAGCTAGGGACCCGAGATCTTTGGCCCATTTTGGAGGGAGGTGCATGTCAAGAGGCTTCTCTTGCCTCTGGCTCATCTGGTCTGCCAGATTTTGTGGCTTGCTCCAGATACACATTTCGTTTTGGATCCTGTCCTCAGATTGCTTGAGGGTCGGTACCTGAGAACTTTGCCCACTTTTGGACGGAGGCACCTGCCTGGGTACCTCCACACCCCTTCGCTGATCATGTTTGGAAACAGTTCTGGGCCAGCTCCAAATTCAGGACTGCTTGTCAATACCAGCTGAAGAGCCGTCTGCATTAGGTCTCTCACAATATTGGCCCTGCTTTGGACGTAGCTGCATGCCTGCTAGCTACCTCCAGGAAAGCTTCTAAGCATCCAGAAATTCTTGGGATTCGGCCTGAGAGACATTTAGCTGTGGGTACCAGCTGCAAAGCCCTTCAGGGTAGGGACAGCACAAGTGTGGCCAAGTTTCGAGGGAAGTGTATGCCTGGTAGCTACCCTTGCCTTCTCACCTCGGCATGCTTCTGCAAAACATTTGATTTCCTCCAAGAGAAAGTTTTGCTTTCTGCATCCTAAACTCAGATCCCTCACGGCTAGGGAACACAGAAGTTTGGCTACTTTGCAACTTGCTCCATCCGCGCTAGCTACCTTTGCCTTTAGCACATTGTACTTGGGAAAGATTCTGGTAGCTGCATGAAAACTGGCAAAAGCAGCATAGCCGTACGGGGTGTCTAGCAGAATTTTGGCCCAATTGGGAAGTACGTGCATGCCCAGTAGCTACCCGTTCCTCCTCCCAGGCATACTTGCTCCAGATTCTTGGCCTCTTCTAGGGACACAGTGACCTGTGCATTCCGTCCGCAGAGCCCTGCAGGCTAGCTAGGGACCCGAGATCTTTGGCCCATTTTGGAGGGAGGTGCATGTCAAGAGGCTTCTCTTGCCTCTGGCTCATCTGGTCTGCCAGACTTTGTGGCTTGCTCCAGATACACATTTCGTTTTGGATCCTGTCCTCAGATTGCTTCAGGGTCGGTACCTGAGAACTTTGCCCACTTTTGGACGGAGGCATCTGCCTGGGTACCTCCACGCCCCTTCGCTGATCATGTTTGGAAACAGTTCTGGGCCAGCTCCAAATTCAGGACTGCTTGTCAATACCAGCTGAAGAGCCGTCTGCATTAGGTCTCTCACAATATTGGCCCTGCTTTGGATGTAGCTGCATGCCTGCTAGCTACCTCCAGGAAAGCTTCTAAGCATCCAGAAATTCTTGGGATTCGGCCTGAGAGACATTTAGCTGTGGGTACCAGCTGCAAAGCCCTTCAGGGTAGGGACAGCACAAGTGTGGCCAAGTTTCGGGGGAAGTGTATGCCTGGTAGCTACCCTTGCCTTCTCACCTCGGCATGCTTCTGCAAAACATTTGATTTCCTCCAAGAGAAAGTTTTGCTTTCTGCATCCTAAACTCAGATCCCTCACGGCTAGGGAACACAGAAGTTTGGCTACTTTGCAACTTGCTCCATCCGCGCTAGCTACCTTTGCCTTTAGCACATTGTACTGGGGAAAGATTCTGGTAGCTGCATGAAAACTGGCAAAAGCAGCATAGCCGTACGGGGTGTCTAGCAGAATTTTGGCCCAATTGGGAAGTACGTGCATGCCCAGTAGCTACCCGTTCCTCCTCCCAGGCATACTTGCTCCAGATTCTTGGCCTCTTCTAGGGACACAGTGACCTGTGCATTCCGTCCGCAGAGCCCTGCAGGCTAGCTAGGGACCCGAGATCTTTGGCCCATTTTGGAGGGAGGTGCATGTCAAGAGGCTTCTCTTGCCTCTGGCTCATCTGGTCTGCCAGACTTTGTGGCTTGCTCCAGATACACATTTCGTTTTGGATCCTGTCCTCAGATTGCTTGAGGGTCGGTACCTGAGAACTTTGCCCACTTTTGGAGGGAGGCATCTGCCTGGGTACCTTCACGCCCCTTCGCTGATCATGTTTGGAAACAGTTCTGGGCCAGCTCCAAATTCAGGACTGCTTGTCAATACCAGCTGAAGAGCCGTCTGCATTAGGTCTCTCACAATATTGGCCCTGCTTTGGACGTAGCTGCATGCCTGCTAGCTACCTCCAGGAAAGCTTCTAAGCATCCAGAAATTCTTGGGATTCGGCCTGAGAGACATTTAGCTGTGGGTACCAGCTGCAAAGCCCTTCAGGGTAGGGACAGCACAAGTGTGGCCAAGTTTCCAGGGAAGTGTATGCCTGGTAGCTACCCTTGCCTTCTCACCTCGGCATGCTTCTGCAAAACATTTGATTTCCTCCAAGAGAAAGTTTTGCTTTCTGCATCCTAAACTCAGATCCCTCACGGCTAGGGAACACAGAAGTGTGGCTACTTTGCAACTTGCTCCATCCGCGCTAGCTACCTTTGCCTTTAGCACATTGTACTGGGGAAAGATTCTGGTAGCTGCATGAAAACTGGCAAAAGCAGCATAGCCGTACGGGGTGTCTAGCACAATTTTGGCCCAATTGGGAAGTACGTGCATGCCCAGTAGCTACCCGTTCCTCCTCCCAGGCATACTTGCTCCAGATTCTTGGCCTCTTCTAGGGACACAGTGACCTGTGCATTCCGTCCGCAGAGCCCTGCAGGCTAGCTAGGGACCCGAGATCTTTGGCCCATTTTGGAGGGAGGTGCATGTCAAGAGGCTTCTCTTGCCTCTGGCTCATCTGGTCTGCCAGACTTTGTGGCTTGCTCCAGATACACATTTCGTTTTGGATCCTGTCCTCAGATTGCTTCAGGGTCGGTACCTGAGAACTTTGCCCACTTTTGGACGGAGGCATCTGCCTGGGTACCTCCACGCCCCTTCGCTGATCATGTTTGGAAACAGTTCTGGGCCAGCTCCAAATTCAGGACTGCTTGTCAATACCAGCTGAAGAGCCGTCTGCATTAGGTCTCTCACAATATTGGCCCTGCTTTGGATGTAGCTGCATGCCTGCTAGCTACCTCCAGGAAAGCTTCTAAGCATCCAGAAATTCTTGGGATTCGGCCTGAGAGACATTTAGCTGTGGGTACCAGCTGCAAAGCCCTTCAGGGTAGGGACAGCACAAGTGTGGCCAAGTTTCGGGGGAAGTGTATGCCTGGTAGCTACCCTTGCCTTCTCACCTCGGCATGCTTCTGCAAAACATTTGATTTCCTCCAAGAGAAAGTTTTGCTTTCTGCATCCTAAACTCAGATCCCTCACGGCTAGGGAACACAGAAGTGTGGCTACTTTGCAACTTGCTCCATCCGCACTAGCTACCTTTGCCTCCAGCACATTGTACTGGGGAAAGATTCTGGTAGCTGCATGAAAACTGGCAAAAGCAGCATAGCCGTACGGGGTGTCTAGCAGAATTTTGGCCCAATTGGGAAGTACGTGCATGCCCAGTAGCTACCCGTTCCTCCTCCCAGGCATACTTGCTCCAGATTCTTGGCCTCTTCTAGGGACACAGTGACCTGTGCATTCCGTCCGCAGAGCCCTGCAGGCTAGCTAGGGACCCGAGATCTTTGGCCCATTTTGGAGGGTGGTGCATGTCAAGAGGCTTCTCTTGCCTCTGGCTCATCTGGTCTGCCAGATTTTGTGGCTTGCTCCAGATACACATTTCGTTTTGGATCCTGTCCTCAGATTGCTTGAGGGTCGGTACCTGAGAACTTTGCCCACTTTTGGACGGAGGCACCTGCCTGGGTACCTCCCCACCCCTTCGCTGATCATGTTTGGAAACAGTTCTGGGCCAGCTCCAAATTCAGGACTGCTTGTCAATACCAGCTGAAGAGCCGTCTGCATTAGGTCTCTCACAATATTGGCCCTGCTTTGGACGTAGCTGCATGCCTGCTAGCTACCTCCAGGAAAGCTTCTAAGCATCCAGAAATTCTTGGGATTCGGCCTGAGAGACATTTAGCTGTGGGTACCAGCTGCAAAGCCCTTCAGGGTAGGGACAGCACAAGTGCGGCCAAGTTTCCAGGGAAGTGTATGCCTGGTAGCTACCCTTGCCTTCTCACCTCGGCATGCTTCTGCAAAACATTTGATTTCCTCCAAGAGAAAGTTTTGCTTTCTGCATCCTAAACTCAGATCCCTCACGGCTAGGGAACACAGAAGTTTGGCTACTTTGCAACTTGCTCCATCCGCGCTAGCTACCTTTGCCTTTAGCACATTGTACTGGGGAAAGATTCTGGTAGCTGCATGAAAACTGGCAAAAGCAGCATAGCCGTACGGGGTGTCTAGCAGAATTTTGGCCCAATTGGGAAGTACGTGCATGCCCAGTAGCTACCCGTTCCTCCTCCCAGGCATACTTGCTCCAGATTCTTGGCCTCTTCTAGGGACACAGTGACCTGTGCATTCCGTCCGCAGAGCCCTGCAGGCTAGCTAGGGACCCGAGATCTTTGGCCCATTTTGGAGGGAGGTGCATGTCAAGAGGCTTCTCTTGCCTCTGGCTCATCTGGTCTGCCAGACTTTGTGGCTTGCTCCAGATACACATTTCGTTTTGGATCCTGTCCTCAGATTGCTTGAGGGTCGGTACCTGAGAACTTTGCCCACTTTTGGAGGGAGGCACCTGCCTGGGTACCTCCACACCCCTTCGCTGATCATGTTTGGAAACAGTTCTGGGCCAGCTCCAAATTCAGGACTGCTTGTCAATACCAGCTGAAGAGCCGTCTGCATTAGGTCTCTCACAATATTGGCCCTGCTTTCGACGTAGCTGCATGCCTGCTAGCTACCTCCAGGAAAGCTTCTAAGCATCCAGAAATTCTTGGGATTCGGCCTGAGAGACATTTAGCTGTGGGTACCAGCTGCAAAGCCCTTCAGGGTAGGGACAGCACAAGTGTGGCCAAGTTTCCAGGGAAGTGTATGCCTGGTAGCTACCCTTGCCTTCTCACCTCGGCATGCTTCTGCAAAACATTTGATTTCCTCCAAGAGAAAGTTTTGCTTTCTGCATCCTAAACTCAGATCCCTCACGGCTAGGGAACACAGAAGTTTGGCTACTTTGCAACTTGCTCCATCCGCGCTAGCTACCTTTGCCTCCACCACATTGTACTGGGGAAAGATTCTGGTAGCTGCATGAAAACTGGCAAAAGCAGCATAGCCGTACGGGGTGTCTAGCAGAATTTTGGCCCAATTGGGAAGTACGTGCATGCCCAGTAGCTACCCGTTCCTCCTCCCAGGCATACTTGCTCCAGATTCTTGGCCTCTTCTAGGGACACAGTGACCTGTGCATTCCGTCCGCAGAGCCCTGCAGGCTAGCTAGGGACCCTAGATCTTTGGCCCATTTTGGAGGGAGGTGCATGTCAAGAGGCTTCTCTTGCCTCTGGCTCATCTGGTCTGCCAGACTTTGTGGCTTGCTCCAGATACACATTTCGTTTTGGATCCTGTCCTCAGATTGCTTCAGGGTCGGTACCTGAGAACTTTGCCCACTTTTGGACGGAGGCATCTGCCTGGGTACCTCCACGCCCCTTCGCTGATCATGTTTGGAAACAGTTCTGGGCCAGCTCCAAATTCAGGACTGCTTGTCAATACCAGCTGAAGAGCCGTCTGCATTAGGTCTCTCACAATATTGGCCCTGCTTTGGATGTAGCTGCATGCCTGCTAGCTACCTCCAGGAAAGCTTCTAAGCATCCAGAAATTCTTGGGATTCGGCCTGAGAGACATTTAGCTGTCGGTACCAGCTGCAAAGCCCTTCAGGGTAGGGACAGCACAAGTGTGGCCAAGTTTCGGGGGAAGTGTATGCCTGGTAGCTACCCTTGCCTTCTCACCTCGGCATGCTTCTGCAAAACATTTGATTTCCTCCAAGAGAAAGTTTTGCTTTCTGCATCCTAAACTCAGATCCCTCACGGCTAGGGAACACAGAAGTTTGGCTACTTTGCAACTTGCTCCATCCGCGCTAGCTACCTTTGCCTCCAGCACATTGTACTGGGGAAAGATTGTGGTAGCTGCATGAAAACTGGCAAAAGCAGCATAGCCGTACGGGGTGTCTAGCAGAATTTTGGCCCAATTGGGAAGTACGTGCATGCCCAGTAGCTACCCGTTCCTCCTCCCAGGCATACTTGCTCCAGATTCTTGGCCTCTTCTAGGGACACAGTGACCTGTGCATTCCGTCCGCAGAGCCCTGCAGGCTAGCTAGGGACCCGAGATCTTTGGCCCATTTTGGAGGGAGGTGCATGTCAAGAGGCTTCTCTTGCCTCTGGCTCATCTGGTCTGCCAGATTTTGTGGCTTGCTCCAGATACACATTTCGTTTTGGATCCTGTCCTCAGATTGCTTGAGGGTCGGTACCTGAGAACTTTGCCCACTTTTGGACGGAGGCACCTGCCTGGGTACCTCCACGAGCCTTCGCTGATCATGTTTGGAAACAGTTCTGGGCCAGCTCCAAATTCAGGACTGCTTGTCAATACCAGCTGAAGAGCCGTCTGCATTAGGTCTCTCACAATATTGGCCCTGCTTTGGACGTAGCTGCATGCCTGCTAGCTACCTCCAGGAAAGCTTCTAAGCATCCAGAAATTCTTGGGATTCGGCCTGAGAGACATTTAGCTGTGGGTACCAGCTGCAAAGCCCTTCAGGGTAGGGACAGCACAAGTGTGGCCAAGTTTCGAGGGAAGTGTATGCCTGGTAGCTACCCTTGCCTTCTCACCTCGGCATGCTTCTGCAAAACATTTGATTTCCTCCAAGAGAAAGTTTTGCTTTATGCATCCTAAACTCAGATCCCTCACGGCTAGGGAACACAGAAGTGTGGCTACTTTGCAACTTGCTCCATCCGCGCTAGCTACCTTTGCCTTTAGCACATTGTACTTGGGAAAGATTCTGGTAGCTGCATGAAAACTGGCAAAAGCAGCATAGCCGTACGGGGTGTCTAGCACAATTTTGGCCCAATTGGGAAGTACGTGCATGCCCAGTAGCTACCCGTTCCTCCTCCCAGGCATACTTGCTCCAGATTCTTGGCCTCTTCTAGGGACACAGTGACCTGTGCATTCCGTCCGCAGAGCCCTGCAGGCTAGCTAGGGACCCGAGATCTTTGGCCCATTTTGGAGGGAGGTGCATGTCAAGAGGCTTCTCTTGCCTCTGGCTCATCTGGTCTGCCAGACTTTGTGGCTTGCTCCAGATACACATTTCGTTTTGGATCCTGTCCTCAGATTGCTTCAGGGTCGGTACCTGAGAACTTTGCCCACTTTTGGACGGAGGCATCTGCCTGGGTACCTCCACGCCCCTTCGCTGATCATGTTTGGAAACAGTTCTGGGCCAGCTCCAAATTCAGGACTGCTTGTCAATACCAGCTGAAGAGCCGTCTGCATTAGGTCTCTCACAATATTGGCCCTGCTTTGGACGTAGCTGCATGCCTGCTAGCTACCTCCAGGAAAGCTTCTAAGCATCCAGAAATTCTTGGGATTCGGCCTGAGAGACATTTAGCTGTGGGTACCAGCTGCAAAGCCCTTCAGGGTAGGGACAGCACAAGTGTGGCCAAGTTTCGAGGGAAGTGTATGCCTGGTAGCTACCCTTGCCTTCTCACCTCGGCATGCTTCTGCAAAACATTTGATTTCCTCCAAGAGAAAGTTTTGCTTTCTGCATCCTAAACTCAGATCCCTCACGGCTAGGGAACACAGAAGTTTGGCTACTTTGCAACTTGCTCCATCCGCGCTAGCTACCTTTGCCTTTAGCACATTGTACTTGGGAAAGATTCTGGTAGCTGCATGAAAACTGGCAAAAGCAGCATAGCCGTACGGGGTGTCTAGCAGAATTTTGGCCCAATTGGGAAGTACGTGCATGCCCAGTAGCTACCCGTTCCTCCTCCCAGGCATACTTGCTCCAGATTCTTGGCCTCTTCTAGGGACACAGTGACCTGTGCATTCCGTCCGCAGAGCCCTGCAGGCTAGCTAGGGACCCGAGATCTTTGGCCCATTTTGGAGGGAGGTGCATGCCAAGAGGCTTCTCTTGCCTCTGGCTCATCTGGTCTGCCAAACTTTGTGGCTAGCGCCAGATACACATTTCGTTTTGGATCCTGTCCTCAGATTGCTTCAGGGTCGGTACCTGAGAACTTTGCCCACTTTTGGAGGGAGGCACCTGCCTGGGTACCTCCACGAGCCTTCGCTGATCATGTTTGGAAACAGTTCTGGGCCAGCTCCAAATTCAGGACTGCTTGTCAAAGCCAGCTGAAGAGCCGTCTGCATTAGGTCTCTCACAATATTGGCCCTGCTTTGGACGTAGCTGCATGCCTGCTAGCTACCTCCAGGAAAGCTTCTAAGCATCCAGAAATTCTTGGGATTCGGCCTGAGAGACATTTAGCTGTGGGTACCAGCTGCAAAGCCCTTCAGGGTAGGGACAGCACAAGTGCGGCCAAGTTTCAGGGGAAGTGTATGCCTGGTAGCTACCCTTGCCTTCTCACCTCGGCATGCTTCTGCAAAACATTTGATTTCCTCCAAGAGAAAGTTTTGCTTTCTGCATCCTAAACTCAGATCCCTCACGGCTAGGGAACACAGAAGTTTGGCTACTTTGCAACTTGCTCCATCCGCGCTAGCTACCTTTGCCTCCACCACATTGTACTGGGGAAAGATTCTGGTAGCTGCATGAAAACTGGCAAAAGCAGCATAGCCGTACGGGGTGTCTAGCACAATTTTGGCCCAATTGGGAAGTACGTGCATGCCCAGTAGCTACCCGTTCCTCCTCCCAGGCATACTTGCTCCAGATTCTTGGCCTCTTCTAGGGACACAGTGACCTGTGCATTCCGTCCGCAGAGCCCTGCAGGCTAGCTAGGGACCCGAGATCTTTGGCCCATTTTGGAGGGAGGTGCATGTCAAGACGCTTCTCTTGCCTCTGGCTCATCTGGTCTGCCAGACTTTGTGGCTTGCTCCAGATACACATTTCGTTTTGGATCCTGTCCTCAGATTGCTTCAGGGTCGGTACCTGAGAACTTTGCCAACTTTTGGACGGAGGCATCTGCCTGGGTACCTCCACGCCCCTTCGCTGATCATGTTTGGAAACAGTTCTGGGCCAGCTCCAAATTCAGGACTGCTTGTCAATACCAGCTGAAGAGTTGTCTGCATTAGGTCTCTCACAATATTGGCCCTGCTTTGGACGTAGCTGCATGCCTGCTAGCTACCTCCAGGAAAGCTTCTAAGCATCCAGAAATTCTTGGGATTCGGCCTGAGAGACATTTAGCTGTGGGTACCAGCTGCAAAGCCCTTCAGGGTAGGGACAGCACAAGTGTGGCCAAGTTTCAGGGGAAGTGTATGCCTGGTAGCTACCCCTGCCTTCTCACCTCGGCATGCTTCTGCAAAGCATTTGATTTCCTCCAAGAGAAAGTTTTGCTTTCTGCATCCTAAACTCAGATCCCTCACGGCTAGGGAACACAGAAGTTTGGCTACTTTGCAACTTGCTCCATCCGCGCTAGCTACCTTTGCCTCCAGCACATTGTACTGGGGAAAGATTCTGGTAGCTGCATGAAAACTGGCAAAAGCAGCATAGCCGTACGGGGTGTCTAGCGCAATTTTGGCCCAATTGGGAAGTTCGTGCATGCCCAGTAGCTACCCGTTCCTCCTCCCAGGCATACTTGCTCCAGATTCTTGGCCTCTTCTAGGGACACAGTGACCTGTGCATTCCGTCCGCAGAGCCCTGCAGGCTAGCTAGGGACCCGAGATCTTTGGCCCATTTTGGAGGGAGGTGCATGCCAAGAGGCTTCTCTTGCCTCTGGCTCATCTGGTCTGCCAGACTTTGTGGCTTGCTCCAGATACACATTTCGTTTTGGATCCTGTCCTCAGATTGCTTCAGGGTCGGTACCTGAGAACTTTGCCCACTTTTTCACGGAGGCACCTGCCTGGGTACCTCCACGCCCCTTCGCTGATCATGTTTGGAAACAGTTCTGGGCCAGCTCCAAATTCAGGACTGCTTGTCAATACAAGCTGAAGAGCTGTCTGCATTAGGTCTCTCACAATATTGGCCCTGCTTTGGACGTAGCTGCATGCCTGCTAGCTACATCCAGGAAAGCTTCTAAGCATCCAGAAATTCTTGGGATTCGGCCTGAGAGACATTTAGCTGTGGGTACCAGCTGCAAAGCCCTTCAGGGTAGGGACAGCACAAGTGTGGCCAAGTTTCGAGGGAAGTGTATGCCTGGTAGCTACCCTTGCCTTCTCACCTCGGCATGCTTCTGCAAAACATTTGATTTCCTCCAAGAGAAAGTTTTGCTTTCTGGATCCTAAACTCAGATCCCTCACGGCTAGGGAACACAGAAGTCTGGCTACTTTGCAACTTGCTCCATCCGCGCTAGCTACCTTTGCCTCCACCACATTGTACTGGGGAAAGATTCTGGTAGCTGCATGAAAACTGGCAAAAGCAGCATAGCCGTACGGGGTGTCTAGTACAATTTTGGCCCAATTGGGAAGTACGTGCATGCCCAGTAGCTACCCGTTCCTCCTCCCAGGCATACTTGCTCCAGATTCTTGGCCTCTTCTAGGGACACAGTGACCTGTGCATTCCGTCCGCAGAGCCCTGCAGGCTAGCTAGGGACCCGAGATCTTTGGCCCATTTTGGAGGGAGGTGCATGCCAAGAGGCTTCTCTTGCCTCTGGCTCATCTGGTCTGCCAGACTTTGTGGCTTGCTCCAGATACACATTTTGTTTTGGATCCTGTCCTCAGATTGCTTGAGGGTCAGTACCTGAGAACTTTGCCCACTTTTGGACGGAGGCACCTGCCTGGGTACCTCCACGAGCCTTCGCTGATCATGTTTGGAAACAGTTTTGGGCTAGCTCCAAATTCAGGACTGCTTGTCAAAGCCAGCTGAAGAGCCGTCTGCATTAGGTCTCTCACAATATTGGCCCTGCTTTGGATGTAGCTGCATGCCTGCTAGCTACCTCCAGGAAAGCTTCTAAGCATCCAGAAATTCTTGGGATTCGGCCTGAGAGACATTTAGCTGTGGGTACCAGCTGCAAAGCCCTTCAGGGTAGGGACAGCACAAGTGCGGCCAAGTTTCGAGGGAAGTGTATGCCTGGTAGCTACCCTTGCCTTCTCACCTCGACATGCTTCTGCAAAATATTTGATTTCCTCCAAGAGAAAGTTTTGCTTTCTGCATCCTAAACTCAGATCCCTCACAGCTAGGGAACACAGAAGTTTGGCTACTTTGCAACTTGCTCCATCCGCGCTAGCTACCTTTGCCTCCAGCACATTGTACTGGGGAAAGATTCTGGTAGCTGCATGAAAACTGGCAAAAGCAGCATAGCCGTACGGGGTGTCTAGCACAATTTTGGCCCAATTGGGAAGTACGTGCATGCCCAGTAGCTACCCGTTCCTCCTCCCAGGCATACTTGCTCCAGATTCTTGGCCTCTTCTAGGGACACAGTGACCTGTGCATTCCGTCCACAGAGCCCTGCAGGCTAGCTAGGGACCCGAGATCTTTGGCCCATTTTGGAGGGAGGTGCATGCCAAGAGGCTTCTCTTGCCTCTGGCTCATCTGGTCTGCCAGACTTTGTGGCTTGCTCCAGATACACATTTCGTTTTGGATCCTGTCCTCAGATTGCTTCAGGGTCGGTACCTGAGAACTTTGCCCACTTTTGGACGGAGGCACCTGCCTGGGTACCTCCACGAGCCTTCGCTGATCATGTTTGGAAACAATTCTGGGCCAGCTCCAAATTCAGGACTGCTTGTCAATACCAGCTGAAGAGCCGTCTGCATTAGGTCTCTCACAATATTGGCCCTGCTTTGGACGTAGCTGCATGCCTGCTAGCTACCTCCAGGAAAGCTTCTAAGCATCCAGAAATTCTTGGGATTCGGCCTGAGAGACATTTAGCTGTGGGTACCAGCTGCAAAGCCCTTCAGGGTAGGGACAGCACAAGTGTGGCCAAGTTTCGAGGGAAGTGTATGCCTGGTAGCTACCCTTGCCTTCTCACCTCGGCATGCTTCTGCAAAACATTTGATTTCCTCCAAGAGAAAGTTTTGCTTTCTGCATCCTAAACTCAGATCCCTCACGGCTAGGGAACACAGAAGTTTGGCTACTTTGCAACTTGCAACATCCGCGCTAGCTACCTTTGCCTCCACCACATTGTACTTGGGAAAGATTCTGGTAGCTGCATGAAAACTGGCAAAAGCAGCATAGCCGTACGGGGTGTCTAGCAGAATTTTGGCCCAATTGGGAAGTACGTGCATGCCCAGTAGCTACCCGTTCCTCCTCCCAGGCATACTTGCTCCAGATTCTTGGCCTCTTCTAGGGACACAGTGACCTGTGCATTCCATCCGCAGAGCCCTGCAGGCTAGCTAGGGACCCGAGATCTTTGGCCCATTTTGGAGGGAGGTGCATGCCAAGAGGCTTCTCTTGCCTCTGGCTCATCTGGTCTGCCAAACTTTGTGGCTAGCGCCAGATACACATTTCGTTTTGGATCCTGTCCTCAGATTGCTTCAGGGTCGGTACCTGAGAACTTTGCCCACTTTTGGACGGAGGCACCTGCCTGGGTACCTCCACGACCCTTCGCTGATCATGTTTGGAAACAATTCTGGGCCAGCTCCAAATTCAGGACTGCTTGTCAATACCAGCTGAAGAGCCGTCTGCATTAGGTCTCTCACAATATTGGCCCTGCTTTGGACGTAGCTGCATGCCTGCTAGCTACCTCCAGGAAAGCTTCTAAGCATCCAGAAATTCTTGGGATTCGGCCTGAGAGACATTTAGCTGTGGGTACCAGCTGCAAAGCCCTTCAGGGTAGGGACAGCACAAGTGCGGCCAAGTTTCAGGGGAAGTGTATGCCTGGTAGCTACCCTTGCCTTCTCACCTCGACATACTTCTGCAAAACATTTGATTTCCTCCAAGAGAAAGTTTTGCTTTCTGCATCCTAAACTCAGATCCCTCACGGCTAGGGAACACAGAAGTTTGGCTACTTTGCAACTTGCTCCATCCGCGCTAGCTACCTTTGCCTCCACCACATTGTACTGGGGAAAGATTCTGGTAGCTGCATGAAAACTGGCAAAAGCAGCATAGCCGTACGGGGTGTCTAGCAGAATTGTGGCCCAATTGGGAAGTACGTGCATGCCCAGTAGCTACCCGTTCCTCCTCCCAGGCATACTTGCTCCAGATTCTTGGCCTCTTCTAGGGACACAGTGACCTGTGCATTCCATCCGCAGAGCCCTGCAGTCTAGCTAGGGACCCGAGATCTTTGGCCCATTTTGGAGGGAGGTGCATGCCAAGAGGCTTCTCTTGCCTCTGGCTCATCTGGTCTGCCAAATTTTGTGGCCAGCGCCAGATACACATTTTGTTTTGGATCCTGTCCTCAGATTGCTTCAGGGTCGGTACCTGAGAACTTTGCCCACTTTTGGACGGAGGCACCTGCCTGGGTACCTCCACGACCCTTCGCTGATCATGTTTGGAAACAGTTCTGGGCCAGCTCCAAATTCAGGACTGCTTGTCAAAGCCAGCTGAAGAGCCGTCTGCATTAGGTCTCTCACAATATTGGCCCTGCTTTGGACGTAGCTGCATGCCTGCTAGCTACCTCCAGGAAAGCTTCTAAGCATCCAGAAATTCTTGGGATTCCGCCTGAGAGACATTTAGCTGTGGGTACCAGCTGCAAAGCCCTTCAGGGTAGGGACAGCACAAGTGCGGCCAAGTTTCAGGGGAAGTGTATGCCTGGTAGCTACCCTTGCCTTCTCACCTCGGCATGCTTCTGCAAAACATTTGATTTCCTCCAAGAGAAAGTTTTGCTTTCTGCATCCTAAACTCAGATCCCTCACGGCTAGGGAACACAGAAGTTTGGCTACTTTGCAACTTGCTCCATCCGCGCTAGCTACCTTTGCCTCCACCACATTGTACTGGGGAAAGATTCTGGTAGCTGCATGAAAACTGGCAAAAGCAGCATAGCCGTACGGGGTGTCTAGCACAATTTTGGCCCAATTGGGAAGTACGTGCATGCCCAGTAGCTACCCGTTCCTCCTCCCAGGCATACTTGCTCCAGATTCTTGGCCTCTTCTAGGGACACAGTGACCTGTGCATTCCATCCGCAGAGCCCTGCAGGCTAGCTAGGGACCCGAGATCTTTGGCCCATTTTGGAGGGAGGTGCATGCCAAGAGGCTTCTCTTGCCTCTGGCTCATCTGGTCTGCCAAACTTTGTGGCTAGCGCCAGATACACATTTCGTTTTGGATCCTGTCCTCAGATTGCTTCAGGGTCGGTACCTGAGAACTTTGCCCACTTTTGGACGGAGGCACCTGCCTGGGTACCTCCACGAGCCTTCGCTGATCATGTTTGGAAACAATTCTGGGCCAGCTCCAAATTCAGGACTGCTTGTCAATACCAGCTGAAGAGCCGTCTGCATTAGGTCTCTCACAATATTGGCCCTGCTTTGGACGTAGCTGCATGCCTGCTAGCTACCTCCAGGAAAGCTTCTAAGCATCCAGAAATTCTTGGGATTCGGCCTGAGAGACATTTAGCTGTGGGTACCAGCTGCAAAGCCCTTCAGGGTAGGGACAGCACAAGTGCGGCCAAGTTTCAGGGGAAGTGTATGCCTGGTAGCTACCCTTGCCTTCTCACCTCGGCATGCTTCTGCAAAACATTTGATTTCCTCCAAGAGAAAGTTTTGCTTTCTGCATCCTAAACTCAGATCCCTCACGGCTAGGGAACACAGAAGTTTGGCTACTTTGCAACTTGCTCCATCCGCGCTAGCTACCTTTGCCTCCACCACATTGTACTGGGGAAAGATTCTGGTAGCTGCATGAAAACTGGCAAAAGCAGCATAGCCGTACGGGGTGTCTAGCAGAATTTTGGCCCAATTGGGAAGTACGTGCATGCCCAGTAGCTACCCGTTCCTCCTCCCAGGCATACTTGCTCCAGATTCTTGGCCTCTTCTAGGGACACAGTGACCTGTGCATTCCATCCGCAGAGCCCTGCAGTCTAGCTAGGGACCCGAGATCTTTGGCCCATTTTGGAGGGAGGTGCATGCCAAGAGGCTTCTCTTGCCTCTGGCTCATCTGGTCTGCCAAATTTTGTGGCCAGCGCCAGATACACATTTTGTTTTGGATCCTGTCCTCAGATTGCTTCAGGGTCGGTACCTGAGAACTTTGCCCACTTTTGGAGGGAGGCACCTGCCTGGGTACCTCCACGACCCTTCGCTGATCATGTTTGGAAACAGTTCTGGGCCAGCTCCAAATTCAGGACTGCTTGTCAAAGCCAGCTGAAGAGCCGTCTGCATTAGGTCTCTCACAATATTGGCCCTGCTTTGGACGTAGCTGCATGCCTGCTAGCTACCTCCAGGAAAGCTTCTAAGCATCCAGAAATTCTTGGGATTCCGCCTGAGAGACATTTAGCTGTGGGTACCAGCTGCAAAGCCCTTCAGGGTAGGGACAGCACAAGTGCGGCCAAGTTTCAGGGGAAGTGTATGCCTGGTAGCTACCCTTGCCTTCTCACCTCGGCATGCTTCTGCAAAACATTTGATTTCCTCCAAGAGAAAGTTTTGCTTTCTGCATCCTAAACTCAGATCCCTCACGGCTAGGGAACACAGAAGTTTGGCTACTTTGCAACTTGCAACATCCGCGCTAGCTACCTTTGCCTCCACCACATTGTACTTGGGAAAGATTCTGGTAGCTGCATGAAAACTGGCAAAAGCAGCATAGCCGTACGGGGTGTCTAGCAGAATTTTGGCCCAATTGGGAAGTACGTGCATGCCCAGTAGCTACCCGTTCCTCCTCCCAGGCATACTTGCTCCAGATTCTTGGCCTCTTCTAGGGACACAGTGACCTGTGCATTCCATCCGCAGAGCCCTGCAGGCTAGCTAGGGACCCGAGATCTTTGGCCCATTTTGGAGGGAGGTGCATGCCAAGAGGCTTCTCTTGCCTCTGGCTCATCTGGTCTGCCAAACTTTGTGGCTAGCGCCAGATACACATTTCGTTTTGGATCCTGTCCTCAGATTGCTTCAGGGTCGGTACCTGAGAACTTTGCCCACTTTTGGACGGAGGCACCTGCCTGGGTACCTCCACGACCCTTCGCTGATCATGTTTGGAAACAATTCTGGGCCAGCTCCAAATTCAGGACTGCTTGTCAATACCAGCTGAAGAGCCGTCTGCATTAGGTCTCTCACAATATTGGCCCTGCTTTGGACGTAGCTGCATGCCTGCTAGCTACCTCCAGGAAAGCTTCTAAGCATCCAGAAATTCTTGGGATTCGGCCTGAGAGACATTTAGCTGTGGGTACCAGCTGCAAAGCCCTTCAGGGTAGGGACAGCACAAGTGCGGCCAAGTTTCAGGGGAAGTGTATGCCTGGTAGCTACCCTTGCCTTCTCACCTCGACATACTTCTGCAAAACATTTGATTTCCTCCAAGAGAAAGTTTTGCTTTCTGCATCCTAAACTCAGATCCCTCACGGCTAGGGAACACAGAAGTTTGGCTACTTTGCAACTTGCTCCATCCGCGCTAGCTACCTTTGCCTCCACCACATTGTACTGGGGAAAGATTCTGGTAGCTGCATGAAAACTGGCAAAAGCAGCATAGCCGTACGGGGTGTCTAGCAGAATTGTGGCCCAATTGGGAAGTACGTGCATGCCCAGTAGCTACCCGTTCCTCCTCCCAGGCATACTTGCTCCAGATTCTTGGCCTCTTCTAGGGACACAGTGACCTGTGCATTCCATCCGCAGAGCCCTGCAGTCTAGCTAGGGACCCGAGATCTTTGGCCCATTTTGGAGGGAGGTGCATGCCAAGAGGCTTCTCTTGCCTCTGGCTCATCTGGTCTGCCAAATTTTGTGGCCAGCGCCAGATACACATTTTGTTTTGGATCCTGTCCTCAGATTGCTTCAGGGTCGGTACCTGAGAACTTTGCCCACTTTTGGACGGAGGCACCTGCCTGGGTACCTCCACGACCCTTCGCTGATCATGTTTGGAAACAGTTCTGGGCCAGCTCCAAATTCAGGACTGCTTGTCAAAGCCAGCTGAAGAGCCGTCTGCATTAGGTCTCTCACAATATTGGCCCTGCTTTGGACGTAGCTGCATGCCTGCTAGCTACCTCCAGGAAAGCTTCTAAGCATCCAGAAATTCTTGGGATTCCGCCTGAGAGACATTTAGCTGTGGGTACCAGCTGCAAAGCCCTTCAGGGTAGGGACAGCACAAGTGCGGCCAAGTTTCAGGGGAAGTGTATGCCTGGTAGCTACCCTTGCCTTCTCACCTCGGCATGCTTCTGCAAAACATTTGATTTCCTCCAAGAGAAAGTTTTGCTTTCTGCATCCTAAACTCAGATCCCTCACGGCTAGGGAACACAGAAGTTTGGCTACTTTGCAACTTGCTCCATCCGCGCTAGCTACCTTTGCCTCCACCACATTGTACTGGGGAAAGATTCTGGTAGCTGCATGAAAACTGGCAAAAGCAGCATAGCCGTACGGGGTGTCTAGCAGAATTTTGGCCCAATTGGGAAGTACGTGCATGCCCAGTAGCTACCCGTTCCTCCTCCCAGGCATACTTGCTCCAGATTCTTGGCCTCTTCTAGGGACACAGTGACCTGTGCATTCCATCCGCAGAGCCCTGCAGGCTAGCTAGGGACCCGAGATCTTTGGCCCATTTTGGAGGGAGGTGCATGCCAAGAGGCTTCTCTTGCCTCTGGCTCATCTGGTCTGCCAAACTTTGTGGCTAGCGCCAGATACACATTTCGTTTTGGATCCTGTCCTCAGATTGCTTCAGGGTCGGTACCTGAGAACTTTGCCCACTTTTGGACGGAGGCACCTGCCTGGGTACCTCCACGACCCTTCGCTGATCATGTTTGGAAACAATTCTGGGCCAGCTCCAAATTCAGGACTGCTTGTCAATACCAGCTGAAGAGCCTTCTGCATTAGGTCTCTCACAATATTGGCCCTGCTTTGGACGTAGCTGCATGCCTGCTAGCTACCTCCAGGAAAGCTTCTAAGCATCCAGAAATTCTTGGGATTCGGCCTGAGAGACATTTAGCTGTGGGTACCAGCTGCAAAGCCCTTCAGGGTAGGGACAGCACAAGTGCGGCCAAGTTTCAGGGGAAGTGTATGCCTGGTAGCTACCCTTGCCTTCTCACCTCGACATACTTCTGCAAAACATTTGATTTCCTCCAAGAGAAAGTTTTGCTTTCTGCATCCTAAACTCAGATCCCTCACGGCTAGGGAACACAGAAGTTTGGCTACTTTGCAACTTGCTCCATCCGCGCTAGCTACCTTTGCCTCCACCACATTGTACTGGGGAAAGATTCTGGTAGCTGCATGAAAACTGGCAAAAGCAGCATAGCCGTACGGGGTGTCTAGCAGAATTGTGGCCCAATTGGGAAGTACGTGCATGCCCAGTAGCTACCCGTTCCTCCTCCCAGGCATACTTGCTCCAGATTCTTGGCCTCTTCTAGGGACACAGTGACCTGTGCATTCCATCCGCAGAGCCCTGCAGTCTAGCTAGGGACCCGAGATCTTTGGCCCATTTTGGAGGGAGGTGCATGCCAAGAGGCTTCTCTTGCCTCTGGCTCATCTGGTCTGCCAAATTTTGTGGCCAGCGCCAGATACACATTTTGTTTTGGATCCTGTCCTCAGATTGCTTCAGGGTCGGTACCTGAGAACTTTGCCCACTTTTGGACGGAGGCACCTGCCTGGGTACCTCCACGCCCCTTCGCTGATCATGTTTGGAAACAGTTCTGGGCCAGCTCCAAATTCAGGACTGCTTGTCAAAGCCAGCTGAAGAGCCGTCTGCATTAGGTCTCTCACAATATTGGCCCTGCTTTGGACGTAGCTGCATGCCTGCTAGCTACCTCCAGGAAAGCTTCTAAGCATCCAGAAATTCTTGGGATTCGGCCTGAGAGACATTTAGCTGTGGGTACCAGCTGCAAAGCCCTTCAGGGTAGGGACAGCACAAGTGCGGCCAAGTTTCAGGGGAAGTGTATGCCTGGTAGCTACCCTTGCCTTCTCACCTCGGCATGCTTCTGCAAAACATTTGATTTCCTCCAAGAGAAAGTTTTGCTTTCTGCATCCTAAACTCAGATCCCTCACGGCTAGGGAACACAGAAGTTTGGCTACTTTGCAACTTGCTCCATCCGCGCTAGCTACCTTTGCCTCCAGCACATTGTACTGGGGAAAGATTCTGGTAGCTGCATGAAAACTGGCAAAAGCAGCATAGCCGTACGGGGTGTCTAGCAGAATTGTGGCCCAATTGGGAAGTACGTGCATGCCCAGTAGCTACCCGTTCCTCCTCCCAGGCATACTTGCTCCAGATTCTTGGCCTCTTCTAGGGACACAGTGACCTGTGCATTCCGTCCGCAGAGCCCTGCAGGCTAGCTAGGGACCCGAGATCTTTGGCCCATTTTGGAGGGAGGTGCATGCCAAGAGGCTTCTCTTGCCTCTGGCTCATCTGGTCTGCCAAACTTTGTGGCTAGCGCCAGATACACATTTCGTTTTGGATCCTGTCCTCAGATTGCTTCAGGGTCGGTACCTGAGAACTTTGCCCACTTTTGGACGGAGGCACCTGCCTGGGTACCTCCACGCCCCTTCGCTGATCATGTTTGGAAACAGTTCTGGGCCAGCTCCAAATTCAGGACTGCTTGTCAATACCAGCTGAAGAGCCGTCTGCATTAGGTCTCTCACAATATTGGCCCTGCTTTGGACGTAGCTGCATGCCTGCTAGCTACCTCCAGGAAAGCTTCTAAGCATCCAGAAATTCTTGGGATTCGGCCTGAGAGACATTTAGCTGTGGGTACCAGCTGCAAAGCCCTTCAGGGTAGGGACAGCACAAGTGCGGCCAAGTTTCAGGGGAAGTGTATGCCTGGTAGCTACCCTTGCCTTCTCACCTCGGCATGCTTCTGCAAAACATTTGATTTCCTCCAAGAGAAAGTTTTGCTTTCTGCATCCTAAACTCAGATCCCTCACGGCTAGGGAACACAGAAGTTTGGCTACTTTGCAACTTGCTCCATCCGCGCTAGCTACCTTTGCCTCCACCACATTGTACTGGGGAAAGATTCTGGTAGCTGCATGAAAACTGGCAAAAGCAGCATAGCCGTACGGGGTGTCTAGCACAATTTTGGCCCAATTGGGAAGTACGTGCATGCCCAGTAGCTACCCGTTCCTCCTCCCAGGCATACTTGCTCCAGATTCTTGGCCTCTTCTAGGGACACAGTGACCTGTGCATTCCGTCCGCAGAGCCCTGCAGGCTAGCTAGGGACCCGAGATCTTTGGCCCATTTTGGAGGGAGGTGCATGCCAAGAGGCTTCTCTTGCCTCTGGCTCATCTGGTCTGCCAAACTTTGTGGCTAGCGCCAGATACACATTTCGTTTTGGATCCTGTCCTCAGATTGCTTCAGGGTCGGTACCTGAGAACTTTGCCCACTTTTGGACGGAGGCACCTGCCTGGGTACCTCCACGCCCCTTCGCTGATCATGTTTGGAAACAGTTTTGGGCCAGCTCCAAATTCAGGACTGCTTGTCAATACCAGCTGAAGAGCCGTCTGCATTAGGTCTCTCACAATATTGGCCCTGCTTTGGACGTAGCTGCATGCCTGCTAGCTACCTCCAGGAAAGCTTCTAAGCATCCAGAAATTCTTGGGATTCGGCCTGAGAGACATTTAGCTGTGGGTACCAGCTGCAAAGCCCTTCAGGGTAGGGACAGCACAAGTGCGGCCAAGTTTCAGGGGAAGTGTATGCCTGGTAGCTACCCTTGCCTTCTCACCTCGGCATGCTTCTGCAAAACATTTGATTTCCTCCAAGAGAAAGTTTTGCTTTCTGCATCCTAAACTCAGATCCCTCACGGCTAGGGAACACAGAAGTTTGGCTACTTTGCAACTTGCTCCATCCGCGCTAGCTACCTTTGCCTCCAGCACATTGTACTGGGGAAAGATTCTGGTAGCTGCATGAAAACTGGCAAAAGCAGCATAGCCGTACGGGGTGTCTAGCACAATTTTGGCCCAATTGGGAAGTACGTGCATGCCCAGTAGCTACCCGTTCCTCCTCCCAGGCATACTTGCTCCAGATTCTTGGCCTCTTCTAGGGACACAGTGACCTGTGCATTCCGTCCGCAGAGCCCTGCAGGCTAGCTAGGGACCCGAGATCTTTGGCCCATTTTGGAGGGAGGTGCATGCCAAGAGGCTTCTCTTGCCTCTGGCTCATCTGGTCTGCCAAACTTTGTGGCTAGCGCCAGATACACATTTCGTTTTGGATCCTGTCCTCAGATTGCTTCAGGGTCGGTACCTGAGAACTTTGCCCACTTTTGCACGGAGGCACCTGCCTGGGTACCTCCACGCCCCTTCGCTGATCATGTTTGGAAACAGTTTTGGGCCAGCTCCAAATTCAGGACTGCTTGTCAATACCAGCTGAAGAGCCGTCTGCATTAGGTCTCTCACAATATTGGCCCTGCTTTGGACGTAGCTGCATGCCTGCTAGCTACCTCCAGGAAAGCTTCTAAGCATCCAGAAATTCTTGGGATTCGGCCTGAGAGACATTTAGCTGTGGGTACCAGCTGCAAAGCCCTTCAGGGTAGGGACAGCACAAGTGCGGCCAAGTTTCGAGGGAAGTGTATGCCTGGTAGCTACCCTTGCCTTCTCACCTCGGCATGCTTCTGCAATACATTTGATTTCCTCCAAGAGAAAGTTTTGCTTTCTGCATCCTAAACTCAGATCCCTCACGGCTAGGGAACACAGAAGTTTGGCTACTTTGCAACTTGCTCCATCCGCGCTAACTACCTTTGCCTCCAGCACATTGTACTGGGGAAAGATTCTGGTAGCTGCATGAAAACTGGCAAAAGCAGCATAGCCGTACGGGGTGTCTAGCAGAAATTTGGCCCAATTGGGAAGTACGTGCATGCCCAGTAGCTACCCGTTCCTCCTCCCAGGCATACTTGCTCCAGATTCTTGGCCTCTTCTAGGGACACAGTGACCTGTGCATTCCGACCGCAGAGCCCTGCAGGCTCGCTAGGGACCCGAGATCTTTGGCCCATTTTGGAGGGAGGTGCATGCCAAGAGGCTTCTCTTGCCTCTGGCTCATCTGGTCTGCCAAACTTTGTGGCTAGCTGCAGATACACATTTCGTTTTGGATCCTGTCCTCAGATTGCTTGAGGGTCGGTACCTGAGAACTTTGCCCACTTTTGGAGGGAGGCACCTGCCTGGGTACCTCCACGCCCCTTCGCTGATCATGTTTGGAAACAGTTCTGGGCCAGCTCCAAATTCAGGACTGCTTGTCAATACCAGCTGAAGAGCCGTCTGCATTAGGTCTCTCACAATATTGGCCCTGCTTTGGACGTAGCTGCATGCCTGCTAGCTACCTCCAGGAAAGCTTCTAAGCATCCAGAAATTCTTGGGATTCGGCCTGAGAGACATTTAGCTGTGGGTACCAGCTGCAAAGCCCTTCAGGGTAGGGACAGCACAAGTGCGGCCAAGTTTCAGGGGAAGTGTATGCCTGGTAGCTACCCTTGCCTTCTCACCTCGGCATGCTTCTGCAAAACATTTGATTTCCTCCAAGAGAAAGTTTTGCTTTCTGCATCCTAAACTCAGATCCCTCACGGCTAGGGAACACAGAAGTTTGGCTACTTTGCAACTTGCTCCATCCGCGCTAGCTACCTTTGCCTCCAGCACATTGTACTGGGGAAAGATTCTGGTAGCTGCATGAAAACTGGCAAAAGCAGCATAGCCGTACGGGGTGTCTAGCACAATTTTGGGCCAATTGGGAAGTACGTGCATGCCCAGTAGCTACCCGTTCCTCCTCCCAGGCATACTTGCTCCAGATTCTTGGCCTCTTCTAGGGACACAGTGACCTGTGCATTCCGTCCGCAGAGCCCTGCAGGCTAGCTAGGGACCCGAGATCTTTGGCCCATTTTGGAGGGAGGTGCATGCCAAGAGGCTTCTCTTGCCTCTGGCTCATCTGGTCTGCCAAACTTTGTGGCTAGCGCCAGATACACATTTCGTTTTGGATCCTGTCCTCAGATTGCTTGAGGGTCGGTACCTGAGAACTTTGCCCACTTTTGGACGGAGGCACCTGCCTGGGTACCTCCACGACCCTTCGCTGATCATGTTTGGAAACAGTTTTGGGCTAGCTCCAAATTCAGGACTGCTTGTCAATACCAGCTGAAGAGCCGTCTGCATTAGGTCTCTCACAATATTGGCCCTGCTTTGGACGTAGCTGCATGCCTGCTAGCTACCTCCAGGAAAGCTTCTAAGCATCCAGAAATTCTTGGGATTCGGCCTGAGAGACATTTAGCTGTGGGTACCAGCTGCAAAGCCCTTCAGGGTAGGGACAGCACAAGTGCGGCCAAGTTTCAGGGGAAGTGTATGCCTGGTAGCTACCCTTGCCTTCTCACCTCGGCATGCTTCTGCAAAACATTTGATTTCCTCCAAGAGAAAGTTTTGCTTTCTGCATCCTAAACTCAGATCCCTCACGGCTAGGGAACACAGAAGTTTGGCTACTTTGCAACTTGCTCCATCCGCGCTAGCTACCTTTGCCTCCACCACATTGTACTGGGGAAAGATTCTGGTAGCTGCATGAAAACTGGCAAAAGCAGCATAGCCGTACGGGGTGTCTAGCAGAATTGTGGCCCAATTGGGAAGTACGTGCATGCCCAGTAGCTACCCGTTCCTCCTCCCAGGCATACTTGCTCCAGATTCTTGGCCTCTTCTAGGGACACAGTGACCTGTGCATTCCGTCCGCAGAGCCCTGCAGGCTAGGTAGGGACCCGAGATCTTTGGCCCATTTTGGAGGGAGGTGCATGCCAAGAGGCTTCTCTTGCCTCTGGCTCATCTGGTCTGCCAGACTTTGTGGCTTGCTCCAGATACACATTTCGTTTTGGATCCTGTCCTCAGATTGCTTGAGGGTCAGTACCTGAGAACTTTGCCCACTTTTGGACGGAGGCACCTGCCTGGGTACCTCCACGACCCTTCGCTGATCATGTTTGGAAACAGTTTTGGGCTAGCTCCAAATTCAGGACTGCTTGTCAAAGCCAGCTGAAGAGCCGTCTGCATTAGGTCTCTCACAATATTGGCCCTGCTTTGGACGTAGCTGCATGCCTGCTAGCTACCTCCAGGAAAGCTTCTAAGCATCCAGAAATTCTTGGGATTCGGCCTGAGAGACATTTAGCTGTGGGTACCAGCTGCAAAGCCCTTCAGGGTAGGGACAGTACAAGTGTGGCCAAGTTTCGAGGGAAGTGTATGACTGGTAGCTACCCTTGCCTTCTCACCTCGGCATGCTTCTGCAAAACATTTGATTTCCTCCAAGAGAAAGTTTTGCTTTCTGCATCCTAAACTCAGATCCCTCACGGCTAGGGAACACAGAAGTTTGGCTACTTTGCAACTTGCTCCATCCGCGCTAGCTACCTTTGCCTCCAGCACATTGTACTGGGGAAAGATTCTGGTAGCTACATGAAAACTGGCAAAAGCAGCATAGCCGTACGGGGTGTCTAGCACAATTTTGGCCCAATTGGGAAGTACGTGCATGCCCAGTAGCTACCCGTTCCTCCTCCCAGGCATACTTGCTCCAGATTCTTGGCCTCTTCTAGGGACACAGTGACCTGTGCATTCCGTCCGCAGAGCCCTGCAGGCTAGCTAGGGACCCGAGATCTTTAGCCCATTTTGGAGGGAGGTGCATGCCAAGAGACTTCTCTTGCCTCTGGCTCATCTGGTCTGCCAAACTTTGTGGCTAGCGCCAGATACACATTTTGTTTTGGATCCTGTCCTCAGATTGCTTCAGGGTCGGTACCTGAGAACTTTGCCCACTTTTGCACGGAGGCACCTGCCTGGGTACCTCCACGACCCTTCGCTGATCATGTTTGGAAACAGTTTTGTGCTAGCTCCAAATTCAGGACTGCTTGTCAAAGCCAGCTGAAGAGCCATCTGCATTAGGTCTCTCACAATATTGGCCCTGCTTTGGACGTAGCTGCATGCCTGCTAGCTACCTCCAGGAAAGCTTCTAAGCATCCAGAAATTCTTGGGATTCGGCCTGAGAGACATTTAGCTGTGGGTACCAGCTGCAAAGCCCTTCAGGGTAGGGACAGCACAAGTGCGGCCAAGTTTCAGGGGAAGTGTATGCCTGGTAGCTACCCTTGCCTTCTCACCTCGGCATGCTTCTGCAAAACATTTGATTTCCTCCAAGAGAAAGTTTTGCTTTCTGCATCCTAAACTCAGATCCCTCACGGCTAGGGAACACAGAAGTTTGGCTACTTTGCAACTTGCAACATCCGCGCTAGCTACCTTTGCCTCCACCACATTGTACTTGGGAAAGATTCTGGTAGCTGCATGAAAACTGGCAAAAGCAGCATAGCCGTACGGGGTGTCTAGCAGAATTTTGGCCCAATTGGGAAGTACGTGCATGCCCAGTAGCTACCCGTTCCTCCTCCCAGGCATACTTGCTCCAGATTCTTGGCCTCTTCTAGGGACACAGTGACCTGTGCATTCCGACCGCAGAGCCCTGCAGGCTCGCTAGGGACCCGAGATCTTTGGCCCATTTTGGAGGGAGGTGCATGCCAAGAGGCTTCTCTTGCCTCTGGCTCATCTGGTCTGCCAAACTTTGTGGCTAGCGCCAGATACACATTTCGTTTTGGATCCTGTCCTCAGATTGCTTGAGGGTTGGTACCTGAGAACTTTGCCCACTTTTGGACGGAGGCACCTGCCTGGGTACCTCCACGACCCTTCGCTGATCATGTTTGGAAACAGTTTTGGGCTAGCTCCAAATTCAGGACTGCTTGTCAATACCAGCTGAAGAGCCGTCTGCATTAGGTCTCTCACAATATTGGCCCTGCTTTGGACGTAGCTGCATGCCTGCTAGCTACCTCCAGGAAAGCTTCTAAGCATCCAGAAATTCTTGGGATTCGGCCTGAGAGACATTTAGCTGTGGGTACCAGCTGCAAAGCCCTTCAGGGTAGGGACAGCACAAGTGCGGCCAAGTTTCAGGGGAAGTGTATGCCTGGTAGCTACCCTTGCCTTCTCACCTCGGCATGCTTCTGCAAAACATTTGATTTCCTCCAAGAGAAAGTTTTGCTTTCTGCATCCTAAACTCAGATCCCTCACGGCTAGGGAACACAGAAGTTTGGCTACTTTGCAACTTGCTCCATCCGCGCTAGCTACCTTTGCCTCCAGCACATTGTACTGGGGAAAGATTCTGGTAGCTACATGAAAACTGGCAAAAGCAGCATAGCCGTACGGGGTGTCTAGCACAATTTTGGCCCAATTGGGAAGTACGTGCATGCCCAGTAGCTACCCGTTCCTCCTCCCAGGCATACTTGCTCCAGATTCTTGGCCTCTTCTAGGGACACAGTGACCTGTGCATTCCGTCCGCAGAGCCCTGCAGGCTAGCTAGGGACCCGAGATCTTTAGCCCATTTTGGAGGGAGGTGCATGCCAAGAGACTTCTCTTGCCTCTGGCTCATCTGGTCTGCCAAACTTTGTGGCTAGCGCCAGATACACATTTTGTTTTGGATCCTGTCCTCAGATTGCTTCAGGGTCGGTACCTGAGAACTTTGCCCACTTTTGCACGGAGGCACCTGCCTGGGTACCTCCACGACCCTTCGCTGATCATGTTTGGAAACAGTTTTGTGCTAGCTCCAAATTCAGGACTGCTTGTCAAAGCCAGCTGAAGAGCCATCTGCATTAGGTCTCTCACAATATTGGCCCTGCTTTGGACGTAGCTGCATGCCTGCTAGCTACCTCCAGGAAAGCTTCTAAGCATCCAGAAATTCTTGGGATTCGGCCTGAGAGACATTTAGCTGTGGGTACCAGCTGCAAAGCCCTTCAGGGTAGGGACAGCACAAGTGCGGCCAAGTTTCAGGGGAAGTGTATGCCTGGTAGCTACCCTTGCCTTCTCACCTCGGCATGCTTCTGCAAAACATTTGATTTCCTCCAAGAGAAAGTTTTGCTTTCTGCATCCTAAACTCAGATCCCTCACGGCTAGGGAACACAGAAGTTTGGCTACTTTGCAACTTGCAACATCCGCGCTAGCTACCTTTGCCTCCACCACATTGTACTTGGGAAAGATTCTGGTAGCTGCATGAAAACTGGCAAAAGCAGCATAGCCGTACGGGGTGTCTAGCAGAATTTTGGCCCAATTGGGAAGTACGTGCATGCCCAGTAGCTACCCGTTCCTCCTCCCAGGCATACTTGCTCCAGATTCTTGGCCTCTTCTAGGGACACAGTGACCTGTGCATTCCGACCGCAGAGCCCTGCAGGCTCGCTAGGGACCCGAGATCTTTGGCCCATTTTGGAGGGAGGTGCATGCCAAGAGGCTTCTCTTGCCTCTGGCTCATCTGGTCTGCCAAACTTTGTGGCTAGCGCCAGATACACATTTCGTTTTGGATCCTGTCCTCAGATTGCTTGAGGGTTGGTACCTGAGAACTTTGCCCACTTTTGGACGGAGGCACCTGCCTGGGTACCTCCACGACCCTTCGCTGATCATGTTTGGAAACAGTTTTGGGCTAGCTCCAAATTCAGGACTGCTTGTCAAAGCCAGCTGAAGAGCCGTCTGCATTAGGTCTCTCACAATATTGGCCCTGCTTTGGACGTAGCTGCATGCCTGCTAGCTACCTCCAGGAAAGCTTCTAAGCATCCAGAAATTCTTGGGATTCGGCCTGAGAGACATTTAGCTGTGGGTACCAGCTGCAAAGCCCTTCAGGGTAGGGACAGCACAAGTGTGGCCAAGTTTCGAGGTAAGTGTATGCCTGGTAGCTACCCTTGCCTTCTCACCTCGGCATGCTTCTGCAAAACATTTGATTTCCTCCAAGAGAAAGTTTTGCTTTCTGCATCCTAAACTCAGATCCCTCACGGCTAGGGAACACAGAAGTTTGGCTACTTTGCAACTTGCTCCATCCGCGCTAGCTACCTTTGCCTCCACCACATTGTACTGGGGAAAGATTCTGGTAGCTGCATGAAAACTGGCAAAAGCAGCATAGCCGTACGGGGTGTCTAGCACAATTTTGGCCCAATTGGGAAGTACGTGCATGCCCAGTAGCTACCCGTTCCTCCTCCCAGGCATACTTGCTCCAGATTCTTGGCCTCTTCTAGGGACACAGTGACCTGTGCATTCCGTCCGCAGAGCCCTGCAGGCTAGCTAGGGACCCGAGATCTTTGGCCCATTTTGGAGGGAGGTGCATGCCAAGAGGCTTCTCTTGCCTCTGGCTCATCTGGTCTGCCAAACTTTGTGGCTAGCGCCAGATACACATTTCGTTTTGGATCCTGTCCTCAGATTGCTTCAGGGTCGGTACCTGAGAACTTTGCCCACTTTTGGACGGAGGCACCTGCCTGGGTACCTCCACGACCCTTCGCTGATCATGTTTGGAAACAGTTTTGGGCTAGCTCCAAATTCAGGACTGCTTGTCAATACCAGCTGAAGAGCCGTCTGCATTAGGTCTCTCACAATATTGGCCCTGCTTTGGACGTAGCTGCATGCCTGCTAGCTACCTCCAGGAAAGCTTCTAAGCATCCAGAAATTCTTGGGATTCGGCCTGAGAGACATTTAGCTGTGGGTACCAGCTGCAAAGCCCTTCAGGGTAGGGACAGCAAAAGTGCGGTTAAGTTTCAGGGGAAGTGTATGCCTGGTAGCTACCCTTGCCTTCTCACCTCGGCATGCTTCTGCAAAACATTTGATTTCCTCCAAGAGAAAGTTTTGCTTTCTGCATCCTAAACTCAGATCCCTCACGGCTAGGGAACACAGAAGTTTGGCTACTTTGCAACTTGCTCCATCCGCGCTAGCTACCTTTGCCTTTAGCACATTGTACTGGGGAAAGATTCTGGTAGCTGCATGAAAACTGGCAAAAGCAGCATAGCCGTACGGGGTGTCTAGCACAATTTTGGCCCAATTGGGAAGTACGTGCATGCCCAGTAGCTACCCGTTCCTCCTCCCAGGCATACTTGCTCCAGATTCTTGGCCTCTTCTAGGGACACAGTGACCTGTGCATTCCGACCGCAGAGCCCTGCAGGCTCGCTAGGGACCCGAGATCTTTGGCCCATTTTGGAGGGAGGTGCATGCCAAGAGGCTTCTCTTGCCTCTGGCTCATCTGGTCTGCCAAACTTTGTGGCTAGCGCCAGATACACATTTCGTTTTGGATCCTGTCCTCAGATTGCTTCAGGGTTGGTACCTGAGAACTTTGCCCACTTTTGGACGGAGGCACCTGCCTGGGTACCTCCACGACCCTTCGCTGATCATGTTTGGAAACAGTTTTGGGCTAGCTCCAAATTCAGGACTGCTTGTCAAAGCCAGCTGAAGAGCCGTCTGCATTAGGTCTCTCACAATATTGGCCCTGCTTTGGACGTAGCTGCATGCCTGCTAGCTACCTCCAGGAAAGCTTCTAAGCATCCAGAAATTCTTGGGATTCGGCCTGAGAGACATTTAGCTGTGGGTACCAGCTGCAAAGCCCTTCAGGGTAGGGACAGCACAAGTGTGGCCAAGTTTCGAGGGAAGTGTATGCCTGGTAGCTACCCTTGCCTTCTCACCTCGGCATGCTTCTGCAAAACATTTGATTTCCTCCAAGAGAAAGTTTTGCTTTCTGCATCCTAAACTCAGATCCCTCACGGCTAGGGAACACAGGCGTTTGGCTACTTTGCAACTTGCTCCATCCGCGCTAGCTACCTTTGCCTTTACCACATTGTACTTGGGAAAGATTCTGGTACCTACATGAAAACTGGCAAAAGCAGCATAGCCGTACGGGGTGTCTAGCAGAATTTTGGCCCAATTGGGAAGTACGTGCATGCCCAGTAGCTACCCGTTCCTCCTCCCAGGCATACTTGCTCCAGATTCTTGGCCTCTTCTAGGGACACAGTGACCTGTGCATTCCGACCGCAGAGCCCTGCAGGCTAGCTAGGGACCCGAGATCTTTGGCCCATTTTGGAGGGAGGTGCATGCCAAGAGGCTTCTCTTGCCTCTGGCTCATCTGGTCTGCCAAACTTTGTGGCTAGCGCCAGATACACATTTCGTTTTGGATCCTGTCCTCAGATTGCTTGAGGGTTGGTACCTGAGAACTTTGCCCACTTTTGGACGGAGGCACCTGCCTGGGTACCTCCACGACCCTTCGCTGATCATGTTTGGAAACAGTTTTGGGCTAGCTCCAAATTCAGGACTGCTTGTCAATACCAGCTGAAGAGCCGTCTGCATTAGGTCTCTCACAATATTGGCCCTGCTTTGGACGTAGCTGCATGCCTGCTAGCTACCTCCAGGAAAGCTTCTAAGCATCCAGAAATTCTTGGGATTCGGCCTGAGAGACATTTAGCTGTGGGTACCAGCTGCAAAGCCCTTCAGGGTAGGGACAGCACAAGTGTGGCCAAGTTTCGAGGGAAGTGTATGCCTGGTAGCTACCCTTGCCTTCTCACCTCGGCATGCTTCTGCAAAACATTTGATTTCCTCCAAGAGAAAGTTTTGCTTTCTGCATCCTAAACTCGGATCCCTCACGGCTAGGGAACACAGGAGTTTGGCTACTTTGCAACTTGCTCCATCCGCGCTAGCTACCTTTGCCTCCAGCACATTGTACTTGGGAAAGATTCTGGTAGCTGCATGAAAACTGGCAAAAGCAGCATAGCCGTATGGGGTGTCTAGCAGAATTTTGGCCCAATTGGGAAGTACGTGCATGCCCAGTAGCTACCCGTTCCTCCTCCCAGGCATACTTGCTCCAGATTCTTGGACTCTTCTAGGGACACAGTGACCTGTGCATTCCGTCCGCAGAGCCCTGCAGGCTAGCTAGGGACCCGAGATCTTTGGCCCGTTTTGGAGGGAGGTGCATGCCAAGAGGCTTCTCTTGCCTCTGGCTCATCTGGTCTGCCAGACTTTGTGGCTTGCTCCAGATACACATTTTGTTTTGGATCCTGTCCTCAGATCGCTTGAGGGTCGGTACCTGAGAACTTTGCCCACTTTTGGACGGAGGCACCTGCCTGGGTACCTCCACGCCCCTTCGCTGATCATGTTTGGAAACAGTTCTGGGCCAGCTCCAAATTCAGGACTGCTTGTCAATACCAGCTGAAGAGCCGTCTGCATTAGGTCTCTCACAATATTGGCCCTGCTTTGGACGTAGCTGCATGCCTGCTAGCTACCTCCAGGAAAGCTTCTAAGCATCCAGAAGTTCTTGGGATTCGGCCTGAGAGACATTTAGCTGTGGGTACCACCTGCAAAGCCCTTCAGGGTAGGGACAGCACAAGTGCGGCCAAGTTGCGAGGGAAGTGTATGCCTGGTAGCTACCCTTGCCTTCTCACCTCGGCATGCTTCTGCAAAACATTTGATTTCCTCCAAGAGAAAGTTTTGCTTTCTGCATCCTAAACTCAGATCCCTCACGGCTAGGGAACACAGAAGTTTGGCTACTTTGCAACTTGCTCCATCCGCGCTAGCTACCTTTGCCTCCACCACATTGTACTGGGGAAAGATTCTGGTAGTTGCATGAAAACTGGCAAAAGCAGCATAGCCGTACGGGGGGGCCAACACAATTTTGGCCCAATTGGGAAGTACGTGCATGCCCAGTAGCTACCCGTTCCTCCTCCCAGGCATACTTGCTCCAGATTCTTGGCCTCTTCTAGGGACACAGTGACCTGTGCATTCTGTCCGCAGAGCCCTGCAGGCTAGCTAGGGACCCGAGATCTTTGGCCCATTTTGGAGGGAGGTGCATGCCAAGAGGCTTCTCTTGCCTCTGGCTCATCTGGTCTGCCAGACTTTGTGGCTTGCTCCAGATACACATTTCGTTTTGGATCCTGTCCTCAGATTGCTTCAGGGTCGGTACCTGAGAACTTTGCCCACTTTTGGACGGAGGCACCTGCCTGGGTACCTCCACGACCCTTCGCTGATCATGTTTGGAAACAGTTCTGGGCCAGCTCCAAATTCAGGACTGCTTGTCAATACCAGCTGAAGAGCCGTCTGCATTAGGTCTCTCACAATATTGGCCCTGCTTTGGACGTAGCTGCATGCCTGCTAGCTACCTCCAGGAAAGCTTCTAAGCATCCAGAAATACTTGGGATTCCGCCTGAGAGACATTTAGCTGTGGGTACCAGCTGCAAAGCCCTTCTGGGTAGGGACAGCACAAGTGTGGCCAAGTTTCGAGGGAAGTGTATGCCTGGTAGCTACCCTTGCATTCTCACCTCGGCATGCTTCTGCAAAACATTTGATTTCCTCCAAGAGAAAGTTTTGCTTTCTGCAGCCTAAACTCAGATCCCTCACGGCTAGGGAACACAGAAGTTTGGCTACTTTGCAACTTGCTCCATCCGCGCTAGCTACCTTTGCCTCCACCACATTGTACTGGGGAAAGATTCTGGTAGCTGCATGAAAACTGGCAAAAGCAACATAGCCGTATGGGGTGTCTAGCACAATTTTGGCCCAATTGGGAAGTACGTGCATGCCCAGTAGCTACCCGTTCCTCCTCCCAGGCATACTTGCTCCAGATTCTTGGCCTCTTCTAGGGACACAGTGACCTGTGCATTCCGTCCGCAGAGCCCTGCAGGCTAGCTAGGGACCCGAGATCTTTGGCCCGTTTTGGAGGGAGGTGCATGCCAAGAGGCTTCTCTTGCCTCTGGCTCATCTGGTCTGCCAGACTTTGTGGCTTGCTCCAGATACACATTTCGTTTTGGATCCTGTCCTCAGATTGCTTCAGGGTCGGTACCTGAGAACTTTGCCCACATTTGGACGGAGGCACCTGCCTGGGTACCTCCACGCCCCTTCGCTGATCATGTTTGGAAACAGTTCTGGGCCAGCTCCAAATTCAGGACTGCTTGTCAATACCAGCTGAAGAGCCGTCTGCATTAGGTCTCTCACAATATTGGCCCTGCTTTGGACGTAGCTGCATGCCTGCTAGCTACCTCCAGGAAAGCTTCTAAGCATCCAGAAATTCTTGGGATTCGGCCTGAGAGACATTTAGCTGTGGGTACCAGCTGCAAAGCCCTTCAGGGTAGGGACAGCACAAGTGTGGCCAAGTTTCGAGGGAAGTGTATGCCTGGTAGCTACCCTTGCCTTCTCACCTCGGCATGCTTCTGCAAAACATTTGATTTCCTCCAAGAGAAAGTTTTGCTTTCTGCATCCTAAACTCAGATCCCTCACGGCTAGGGAACACAGAAGTTTGGCTACTTTGCAACTTGCTCCATCCGCGCTAGCTACCTTTTCCTCCAGCACATTGTACTGGGGAAAGATTCTGGTAGCTGCATGAAAACTGGCAAAAGCAACATAGCCGTATGGGGTGTCTAGCACAATTTTGGCCCAATTGGGAAGTACGTGCATGCCCAGTAGCTACCCGTTCCTCCTCCCAGGCATACTTGCTCCAGATTCTTGGCCTCTTCTAGGGACACAGTGACCTGTGCATTCCGTCCGCAGAGCCCTGCAGGCTAGCTAGGGACCCGAGATCTTTGGCCCGTTTTGGAGGGAGGTGCATGCCAAGAGGCTTCTCTTGCCTCTGGCTCATCTGGTCTGCCAGACTTTGTGGCTTGCTCCAGATACACATTTTGTTTTGGATCCTGTCCTCAGATTGCTTCAGGGTCGGTACCTGAGAACTTTGCCCACTTTTGGACGGAGGCACCTGCCTGGGTACCTCCACGCCCCTTCGCTGATCATGTTTGGAAACAGTTCTGGGCCAGCTCCAAATTCAGGACTGCTTGTCAATACCAGCTGAAGAGCCGTCTGCATTAGGTCTCTCACAATATTGGCCCTGCTTTGGACGTAGCTGCATGCCTGCTAGCTACCTCCAGGAAAGCTTCTAAGCATCCAGAAATTCTTGGGATTCCGCCTGAGAGACATTTAGCTGTGGGTACCAGCTGCAAAGCCCTTCAGGGTAGGGACAGCACAAGTGTGGCCAAGTTTCGAGGGAAGTGTATGCCTGGTAGCTACCCTTGCCTTCTCACCTCGGCATGCTTCTGCAAAACATTTGATTTCCTCCAAGAGAAAGTTTTGCTTTCTGCATCCTAAACTCAGATCCCTCACGGCTAGGGAACACCGAAGTTTGGCTACTTTGCAACTTGCTCCATCCGCGCTAGCTACCTTTGCCTCCACCACATTGTACTGGGGAAAGATTCTGGTAGCTGCATGAAAACTGGCAAAAGCAGCATAGCCGTACGGGGTGTCTAGCACAATTTTGGCCCAATTGGGAAGTACGTGCATGCCCAGTAGCTACCCGTTCCTCCTCCCAGGCATACTTGCTCCAGATTCTTGGCCTCTTCTAGGGACACAGTGACCTGTGCATTCCGTCCGCAGAGCCCTGCAGGCTAGCTAGGGACCCGAGATCTTTGGCCCGTTTTGGAGGGAGGTGCATGCCAAGAGGCTTCTCTTGCCTCTGGCTCATCTGGTCTGCCAGACTTTGTGGCTTGCTCCAGATACACATTTCGTTTTGGATCCTGTCCTCAGATTGCTTCAGGGTCGGTACCTCAGAACTTTGCCCACTTTTGGACGGAGGCACCTGCCTGGGTACCTCCACGACCCTTCGCTGATCATGTTTGGAAACAGTTCTGGGCCAGCTCCAAATTCAGGACTGCTTGTCAATACCAGCTGAAGAGCCGTCTGCATTAGGTCTCTCACAATATTGGCCCTGCTTTCGACGTAGCTGCATGCCTGCTAGCTACCTCCAGGAAAGCTTCTAAGCATCCAGAAATTCTTGGGATTCGGCCTGAGAGACATTTAGCTGTGGGTACCAGCTGCAAAGCCCTTCAGGGTAGGGACAGCACAAGTGTGGCCAAGTTTCGAGGGAAGTGTATGCCTGGTAGCTACCCTTGCCTTCTCACCTCGGCATGCTTCTGCAAAACATTTGATTTCCTCCAAGAGAAAGTTTTGCTTTCTGCATCCTAAACTCAGATCCCTCACGGCTAGGGAACACAGAAGTTTGGCTACTTTGCAACTTGCAACATCCGCGCTAGCTACCTTTGCCTCCAGCACATTGTACTGGGGAAAGATTCTGGTAGCTGCATGAAAACTGGCAAAAGCAGCATAGCCGTACGGGGTGTCTAGCACAATTTTGGCCCAATTGGGAAGTACGTGCATGCCCAGTAGCTACCCGTTCCTCCTCCCAGGCATACTTGCTCCAGATTCTTGGCCTCTTCTAGGGACACAGTGACCTGTGCATTCCGTCCGCAGAGCCCTGCAGGCTAGCTAGGGACCCGAGATCTTTGGCCCATTTTGGAGGGAGGTGCATGCCAAGAGGCTTCTCTTGCCTCTGGCTCATCTGGTCTGCCAGACTTTGTGGCTTGCTCCAGATACACATTTCGTTTTGGATCCTGTCCTCAGATTGCTTCAGGGTCGGTACCTGAGAACTTTGCCCACTTTTGGACGGAGGCACCTGCCTGGGTACCTCCACGCCCCTTCGCTGATCATGTTTGGAAACAGTTCTGGGCCAGCTCCAAATTCAGGACTGCTTGTCAATACCAGCTGAAGAGCCGTCTGCATTAGGTCTCTCACAATATTGGCCCTGCTTTCGACGTAGCTGCATGCCTGCTAGCTACCTCCAGGAAAGCTTCTAAGCATTCAGAAATTCTTGGGATTCGGCCTGAGAGACATTTAGCTGTGGGTACCAGCTGCAAAGCCCTTCAGGGTAGGGACAGCACAAGTGTGGCCAAGTTTCGAGGGAAGTGTATGCCTGGTAGCTACCCTTGCCTTCTCACCTCGGCATGCTTCTGCAAAACATTTGATTTCCTCCAAGAGAAAGTTTTGCTTTCTGCATCCTAAACTCAGATCCCTCACGGCTAGGGAACACAGAAGTTTGGCTACTTTGCAACTTGCTCCATCCGCGCTAGCTACCTTTGCCTCCACCACATTGTACTGGGGAAAGATTCTGGTAGCTGCATGAAAACTGGCAAAAGCAGCATAGCCGTACGGGGTGTCTAGCACAATTTTGGCCCAATTGGGAAGTACGTGCATGCCCAGTAGCTACCCGTTCCTCCTCCCAGGCATACTTGCTCCAGATTCTTGGCCTCTTCTAGGGACACAGTGACCTGTGCATTCCGTCCGCAGAGCCCTGCAGGCTAGCTAGGGACCCGAGATCTTTGGCCCGTTTTGGAGGGAGGTGCATGCCAAGAGGCTTCTCTTGCCTCTGGCTCATCTGGTCTGCCAGACTTTGTGGCTTGCTCCAGATACACATTTCGTTTTGGATCCTGTCCTCAGATTGCTTCAGGGTCGGTACCTGAGAACTTTGCCCACTTTTGGAGGGAGGCACCTGCCTGGGTACCTCCACGCCCCTTCACTGATCATGTTTGGAAACAGTTCTGGGCCAGCTCCAAATTCAGGACTGCTTGTCAATACCAGCTGAAGAGCCGTCTGCATTAGGTCTCTCACAATATTGGCCCTGCTTTCGACGTAGCTGCATGCCTGCTAGCTACCTCCAGGAAAGCTTCTAAGCATTCAGAAATTCTTGGGATTCCGCCTGAGAGACATTTAGCTGTGGGTACCAGCTGCAAAGCCCTTCAGGGTAGGGACAGCACAAGTGCAGCCAAGTTTCGAGGGAAGTGTATGCCTGGTAGCTACCCTTGCCTTCTCACCTCGGCATGCTTCTGCAAAACATTTGATTTCCTCCAAGAGAAAGTTTTGCTTTCTGCATCCTAAACTCAGATCCCTCACGGCTAGGGAACACAGAAGTTTGGCTACTTTGCAACTTGCTCCATCCGCGCTAGCTACCTTTGCCTCCACCACATTGTACTGGGGAAAGATTCTGGTAGCTGCATGAAAACTGGCAAAAGCAGCATAGCCGTACGGGGTGTCTAGCACAATTTTGGCCCAATTGGGAAGTACGTGCATGCCCAGTAGCTACCCGTTCCTCCTCCCAGGCATACTTGCTCCAGATTCTTGGCCTCTTCTAGGGACACAGTGACCTGTGCATTCCGTCCGCAGAGCCCTGCAGGCTAGCTAGGGACCCGAGATCTTTGGCCCATTTTGGAGGGAGGTGCATGCCAAGAGGCTTCTCTTGCCTCTGGCTCATCTGGTCTGCCAGACTTTGTGGCTTGCTGCAGATACACATTTCGTTTTGGATCCTGTCCTCAGATTGCTTCAGGGTCGGTACCTGAGAACTTTGCCCACTTTTGGAGGGAGGCACCTGCCTGGGTACCTCCACGCCCCTTCGCTGATCATGTTTGGAAACAGTTCTGGGCCAGCTCCAAATTCAGGACTGCTTGTCAATACCAGCTGAAGAGCCGTCTGCATTAGGTCTCTCACAATATTGGCCCTGCTTTCGACGTAGCTGCATGCCTGCTAGCTACCTCCAGGAAAGCTTCTAAGCATCCAGAAATTCTTGGGATTCGGCCTGAGAGACATTTAGCTGTGGGTACCAGCTGCAAAGCCCTTCAGGGTAGGGACAGCACAAGTGTGGCCAAGTTTCCAGGGAAGTGTATGCCTGGTAGCTACCCTTGCCTTCTCACCTCGGCATGCTTCTGCAAAACATTTGATTTCCTCCAAGAGAAAGTTTTGCTTTCTGCATCCTAAACTCAGATCCCTCACGGCTAGGGAACACAGAAGTTTGGCTACTTTGCAACTTGCTCCATCCGCGCTAGCTACCTTTGCCTCCACCACATTGTACTGGGGAAAGATTCTGGTAGCTGCATGAAAACTGGCAAAAGCAGCATAGCCGTACGGGGTGTCTAGCACAATTTTGGCCCAATTGGGAAGTACGTGCATGCCCAGTAGCTACCCGTTCCTCCTCCCAGGCATACTTGCTCCAGATTCTTGGCCTCTTCTAGGGACACAGTGACCTGTGCATTCCGTCCGCAGAGCCCTGCAGGCTAGCTAGGGACCCGAGATCTTTGGCCCGTTTTGGAGGGAGGTGCATGCCAAGAGGCTTCTCTTGCCTCTGGCTCATCTGGTCTGCCAGACTTTGTGGCTTGCTCCAGATACACATTTCGTTTTGGATCCTGTCCTCAGATTGCTTCAGGGTCGGTACCTGAGAACTTTGCCCACTTTTGGACGGAGGCACCTGCCTGGGTACCTCCACGCCCCTTCGCTGATCATGTTTGGAAACAGTTCTGGGCCAGCTCCAAATTCAGGACTGCTTGTCAATACCAGCTGAAGAGCCGTCTGCATTAGGTCTCTCACAATATTGGCCCTGCTTTGGACGTAGCTGCATGCCTGCTAGCTACCTCCAGGAAAGCTTCTAAGCATTCAGAAATTCTTGGGATTCGGCCTGAGAGACATTTAGCTGTGGGTACCAGCTGCAAAGCCCTTCAGGGTAGGGACAGCACAAGTGTGGCCAAGTTTCGAGGGAAGTGTATGCCTGGTAGCTACCCTTGCCTTCTCACCTCGGCATGCTTCTGCAAAACATTTGATTTCCTCCAAGAGAAAGTTTTGCTTTCTGCATCCTAAACTCAGATCCCTCACGGCTAGGGAACACAGAAGTGTGGCTACTTTGCAACTTGCTCCATCCGCGCTAGCTACCTTTGCCTCCACCACATTGTACTGGGGAAAGATTCTGGTAGCTGCATGAAAACTGGCAAAAGCAGCATAGCCGTACGGGGTGTCTAGCACAATTTTGGCCCAATTGGGAAGTACGTGCATGCCCAGTAGCTACCCGTTCCTCCTCCCAGGCATACTTGCTCCAGATTCTTGGCCTCTTCTAGGGACACAGTGACCTGTGCATTCCGTCCGCAGAGCCCTGCAGGCTAGCTAGGGACCCGAGATCTTTGGCCCGTTTTGGAGGGAGGTGCATGCCAAGAGGCTTCTCTTGCCTCTGGCTCATCTGGTCTGCCAGACTTTGTGGCTTGCTCCAGATACACATTTCGTTTTGGATCCTGTCCTCAGATTGCTTCAGGGTCGGTACCTGAGAACTTTGCCCACTTTTGGACGGAGGCACCTGCCTGGGTACCTCCACGCCCCTTCGCTGATCATGTTTGGAAACAGTTCTGGGCCAGCTCCAAATTCAGGACTGCTTGTCAATACCAGCTGAAGAGCCGTCTGCATTAGGTCTCTCACAATATTGGCCCTGCTTTCGACGTAGCTGCATGCCTGCTAGCTACCTCCAGGAAAGCTTCTAAGCATCCAGAAATTCTTGGGATTCCGCCTGAGAGACATTTAGCTGTGGGTACCAGCTGCAAAGCCCTTCAGGGTAGGGACAGCACAAGTGTGGCCAAGTTTCGAGGGAAGTGTATGCCTGGTAGCTACCCTTGCCTTCTCACCTCGGCATGCTTCTGCAAAACATTTGATTTCCTCCAAGAGAAAGTTTTGCTTTCTGCATCCTAAACTCAGATCCCTCACGGCTAGGGAACACAGAAGTTTGGCTACTTTGCAACTTGCTCCATCCGCGCTAGCTACCTTTGCCTCCACCACATTGTACTGGGGAAAGATTCTGGTAGCTGCATGAAAACTGGCAAAAGCAGCATAGCCGTACGGGGTGTCTAGCACAATTTTGGCCCAATTGGGAAGTACGTGCATGCCCAGTAGCTACCCGTTCCTCCTCCCAGGCATACTTGCTCCAGATTCTTGGCCTCTTCTAGGGACACAGTGACCTGTGCATTCCGTCCGCAGAGCCCTGCAGGCTAGCTAGGGACCCGAGATCTTTGGCCCATTTTGGAGGGAGGTGCATGCCAAGAGGCTTCTCTTGCCTCTGGCTCATCTGGTCTGCCAGACTTTGTGGCTTGCTCCAGATACACATTTCGTTTTGGATCCTGTCCTCAGATTGCTTCAGGGTCGGTACCTGAGAACTTTGCCCACTTTTGGACGGAGGCACCTGCCTGGGTACCTCCACGCCCCTTCGCTGATCATGTTTGGAAACAGTTCTGGGCCAGCTCCAAATTCAGGACTGCTTGTCAATACCAGCTGAAGAGCCGTCTGCATTAGGTCTCTCACAATATTGGCCCTGCTTTCGACGTAGCTGCATGCCTGCTAGCTACCTCCAGGAAAGCTTCTAAGCATCCAGAAATTCTTGGGATTCGGCCTGAGAGACATTTAGCTGTGGGTACCAGCTGCAAAGCCCTTCAGGGTAGGGACAGCACAAGTGTGGCCAAGTTTCGAGGGAAGTGTATGCCTGGTAGCTACCCTTGCCTTCTCACTTCGGCATGCTTCTGCAAAACATTTGATTTCCTCCAAGAGAAAGTTTTGCTTTCTGCATCCTAAACTCAGATCCCTCACGGCTAGGGAACACAGAAGTGTGGCTACTTTGCAACTTGCTCCATCCGCGCTAGCTACCTTTGCCTCCACCACATTGTACTGGGGAAAGATTCTGGTAGCTGCATGAAAACTGGCAAAAGCAGCATAGCCGTACGGGGTGTCTAGCACAATTTTGGCCCAATTGGGAAGTACGTGCATGCCCAGTAGCTACCCGTTCCTCCTCCCAGGCATACTTGCTCCAGATTCTTGGCCTCTTCTAGGGACACAGTGACCTGTGCATTCCGTCCGCAGAGCCCTGCAGGCTAGCTAGGGACCCGAGATCTTTGGCCCATTTTGGAGGGAGGTGCATGCCAAGAGGCTTCTCTTGCCTCTGGCTCATCTGGTCTGCCAGACTTTGTGGCTTGCTCCAGATACACATTTCGTTTTGGATCCTGTCCTCAGATTGCTTCAGGGTCGGTACCTGAGAACTTTGCCCACTTTTGGACGGAGGCACCTGCCTGGGTACCTCCACGCCCCTTCGCTGATCATGTTTGGAAACAGTTCTGGGCCAGCTCCAAATTCAGGACTGCTTGTCAATACCAGCTGAAGAGCCGTCTGCATTAGGTCTCTCACAATATTGGCCCTGCTTTGGACGTAGCTGCATGCCTGCTAGCTACCTCCAGGAAAGCTTCTAAGCATTCAGAAATTCTTGGGATTCGGCCTGAGAGACATTTAGCTGTGGGTACCAGCTGCAAAGCCCTTCAGGGTAGGGACAGCACAAGTGTGGCCAAGTTTCGAGGGAAGTGTATGCCTGGTAGCTACCCTTGCCTTCTCACCTCGGCATGCTTCTGCAAAACATTTGATTTCCTCCAAGAGAAAGTTTTGCTTTCTGCATCCTAAACTCAGATCCCTCACGGCTAGGGAACACAGAAGTTTGGCTACTTTGCAACTTGCTCCATCCGCGCTAGCTACCTTTGCCTCCACCACATTGTACTGGGGAAAGATTCTGGTAGCTGCATGAAAACTGGCAAAAGCAGCATAGCCGTACGGGGTGTCTAGCACAATTTTGGCCCAATTGGGAAGTACGTGCATGCCCAGTAGCTACCCGTTCCTCCTCCCAGGCATACTTGCTCCAGATTCTTGGCCTCTTCTAGGGACACAGTGACCTGTGCATTCCGTCCGCAGAGCCCTGCAGGCTAGCTAGGGACCCGAGATCTTTGGCCCGTTTTGGAGGGAGGTGCATGCCAAGAGGCTTCTCTTGCCTCTGGCTCATCTGGTCTGCCAGACTTTGTGGCTTGCTCCAGATACACATTTCGTTTTGGATCCTGTCCTCAGATTGCTTCAGGGTCGGTACCTGAGAACTTTGCCCACTTTTGGAGGGAGGCACCTGCCTGGGTACCTCCACGCCCCTTCGCTGATCATGTTTGGAAACAGTTCTGGGCCAGCTCCAAATTCAGGACTGCTTGTCAATACCAGCTGAAGAGCCGTCTGCATTAGGTCTCTCACAATATTGGCCCTGCTTTCGACGTAGCTGCATGCCTGCTAGCTACCTCCAGGAAAGCTTCTAAGCATTCAGAAATTCTTGGGATTCCGCCTGAGAGACATTTAGCTGTGGGTACCAGCTGCAAAGCCCTTCAGGGTAGGGACAGCACAAGTGCAGCCAAGTTTCGAGGGAAGTGTATGCCTGGTAGCTACCCTTGCCTTCTCACCTCGGCATGCTTCTGCAAAACATTTGATTTCCTCCAAGAGAAAGTTTTGCTTTCTGCATCCTAAACTCAGATCCCTCACGGCTAGGGAACACAGAAGTTTGGCTACTTTGCAACTTGCTCCATCCGCGCTAGCTACCTTTGCCTCCACCACATTGTACTGGGGAAAGATTCTGGTAGCTGCATGAAAACTGGCAAAAGCAGCATAGCCGTACGGGGTGTCTAGCACAATTTTGGCCCAATTGGGAAGTACGTGCATGCCCAGTAGCTACCCGTTCCTCCTCCCAGGCATACTTGCTCCAGATTCTTGGCCTCTTCTAGGGACACAGTGACCTGTGCATTCCGTCCGCAGAGCCCTGCAGGCTAGCTAGGGACCCGAGATCTTTGGCCCATTTTGGAGGGAGGTGCATGCCAAGAGGCTTCTCTTGCCTCTGGCTCATCTGGTCTGCCAGACTTTGTGGCTTGCTGCAGATACACATTTCGTTTTGGATCCTGTCCTCAGATTGCTTCAGGGTCGGTACCTGAGAACTTTGCCCACTTTTGCACGGAGGCACCTGCCTGGGTACCTCCACGCCCCTTCGCTGATCATGTTTGGAAACAGTTCTGGGCCAGCTCCAAATTCAGGACTGCTTGTCAATACCAGCTGAAGAGCCGTCTGCATTAGGTCTCTCACAATATTGGCCCTGCTTTCGACGTAGCTGCATGCCTGCTAGCTACCTCCAGGAAAGCTTCTAAGCATCCAGAAATTCTTGGGATTCGGCCTGAGAGACATTTAGCTGTGGGTACCAGCTGCAAAGCCCTTCAGGGTAGGGACAGCACAAGTGTGGCCAAGTTTCCAGGGAAGTGTATGCCTGGTAGCTACCCTTGCCTTCTCACCTCGGCATGCTTCTGCAAAACATTTGATTTCCTCCAAGAGAAAGTTTTGCTTTCTGCATCCTAAACTCAGATCCCTCACGGCTAGGGAACACAGAAGTTTGGCTACTTTGCAACTTGCTCCATCCGCGCTAGCTACCTTTGCCTCCACCACATTGTACTGGGGAAAGATTCTGGTAGCTGCATGAAAACTGGCAAAAGCAGCATAGCCGTACGGGGTGTCTAGCACAATTTTGGCCCAATTGGGAAGTACGTGCATGCCCAGTAGCTACCCGTTCCTCCTCCCAGGCATACTTGCTCCAGATTCTTGGCCTCTTCTAGGGACACAGTGACCTGTGCATTCCGTCCGCAGAGCCCTGCAGGCTAGCTAGGGACCCGAGATCTTTGGCCCGTTTTGGAGGGAGGTGCATGCCAAGAGGCTTCTCTTGCCTCTGGCTCATCTGGTCTGCCAGACTTTGTGGCTTGCTCCAGATACACATTTCGTTTTGGATCCTGTCCTCAGATTGCTTCAGGGTCGGTACCTGAGAACTTTGCCCACTTTTGGACGGAGGCACCTGCCTGGGTACCTCCACGCCCCTTCGCTGATCATGTTTGGAAACAGTTCTGGGCCAGCTCCAAATTCAGGACTGCTTGTCAATACCAGCTGAAGAGCCGTCTGCATTAGGTCTCTCACAATATTGGCCCTGCTTTCGACGTAGCTGCATGCCTGCTAGCTACCTCCAGGAAAGCTTCTAAGCATTCAGAAATTCTTGGGATTCGGCCTGAGAGACATTTAGCTGTGGGTACCAGCTGCAAAGCCCTTCAGGGTAGGGACAGCACAAGTGTGGCCAAGTTTCGAGGGAAGTGTATGCCTGGTAGCTACCCTTGCCTTCTCACCTCGGCATGCTTCTGCAAAACATTTGATTTCCTCCAAGAGAAAGTTTTGCTTTCTGCATCCTAAACTCAGATCCCTCACGGCTAGGGAACACAGAAGTGTGGCTACTTTGCAACTTGCTCCATCCGCGCTAGCTACCTTTGCCTCCACCACATTGTACTGGGGAAAGATTCTGGTAGCTGCATGAAAACTGGCAAAAGCAGCATAGCCGTACGGGGTGTCTAGCACAATTTTGGCCCAATTGGGAAGTACGTGCATGCCCAGTAGCTACCCGTTCCTCCTCCCAGGCATACTTGCTCCAGATTCTTGGCCTCTTCTAGGGACACAGTGACCTGTGCATTCCGTCCGCAGAGCCCTGCAGGCTAGCTAGGGACCCGAGATCTTTGGCCCGTTTTGGAGGGAGGTGCATGCCAAGAGGCTTCTCTTGCCTCTGGCTCATCTGGTCTGCCAGACTTTGTGGCTTGCTCCAGATACACATTTCGTTTTGGATCCTGTCCTCAGATTGCTTCAGGGTCGGTACCTGAGAACTTTGCCCACTTTTGGACGGAGGCACCTGCCTGGGTACCTCCACGACCCTTCGCTGATCATGTTTGGAAACAGTTCTGGGCCAGCTCCAAATTCAGGACTGCTTGTCAATACCAGCTGAAGAGCCGTCTGCATTAGGTCTCTCACAATATTGGCCCTGCTTTCGACGTAGCTGCATGCCTGCTAGCTACCTCCAGGAAAGCTTCTAAGCATCCAGAAATTCTTGGGATTCCGCCTGAGAGACATTTAGCTGTGGGTACCAGCTGCAAAGCCCTTCAGGGTAGGGACAGCACAAGTGTGGCCAAGTTTCGAGGGAAGTGTATGCCTGGTAGCTACCCTTGCCTTCTCACCTCGGCATGCTTCTGCAAAACATTTGATTTCCTCCAAGAGAAAGTTTTGCTTTCTGCATCCTAAACTCAGATCCCTCACGGCTAGGGAACACAGAAGTTTGGCTACTTTGCAACTTGCTCCATCCGCGCTAGCTACCTTTGCCTCCACCACATTGTACTGGGGAAAGATTCTGGTAGCTGCATGAAAACTGGCAAAAGCAGCATAGCCGTACGGGGTGTCTAGCACAATTTTGGCCCAATTGGGAAGTACGTGCATGCCCAGTAGCTACCCGTTCCTCCTCCCAGGCATACTTGCTCCAGATTCTTGGCCTCTTCTAGGGACACAGTGACCTGTGCATTCCGTCCGCAGAGCCCTGCAGGCTAGCTAGGGACCCGAGATCTTTGGCCCATTTTGGAGGGAGGTGCATGCCAAGAGGCTTCTCTTGCCTCTGGCTCATCTGGTCTGCCAGACTTTGTGGCTTGCTCCAGATACACATTTCGTTTTGGATCCTGTCCTCAGATTGCTTCAGGGTCGGTACCTGAGAACTTTGCCCACTTTTGGACGGAGGCACCTGCCTGGGTACCTCCACGCCCCTTCGCTGATCATGTTTGGAAACAGTTCTGGGCCAGCTCCAAATTCAGGACTGCTTGTCAATACCAGCTGAAGAGCCGTCTGCATTAGGTCTCTCACAATATTGGCCCTGCTTTCGACGTAGCTGCATGCCTGCTAGCTACCTCCAGGAAAGCTTCTAAGCATCCAGAAATTCTTGGGATTCGGCCTGAGAGACATTTAGCTGTGGGTACCAGCTGCAAAGCCCTTCAGGGTAGGGACAGCACAAGTGTGGCCAAGTTTCGAGGGAAGTGTATGCCTGGTAGCTACCCTTGCCTTCTCACTTCGGCATGCTTCTGCAAAACATTTGATTTCCTCCAAGAGAAAGTTTTGCTTTCTGCATCCTAAACTCAGATCCCTCACGGCTAGGGAACACAGAAGTGTGGCTACTTTGCAACTTGCTCCATCCGCGCTAGCTACCTTTGCCTTTAGCACATTGTACTGGGGAAAGATTGTGGTAGCTGCATGAAAACTGGCAAAAGCAGCATAGCCGTACGGGGTGTCTAGCACAATTTTGGCCCAATTGGGAAGTACGTGCATGCCCAGTAGCTACCCGTTCCTCCTCCCAGGCATACTTGCTCCAGATTCTTGGCCTCTTCTAGGGACACAGTGACCTGTGCATTCCGTCCGCAGAGCCCTGCAGGCTAGCTAGGGTCCCGAGATCTTTGGCCCATTTTGGAGGGAGGTGCATGCCAAGAGGCTTCTCTTGCCTCTGGCTCATCTGGTCTGCCAGACTTTGTGGCTTGCTCCAGATACACATTTCGTTTTGGATCCTGTCCTCAGATTGCTTGAGGGTCGGTACCTGAGAACTTTGCCCACTTTTGGACGGAGGCACCTGCCTGGGTACCTCCACGCCCCTTCGCTGATCATGTTTGGAAACAGTTCTGGGCCAGCTCCAAATTCAGGACTGCTTGTCAATACCAGCTGAAGAGCCGTCTGCATTAGGTCTCTCACAATATTGGCCCTGCTTTCGACGTAGCTGCATGCCTGCTAGCTACCTCCAGGAAAGCTTCTAAGCATCCAGAAATTCTTGGGATTCCGCCTGAGAGACATTTAGCTGTGGGTACCAGCTGCAAAGCCCTTCAGGGTAGGGACAGCACAAGTGTGGCCAAGTTTCGAGGGAAGTGTATGCCTGGTAGCTACCCTTGCCTTCTCACCTTGGCATGCTTCTGCAAAACATTTGATTTCCTCCAAGAGAAAGTTTTGCTTTCTGCATCCTAAACTCAGATCCCTCACGGCTAGGGAACACAGAAGTGTGGCTACTTTGCAACTTGCTCCATCCGCGCTAGCTACCTTTGCCTCCACCACATTGTACTGGGGAAAGATTCTGGTAGCTGCATGAAAACTGGCAAAAGCAGCATAGCCGTACGGGGTGTCTAGCACAATTTTGGCCCAATTGGGAAGTACGTGCATGCCCAGTAGCTACCCGTTCCTCCTCCCAGGCATACTTGCTCCAGATTCTTGGCCTCTTCTAGGGACACAGTGACCTGTGCATTCCGTCCGCAGAGCCCTGCAGGCTAGCTAGGGACCCGAGATCTTTGGCCCATTTTGGAGGGAGGTGCATGCCAAGAGGCTTCTCTTGCCTCTGGCTCATCTGGTCTGCCAGACTTTGTGGCTTGCTCCAGATACACATTTCGTTTTGGATCCTGTCCTCAGATTGCTTCAGGGTCGGTACCTGAGAACTTTGCCCACTTTTGGACGGAGGCACCTGCCTGGGTACCTCCACGCCCCTTCGCTGATCATGTTTGGAAACAGTTCTGGGCCAGCTCCAAATTCAGGACTGCTTGTCAATACCAGCTGAAGAGCCGTCTGCATTAGGTCTCTCACAATATTGGCCCTGCTTTCGACGTAGCTGCATGCCTGCTAGCTACCTCCAGGAAAGCTTCTAAGCATCCAGAAATTCTTGGGATTCGGCCTGAGAGACATTTAGCTGTGGGTACCAGCTGCAAAGCCCTTCAGGGTAGGGACAGCACAAGTGTGGCCAAGTTTCGAGGGAAGTGTATGCCTGGTAGCTACCCTTGCCTTCTCACCTCGGCATGCTTCTGCAAAACATTTGATTTCCTCCAAGAGAAAGTTTTGCTTTCTGCATCCTAAACTCAGATCCTTCACGGCTAGGGAACACAGAAGTGTGGCTACTTTGCAACTTGCTCCATCCGCGCTAGCTACCTTTGCCTCCACCACATTGTACTGGGGAAAGATTCTGGTAGCTGCATGAAAACTGGCAAAAGCAGCATAGCCGTACGGGGTGTCTAGCACAATTTTGGCCCAATTGGGAAGTACGTGCATGCCCAGTAGCTACCCGTTCCTCCTCCCAGGCATACTTGCTCCAGATTCTTGGCCACTTCTAGGGACACAGTGACCTGTGCATTCCGTCCGCAGAGCCCTGCAGGCTAGCTAGGGACCCGAGATCTTTGGCCCGTTTTGGAGGGAGGTGCATGCCAAGAGGCTTCTCTTGCCTCTGGCTCATCTGGTCTGCCAGACTTTGTGGCTTGCTCCAGATACACATTTCGTTTTGGATCCTGTCCTCAGATTGCTTGAGGGTCGGTACCTGAGAACTTTGCCCACTTTTGCACGGAGGCACCTGCCTGGGTACCTCCACGACCCTTCGCTGATCATGTTTGGAAACAGTTCTGGGCCAGCTCCAAATTCAGGACTGCTTGTCAATACCAGCTGAAGAGCCGTCTGCATTAGGTCTCTCACAATATTGGCCCTGCTTTCGACGTAGCTGCATGCCTGCTAGCTACCTCCAGGAAAGCTTCTAAGCATCCAGAAATTCTTGGGATTCCGCCTGAGAGACATTTAGCTGTGGGTACCAGCTGCAAAGCCCTTCAGGGTAGGGACAGCACAAGTGTGGCCAAGTTTCGAGGGAAGTGTATGCCTGGTAGCTACCCTTGCCTTCTCACCTCGGCATGCTTCTGCAAAACATTTGATTTCCTCCAAGAGAAAGTTTTGCTTTCTGCATCCTAAACTCAGATCCCTCACGGCTAGGGAACACAGAAGTGTGGCTACTTTGCAACTTGCTCCATCCGCGCTAGCTACCTTTGCCTCCACCACATTGTACTGGGGAAAGATTCTGGTAGCTGCATGAAAACTGGCAAAAGCAGCATAGCCGTACGGGGTGTCTAGCACAATTTTGGCCCAATTGGGAAGTACGTGCATGCCCAGTAGCTACCCGTTCCGCCTCCCAGCCATACTTGCTCCAGATTCTTGGCCTCTTCTAGGGACACAGTGACCTGTGCATTCCGTCCGCAGAGCCCTGCAGGCTAGCTAGGGACCCGAGATCTTTGGCCCATTTTGGAGGGAGGTGCATGCCAAGAGGCTTCTCTTGCCTCTGGCTCATCTGGTCTGCCAGACTTTGTGGCTTGCTGCAGATACACATTTCGTTTTGGATCCTGTCCTCAGATTGCTTCAGGGTCGGTACCTGAGAACTTTGCCCACTTTTGGATGGAGGCACCTGCCTGGGTACCTCCACGCCCCTTCGCTGATCATGTTTGGAAACAGTTCTGGGCCAGCTCCAAATTCAGGACTGCTTGTCAATACCAGCTGAAGAGCCGTCTGCATTAGGTCTCTCACAATATTGGCCCTGCTTTCGACGTAGCTGCATGCCTGCTAGCTACCTCCAGGAAAGCTTCTAAGCATTCAGAAATTCTTGGGATTCGGCCTGAGAGACATTTAGCTGTGGGTACCAGCTGCAAAGCCCTTCAGGGTAGGGACAGCACAAGTGTGGCCAAGTTTCGAGGGAAGTGTATGCCTGGTAGCTACCCTTGCCTTCTCACCTCGGCATGCTTCTGCAAAACATTTGATTTCCTCCAAGAGAAAGTTTTGCTTTCTGCATCCTAAACTCAGATCCTTCACGGCTAGGGAACACAGAAGTGTGGCTACTTTGCAACTTGCTCCATCCGCGCTAGCTACCTTTGCCTCCACCACATTGTACTGGGGAAAGATTCTGGTAGCTGCATGAAAACTGGCAAAAGCAGCATAGCCGTACGGGGTGTCTAGCACAATTTTGGCCCAATTGGGAAGTACGTGCATGCCCAGTAGCTACCCGTTCCTCCTCCCAGGCATACTTGCTCCAGATTCTTGGCCACTTCTAGGGACACAGTGACCTGTGCATTCCGTCCGCAGAGCCCTGCAGGCTAGCTAGGGACCCGAGATCTTTGGCCCGTTTTGGAGGGAGGTGCATGCCAAGAGGCTTCTCTTGCCTCTGGCTCATCTGGTCTGCCAGACTTTGTGGCTTGCTCCAGATACACATTTCGTTTTGGATCCTGTCCTCAGATTGCTTGAGGGTCGGTACCTGAGAACTTTGCCCACTTTTGCACGGAGGCACCTGCCTGGGTACCTCCACGACCCTTCGCTGATCATGTTTGGAAACAGTTCTGGGCCAGCTCCAAATTCAGGACTGCTTGTCAATACCAGCTGAAGAGCCGTCTGCATTAGGTCTCTCACAATATTGGCCCTGCTTTCGACGTAGCTGCATGCCTGCTAGCTACCTCCAGGAAAGCTTCTAAGCATCCAGAAATTCTTGGGATTCCGCCTGAGAGACATTTAGCTGTGGGTACCAGCTGCAAAGCCCTTCAGGGTAGGGACAGCACAAGTGTGGCCAAGTTTCGAGGGAAGTGTATGCCTGGTAGCTACCCTTGCCTTCTCACCTCGGCATGCTTCTGCAAAACATTTGATTTCCTCCAAGAGAAAGTTTTGCTTTCTGCATCCTAAACTCAGATCCTTCACGGCTAGGGAACACAGAAGTGTGGCTACTTTGCAACTTGCTCCATCCGCGCTAGCTACCTTTGCCTCCACCACATTGTACTGGGGAAAGATTCTGGTAGCTGCATGAAAACTGGCAAAAGCAGCATAGCCGTACGGGGTGTCTAGCACAATTTTGGCCCAATTGGGAAGTACGTGCATGCCCAGTAGCTACCCGTTCCTCCTCCCAGGCATACTTGCTCCAGATTCTTGGCCACTTCTAGGGACACAGTGACCTGTGCATTCCGTCCGCAGAGCCCTGCAGGCTAGCTAGGGACCCGAGATCTTTGGCCCGTTTTGGAGGGAGGTGCATGCCAAGAGGCTTCTCTTGCCTCTGGCTCATCTGGTCTGCCAGACTTTGTGGCTTGCTCCAGATACACATTTCGTTTTGGATCCTGTCCTCAGATTGCTTGAGGGTCGGTACCTGAGAACTTTGCCCACTTTTGCACGGAGGCACCTGCCTGGGTACCTCCACGACCCTTCGCTGATCATGTTTGGAAACAGTTCTGGGCCAGCTCCAAATTCAGGACTGCTTGTCAATACCAGCTGAAGAGCCGTCTGCATTAGGTCTCTCACAATATTGGCCCTGCTTTGGACGTAGCTGCATGCCTGCTAGCTACCTCCAGGAAAGCTTCTAAGCATCCAGAAATTCTTGGGATTCGGCCTGAGAGACATTTAGCTGTGGGTACCAGCTGCAAAGCCCTTCAGGGTAGGGACAGCACAAGTGTGGCCAAGTTTCGAGGGAAGTGTATGCCTGGTAGCTACCCTTGCCTTCTCACCTCGGCATGCTTCTGCAAAACATTTGATTTCCTCCAAGAGAAAGTTTTGCTTTCTGCATCCTAAACTCAGATCCCTCACGGCTAGGGAACACAGAAGTTTGGCTACTTTGCAACTTGCTCCATCCGCGCTAGCTACCTTTGCCTCCACCACATTGTACTGGGGAAAGATTCTGGTAGCTGCATGAAAACTGGCAAAAGCAGCATAGCCGTACGGGGTGTCTAGCACAATTTTGGCCCAATTGGGAAGTACGTGCATGCCCAGTAGCTACCCGTTCCTCCTCCCAGGCATACTTGCTCCAGATTCTTGGCCTCTTCTAGGGACACAGTGACCTGTGCATTCCGTCCGCAGAGCCCTGCAGGCTAGCTAGGGTCCCGAGATCTTTGGCCCATTTTGGAGGGAGGTGCATGCCAAGAGGCTTCTCTTGCCTCTGGCTCATCTGGTCTGCCAGACTTTGTGGCTTGCTCCAGATACACATTTCGTTTTGGATCCTGTCTTCAGATTGCTTCAGGGTCGGTACCTGAGAACTTTGCCCACTTTTGGACGGAGGCACCTGCCTGGGTACCTCCACGCCCCTTCGCTGATCATGTTTGGAAACAGTTCTGGGCCAGCTCCAAATTCAGGACTGCTTGTCAATACCAGCTGAAGAGCCGTCTGCATTAGGTCTCTCACAATATTGGCCCTGCTTTCGACGTAGCTGCATGCCTGCTAGCTACCTCCAGGAAAGCTTCTAAGCATCCAGAAATTCTTGGGATTCCGCCTGAGAGACATTTAGCTGTGGGTACCAGCTGCAAAGCCCTTCAGGGTAGGGACAGCACAAGTGTGGCCAAGTTTCGAGGGAAGTGTATGCCTGGTAGCTACCCTTGCCTTCTCACCTTGGCATGCTTCTGCAAAACATTTGATTTCCTCCAAGAGAAAGTTTTGCTTTCTGCATCCTAAACTCAGATCCCTCACGGCTAGGGAACACAGAAGTGTGGCTACTTTGCAACTTGCTCCATCCGCGCTAGCTACCTTTGCCTCCACCACATTGTACTGGGGAAAGATTCTGGTAGCTGCATGAAAACTGGCAAAAGCAGCATAGCCGTACGGGGTGTCTAGCACAATTTTGGCCCAATTGGGAAGTACGTGCATGCCCAGTAGCTACCCGTTCCTCCTCCCAGGCATACTTGCTCCAGATTCTTGGCCTCTTCTAGGGACACAGTGACCTGTGCATTCCGTCCGCAGAGCCCTGCAGGCTAGCTAGGGACCCGAGATCTTTGGCCCATTTTGGAGGGAGGTGCATGCCAAGAGGCTTCTCTTGCCTCTGGCTCATCTGGTCTGCCAGACTTTGTGGCTTGCTCCAGATACACATTTCGTTTTGGATCCTGTCCTCAGATTGCTTCAGGGTCGGTACCTGAGAACTTTGCCCACTTTTGGACGGAGGCACCTGCCTGGGTACCTCCACGCCCCTTCGCTGATCATGTTTGGAAACAGTTCTGGGCCAGCTCCAAATTCAGGACTGCTTGTCAATACCAGCTGAAGAGCCGTCTGCATTAGGTCTCTCACAATATTGGCCCTGCTTTCGACGTAGCTGCATGCCTGCTAGCTACCTCCAGGAAAGCTTCTAAGCATCCAGAAATTCTTGGGATTCCGCCTGAGAGACATTTAGCTGTGGGTACCAGCTGCAAAGCCCTTCAGGGTAGGGACAGCACAAGTGTGGCCAAGTTTCCAGGGAAGTGTATGCCTGGTAGCTACCCTTGCCTTCTCACCTCGGCATGCTTCTGCAAAACATTTGATTTCCTCCAAGAGAAAGTTTTGCTTTCTGCATCCTAAACTCAGATCCTTCACGGCTAGGGAACACAGAAGTGTGGCTACTTTGCAACTTGCTCCATCCGCGCTAGCTACCTTTGCCTCCACCACATTGTACTGGGGAAAGATTCTGGTAGCTGCATGAAAACTGGCAAAAGCAGCATAGCCGTACGGGGTGTCTAGCACAATTTTGGCCCAATTGGGAAGTACGTGCATGCCCAGTAGCTACCCGTTCCTCCTCCCAGGCATACTTGCTCCAGATTCTTGGCCACTTCTAGGGACACAGTGACCTGTGCATTCCGTCCGCAGAGCCCTGCAGGCTAGCTAGGGACCCGAGATCTTTGGCCCGTTTTGGAGGGAGGTGCATGCCAAGAGGCTTCTCTTGCCTCTGGCTCATCTGGTCTGCCAGACTTTGTGGCTTGCTCCAGATACACATTTCGTTTTGGATCCTGTCCTCAGATTGCTTGAGGGTCGGTACCTGAGAACTTTGCCCACTTTTGCACGGAGGCACCTGCCTGGGTACCTCCACGACCCTTCGCTGATCATGTTTGGAAACAGTTCTGGGCCAGCTCCAAATTCAGGACTGCTTGTCAATACCAGCTGAAGAGCCGTCTGCATTAGGTCTCTCATAATATTGGCCCTGCTTTCGACGTAGCTGCATGCCTGCTAGCTACCTCCAGGAAAGCTTCTAAGCATCCAGAAATTCTTGGGATTCCGCCTGAGAGACATTTAGCTGTGGGTACCAGCTGCAAAGCCCTTCAGGGTAGGGACAGCACAAGTGTGGCCAAGTTTCGAGGGAAGTGTATGCCTGGTAGCTACCCTTGCCTTCTCACCTCGGCATGCTTCTGCAAAACATTTGATTTCCTCCAAGAGAAAGTTTTGCTTTCTGCATCCTAAACTCAGATCCCTCACGGCTAGGGAACACAGAAGTTTGGCTACTTTGCAACTTGCTCCATCCGCGCTAGCTACCTTTGCCTCCACCACATTGTACTGGGGAAAGATTCTGGTAGCTGCATGAAAACTGGCAAAAGCAGCATAGCCGTACGGGGTGTCTAGCACAATTTTGGCCCAATTGGGAAGTACGTGCATGCCCAGTAGCTACCCGTTCCTCCTCCCAGGCATACTTGCTCCAGATTCTTGGCCTCTTCTAGGGACACAGTGACCTGTGCATTCCGTCCGCAGAGCCCTGCAGGCTAGCTAGGGACCCGAGATCTTTGGCCCATTTTGGAGGGAGGTGCATGCCAAGAGGCTTCTCTTGCCTCTGGCTCATCTGGTCTGCCAGACTTTGTGGCTTGCTCCAGATACACATTTCGTTTTGGATCCTGTCCTCAGATTGCTTCAGGGTCGGTACCTGAGAACTTTGCCCACTTTTGGAGGGAGGCACCTGCCTGGGTACCTCCACGCCCCTTCGCTGATCATGTTTGGAAACAGTTCTGGGCCAGCTCCAAATTCAGGACTGCTTGTCAATACCAGCTGAAGAGCCGTCTGCATTAGGTCTCTCACAATATTGGCCCTGCTTTGGACGTAGCTGCATGCCTGCTAGCTACCTCCAGGAAAGCTTCTAAGCATCCAGAAATTCTTGGGATTCCGCCTGAGAGACATTTAGCTGTGGGTACCAGCTGCAAAGCCCTTCAGGGTAGGGACAGCACAAGTGTGGCCAAGTTTCGAGGGAAGTGTATGCCTGGTAGCTACCCTTGCCTTCTCACCTCGGCATGCTTCTGCAAAACATTTGATTTCCTCCAAGAGAAAGTTTTGCTTTCTGCATCCTAAACTCAGATCCCTCACGGCTAGGGAACACAGAAGTGTGGCTACTTTGCAACTTGCTCCATCCGCGCTAGCTACCTTTGCCTCCACCACATTGTACTGGGGAAAGATTCTGGTAGCTGCATGAAAACTGGCAAAAGCAGCATAGCCGTACGGGGTGTCTAGCACAATTTTGGCCCAATTGGGAAGTACGTGCATGCCCAGTAGCTACCCGTTCCTCCTCCCAGGCATACTTGCTCCAGATTCTTGGCCTCTTCTAGGGACACAGTGACCTGTGCATTCCGTCCGCAGAGCCCTGCAGGCTAGCTAGGGACCCGAGATCTTTGGCCCATTTTGGAGGGAGGTGCATGCCAAGAGGCTTCTCTTGCCTCTGGCTCATCTGGTCTGCCAGACTTTGTGGCTTGCTCCAGATACACATTTCGTTTTGGATCCTGTCCTCAGATTGCTTCAGGGTCGGTACCTGAGAACTTTGCCCACTTTTGGACGGAGGCACCTGCCTGGGTACCTCCACGCCCCTTCGCTGATCATGTTTGGAAACAGTTCTGGGCCAGCTCCAAATTCAGGACTGCTTGTCAATACCAGCTGAAGAGCCGTCTGCATTAGGTCTCTCACAATATTGGCCCTGCTTTCGACGTAGCTGCATGCCTGCTAGCTACCTCCAGGAAAGCTTCTAAGCATCCAGAAATTCTTGGGATTCCGCCTGAGAGACATTTAGCTGTGGGTACCAGCTGCAAAGCCCTTCAGGGTAGGGACAGCACAAGTGTGGCCAAGTTTCGAGGGAAGTGTATGCCTGGTAGCTACCCTTGCCTTCTCACCTCGGCATGCTTCTGCAAAACATTTGATTTCCTCCAAGAGAAAGTTTTGCTTTCTGCATCCTAAACTCAGATCCCTCACGGCTAGGGAACACAGAAGTTTGGCTACTTTGCAACTTGCTCCATCCGCGCTAGCTACCTTTGCCTCCACCACATTGTACTGGGGAAAGATTCTGGTAGCTGCATGAAAACTGGCAAAAGCAGCATAGCCGTACGGGGTGTCTAGCACAATTTTGGCCCAATTGGGAAGTACGTGCATGCCCAGTAGCTACCCGTTCCTCCTCCCAGGCATACTTGCTCCAGATTCTTGGCCTCTTCTAGGGACACAGTGACCTGTGCATTCCGTCCGCAGAGCCCTGCAGGCTAGCTAGGGACCCGAGATCTTTGGCCCATTTTGGAGGGAGGTGCATGCCAAGAGGCTTCTCTTGCCTCTGGCTCATCTGGTCTGCCAGACTTTGTGGCTTGCTCCAGATACACATTTCGTTTTGGATCCTGTCCTCAGATTGCTTCAGGGTCGGTACCTGAGAACTTTGCCCACTTTTGGAGGGAGGCACCTGCCTGGGTACCTCCACGCCCCTTCGCTGATCATGTTTGGAAACAGTTCTGGGCCAGCTCCAAATTCAGGACTGCTTGTCAATACCAGCTGAAGAGCCGTCTGCATTAGGTCTCTCACAATATTGGCCCTGCTTTCGACGTAGCTGCATGCCTGCTAGCTACCTCCAGGAAAGCTTCTAAGCATTCAGAAATTCTTGGGATTCGGCCTGAGAGACATTTAGCTGTGGGTACCAGCTGCAAAGCCCTTCAGGGTAGGGACAGCACAAGTGTGGCCAAGTTTCCAGGGAAGTGTATGCCTGGTAGCTACCCTTGCCTTCTCACCTCGGCATGCTTCTGCAAAACATTTGATTTCCTCCAAGAGAAAGTTTTGCTTTCTGCATCCTAAACTCAGATCCCTCACGGCTAGGGAACACAGAAGTTTGGCTACTTTGCAACTTGCTCCATCCGCGCTAGCTACCTTTGCCTCCAGCACATTGTACTGGGGAAAGATTCTGGTAGCTGCATGAAAACTGGCAAAAGCAGCATAGCCGTATGGGGTGTCTAGCACAATTTTGGCCCAATTGGGAAGTACGTGCATGCCCAGTAGCTACCCGTTCCTCCTCCCAGGCATACTTGCTCCAGATTCTTGGCCTCTTCTAGGGACACAGTGACCTGTGCATTCCGTCCGCAGAGCCCTGCAGGCTAGCTAGGGACCCGAGATCTTTGGCCCATTTTGGAGGGAGGTGCATGCCAAGAGGCTTCTCTTGCCTCTGGCTCATCTGGTCTGCCAGACTTTGTGGCTTGCTCCAGATACACATTTCGTTTTGGATCCTGTCCTCAGATTGCTTCAGGGTCGGTACCTGAGAACTTTGCCCACTTTTGGACGGAGGCACCTGCCTGGGTACCTCCACGCCCCTTCGCTGATCATGTTTGGAAACAGTTCTGGGCCAGCTCCAAATTCAGGACTGCTTGTCAATACCAGCTGAAGAGCCGTCTGCATTAGGTCTCTCACAATATTGGCCCTGCTTTCGACGTAGCTGCATGCCTGCTAGCTACCTCCAGGAAAGCTTCTAAGCATTCAGAAATTCTTGGGATTCCGCCTGAGAGACATTTAGCTGTGGGTACCAGCTGCAAAGCCCTTCAGGGTAGGGACAGCACAAGTGTGGCCAAGTTTCGAGGGAAGTGTATGCCTGGTAGCTACCCTTGCCTTCTCACCTCGGCATGCTTCTGCAAAACATTTGATTTCCTCCAAGAGAAAGTTTTGCTTTCTGCATCCTAAACTCAGATCCCTCACGGCTAGGGAACACAGAAGTTTGGCTACTTTGCAACTTGCTCCATCCGCGCTAGCTACCTTTGCCTCCACCACATTGTACTGGGGAAAGATTCTGGTAGCTGCATGAAAACTGGCAAAAGCAGCATAGCCGTACGGGGTGTCTAGCACAATTTTGGCCCAATTGGGAAGTACGTGCATGCCCAGTAGCTACCCGTTCCTCCTCCCAGGCATACTTGCTCCAGATTCTTGGCCTCTTCTAGGGACACAGTGACCTGTGCATTCCGTCCGCAGAGCCCTGCAGGCTAGCTAGGGACCCGAGATCTTTGGCCCATTTTGGAGGGAGGTGCATGCCAAGAGGCTTCTCTTGCCTCTGGCTCATCTGGTCTGCCAGACTTTGTGGCTTGCTCCAGATACACATTTCGTTTTGGATCCTGTCCTCAGATTGCTTCAGGGTCGGTACCTGAGAACTTTGCCCACTTTTGGAGGGAGGCACCTGCCTGGGTACCTCCACGCCCCTTCGCTGATCATGTTTGGAAACAGTTCTGGGCCAGCTCCAAATTCAGGACTGCTTGTCAATACCAGCTGAAGAGCCGTCTGCATTAGGTCTCTCACAATATTGGCCCTGCTTTGGACGTAGCTGCATGCCTGCTAGCTACCTCCAGGAAAGCTTCTAAGCATTCAGAAATTCTTGGGATTCGGCCTGAGAGACATTTAGCTGTGGGTACCAGCTGCAAAGCCCTTCAGGGTAGGGACAGCACAAGTGTGGCCAAGTTTCCAGGGAAGTGTATGCCTGGTAGCTACCCTTGCCTTCTCACCTCGGCATGCTTCTGCAAAACATTTGATTTCCTCCAAGAGAAAGTTTTGCTTTCTGCATCCTAAACTCAGATCCCTCACGGCTAGGGAACACAGAAGTTTGGCTACTTTGCAACTTGCTCCATCCGCGCTAGCTACCTTTGCCTCCACCACATTGTACTGGGGAAAGATTCTGGTAGCTGCATGAAAACTGGCAAAAGCAGCATAGCCGTACGGGGTGTCTAGCACAATTTTGGCCCAATTGGGAAGTACGTGCATGCCCAGTAGCTACCCGTTCCTCCTCCCAGGCATACTTGCTCCAGATTCTTGGCCTCTTCTAGGGACACAGTGACCTGTGCATTCCGTCCGCAGAGCCCTGCAGGCTAGCTAGGGACCCGAGATCTTTGGCCCATTTTGGAGGGAGGTGCATGCCAAGAGGCTTCTCTTGCCTCTGGCTCATCTGGTCTGCCAGACTTTGTGGCTTGCTCCAGATACACATTTCGTTTTGGATCCTGTCCTCAGATTGCTTCAGGGTCGGTACCTCAGAACTTTGCCCACTTTTGGACGGAGGCACCTGCCTGGGTACCTCCACGCCCCTTCGCTGATCATGTTTGGAAACAGTTCTGGGCCAGCTCCAAATTCAGGACTGCTTGTCAATACCAGCTGAAGAGCCGTCTGCATTAGGTCTCTCACAATATTGGCCCTGCTTTGGACGTAGCTGCATGCCTGCTAGCTACCTCCAGGAAAGATTCTAAGCATTCAGAAATTCTTGGGATTCCGCCTGAGAGACATTTAGCTGTGGGTACCAGCTGCAAAGCCCTTCAGGGTAGGGACAGCACAAGTGTGGCCAAGTTTCGAGGGAAGTGTATGCCTGGTAGCTACCCTTGCCTTCTCACCTCGGCATGCTTCTGCAAAACATTTGATTTCCTCCAAGAGAAAGTTTTGCTTTCTGCATCCTAAACTCAGATCCCTCACGGCTAGGGAACACAGAAGTTTGGCTACTTTGCAACTTGCTCCATCCGCGCTAGCTACCTTTGCCTTTAGCACATTGTACTGGGGAAAGATTCTGGTAGCTGCATGAAAACTGGCAAAAGCAGCATAGCCGTACGGGGTGTCTAGCACAATTTTGGCCCAATTGGGAAGTACGTGCATGCCCAGTAGCTACCCGTTCCTCCTCCCAGGCATACTTGCTCCAGATTCTTGGCCTCTTCTAGGGACACAGTGACCTGTGCATTCCGTCCGCAGAGCCCTGCAGGCTAGCTAGGGACCCGAGATCTTTGGCCCATTTTGGAGGGAGGTGCATGCCAAGAGGCTTCTCTTGCCTCTGGCTCATCTGGTCTGCCAGACTTTGTGGCTTGCTCCAGATACACATTTCGTTTTGGATCCTGTCCTCAGATTGCTTCAGGGTCGGTACCTGAGAACTTTGCCCACTTTTGGACGGAGGCACCTGCCTGGGTACCTCCACGACCTTCGCTGATCATGTTTGGAAACAGTTCTGGGCCAGCTCCAAATTCAGGACTGCTTGTCAATACCAGCTGAAGAGCCGTCTGCATTAGGTCTCTCACAATATTGGCCCTGCTTTCGACGTAGCTGCATGCCTGCTAGCTACCTCCAGGAAAGCTTCTAAGCATCCAGAAATTCTTGGGATTCCGCCTGAGAGACATTTAGCTGTGGGTACCAGCTGCAAAGCCCTTCAGGGTAGGGACAGCACAAGTGTGGCCAAGTTTCCAGGGAAGTGTATGCCTGGTAGCTACCCTTGCCTTCTCACCTCGGCATGCTTCTGCAAAACATTTGATTTCCTCCAAGAGAAAGTTTTGCTTTCTGCATCCTAAACTCAGATCCCTCACGGCTAGGGAACACCGAAGTTTGGCTACTTTGCAACTTGCTCCATCCGCGCTAGCTACCTTTGCCTCCAGCACATTGTACTGGGGAAAGATTCTGGTAGCTGCATGAAAACTGGCAAAAGCAGCATAGCCGTACGGGGTGTCTAGCACAATTTTGGCCCAATTGGGAAGTACGTGCATGCCCAGTAGCTACCCGTTCCTCCTCCCAGGCATACTTGCTCCAGATTCTTGGCCTCTTCTAGGGACACAGTGACCTGTGCATTCCGTCCGCAGAGCCCTGCAGGCTAGCTAGGGACCCGAGATCTTTGGCCCATTTTGGAGGGAGGTGCATGCCAAGAGGCTTCTCTTGCCTCTGGCTCATCTGGTCTGCCAGACTTTGTGGCTTGCTCCAGATACACATTTCGTTTTGGATCCTGTCCTCAGATTGCTTCAGGGTCGGTACCTCAGAACTTTGCCCACTTTTGGAGGGAGGCACCTGCCTGGGTACCTCCACGCCCCTTCGCTGATCATGTTTGGAAACAGTTCTGGGCCAGCTCCAAATTCAGGACTGCTTGTCAATACCAGCTGAAGAGCCGTCTGCATTAGGTCTCTCACAATATTGGCCCTGCTTTGGACGTAGCTGCATGCCTGCTAGCTACCTCCAGGAAAGCTTCTAAGCATTCAGAAATTCTTGGGATTCGGCCTGAGAGACATTTAGCTGTGGGTACCAGCTGCAAAGCCCTTCAGGGTAGGGACAGCACAAGTGTGGCCAAGTTTCCAGGGAAGTGTATGCCTGGTAGCTACCCTTGCCTTCTCACCTCGGCATGCTTCTGCAAAACATTTGATTTCCTCCAAGAGAAAGTTTTGCTTTCTGCATCCTAAACTCAGATCCCTCACGGCTAGGGAACACAGAAGTTTGGCTACTTTGCAACTTGCTCCATCCGCGCTAGCTACCTTTGCCTCCACCACATTGTACTGGGGAAAGATTCTGGTAGCTGCATGAAAACTGGCAAAAGCAGCATAGCCGTACGGGGTGTCTAGCACAATTTTGGCCCAATTGGGAAGTACGTGCATGCCCAGTAGCTACCCGTTCCTCCTCCCAGGCATACTTGCTCCAGATTCTTGGCCTCTTCTAGGGACACAGTGACCTGTGCATTCCGTCCGCAGAGCCCTGCAGGCTAGCTAGGGACCCGAGATCTTTGGCCCATTTTGGAGGGAGGTGCATGCCAAGAGGCTTCTCTTGCCTCTGGCTCATCTGGTCTGCCAGACTTTGTGGCTTGCTCCAGATACACATTTCGTTTTGGATCCTGTCCTCAGATTGCTTCAGGGTCGGTACCTCAGAACTTTGCCCACTTTTGGACGGAGGCACCTGCCTGGGTACCTCCACGCCCCTTCGCTGATCATGTTTGGAAACAGTTCTGGGCCAGCTCCAAATTCAGGACTGCTTGTCAATACCAGCTGAAGAGCCGTCTGCATTAGGTCTCTCACAATATTGGCCCTGCTTTGGACGTAGCTGCATGCCTGCTAGCTACCTCCAGGAAAGATTCTAAGCATTCAGAAATTCTTGGGATTCCGCCTGAGAGACATTTAGCTGTGGGTACCAGCTGCAAAGCCCTTCAGGGTAGGGACAGCACAAGTGTGGCCAAGTTTCGAGGGAAGTGTATGCCTGGTAGCTACCCTTGCCTTCTCACCTCGGCATGCTTCTGCAAAACATTTGATTTCCTCCAAGAGAAAGTTTTGCTTTCTGCATCCTAAACTCAGATCCCTCACGGCTAGGGAACACAGAAGTTTGGCTACTTTGCAACTTGCTCCATCCGCGCTAGCTACCTTTGCCTTTAGCACATTGTACTGGGGAAAGATTCTGGTAGCTGCATGAAAACTGGCAAAAGCAGCATAGCCGTACGGGGTGTCTAGCACAATTTTGGCCCAATTGGGAAGTACGTGCATGCCCAGTAGCTACCCGTTCCTCCTCCCAGGCATACTTGCTCCAGATTCTTGGCCTCTTCTAGGGACACAGTGACCTGTGCATTCCGTCCGCAGAGCCCTGCAGGCTAGCTAGGGACCCGAGATCTTTGGCCCATTTTGGAGGGAGGTGCATGCCAAGAGGCTTCTCTTGCCTCTGGCTCATCTGGTCTGCCAGACTTTGTGGCTTGCTCCAGATACACATTTCGTTTTGGATCCTGTCCTCAGATTGCTTCAGGGTCGGTACCTGAGAACTTTGCCCACTTTTGGACGGAGGCACCTGCCTGGGTACCTCCACGACCTTCGCTGATCATGTTTGGAAACAGTTCTGGGCCAGCTCCAAATTCAGGACTGCTTGTCAATACCAGCTGAAGAGCCGTCTGCATTAGGTCTCTCACAATATTGGCCCTGCTTTCGACGTAGCTGCATGCCTGCTAGCTACCTCCAGGAAAGCTTCTAAGCATCCAGAAATTCTTGGGATTCCGCCTGAGAGACATTTAGCTGTGGGTACCAGCTGCAAAGCCCTTCAGGGTAGGGACAGCACAAGTGTGGCCAAGTTTCCAGGGAAGTGTATGCCTGGTAGCTACCCTTGCCTTCTCACCTCGGCATGCTTCTGCAAAACATTTGATTTCCTCCAAGAGAAAGTTTTGCTTTCTGCATCCTAAACTCAGATCCCTCACGGCTAGGGAACACCGAAGTTTGGCTACTTTGCAACTTGCTCCATCCGCGCTAGCTACCTTTGCCTCCAGCACATTGTACTGGGGAAAGATTCTGGTAGCTGCATGAAAACTGGCAAAAGCAGCATAGCCGTACGGGGTGTCTAGCACAATTTTGGCCCAATTGGGAAGTACGTGCATGCCCAGTAGCTACCCGTTCCTCCTCCCAGGCATACTTGCTCCAGATTCTTGGCCTCTTCTAGGGACACAGTGACCTGTGCATTCCGTCCGCAGAGCCCTGCAGGCTAGCTAGGGACCCGAGATCTTTGGCCCATTTTGGAGGGAGGTGCATGCCAAGAGGCTTCTCTTGCCTCTGGCTCATCTGGTCTGCCAGACTTTGTGGCTTGCTCCAGATACACATTTCGTTTTGGATCCTGTCCTCAGATTGCTTCAGGGTCGGTACCTCAGAACTTTGCCCACTTTTGGAGGGAGGCACCTGCCTGGGTACCTCCACGACCCTTCGCTGATCATGTTTGGAAACAGTTCTGGGCCAGCTCCAAATTCAGGACTGCTTGTCAATACCAGCTGAAGAGCCGTCTGCATTAGGTCTCTCACAATATTGGCCCTGCTTTCGACGTAGCTGCATGCCTGCTAGCTACCTCCAGGAAAGCTTCTAAGCATTCAGAAATTCTTGGGATTCGGCCTGAGAGACATTTAGCTGTGGGTACCAGCTGCAAAGCCCTTCAGGGTAGGGACAGCACAAGTGTGGCCAAGTTTCCAGGGAAGTGTATGCCTGGTAGCTACCCTTGCCTTCTCACCTCGGCATGCTTCTGCAAAACATTTGATTTCCTCCAAGAGAAAGTTTTGCTTTCTGCATCCTAAACTCAGATCCCTCACGGCTAGGGAACACAGAAGTTTGGCTACTTTGCAACTTGCTCCATCCGCGCTAGCTACCTTTGCCTTTAGCACATTGTACTGGGGAAAGATTCTGGTAGCTGCATGAAAACTGGCAAAAGCAGCATAGCCGTACGGGGTGTCTAGCACAATTTTGGCCCAATTGGGAAGTACGTGCATGCCCAGTAGCTACCCGTTCCTCCTCCCAGGCATACTTGCTCCAGATTCTTGGCCTCTTCTAGGGACACAGTGACCTGTGCATTCCGTCCGCAGAGCCCTGCAGGCTAGCTAGGGACCCGAGATCTTTGGCCCATTTTGGAGGGAGGTGCATGCCAAGAGGCTTCTCTTGCCTCTGGCTCATCTGGTCTGCCAGACTTTGTGGCTTGCTCCAGATACACATTTCGTTTTGGATCCTGTCCTCAGATTGCTTCAGGGTCGGTACCTGAGAACTTTGCCCACTTTTGGACGGAGGCACCTGCCTGGGTACCTCCACGCCCCTTCGCTGATCATGTTTGGAAACAGTTCTGGGCCAGCTCCAAATTCAGGACTGCTTGTCAATACCAGCTGAAGAGCCGTCTGCATTAGGTCTCTCACAATATTGGCCCTGCTTTCGACGTAGCTGCATGCCTGCTAGCTACCTCCACGAAAGCTTCTAAGCATCCAGAAATTCTTGGGATTCGGCCTGAGAGACATTTAGCTGTGGGTACCAGCTGCAAAGCCCTTCAGGGTAGGGACAGCACAAGTGTGGCCAAGTTTCGAGGGAAGTGTATGCCTGGTAGCTACCCTTGCCTTCTCACCTCGGCATGCTTCTGCAAAACATTTGATTTCCTCCAAGAGAAAGTTTTGCTTTCTGCATCCTAAACTCAGATCCCTCACGGCTAGGGAACACAGAAGTTTGGCTACTTTGCAACTTGCTCCATCCGCGCTAGCTACCTTTGCCTCCACCACATTGTACTGGGGAAAGATTCTGGTAGCTGCATGAAAACTGGCAAAAGCAGCATAGCCGTACGGGGTGTCTAGCACAATTTTGGCCCAATTGGGAAGTACGTGCATGCCCAGTAGCTACCCGTTCCTCCTCCCAGGCATACTTGCTCCAGATTCTTGGCCTCTTCTAGGGACACAGTGACCTGTGCATTCCGTCCGCAGAGCCCTGCAGGCTAGCTAGGGACCCGAGATCTTTGGCCCGTTTTGGAGGGAGGTGCATGCCAAGAGGCTTCTCTTGCCTCTGGCTCATCTGGTCTGCCAGACTTTGTGGCTTGCTCCAGATACACATTTTGTTTTGGATCCTGTCCTCAGATTGCTTCAGGGTCGGTACCTGAGAACTTTGCCCACTTTTGGAGGGAGGCACCTGCCTGGGTACCTCAACGACCCTTCGCTGATCATGTTTGGAAACAGTTCTGGGCCAGCTCCAAATTCAGGACTGCTTGTCAATACCAGCTGAAGAGCCGTCTGCATTAGGTCTCTCACAATATTGGCCCTGCTTTCGACGTAGCTGCATGCCTGCTAGCTACCTCCAGGGAAGCTTCTAAGCATCCAGAAATTCTTGGGATTCCGCCTGAGAGACATTTAGCTGTGGGTACCAGCTGCAAAGCCCTTCAGGGTAGGGACAGCACAAGTGTGGCCAAGTTTCGAGGGAAGTGTATGCCTGGTAGCTACCCTTGCCTTCTCACCTCGGCATGCTTCTGCAAAACATTTGATTTCCTCCAAGAGAAAGTTTTGCTTTCTGCATCCTAAACTCAGATCCCTCACGGCTAGGGAACACAGAAGTTTGGCTACTTTGCAACTTGCTCCATCCGCGCTAGCTACCTTTGCCTCCACCACATTGTACTGGGGAAAGATTCTGGTAGCTGCATGAAAACTGGCAAAAGCAGCATAGCCGTACGGGGTGTCTAGCACAATTTTGGCCCAATTGGGAAGTACGTGCATGCCCAGTAGCTACCCGTTCCTCCTCCCAGCCATACTTGCTCCAGATTCTTGGCCTCTTCTAGGGACACAGTGACCTGTGCATTCCGTCCGCAGAGCCCTGCAGGCTAGCTAGGGACCCGAGATCTTTGGCCCATTTTGGAGGGAGGTGCATGCCAAGAGGCTTCTCTTGCCTCTGGCTCATCTGGTCTGCCAGACTTTGTGGCTTGCTCCAGATACACATTTCGTTTTGGATCCTGTCCTCAGATTGCTTCAGGGTCGGTACCTGAGAACTTTGCCCACTTTTGGAGGGAGGCACCTGCCTGGGTACCTCAACGACCCTTCGCTGATCATGTTTGGAAACAGTTCTGGGCCAGCTCCAAATTCAGGACTGCTTGTCAATACCAGCTGAAGAGCCGTCTGCATTAGGTCTCTCACAATATTGGCCCTGCTTTCGACGTAGCTGCATGCCTGCTAGCTACCTCCAGGAAAGCTTCTAAGCATTCAGAAATTCTTGGGATTCCGCCTGAGAGACATTTAGCTGTGGGTACCAGCTGCAAAGCCCTTCAGGGTAGGGACAGCACAAGTGTGGCCAAGTTTCGAGGGAAGTGTATGCCTGGTAGCTACCCTTGCCTTCTCACCTCGGCATGCTTCTGCAAAACATTTGATTTCCTCCAAGAGAAAGTTTTGCTTTCTGCATCCTAAACTCAGATCCCTCACGGCTAGGGAACACAGAAGTTTGGCTACTTTGCAACTTGCTCCATCCGCGCTAGCTACCTTTGCCTCCACCACATTGTACTGGGGAAAGATTCTGGTAGCTGCATGAAAACTGGCAAAAGCAGCATAGCCGTACGGGGTGTCTAGCACAATTTTGGCCCAATTGGGAAGTACGTGCATGCCCAGTAGCTACCCGTTCCTCCTCCCAGGCATACTTGCTCCAGATTCTTGGCCTCTTCTAGGGACACAGTGACCTGTGCATTCCGTCCGCAGAGCCCTGCAGGCTAGCTAGGGACCCGAGATCTTTGGCCCATTTTGGAGGGAGGTGCATGCCAAGAGGCTTCTCTTGCCTCTGGCTCATCTGGTCTGCCAGACTTTGTGGCTTGCTCCAGATACACATTTCGTTTTGGATCCTGTCCTCAGATTGCTTCAGGGTCGGTACCTGAGAACTTTGCCCACTTTTGGACGGAGGCACCTGCCTGGGTACCTCCACGCCCCTTCGCTGATCATGTTTGGAAACAGTTCTGGGCCAGCTCCAAATTCAGGACTGCTTGTCAATACCAGCTGAAGAGCCGTCTGCATTAGGTCTCTCACAATATTGGCCCTGCTTTCGACGTAGCTGCATGCCTGCTAGCTACCTCCAGGAAAGCTTCTAAGCATCCAGAAATTCTTGGGATTCGGCCTGAGAGACATTTAGCTGTGGGTACCAGCTGCAAAGCCCTTCAGGGTAGGGACAGCACAAGTGTGGCCAAGTTTCGAGGGAAGTGTATGCCTGGTAGCTACCCTTGCCTTCTCACCTCGGCATGCTTCTGCAAAACATTTGATTTCCTCCAAGAGAAAGTTTTGCTTTCTGGATCCTAAACTCAGATCCCTCACGGCTAGGGAACACAGAAGTTTGGCTACTTTGCAACTTGCTCCATCCGCGCTAGCTACCTTTGCCTCCACCACATTGTACTGGGGAAAGATTCTGGTAGCTGCATGAAAACTGGCAAAAGCAGCATAGCCGTACGGGGTGTCTAGCACAATTTTGGCCCAATTGGGAAGTACGTGCATGCCCAGTAGCTACCCGTTCCTCCTCCCAGGCATACTTGCTCCAGATTCTTGGCCTCTTCTAGGGACACAGTGACCTGTGCATTCCGTCCGCAGAGCCCTGCAGGCTAGCTAGGGACCCGAGATCTTTGGCCCATTTTGGAGGGAGGTGCATGCCAAGAGGCTTCTCTTGCCTCTGGCTCATCTGGTCTGCCAGACTTTGTGGCTTGCTCCAGATACACATTTCGTTTTGGATCCTGTCCTCAGATTGCTTCAGGGTCGGTACCTGAGAACTTTGCCCACTTTTGGACGGAGGCACCTGCCTGGGTACCTCCACGCCCCTTCGCTGATCATGTTTGGAAACAGTTCTGGGCCAGCTCCAAATTCAGGACTGCTTGTCAATACCAGCTGAAGAGCCGTCTGCATTAGGTCTCTCACAATATTGGCCCTGCTTTCGACGTAGCTGCATGCCTGCTAGCTACCTCCAGGAAAGCTTCTAAGCATCCAGAAATTCTTGGGATTCCGCCTGAGAGACATTTAGCTGTGGGTACCAGCTGCAAAGCCCTTCAGGGTAGGGACAGCACAAGTGTGGCCAAGTTTCGAGGGAAGTGTATGCCTGGTAGCTACCCTTGCCTTCTCACCTCGGCATGCTTCTGCAAAACATTTGATTTCCTCCAAGAGAAAGTTTTGCTTTCTGGATCCTAAACTCAGATCCCTCACGGCTAGGGAACACAGAAGTTTGGCTACTTTGCAACTTGCTCCATCCGCGCTAGCTACCTTTGCCTCCACCACATTGTACTGGGGAAAGATTCTGGTAGCTGCATGAAAACTGGCAAAAGCAGCATAGCCGTACGGGGTGTCTAGCACAATTTTGGCCCAATTGGGAAGTACGTGCATGCCCAGTAGCTACCCGTTCCTCCTCCCAGGCATACTTGCTCCAGATTCTTGGCCTCTTCTAGGGACACAGTGACCTGTGCATTCCGTCCGCAGAGCCCTGCAGGCTAGCTAGGGACCCGAGATCTTTGGCCCATTTTGGAGGGAGGTGCATGCCAAGAGGCTTCTCTTGCCTCTGGCTCATCTGGTCTGCCAGACTTTGTGGCTTGCTCCAGATACACATTTCGTTTTGGATCCTGTCCTCAGATTGCTTCAGGGTCGGTACCTGAGAACTTTGCCCACTTTTGGACGGAGGCACCTGCCTGGGTACCTCCACGCCCCTTCGCTGATCATGTTTGGAAACAGTTCTGGGCCAGCTCCAAATTCAGGACTGCTTGTCAATACCAGCTGAAGAGCCGTCTGCATTAGGTCTCTCACAATATTGGCCCTGCTTTGGACGTAGCTGCATGCCTGCTAGCTACCTCCACGAAAGCTTCTAAGCATCCAGAAATTCTTGGGATTCCGCCTGAGAGACATTTAGCTGTGGGTACCAGCTGCAAAGCCCTTCAGGGTAGGGACAGCACAAGTGTGGCCAAGTTTCGAGGGAAGTGTATGCCTGGTAGCTACCCTTGCCTTCTCACCTCGGCATGCTTCTGCAAAACATTTGATTTCCTCCAAGAGAAAGTTTTGCTTTCTGCATCCTAAACTCAGATCCCTCACGGCTAGGGAACACAGAAGTTTGGCTACTTTGCAACTTGCTCCATCCGCGCTAGCTACCTTTGCCTCCACCACATTGTACTGGGGAAAGATTCTGGTAGCTGCATGAAAACTGGCAAAAGCAGCATAGCCGTACGGGGTGTCTAGCACAATTTTGGCCCAATTGGGAAGTACGTGCATGCCCAGTAGCTACCCGTTCCTCCTCCCAGGCATACTTGCTCCAGATTCTTGGCCTCTTCTAGGGACACAGTGACCTGTGCATTCCGTCCGCAGAGCCCTGCAGGCTAGCTAGGGACCCGAGATCTTTGGCCCATTTTGGAGGGAGGTGCATGCCAAGAGGCTTCTCTTGCCTCTGGCTCATCTGGTCTGCCAGACTTTGTGGCTTGCTCCAGATACACATTTCGTTTTGGATCCTGTCCTCAGATTGCTTCAGGGTCGGTACCTGAGAACTTTGCCCACTTTTGGACGGAGGCACCTGCCTGGGTACCTCCACGACCCTTCGCTGATCATGTTTGGAAACAGTTCTGGGCCAGCTCCAAATTCAGGACTGCTTGTCAATACCAGCTGAAGAGCCGTCTGCATTAGGTCTCTCACAATATTGGCCCTGCTTTCGACGTAGCTGCATGCCTGCTAGCTACCTCCAGGAAAGCTTCTAAGCATCCAGAAATTCTTGGGATTCCGCCTGAGAGACATTTAGCTGTGGGTACCAGCTGCAAAGCCCTTCAGGGTAGGGACAGCACAAGTGTGGCCAAGTTTCGAGGGAAGTGTATGCCTGGTAGCTACCCTTGCCTTCTCACCTCGGCATGCTTCTGCAAAACATTTGATTTCCTCCAAGAGAAAGTTTTGCTTTCTGCATCCTAAACTCAGATCCCTCACGGCTAGGGAACACAGAAGTTTGGCTACTTTGCAACTTGCTCCATCCGCGCTAGCTACCTTTGCCTCCACCACATTGTACTGGGGAAAGATTCTGGTAGCTGCATGAAAACTGGCAAAAGCAGCATAGCCGTACGGGGTGTCTAGCACAATTTTGGCCCAATTGGGAAGTACGTGCATGCCCAGTAGCTACCCGTTCCTCCTCCCAGGCATACTTGCTCCAGATTCTTGGCCTCTTCTAGGGACACAGTGACCTGTGCATTCCGTCCGCAGAGCCCTGCAGGCTAGCTAGGGACCCGAGATCTTTGGCCCATTTTGGAGGGAGGTGCATGCCAAGAGGCTTCTCTTGCCTCTGGCTCATCTGGTCTGCCAGACTTTGTGGCTTGCTCCAGATACACATTTCGTTTTGGATCCTGTCCTCAGATTGCTTCAGGGTCGGTACCTCAGAACTTTGCCCACTTTTGGACGGAGGCACCTGCCTGGGTACCTCCACGCCCCTTCGCTGATCATGTTTGGAAACAGTTCTGGGCCAGCTCCAAATTCAGGACTGCTTGTCAATACCAGCTGAAGAGCCGTCTGCATTAGGTCTCTCACAATATTGGCCCTGCTTTCGACGTAGCTGCATGCCTGCTAGCTACCTCCAGGAAAGATTCTAAGCATTCAGAAATTCTTGGGATTCCGCCTGAGAGACATTTAGCTGTGGGTACCAGCTGCAAAGCCCTTCAGGGTAGGGACAGCACAAGTGTGGCCAAGTTTCGAGGGAAGTGTATGCCTGGTAGCTACCCTTGCCTTCTCACCTCGGCATGCTTCTGCAAAACATTTGATTTCCTCCAAGAGAAAGTTTTCCTTTCTGCATCCTAAACTCAGATCCCTCACGGCTAGGGAACACAGAAGTTTGGCTACTTTGCAACTTGCTCCATCCGCGCTAGCTACCTTTGCCTCCACCACATTGTACTGGGGAAAGATTCTGGTAGCTGCATGAAAACTGGCAAAAGCAGCATAGCCGTACGGGGTGTCTAGCACAATTTTGGCCCAATTGGGAAGTACGTGCATGCCCAGTAGCTACCCGTTCCTCCTCCCAGGCATACTTGCTCCAGATTCTTGGCCTCTTCTAGGGACACAGTGACCTGTGCATTCCGTCCGCAGAGCCCTGCAGGCTAGCTAGGGACCCGAGATCTTTGGCCCATTTTGGAGGGAGGTGCATGCCAAGAGGCTTCTCTTGCCTCTGGCTCATCTGGTCTGCCAGACTTTGTGGCTTGCTCCAGATACACATTTTGTTTTGGATCCTGTCCTCAGATTGCTTCAGGGTCGGTACCTGAGAACTTTGCCCACTTTTGGACGGAGGCACCTGCCTGGGTACCTCCACGCCCCTTCGCTGATCATGTTTGGAAACAGTTCTGGGCCAGCTCCAAATTCAGGACTGCTTGTCAATACCAGCTGAAGAGCCGTCTGCATTAGGTCTCTCACAATATTGGCCCTGCTTTGGACGTAGCTGCATGCCTGCTAGCTACCTCCAGGAAAGCTTCTAAGCATCCAGAAATACTTGGGATTCCGCCTGAGAGACATTTAGCTGTGGGTACCAGCTGCAAAGCCCTTCAGGGTAGGGACAGCACAAGTGTGGCCAAGTTTCGAGGGAAGTGTATGCCTGGTAGCTACCCTTGCCTTCTCACCTCGGCATGCTTCTGCAAAACATTTGATTTCCTCCAAGAGAAAGTTTTGCTTTCTGCATCCTAAACTCAGATCCCTCACGGCTAGGGAACACAGAAGTTTGGCTACTTTGCAACTTGCTCCATCCGCGCTAGCTACCTTTGCCTCCACCACATTGTACTGGGGAAAGATTCTGGTAGCTGCATGAAAACTGGCAAAAGCAGCATAGCCGTACGGGGTGTCTAGCACAATTTTGGCCCAATTGGGAAGTACGTGCATGCCCAGTAGCTACCCGTTCCTCCTCCCAGGCATACTTGCTCCAGATTCTTGGCCTCTTCTAGGGACACAGTGACCTGTGCATTCCGTCCGCAGAGCCCTGCAGGCTAGCTAGGGACCCGAGATCTTTGGCCCATTTTGGAGGGAGGTGCATGCCAAGAGGCTTCTCTTGCCTCTGGCTCATCTGGTCTGCCAGACTTTGTGGCTTGCTCCAGATACACATTTCGTTTTGGATCCTGTCCTCAGATTGCTTGAGGGTCGGTACCTGAGAACTTTGCCCACTTTTGGAGGGAGGCACCTGCCTGGGTACCTCCACGCCCCTTCGCTGATCATGTTTGGAAACAGTTCTGGGCCAGCTCCAAAGTCAGGACTGCTTGTCAATACCAGCTGAAGAGCCGTCTGCATTAGGTCTCTCACAATATTGGCCCTGCTTTCGACGTAGCTGCATGCCTGCTAGCTACCTCCAGGAAAGCTTCTAAGCATCCAGAAATTCTTGGGATTCCGCCTGAGAGACATTTAGCTGTGGGTACCAGCTGCAAAGCCCTTCAGGGTAGGGACAGCACAAGTGTGGCCAAGTTTCCAGGGAAGTGTATGCCTGGTAGCTACCCTTGCCTTCTCACCTCGGCATGCTTCTGCAAAACATTTGATTTCCTCCAAGAGAAAGTTTTGCTTTCTGCATCCTAAACTCAGATCCCGCACGGCTAGGGAACACAGAAGTTTGGCTACTTTGCAACTTGCTCCATCCGCGCTAGCTACCTTTGCCTCCACCACATTGTACTGGGGAAAGATTCTGGTAGCTGCATGAAAACTGGCAAAAGCAGCATAGCCGTACGGGGTGTCTAGCACAATTTTGGCCCAATTGGGAAGTACGTGCATGCCCAGTAGCTACCCGTTCCTCCTCCCAGGCATACTTGCTCCAGATTCTTGGCCTCTTCTAGGGACACAGTGACCTGTGCATTCCGTCCGCAGAGCCCTGCAGGCTAGCTAGGGACCCGAGATCTTTGGCCCATTTTGGAGGGAGGTGCATGCCAAGAGGCTTCTCTTGCCTCTGGCTCATCTGGTCTGCCAGACTTTGTGGCTTGCTCCAGATACACATTTCGTTTTGGATCCTGTCCTCAGATTGCTTCAGGGTCGGTACCTGAGAACTTTGCCCACTTTTGCACGGAGGCACCTGCCTGGGTACCTCCACGCCCCTTCGCTGATCATGTTTGGAAACAGTTCTGGGCCAGCTCCAAATTCAGGACTGCTTGTCAATACCAGCTGAAGAGCCGTCTGCATTAGGTCTCTCACAATATTGGCCCTGCTTTGGACGTAGCTGCATGCCTGCTAGCTACCTCCAGGAAAGCTTCTAAGCATCCAGAAATTCTTGGGATTCCGCCTGAGAGACATTTAGCTGTGGGTACCAGCTGCAAAGCCCTTCAGGGTAGGGACAGCACAAGTGTGGCCAAGTTTCGAGGGAAGTGTATGCCTGGTAGCTACCCTTGCCTTCTCACCTCGGCATGCTTCTGCAAAACATTTGATTTCCTCCAAGAGAAAGTTTTGCTTTCTGCATCCTAAACTCAGATCCCGCACGGCTAGGGAACACAGAAGTTTGGCTACTTTGCAACTTGCTCCATCCGCGCTAGCTACCTTTGCCTTTAGCACATTGTACTGGGGAAAGATTCTGGTAGCTGCATGAAAACTGGCAAAAGCAGCATAGCCGTACGGGGTGTCTAGCACAATTTTGGCCCAATTGGGAAGTACGTGCATGCCCAGTAGCTACCCGTTCCTCCTCCCAGGCATACTTGCTCCAGATTCTTGGCCTCTTCTAGGGACACAGTGACCTGTGCATTCCGTCCGCAGAGCCCTGCAGGCTAGCTAGGGACCCGAGATCTTTGGCCCGTTTTGGAGGGAGGTGCATGCCAAGAGGCTTCTCTTGCCTCTGGCTCATCTGGTCTGCCAGACTTTGTGGCTTGCTCCAGATACACATTTTGTTTTGGATCCTGTCCTCAGATTGCTTCAGGGTCGGTACCTGAGAACTTTGCCCACTTTTGGACGGAGGCACCTGCCTGGGTACCTCCACGACCCTTCGCTGATCATGTTTGGAAACAGTTCTGGGCCAGCTCCAAATTCAGGACTGCTTGTCAATACCAGCTGAAGAGCCGTCTGCATTAGGTCTCTCACAATATTGGCCCTGCTTTCGACGTAGCTGCATGCCTGCTAGCTACCTCCAGGAAAGCTTCTAAGCATCCAGAAATTCTTGGGATTCCGCCTGAGAGACATTTAGCTGTGGGTACCAGCTGCAAAGCCCTTCAGGGTAGGGACAGCACAAGTGTGGCCAAGTTTCGAGGGAAGTGTATGCCTGGTAGCTACCCTTGCCTTCTCACCTCGGCATGCTTCTGCAAAACATTTGATTTCCTCCAAGAGAAAGTTTTGCTTTCTGCATCCTAAACTCAGATCCCTCACGGCTAGGGAACACAGAAGTTTGGCTACTTTGCAACTTGCTCCATCCGCGCTAGCTACCTTTGCCTCCACCACATTGTACTGGGGAAAGATTCTGGTAGCTGCATGAAAACTGGCAAAAGCAGCATAGCCGTACGGGGTGTCTAGCACAATTTTGGCCCAATTGGGAAGTACGTGCATGCCCAGTAGCTACCCGTTCCTCCTCCCAGGCATACTTGCTCCAGATTCTTGGCCTCTTCTAGGGACACAGTGACCTGTGCATTCCGTCCGCAGAGCCCTGCAGGCTAGCTAGGGACCCGAGATCTTTGGCCCATTTTGGAGGGAGGTGCATGCCAAGAGGCTTCTCTTGCCTCTGGCTCATCTGGTCTGCCAGACTTTGTGGCTTGCTCCAGATACACATTTCGTTTTGGATCCTGTCCTCAGATTGCTTCAGGGTCGGTACCTGAGAACTTTGCCCACTTTTGGACGGAGGCACCTGCCTGGGTACCTCCACGCCCCTTCGCTGATCATGTTTGGAAACAGTTCTGGGCCAGCTCCAAATTCAGGACTGCTTGTCAATACCAGCTGAAGAGCCGTCTGCATTAGGTCTCTCACAATATTGGCCCTGCTTTGGACGTAGCTGCATGCCTGCTAGCTACCTCCACGAAAGCTTCTAAGCATCCAGAAATTCTTGGGATTCCGCCTGAGAGACATTTAGCTGTGGGTACCAGCTGCAAAGCCCTTCAGGGTAGGGACAGCACAAGTGTGGCCAAGTTTCGAGGGAAGTGTATGCCTGGTAGCTACCCTTGCCTTCTCACCTCGGCATGCTTCTGCAAAACATTTGATTTCCTCCAAGAGAAAGTTTTGCTTTCTGCATCCTAAACTCAGATCCCTCACGGCTAGGGAACACAGAAGTTTGGCTACTTTGCAACTTGCTCCATCCGCGCTAGCTACCTTTGCCTCCACCACATTGTACTGGGGAAAGATTCTGGTAGCTGCATGAAAACTGGCAAAAGCAGCATAGCCGTACGGGGTGTCTAGCACAATTTTGGCCCAATTGGGAAGTACGTGCATGCCCAGTAGCTACCCGTTCCTCCTCCCAGGCATACTTGCTCCAGATTCTTGGCCTCTTCTAGGGACACAGTGACCTGTGCATTCCGTCCGCAGAGCCCTGCAGGCTAGCTAGGGACCCGAGATCTTTGGCCCATTTTGGAGGGAGGTGCATGCCAAGAGGCTTCTCTTGCCTCTGGCTCATCTGGTCTGCCAGACTTTGTGGCTTGCTCCAGATACACATTTCGTTTTGGATCCTGTCCTCAGATTGCTTCAGGGTCGGTACCTGAGAACTTTGCCCACTTTTGGACGGAGGCACCTGCCTGGGTACCTCCACGACCCTTCGCTGATCATGTTTGGAAACAGTTCTGGGCCAGCTCCAAATTCAGGACTGCTTGTCAATACCAGCTGAAGAGCCGTCTGCATTAGGTCTCTCACAATATTGGCCCTGCTTTGGACGTAGCTGCATGCCTGCTAGCTACCTCCAGGAAAGCTTCTAAGCATCCAGAAATTCTTGGGATTCGGCCTGAGAGACATTTAGCTGTGGGTACCAGCTGCAAAGCCCTTCAGGGTAGGGACAGCACAAGTGTGGCCAAGTTTCGAGGGAAGTGTATGCCTGGTAGCTACCCTTGCCTTCTCACCTCGGCATGCTTCTGCAAAACATTTGATTTCCTCCAAGAGAAAGTTTTGCTTTCTGCATCCTAAACTCAGATCCCTCACGGCTAGGGAACACAGAAGTTTGGCTACTTTGCAACTTGCTCCATCCGCGCTAGCTACCTTTGCCTCCACCACATTGTACTGGGGAAAGATTCTGGTAGCTGCATGAAAACTGGCAAAAGCAGCATAGCCGTACGGGGTGTCTAGCACAATTTTGGCCCAATTGGGAAGTACGTGCATGCCCAGTAGCTACCCGTTCCTCCTCCCAGGCATACTTGCTCCAGATTCTTGGCCTCTTCTAGGGACACAGTGACCTGTGCATTCCGTCCGCAGAGCCCTGCAGGCTAGCTAGGGACCCGAGATCTTTGGCCCATTTTGGAGGGAGGTGCATGCCAAGAGGCTTCTCTTGCCTCTGGCTCATCTGGTCTGCCAGACTTTGTGGCTTGCTCCAGATACACATTTCGTTTTGGATCCTGTCCTCAGATTGCTTCAGGGTCGGTACCTCAGAACTTTGCCCACTTTTGGACGGAGGCACCTGCCTGGGTACCTCCACGCCCCTTCGCTGATCATGTTTGGAAACAGTTCTGGGCCAGCTCCAAATTCAGGACTGCTTGTCAATACCAGCTGAAGAGCCGTCTGCATTAGGTCTCTCACAATATTGGCCCTGCTTTCGACGTAGCTGCATGCCTGCTAGCTACCTCCAGGAAAGATTCTAAGCATTCAGAAATTCTTGGGATTCCGCCTGAGAGACATTTAGCTGTGGGTACCAGCTGCAAAGCCCTTCAGGGTAGGGACAGCACAAGTGTGGCCAAGTTTCGAGGGAAGTGTATGCCTGGTAGCTACCCTTGCCTTCTCACCTCGGCATGCTTCTGCAAAACATTTGATTTCCTCCAAGAGAAAGTTTTCCTTTCTGCATCCTAAACTCAGATCCCTCACGGCTAGGGAACACAGAAGTTTGGCTACTTTGCAACTTGCTCCATCCGCGCTAGCTACCTTTGCCTCCACCACATTGTACTGGGGAAAGATTCTGGTAGCTGCATGAAAACTGGCAAAAGCAGCATAGCCGTACGGGGTGTCTAGCACAATTTTGGCCCAATTGGGAAGTACGTGCATGCCCAGTAGCTACCCGTTCCTCCTCCCAGGCATACTTGCTCCAGATTCTTGGCCTCTTCTAGGGACACAGTGACCTGTGCATTCCGTCCGCAGAGCCCTGCAGGCTAGCTAGGGACCCGAGATCTTTGGCCCATTTTGGAGGGAGGTGCATGCCAAGAGGCTTCTCTTGCCTCTGGCTCATCTGGTCTGCCAGACTTTGTGGCTTGCTCCAGATACACATTTCGTTTTGGATCCTGTCCTCAGATTGCTTCAGGGTCGGTACCTGAGAACTTTGCCCACTTTTGGACGGAGGCACCTGCCTGGGTACCTCCACGCCCCTTCGCTGATCATGTTTGGAAACAGTTCTGGGCCAGCTCCAAATTCAGGACTGCTTGTCAATACCAGCTGAAGAGCCGTCTGCATTAGGTCTCTCACAATATTGGCCCTGCTTTGGACGTAGCTGCATGCCTGCTAGCTACCTCCAGGAAAGCTTCTAAGCATCCAGAAATACTTGGGATTCGGCCTGAGAGACATTTAGCTGTGGGTACCAGCTGCAAAGCCCTTCAGGGTAGGGACAGCACAAGTGTGGCCAAGTTTCGAGGGAAGTGTATGCCTGGTAGCTACCCTTGCCTTCTCACCTCGGCATGCTTCTGCAAAACATTTGATTTCCTCCAAGAGAAAGTTTTGCTTTCTGCATCCTAAACTCAGATCCCTCACGGCTAGGGAACACAGAAGTTTGGCTACTTTGCAACTTGCTCCATCCGCGCTAGCTACCTTTGCCTCCACCACATTGTACTGGGGAAAGATTCTGGTAGCTGCATGAAAACTGGCAAAAGCAGCATAGGCGTACGGGGTGTCTAGCACAATTTTGGCCCAATTGGGAAGTACGTGCATGCCCAGTAGCTACCCGTTCCTCCTCCCAGGCATACTTGCTCCAGATTCTTGGCCTCTTCTAGGGACACAGTGACCTGTGCATTCTGTCCGCAGAGCCCTGCAGGCTAGCTAGGGACCCGAGATCTTTGGCCCATTTTGGAGGGAGGTGCATGCCAAGACGCTTCTCTTGCCTCTGGCTCATCTGGTCTGCCAGACTTTGTGGCTTGCTCCAGATACACATTTCGTTTTGGATCCTGTCCTCAGATTGCTTCAGGGTCGGTACCTGAGAACTTTGCCCACTTTTGGAGGGAGGCACCTGCCTGGGTACCTCCACGCCCCTTCGCTGATCATGTTTGGAAACAGTTCTGGGCCAGCTCCAAATTCAGGACTGCTTGTCAATACCAGCTGAAGAGCCGTCTGCATTAGGTCTCTCACAATATTGGCCCTGCTTTCGACGTAGCTGCATGCCTGCTAGCTACCTCCAGGAAAGCTTCTAAGCATCCAGAAATTCTTGGGATTCCGCCTGAGAGACATTTAGCTGTGGGTACCAGCTGCAAAGCCCTTCAGGGTAGGGACAGCACAAGTGTGGCCAAGTTTCGAGGGAAGTGTATGCCTGGTAGCTACCCTTGCCTTCTCACCTCGGCATGCTTCTGCAAAACATTTGATTTCCTCCAAGAGAAAGTTTTGCTTTCTGCATCCTAAACTCAGATCCCTCACGGCTAGGGAACACAGAAGTTTGGCTACTTTGCAACTTGCTCCATCCGCGCTAGCTACCTTTGCCTCCACCACATTGTACTGGGGAAAGATTCTGGTAGCTGCATGAAAACTGGCAAAAGCAGCATAGCCGTACGGGGTGTCTAGCACAATTTTGGCCCAATTGGGAAGTACGTGCATGCCCAGTAGCTACCCGTTCCTCCTCCCAGGCATACTTGCTCCAGATTCTTGGCCTCTTCTAGGGACACAGTGACCTGTGCATTCCGTCCGCAGAGCCCTGCAGGCTAGCTAGGGACCCGAGATCTTTGGCCCATTTTGGAGGGAGGTGCATGCCAAGAGGCTTCTCTTGCCTCTGGCTCATCTGGTCTGCCAGACTTTGTGGCTTGCTCCAGATACACATTTCGTTTTGGATCCTGTCCTCAGATTGCTTGAGGGTCGGTACCTGAGAACTTTGCCCACTTTTGGAGGGAGGCACCTGCCTGGGTACCTCCACGCCCCTTCGCTGATCATGTTTGGAAACAGTTCTGGGCCAGCTCCAAAGTCAGGACTGCTTGTCAATACCAGCTGAAGAGCCGTCTGCATTAGGTCTCTCACAATATTGGCCCTGCTTTCGACGTAGCTGCATGCCTGCTAGCTACCTCCAGGAAAGCTTCTAAGCATCCAGAAATTCTTGGGATTCCGCCTGAGAGACATTTAGCTGTGGGTACCAGCTGCAAAGCCCTTCAGGGTAGGGACAGCACAAGTGTGGCCAAGTTTCCAGGGAAGTGTATGCCTGGTAGCTACCCTTGCCTTCTCACCTCGGCATGCTTCTGCAAAACATTTGATTTCCTCCAAGAGAAAGTTTTGCTTTCTGCATCCTAAACTCATATCCCGCACGGCTAGGGAACACAGAAGTTTGGCTACTTTGCAACTTGCTCCATCCGCGCTAGCTACCTTTGCCTCCAGCACATTGTACTGGGGAAAGATTCTGGTAGCTGCATGAAAACTGGCAAAAGCAGCATAGCCGTACGGGGTGTCTAGCACAATTTTGGCCCAATTGGGAAGTACGTGCATGCCCAGTAGCTACCCGTTCCTCCTCCCAGGCATACTTGCTCCAGATTCTTGGCCTCTTCTAGGGACACAGTGACCTGTGCATTCCGTCCGCAGAGCCCTGCAGGCTAGCTAGGGACCCGAGATCTTTGGCCCATTTTGGAGGGAGGTGCATGCCAAGAGGCTTCTCTTGCCTCTGGCTCATCTGGTCTGCCAGACTTTGTGGCTTGCTCCAGATACACATTTCGTTTTGGATCCTGTCCTCAGATTGCTTCAGGGTCGGTACCTGAGAACTTTGCCCACTTTTGCACGGAGGCACCTGCCTGGGTACCTCCACGCCCCTTCGCTGATCATGTTTGGAAACAGTTCTGGGCCAGCTCCAAATTCAGGACTGCTTGTCAATACCAGCTGAAGAGCCGTCTGCATTAGGTCTCTCACAATATTGGCCCTGCTTTGGACGTAGCTGCATGCCTGCTAGCTACCTCCAGGAAAGCTTCTAAGCATCCAGAAATTCTTGGGATTCCGCCTGAGAGACATTTAGCTGTGGGTACCAGCTGCAAAGCCCTTCAGGGTAGGGACAGCACAAGTGTGGCCAAGTTTCGAGGGAAGTGTATGCCTGGTAGCTACCCTTGCCTTCTCACCTCGGCATGCTTCTGCAAAACATTTGATTTCCTCCAAGAGAAAGTTTTGCTTTCTGCATCCTAAACTCAGATCCCGCACGGCTAGGGAACACAGAAGTTTGGCTACTTTGCAACTTGCTCCATCCGCGCTAGCTACCTTTGCCTTTAGCACATTGTACTGGGGAAAGATTCTGGTAGCTGCATGAAAACTGGCAAAAGCAGCATAGCCGTACGGGGTGTCTAGCACAATTTTGGCCCAATTGGGAAGTACGTGCATGCCCAGTAGCTACCCGTTCCTCCTCCCAGGCATACTTGCTCCAGATTCTTGGCCTCTTCTAGGGACACAGTGACCTGTGCATTCCGTCCGCAGAGCCCTGCAGGCTAGCTAGGGACCCGAGATCTTTGGCCCGTTTTGGAGGGAGGTGCATGCCAAGAGGCTTCTCTTGCCTCTGGCTCATCTGGTCTGCCAGACTTTGTGGCTTGCTCCAGATACACATTTTGTTTTGGATCCTGTCCTCAGATTGCTTCAGGGTCGGTACCTGAGAACTTTGCCCACTTTTGGACGGAGGCACCTGCCTGGGTACCTCCACGACCCTTCGCTGATCATGTTTGGAAACAGTTCTGGGCCAGCTCCAAATTCAGGACTGCTTGTCAATACCAGCTGAAGAGCCGTCTGCATTAGGTCTCTCACAATATTGGCCCTGCTTTCGACGTAGCTGCATGCCTGCTAGCTACCTCCAGGAAAGCTTCTAAGCATCCAGAAATTCTTGGGATTCGGCCTGAGAGACATTTAGCTGTGGGTACCAGCTGCAAAGCCCTTCAGGGTAGGGACAGCACAAGTGTGGCCAAGTTTCGAGGGAAGTGTATGCCTGGTAGCTACCCTTGCCTTCTCACCTCGGCATGCTTCTGCAAAACATTTGATTTCCTCCAAGAGAAAGTTTTGCTTTCTGCATCCTAAACTCAGATCCCTCACGGCTAGGGAACACAGAAGTTTGGCTACTTTGCAACTTGCTCCATCCGCGCTAGCTACCTTTGCCTCCACCACATTGTACTGGGGAAAGATTCTGGTAGCTGCATGAAAACTGGCAAAAGCAACATAGCCGTATGGGGTGTCTAGCACAATTTTGGCCCAATTGGGAAGTACGTGCATGCCCAGTAGCTACCCGTTCCTCCTCCCAGGCATACTTGCTCCAGATTCTTGGCCTCTTCTAGGGACACAGTGACCTGTGCATTCCGTCCGCAGAGCCCTGCAGGCTAGCTAGGGACCCGAGATCTTTGGCCCATTTTGGAGGGAGGTGCATGCCAAGAGGCTTCTCTTGCCTCTGGCTCATCTGGTCTGCCAGACTTTGTGGCTTGCTCCAGATACACATTTCGTTTTGGATCCTGTCCTCAGATTGCTTCAGGGTCGGTACCTGAGAACTTTGCCCACTTTTGGAGGGAGGCACCTGCCTGGGTACCTCCACGACCCTTCGCTGATCATGTTTGGAAACAGTTCTGGGCCAGCTCCAAATTCAGGACTGCTTGTCAATACCAGCTGAAGAGCCGTCTGCATTAGGTCTCTCACAATATTGGCCCTGCTTTCGACGTAGCTGCATGCCTGCTAGCTACCTCCAGGAAAGCTTCTAAGCATCCAGAAATTCTTGGGATTCCGCCTGAGAGACATTTAGCTGTGGGTACCAGCTGCAAAGCCCTTCAGGGTAGGGACAGCACAAGTGTGGCCAAGTTTCGAGGGAAGTGTATGCCTGGTAGCTACCCTTGCCTTCTCACCTCGGCATGCTTCTGCAAAACATTTGATTTCCTCCAAGAGAAAGTTTTGCTTTCTGCATCCTAAACTCAGATCCCTCACGGCTAGGGAACACAGAAGTTTGGCTACTTTGCAACTTGCTCCATCCGCGCTAGCTACCTTTGCCTCCACCACATTGTACTGGGGAAAGATTCTGGTAGCTGCATGAAAACTGGCAAAAGCAGCATAGCCGTACGGGGTGTCTAGCACAATTTTGGCCCAATTGGGAAGTACGTGCATGCCCAGTAGCTACCCGTTCCTCCTCCCAGGCATACTTGCTCCAGATTCTTGGCCTCTTCTAGGGACACAGTGACCTGTGCATTCCGTCCGCAGAGCCCTGCAGGCTAGCTAGGGACCCGAGATCTTTGGCCCGTTTTGGAGGGAGGTGCATGCCAAGAGGCTTCTCTTGCCTCTGGCTCATCTGGTCTGCCAGACTTTGTGGCTTGCTCCAGATACACATTTCGTTTTGGATCCTGTCCTCAGATTGCTTCAGGGTCGGTACCTGAGAACTTTGCCCACTTTTGGACGGAGGCACCTGCCTGGGTACCTCCACGCCCCTTCGCTGATCATGTTTGGAAACAGTTCTGGGCCAGCTCCAAATTCAGGACTGCTTGTCAATACCAGCTGAAGAGCCGTCTGCATTAGGTCTCTCACAATATTGGCCCTGCTTTCGACGTAGCTGCATGCCTGCTAGCTACCTCCAGGGAAGCTTCTAAGCATCCAGAAATTCTTGGGATTCCGCCTGAGAGACATTTAGCTGTGGGTACCAGCTGCAAAGCCCTTCAGGGTAGGGACAGCACAAGTGTGGCCAAGTTTCCAGGGAAGTGTATGCCTGGTAGCTACCCTTGCCTTCTCACCTCGGCACGCTTCCGCAAAACATTTGATTTCCTCCAAGAGAAAGTTTTGCTTTCTGCATCCTAAACTCAGATCCCGCACGGCTAGGGAACACCGAAGTTTGGCTACTTTGCAACTTGCTCCATCCGCGCTAGCTACCTTTTCCTCCAGCACATTGTACTGGGGAAAGATTCTGGTAGCTGCATGAAAACTGGCAAAAGCAGCATAGCCGTACGGGGTGTCTAGCACAATTTTGGCCCAATTGGGAAGTACGTGCATGCCCAGTAGCTACCCGTTCCTCCTCCCAGGCATACTTGCTCCAGATTCTTGGCCTCTTCTAGGGACACAGTGACCTGTGCATTCCGTCCGCAGAGCCCTGCAGGCTAGCTAGGGACCCGAGATCTTTGGCCCATTTTGGAGGGAGGTGCATGCCAAGAGGCTTCTCTTGCCTCTGGCTCATCTGGTCTGCCAGACTTTGTGGCTTGCTCCAGATACACATTTCGTTTTGGATCCTGTCCTCAGATTGCTTCAGGGTCGGTACCTGAGAACTTTGCCCACTTTTGGACGGAGGCACCTGCCTGGGTACCTCCACGCCCCTTCGCTGATCATGTTTGGAAACAGTTCTGGGCCAGCTCCAAATTCAGGACTGCTTGTCAATACCAGCTGAAGAGCCGTCTGCATTAGGTCTCTCACAATATTGGCCCTGCTTTGGACGTAGCTGCATGCCTGCTAGCTACCTCCAGGAAAGCTTCTAAGCATCCAGAAATTCTTGGGATTCGGCCTGAGAGACATTTAGCTGTGGGTACCAGCTGCAAAGCCCTTCAGGGTAGGGACAGCACAAGTGTGGCCAAGTTTCCAGGGAAGTGTATGCCTGGTAGCTACCCTTGCCTTCTCACCTCGGCATGCTTCTGCAAAACATTTGATTTCCTCCAAGAGAAAGTTTTGCTTTCTGCATCCTAAACTCAGATCCCGCACGGCTAGGGAACACAGAAGTTTGGCTACTTTGCAACTTGCTCCATCCGCGCTAGCTACCTTTGCCTCCACCACATTGTACTGGGGAAAGATTCTGGTAGCTGCATGAAAACTGGCAAAAGCAGCATAGCCGTACGGGGTGTCTAGCAGAATTTTGGCCCAATTGGGAAGTACGTGCATGCCCAGTAGCTACCCGTTCCTCCTCCCAGGCATACTTGCTCCAGATTCTTGGCCTCTTCTAGGGACACAGTGACCTGTGCATTCCGTCCGCAGAGCCCTGCAGGCTAGCTAGGGACCCGAGATCTTTGGCCCGTTTTGGAGGGAGGTGCATGCCAAGAGGCTTCTCTTGCCTCTGGCTCATCTGGTCTGCCAGACTTTGTGGCTTGCTCCAGATACACATTTCGTTTTGGATCCTGTCCTCAGATTGCTTCAGGGTCGGTACCTGAGAACTTTGCCCACTTTTGGACGGAGGCACCTGCCTGGGTACCTCCACGACCCTTCGCTGATCATGTTTGGAAACAGTTCTGGGCCAGCTCCAAATTCAGGACTGCTTGTCAATACCAGCTGAAGAGCCGTCTGCATTAGGTCTCTCACAATATTGGCCCTGCTTTGGACGTAGCTGCATGCCTGCTAGCTACCTCCAGGAAAGCTTCTAAGCATCCAGAAATTCTTGGGATTCGGCCTGAGAGACATTTAGCTGTGGGTACCAGCTGCAAAGCCCTTCAGGGTAGGGACAGCACAAGTGTGGCCAAGTTTCCAGGGAAGTGTATGCCTGGTAGCTACCCTTGCCTTCTCACCTCGGCATGCTTCTGCAAAACATTTGATTTCCTCCAAGAGAAAGTTTTGCTTTCTGCATCCTAAACTCAGATCCCGCACGGCTAGGGAACACCGAAGTTTGGCTACTTTGCAACTTGCTCCATCCGCGCTAGCTACCTTTGCCTCCACCACATTGTACTGGGGAAAGATTCTGGTAGCTGCATGAAAACTGGCAAAAGCAGCATAGCCGTACGGGGTGTCTAGCACAATTTTGGCCCAATTGGGAAGTACGTGCATGCCCAGTAGCTACCCGTTCCTCCTCCCAGGCATACTTGCTCCAGATTCTTGGCCTCTTCTAGGGACACAGTGACCTGTGCATTCCGTCCGCAGAGCCCTGCAGGCTAGCTAGGGACCCGAGATCTTTGGCCCGTTTTGGAGGGAGGTGCATGCCAAGAGGCTTCTCTTGCCTCTGGCTCATCTGGTCTGCCAGACTTTGTGGCTTGCTCCAGATACACATTTCGTTTTGGATCCTGTCCTCAGATTGCTTCAGGGTCGGTACCTGAGAACTTTGCCCACTTTTGGACGGAGGCACCTGCCTGGGTACCTCCACGACCCTTCGCTGATCATGTTTGGAAACAGTTCTGGGCCAGCTCCAAATTCAGGACTGCTTGTCAATACCAGCTGAAGAGCCGTCTGCATTAGGTCTCTCACAATATTGGCCCTGCTTTCGACGTAGCTGCATGCCTGCTAGCTACCTCCAGGGAAGCTTCTAAGCATCCAGAAATTCTTGGGATTCGGCCTGAGAGACATTTAGCTGTGGGTACCAGCTGCAAAGCCCTTCAGGGTAGGGACAGCACAAGTGTGGCCAAGTTTCGAGGGAAGTGTATGCCTGGTAGCTACCCTTGCCTTCTCACCTCGGCATGCTTCTGCAAAACATTTGATTTCCTCCAAGAGAAAGTTTTGCTTTCTGCATCCTAAACTCAGATCCCTCACGGCTAGGGAACACAGAAGTTTGGCTACTTTGCAACTTGCTCCATCCGCGCTAGCTACCTTTGCCTCCACCACATTGTACTGGGGAAAGATTCTGGTAGCTGCATGAAAACTGGCAAAAGCAACATAGCCGTATGGGGTGTCTAGCACAATTTTGGCCCAATTGGGAAGTACGTGCATGCCCAGTAGCTACCCGTTCCTCCTCCCAGGCATACTTGCTCCAGATTCTTGGCCTCTTCTAGGGACACAGTGACCTGTGCATTCCGTCCGCAGAGCCCTGCAGGCTAGCTAGGGACCCGAGATCTTTGGCCCATTTTGGAGGGAGGTGCATGCCAAGAGGCTTCTCTTGCCTCTGGCTCATCTGGTCTGCCAGACTTTGTGGCTTGCTCCAGATACACATTTTGTTTTGGATCCTGTCCTCAGATTGCTTCAGGGTCGGTACCTCAGAACTTTGCCCACTTTTGGACGGAGGCACCTGCCTGGGTACCTCCACGACCCTTCGCTGATCATGTTTGGAAACAGTTCTGGGCCAGCTCCAAATTCAGGACTGCTTGTCAATACCAGCTGAAGAGCCGTCTGCATTAGGTCTCTCACAATATTGGCCCTGCTTTGGACGTAGCTGCATGCCTGCTAGCTACCTCCAGGAAAGCTTCTAAGCATCCAGAAATTCTTGGGATTCGGCCTGAGAGACATTTAGCTGTGGGTACCAGCTGCAAAGCCCTTCAGGGTAGGGACAGCACAAGTGTGGCCAAGTTTCCAGGGAAGTGTATGCCTGGTAGCTACCCTTGCCTTCTCACCTCGGCATGCTTCTGCAAAACATTTGATTTCCTCCAAGAGAAAGTTTTGCTTTCTGCATCCTAAACTCAGATCCCTCACGGCTAGGGAACACCGAAGTTTGGCTACTTTGCAACTTGCTCCATCCGCGCTAGCTACCTTTGCCTCCACCACATTGTACTGGGGAAAGATTCTGGTAGCTGCATGAAAACTGGCAAAAGCAGCATAGCCGTACGGGGTGTCTAGCACAATTTTGGCCCAATTGGGAAGTACGTGCATGCCCAGTAGCTACCCGTTCCTCCTCCCAGGCATACTTGCTCCAGATTCTTGGCCTCTTCTAGGGACACAGTGACCTGTGCATTCCGTCCGCAGAGCCCTGCAGGCTAGCTAGGGACCCGAGATCTTTGGCCCATTTTGGAGGGAGGTGCATGCCAAGAGGCTTCTCTTGCCTCTGGCTCATCTGGTCTGCCAGACTTTGTGGCTTGCTCCAGATACACATTTCGTTTTGGATCCTGTCCTCAGATTGCTTCAGGGTCGGTACCTGAGAACTTTGCCCACTTTTGGACGGAGGCACCTGCCTGGGTACCTCCACGCCCCTTCGCTGATCATGTTTGGAAACAGTTCTGGGCCAGCTCCAAATTCAGGACTGCTTGTCAATACCAGCTGAAGAGCCGTCTGCATTAGGTCTCTCACAATATTGGCCCTGCTTTGGACGTAGCTGCATGCCTGCTAGCTACCTCCAGGAAAGCTTCTAAGCATCCAGAAATTCTTGGGATTCGGCCTGAGAGACATTTAGCTGTGGGTACCAGCTGCAAAGCCCTTCAGGGTAGCGACAGCACAAGTGTGGCCAAGTTTCCAGGGAAGTGTATGCCTGGTAGCTACCCTTGCCTTCTCACCTCGGCATGCTTCTGCAAAACATTTGATTTCCTCCAAGAGAAAGTTTTGCTTTCTGCATCCTAAACTCAGATCCCGCACGGCTAGGGAACACAGAAGTGTGGCTACTTTGCAACTTGCTCCATCCGCGCTAGCTACCTTTGCCTCCACCACATTGTACTGGGGAAAGATTCTGGTAGCTGCATGAAAACTGGCAAAAGCAGCATAGCCGTACGGGGTGTCTAGCACAATTTTGGCCCAATTGGGAAGTACGTGCATGCCCAGTAGCTACCCGTTCCTCCTCCCAGGCATACTTGCTCCAGATTCTTGGCCTCTTCTAGGGACACAGTGACCTGTGCATTCCGTCCGCAGAGCCCTGCAGGCTAGCTAGGGACCCGAGATCTTTGGCCCATTTTGGAGGGAGGTGCATGCCAAGAGGCTTCTCTTGCCTCTGGCTCATCTGGTCTGCCAGACTTTGTGGCTTGCTCCAGATACACATTTCGTTTTGGATCCTGTCCTCAGATTGCTTCAGGGTCGGTACCTGAGAACTTTGCCCACTTTTGGACGGAGGCACCTGCCTGGGTACCTCCACGACCCTTCGCTGATCATGTTTGGAAACAGTTCTGGGCCAGCTCCAAATTCAGGACTGCTTGTCAATACCAGCTGAAGAGCCGTCTGCATTAGGTCTCTCACAATATTGGCCCTGCTTTGGACGTAGCTGCATGCCTGCTAGCTACCTCCAGGAAAGCTTCTAAGCATCCAGAAATTCTTGGGATTCGGCCTGAGAGACATTTAGCTGTGGGTACCAGCTGCAAAGCCCTTCAGGGTAGGGACAGCACAAGTGTGGCCAAGTTTCCAGGGAAGTGTATGCCTGGTAGCTACCCTTGCCTTCTCACCTCGGCATGCTTCTGCAAAACATTTGATTTCCTCCAAGAGAAAGTTTTGCTTTCTGCATCCTAAACTCAGATCCCGCACGGCTAGGGAACACCGAAGTTTGGCTACTTTGCAACTTGCTCCATCCGCGCTAGCTACCTTTGCCTCCACCACATTGTACTGGGGAAAGATTCTGGTAGCTGCATGAAAACTGGCAAAAGCAGCATAGCCGTACGGGGTGTCTAGCACAATTTTGGCCCAATTGGGAAGTACGTGCATGCCCAGTAGCTACCCGTTCCTCCTCCCAGGCATACTTGCTCCAGATTCTTGGCCTCTTCTAGGGACACAGTGACCTGTGCATTCCGTCCGCAGAGCCCTGCAGGCTAGCTAGGGACCCGAGATCTTTGGCCCGTTTTGGAGGGAGGTGCATGCCAAGAGGCTTCTCTTGCCTCTGGCTCATCTGGTCTGCCAGACTTTGTGGCTTGCTCCAGATACACATTTCGTTTTGGATCCTGTCCTCAGATTGCTTCAGGGTCGGTACCTGAGAACTTTGCCCACTTTTGGACGGAGGCACCTGCCTGGGTACCTCCACGACCCTTCGCTGATCATGTTTGGAAACAGTTCTGGGCCAGCTCCAAATTCAGGACTGCTTGTCAATACCAGCTGAAGAGCCGTCTGCATTAGGTCTCTCACAATATTGGCCCTGCTTTGGACGTAGCTGCATGCCTGCTAGCTACCTCCAGGGAAGCTTCTAAGCATCCAGAAATTCTTGGGATTCGGCCTGAGAGACATTTAGCTGTGGGTACCAGCTGCAAAGCCCTTCAGGGTAGGGACAGCACAAGTGTGGCCAAGTTTCGAGGGAAGTGTATGCCTGGTAGCTACCCTTGCCTTCTCACCTCGGCATGCTTCTGCAAAACATTTGATTTCCTCCAAGAGAAAGTTTTGCTTTCTGCATCCTAAACTCAGATCCCTCACGGCTAGGGAACACAGAAGTTTGGCTACTTTGCAACTTGCTCCATCCGCGCTAGCTACCTTTGCCTCCACCACATTGTACTGGGGAAAGATTCTGGTAGCTGCATGAAAACTGGCAAAAGCAACATAGCCGTATGGGGTGTCTAGCACAATTTTGGCCCAATTGGGAAGTACGTGCATGCCCAGTAGCTACCCGTTCCTCCTCCCAGGCATACTTGCTCCAGATTCTTGGCCTCTTCTAGGGACACAGTGACCTGTGCATTCCGTCCGCAGAGCCCTGCAGGCTAGCTAGGGACCCGAGATCTTTGGCCCATTTTGGAGGGAGGTGCATGCCAAGAGGCTTCTCTTGCCTCTGGCTCATCTGGTCTGCCAGACTTTGTGGCTTGCTCCAGATACACATTTCGTTTTGGATCCTGTCCTCAGATTGCTTCAGGGTCGGTACCTGAGAACTTTGCCCACTTTTGGACGGAGGCACCTGCCTGGGTACCTCCACGACCCTTCGCTGATCATGTTTGGAAACAGTTCTGGGCCAGCTCCAAATTCAGGACTGCTTGTCAATACCAGCTGAAGAGCCGTCTGCATTAGGTCTCTCACAATATTGGCCCTGCTTTGGACGTAGCTGCATGCCTGCTAGCTACCTCCAGGAAAGCTTCTAAGCATCCAGAAATTCTTGGGATTCGGCCTGAGAGACATTTAGCTGTGGGTACCAGCTGCAAAGCCCTTCAGGGTAGGGACAGCACAAGTGTGGCCAAGTTTCCAGGGAAGTGTATGCCTGGTAGCTACCCTTGCCTTCTCACCTCGGCATGCTTCTGCAAAACATTTGATTTCCTCCAAGAGAAAGTTTTGCTTTCTGCATCCTAAACTCAGATCCCGCACGGCTAGGGAACACCGAAGTTTGGCTACTTTGCAACTTGCTCCATCCGCGCTAGCTACCTTTGCCTCCACCACATTGTACTGGGGAAAGATTCTGGTAGCTGCATGAAAACTGGCAAAAGCAGCATAGCCGTACGGGGTGTCTAGCACAATTTTGGCCCAATTGGGAAGTACGTGCATGCCCAGTAGCTACCCGTTCCTCCTCCCAGGCATACTTGCTCCAGATTCTTGGCCTCTTCTAGGGACACAGTGACCTGTGCATTCCGTCCGCAGAGCCCTGCAGGCTAGCTAGGGACCCGAGATCTTTGGCCCATTTTGGAGGGAGGTGCATGCCAAGAGGCTTCTCTTGCCTCTGGCTCATCTGGTCTGCTAGACTTTGTGGCTTGCTCCAGATACACATTTCGTTTTGGATCCTGTCCTCAGATTGCTTCAGGGTCGGTACCTGAGAACTTTGCCCACTTTTGGACGGAGGCACCTGCCTGGGTACCTCCACGCCCCTTCGCTGATCATGTTTGGAAACAGTTCTGGGCCAGCTCCAAATTCAGGACTGCTTGTCAATACCAGCTGAAGAGCCGTCTGCATTAGGTCTCTCACAATATTGGCCCTGCTTTCGACGTAGCTGCATGCCTGCTAGCTACCTCCAGGAAAGCTTCTAAGCATCCAGAAATTCTTGGGATTCCGCCTGAGAGACATTTAGCTGTGGGTACCAGCTGCAAAGCCCTTCAGGGTAGGGACAGCACAAGTGTGGCCAAGTTTCCAGGGAAGTGTATGCCTGGTAGCTACCCTTGCCTTCTCACCTCGGCATGCTTCTGCAAAACATTTGATTTCCTCCAAGAGAAAGTTTTGCTTTCTGCATCCTAAACTCAGATCCCGCACGGCTAGGGAACACAGAAGTTTGGCTACTTTGCAACTTGCTCCATCCGCGCTAGCTACCTTTGCCTCCAGCACATTGTACTGGGGAAAGATTCTGGTAGCTGCATGAAAACTGGCAAAAGCAGCATAGCCGTACGGGGTGTCTAGCACAATTTTGGCCCAATTGGGAAGTACGTGCATGCCCAGTAGCTACCCGTTCCTCCTCCCAGGCATACTTGCTCCAGATTCTTGGCCTCTTCTAGGGACACAGTGACCTGTGCATTCCGTCCGCAGAGCCCTGCAGGCTAGCTAGGGACCCGAGATCTTTGGCCCGTTTTGGAGGGAGGTGCATGCCAAGAGGCTTCTCTTGCCTCTGGCTCATCTGGTCTGCCAGACTTTGTGGCTTGCTCCAGATACACATTTCGTTTTGGATCCTGTCCTCAGATTGCTTCAGGGTCGGTACCTGAGAACTTTGCCCACTTTTGGACGGAGGCACCTGCCTGGGTACCTCCACGACCCTTCGCTGATCATGTTTGGAAACAGTTCTGGGCCAGCTCCAAATTCAGGACTGCTTGTCAATACCAGCTGAAGAGCCGTCTGCATTAGGTCTCTCACAATATTGGCCCTGCTTTGGACGTAGCTGCATGCCTGCTAGCTACCTCCAGGAAAGCTTCTAAGCATCCAGAAATTCTTGGGATTCGGCCTGAGAGACATTTAGCTGTGGGTACCAGCTGCAAAGCCCTTCAGGGTAGGGACAGCACAAGTGTGGCCAAGTTTCGAGGGAAGTGTATGCCTGGTAGCTACCCTTGCCTTCTCACCTCGGCATGCTTCTGCAAAACATTTGATTTCCTCCAAGAGAAAGTTTTGCTTTCTGCATCCTAAACTCAGATCCCTCACGGCTAGGGAACACAGAAGTTTGTCTACTTTGCAACTTGCTCCATCCGCGCTAGCTACCTTTGCCTCCACCACATTGTACTGGGGAAAGATTCTGGTAGCTGCATGAAAACTGGCAAAAGCAACATAGCCGTACGGGGTGTCTAGCACAATTTTGGCCCAATTGGGAAGTACGTGCATGCCCAGTAGCTACCCGTTCCTCCTCCCAGGCATACTTGCTCCAGATTCTTGGCCTCTTCTAGGGACACAGTGACCTGTGCATTCCGTCCGCAGAGCCCTGCAGGCTAGCTAGGGACCCGAGATCTTTGGCCCATTTTGGAGGGAGGTGCATGCCAAGAGGCTTCTCTTGCCTCTGGCTCATCTGGTCTGCCAGACTTTGTGGCTTGCTCCAGATACACATTTCGTTTTGGATCCTGTCCTCAGATTGCTTCAGGGTCGGTACCTGAGAACTTTGCCCACTTTTGCACGGAGGCACCTGCCTGGGTACCTCCACGCCCCTTCGCTGATCATGTTTGGAAACAGTTCTGGGCCAGCTCCAAATTCAGGACTGCTTGTCAATACCAGCTGAAGAGCCGTCTGCATTAGGTCTCTCACAATATTGGCCCTGCTTTCGACGTAGCTGCATGCCTGCTAGCTACCTCCAGGAAAGCTTCTAAGCATCCAGAAATTCTTGGGATTCGGCCTGAGAGACATTTAGCTGTGGGTACCAGCTGCAAAGCCCTTCAGGGTAGGGACAGCACAAGTGTGGCCAAGTTTCGAGGGAAGTGTATGCCTGGTAGCTACCCTTGCCTTCTCACCTCGGCATGCTTCTGCAAAACATTTGATTTCCTCCAAGAGAAAGTTTTGCTTTCTGCATCCTAAACTCAGATCCCGCACGGCTAGGGAACACCGAAGTTTGGCTACTTTGCAACTTGCTCCATCCGCGCTAGCTACCTTTGCCTCCACCACATTGTACTGGGGAAAGATTCTGGTAGCTGCATGAAAACTGGCAAAAGCAGCATAGCCGTACGGGGTGTCTAGCACAATTTTGGCCCAATTGGGAAGTACGTGCATGCCCAGTAGCTACCCGTTCCTCCTCCCAGGCATACTTGCTCCAGATTCTTGGCCTCTTCTAGGGACACAGTGACCTGTGCATTCCGTCCGCAGAGCCCTGCAGGCTAGCTAGGGACCCGAGATCTTTGGCCCATTTTGGAGGGAGGTGCATGCCAAGAGGCTTCTCTTGCCTCTGGCTCATCTGGTCTGCTAGACTTTGTGGCTTGCTCCAGATACACATTTCGTTTTGGATCCTGTCCTCAGATTGCTTCAGGGTCGGTACCTGAGAACTTTGCCCACTTTTGGACGGAGGCACCTGCCTGGGTACCTCCACGCCCCTTCGCTGATCATGTTTGGAAACAGTTCTGGGCCAGCTCCAAATTCAGGACTGCTTGTCAATACCAGCTGAAGAGCCGTCTGCATTAGGTCTCTCACAATATTGGCCCTGCTTTCGACGTAGCTGCATGCCTGCTAGCTACCTCCAGGAAAGCTTCTAAGCATCCAGAAATTCTTGGGATTCGGCCTGAGAGACATTTAGCTGTGGGTACCAGCTGCAAAGCCCTTCAGGGTAGGGACAGCACAAGTGTGGCCAAGTTTCCAGGGAAGTGTATGCCTGGTAGCTACCCTTGCCTTCTCACCTCGGCATGCTTCTGCAAAACATTTGATTTCCTCCAAGAGAAAGTTTTGCTTTCTGCATCCTAAACTCAGATCCCGCACGGCTAGGGAACACAGAAGTTTGGCTACTTTGCAACTTGCTCCATCCGCGCTAGCTACCTTTGCCTCCACCACATTGTACTGGGGAAAGATTCTGGTAGCTGCATGAAAACTGGCAAAAGCAGCATAGCCGTACGGGGTGTCTAGCACAATTTTGGCCCAATTGGGAAGTACGTGCATGCCCAGTAGCTACCCGTTCCTCCTCCCAGGCATACTTGCTCCAGATTCTTGGCCTCTTCTAGGGACACAGTGACCTGTGCATTCCGTCCGCAGAGCCCTGCAGGCTAGCTAGGGACCCGAGATCTTTGGCCCGTTTTGGAGGGAGGTGCATGCCAAGAGGCTTCTCTTGCCTCTGGCTCATCTGGTCTGCCAGACTTTGTGGCTTGCTCCAGATACACATTTCGTTTTGGATCCTGTCCTCAGATTGCTTCAGGGTCGGTACCTGAGAACTTTGCCCACTTTTGGACGGAGGCACCTGCCTGGGTACCTCCACGACCCTTCGCTGATCATGTTTGGAAACAGTTCTGGGCCAGCTCCAAATTCAGGACTGCTTGTCAATACCAGCTGAAGAGCCGTCTGCATTAGGTCTCTCACAATATTGGCCCTGCTTTCGACGTAGCTGCATGCCTGCTAGCTACCTCCAGGAAAGCTTCTAAGCATCCAGAAATTCTTGGGATTCCGCCTGAGAGACATTTAGCTGTGGGTACCAGCTGCAAAGCCCTTCAGGGTAGGGACAGCACAAGTGTGGCCAAGTTTCGAGGGAAGTGTATGCCTGGTAGCTACCCTTGCCTTCTCACCTCGGCATGCTTCTGCAAAACATTTGATTTCCTCCAAGAGAAAGTTTTGCTTTCTGCATCCTAAACTCAGATCCCTCACGGCTAGGGAACACAGAAGTTTGTCTACTTTGCAACTTGCTCCATCCGCGCTAGCTACCTTTGCCTCCACCACATTGTACTGGGGAAAGATTCTGGTAGCTGCATGAAAACTGGCAAAAGCAACATAGCCGTACGGGGTGTCTAGCACAATTTTGGCCCAATTGGGAAGTACGTGCATGCCCAGTAGCTACCCGTTCCTCCTCCCAGGCATACTTGCTCCAGATTCTTGGCCTCTTCTAGGGACACAGTGACCTGTGCATTCCGTCCGCAGAGCCCTGCAGGCTAGCTAGGGACCCGAGATCTTTGGCCCATTTTGGAGGGAGGTGCATGCCAAGAGGCTTCTCTTGCCTCTGGCTCATCTGGTCTGCCAGACTTTGTGGCTTGCTCCAGATACACATTTCGTTTTGGATCCTGTCCTCAGATTGCTTCAGGGTCGGTACCTGAGAACTTTGCCCACTTTTGCACGGAGGCACCTGCCTGGGTACCTCCACGCCCCTTCGCTGATCATGTTTGGAAACAGTTCTGGGCCAGCTCCAAATTCAGGACTGCTTGTCAATACCAGCTGAAGAGCCGTCTGCATTAGGTCTCTCACAATATTGGCCCTGCTTTCGACGTAGCTGCATGCCTGCTAGCTACCTCCAGGAAAGCTTCTAAGCATCCAGAAATTCTTGGGATTCCGCCTGAGAGACATTTAGCTGTGGGTACCAGCTGCAAAGCCCTTCAGGGTAGGGACAGCACAAGTGTGGCCAAGTTTCCAGGGAAGTGTATGCCTGGTAGCTACCCTTGCCTTCTCACCTCGGCATGCTTCTGCAAAACATTTGATTTCCTCCAAGAGAAAGTTTTGCTTTCTGCATCCTAAACTCAGATCCCGCACGGCTAGGGAACACCGAAGTTTGGCTACTTTGCAACTTGCTCCATCCGCGCTAGCTACCTTTGCCTCCACCACATTGTACTGGGGAAAGATTCTGGTAGCTGCATGAAAACTGGCAAAAGCAGCATAGCCGTACGGGGTGTCTAGCACAATTTTGGCCCAATTGGGAAGTACGTGCATGCCCAGTAGCTACCCGTTCCTCCTCCCAGGCATACTTGCTCCAGATTCTTGGCCTCTTCTAGGGACACAGTGACCTGTGCATTCCGTCCGCAGAGCCCTGCAGGCTAGCTAGGGACCCGAGATCTTTGGCCCGTTTTGGAGGGAGGTGCATGCCAAGAGGCTTCTCTTGCCTCTGGCTCATCTGGTCTGCCAGACTTTGTGGCTTGCTCCAGATACACATTTCGTTTTGGATCCTGTCCTCAGATTGCTTCAGGGTCGGTACCTGAGAACTTTGCCCACTTTTGGACGGAGGCACCTGCCTGGGTACCTCCACGCCCCTTCGCTGATCATGTTTGGAAACAGTTCTGGGCCAGCTCCAAATTCAGGACTGCTTGTCAATACCAGCTGAAGAGCCGTCTGCATTAGGTCTCTCACAATATTGGCCCTGCTTTCGACGTAGCTGCATGCCTGCTAGCTACCTCCAGGAAAGCTTCTAAGCATCCAGAAATTCTTGGGATTCCGCCTGAGAGACATTTAGCTGTGGGTACCAGCTGCAAAGCCCTTCAGGGTAGGGACAGCACAAGTGTGGCCAAGTTTCCAGGGAAGTGTATGCCTGGTAGCTACCCTTGCCTTCTCACCTCGGCATGCTTCTGCAAAACATTTGATTTCCTCCAAGAGAAAGTTTTGCTTTCTGCATCCTAAACTCAGATCCCTCACGGCTAGGGAACACAGAAGTTTGGCTACTTTGCAACTTGCTCCATCCGCGCTAGCTACCTTTGCCTCCAGCACATTGTACTGGGGAAAGATTCTGGTAGCTGCATGAAAACTGGCAAAAGCAGCATAGCCGTACGGGGTGTCTAGCACAATTTTGGCCCAATTGGGAAGTACGTGCATGCCCAGTAGCTACCCGTTCCTCCTCCCAGGCATACTTGCTCCAGATTCTTGGCCTCTTCTAGGGACACAGTGACCTGTGCATTCCGTCCGCAGAGCCCTGCAGGCTAGCTAGGGACCCGAGATCTTTGGCCCATTTTGGAGGGAGGTGCATGCCAAGAGGCTTCTCTTGCCTCTGGCTCATCTGGTCTGCCAGACTTTGTGGCTTGCTCCAGATACACATTTCGTTTTGGATCCTGTCCTCAGATTGCTTCAGGGTCGGTACCTGAGAACTTTGCCCACTTTTGCACGGAGGCAGCTGCCTGGGTACCTCCACGCCCCTTCGCTGATCATGTTTGGAAACAGTTCTGGGCCAGCTCCAAATTCAGGACTGCTTGTCAATACCAGCTGAAGAGCCGTCTGCATTAGGTCTCTCACAATATTGGCCCTGCTTTCGACGTAGCTGCATGCCTGCTAGCTACCTCCAGGAAAGCTTCTAAGCATCCAGAAATTCTTGGGATTCCGCCTGAGAGACATTTAGCTGTGGGTACCAGCTGCAAAGCCCTTCAGGGTAGGGACAGCACAAGTGTGGCCAAGTTTCAAGGGAAGTGTATGCCTGGTAGCTACCCTTGCCTTCTCACCTCGGCATGCTTCTGCAAAACATTTGATTTCCTCCAAGAGAAAGTTTTGCTTTCTGCATCCTAAACTCAGATCCCTCACGGCTAGGGAACACAGAAGTTTGGCTACTTTGCAACTTGCTCCATCCGCGCTAGCTACCTTTGCCTCCACCACATTGTACTGGGGAAAGATTCTGGTAGCTGCATGAAAACTGGCAAAAGCAGCATAGCCGTACGGGGTGTCTAGCACAATTTTGGCCCAATTGGGAAGTACGTGCATGCCCAGTAGCTACCCGTTCCTCCTCCCAGGCATACTTGCTCCAGATTCTTGGCCTCTTCTAGGGACACAGTGACCTGTGCATTCCGTCCGCAGAGCCCTGCAGGCTAGCTAGGGACCCGAGATCTTTGGCCCATTTTGGAGGGAGGTGCATGCCAAGAGGCTTCTCTTGCCTCTGGCTCATCTGGTCTGCCAGACTTTGTGGCTTGCTCCAGATACACATTTCGTTTTGGATCCTGTCCTCAGATTGCTTCAGGGTCGGTACCTGAGAACTTTGCCCACTTTTGGACGGAGGCACCTGCCTGGGTACCTCCACGCCCCTTCGCTGATCATGTTTGGAAACAGTTCTGGGCCAGCTCCAAATTCAGGACTGCTTGTCAATACCAGCTGAAGAGCCGTCTGCATTAGGTCTCTCACAATATTGGCCCTGCTTTCGACGTAGCTGCATGCCTGCTAGCTACCTCCAGGAAAGCTTCTAAGCATCCAGAAATTCTTGGGATTCCGCCTGAGAGACATTTAGCTGTGGGTACCAGCTGCAAAGCCCTTCAGGGTAGGGACAGCACAAGTGTGGCCAAGTTTCAAGGGAAGTGTATGCCTGGTAGCTACCCTTGCCTTCTCACCTCGGCATGCTTCTGCAAAACATTTGATTTCCTCCAAGAGAAAGTTTTGCTTTCTGCATCCTAAACTCAGATCCCTCACGGCTAGGGAACACAGAAGTTTGGCTACTTTGCAACTTGCTCCATCCGCGCTAGCTACCTTTGCCTCCACCACATTGTACTGGGGAAAGATTCTGGTAGCTGCATGAAAACTGGCAAAAGCAGCATAGCCGTACGGGGTGTCTAGCACAATTTTGGCCCAATTGGGAAGTACGTGCATGCCCAGTAGCTACCCGTTCCTCCTCCCAGGCATACTTGCTCCAGATTCTTGGCCTCTTCTAGGGACACAGTGACCTGTGCATTCCGTCCGCAGAGCCCTGCAGGCTAGCTAGGGACCCGAGATCTTTGGCCCGTTTTGGAGGGAGGTGCATGCCAAGAGGCTTCTCTTGCCTCTGGCTCATCTGGTCTGCCAGACTTTGTGGCTTGCTCCAGATACACATTTCGTTTTGGATCCTGTCCTCAGATTGCTTCAGGGTCGGTACCTGAGAACTTTGCCCACTTTTGCACGGAGGCAGCTGCCTGGGTACCTCCACGCCCCTTCGCTGATCATGTTTGGAAACAGTTCTGGGCCAGCTCCAAATTCAGGACTGCTTGTCAATACCAGCTGAAGAGCCGTCTGCATTAGGTCTCTCACAATATTGGCCCTGCTTTCGACGTAGCTGCATGCCTGCTAGCTACCTCCAGGAAAGCTTCTAAGCATCCAGAAATTCTTGGGATTCCGCCTGAGAGACATTTAGCTGTGGGTACCAGCTGCAAAGCCCTTCAGGGTAGGGACAGCACAAGTGTGGCCAAGTTTCGAGGGAAGTGTATGCCTGGTAGCTACCCTTGCCTTCTCACCTCGGCATGCTTCTGCAAAACATTTGATTTCCTCCAAGAGAAAGTTTTGCTTTCTGCATCCTAAACTCAGATCCCGCACGGCTAGGGAACACAGAAGTTTGGCTACTTTGCAACTTGCTCCATCCGCGCTAGCTACCTTTGCCTCCACCACATTGTACTGGGGAAAGATTCTGGTAGCTGCATGAAAACTGGCAAAAGCAGCATAGCCGTACGGGGTGTCTAGCACAATTTTGGCCCAATTGGGAAGTACGTGCATGCCCAGTAGCTACCCGTTCCTCCTCCCAGGCATACTTGCTCCAGATTCTTGGCCTCTTCTAGGGACACAGTGACCTGTGCATTCCGTCCGCAGAGCCCTGCAGGCTAGCTAGGGACCCGAGATCTTTGGCCCATTTTGGAGGGAGGTGCATGCCAAGAGGCTTCTCTTGCCTCTGGCTCATCTGGTCTGCCAGACTTTGTGGCTTGCTCCAGATACACATTTCGTTTTGGATCCTGTCCTCAGATTGCTTCAGGGTCGGTACCTGAGAACTTTGCCCACTTTTGCACGGAGGCAGCTGCCTGGGTACCTCCACGCCCCTTCGCTGATCATGTTTGGAAACAGTTCTGGGCCAGCTCCAAATTCAGGACTGCTTGTCAATACCAGCTGAAGAGCCGTCTGCATTAGGTCTCTCACAATATTGGCCCTGCTTTCGACGTAGCTGCATGCCTGCTAGCTACCTCCAGGAAAGCTTCTAAGCATCCAGAAATTCTTGGGATTCGGCCTGAGAGACATTTAGCTGTGGGTACCAGCTGCAAAGCCCTTCAGGGTAGGGACAGCACAAGTGTGGCCAAGTTTCCAGGGAAGTGTATGCCTGGTAGCTACCCTTGCCTTCTCACCTCGGCATGCTTCTGCAAAACATTTGATTTCCTCCAAGAGAAAGTTTTGCTTTCTGCATCCTAAACTCAGATCCCGCACGGCTAGGGAACACCGAAGTTTGGCTACTTTGCAACTTGCTCCATCCGCGCTAGCTACCTTTGCCTCCAGCACATTGTACTGGGGAAAGATTCTGGTAGCTGCATGAAAACTGGCAAAAGCAGCATAGCCGTACGGGGTGTCTAGCACAATTTTGGCCCAATTGGGAAGTACGTGCATGCCCAGTAGCTACCCGTTCCTCCTCCCAGGCATACTTGCTCCAGATTCTTGGCCTCTTCTAGGGACACAGTGACCTGTGCATTCCGTCCGCAGAGCCCTGCAGGCTAGCTAGGGACCCGAGATCTTTGGCCCATTTTGGAGGGAGGTGCATGCCAAGAGGCTTCTCTTGCCTCTGGCTCATCTGGTCTGCCAGACTTTGTGGCTTGCTCCAGATACACATTTCGTTTTGGATCCTGTCCTCAGATTGCTTCAGGGTCGGTACCTGAGAACTTTGCCCACTTTTGGACGGAGGCACCTGCCTGGGTACCTCCACGCCCCTTCGCTGATCATGTTTGGAAACAGTTCTGGGCCAGCTCCAAATTCAGGACTGCTTGTCAATACCAGCTGAAGAGCCGTCTGCATTAGGTCTCTCACAATATTGGCCCTGCTTTCGACGTAGCTGCATGCCTGCTAGCTACCTCCAGGAAAGCTTCTAAGCATCCAGAAATTCTTGGGATTCCGCCTGAGAGACATTTAGCTGTGGGTACCAGCTGCAAAGCCCTTCAGGGTAGGGACAGCACAAGTGTGGCCAAGTTTCGAGGGAAGTGTATGCCTGGTAGCTACCCTTGCCTTCTCACCTCGGCATGCTTCTGCAAAACATTTGATTTCCTCCAAGAGAAAGTTTTGCTTTCTGCATCCTAAACTCAGATCCCTCACGGCTAGGGAACACAGAAGTTTGGCTACTTTGCAACTTGCTCCATCCGCGCTAGCTACCTTTGCCTCCACCACATTGTACTGGGGAAAGATTCTGGTAGCTGCATGAAAACTGGCAAAAGCAGCATAGCCGTACGGGGTGTCTAGCACAATTTTGGCCCAATTGGGAAGTACGTGCATGCCCAGTAGCTACCCGTTCCTCCTCCCAGGCATACTTGCTCCAGATTCTTGGCCTCTTCTAGGGACACAGTGACCTGTGCATTCCGTCCGCAGAGCCCTGCAGGCTAGCTAGGGACCCGAGATCTTTGGCCCATTTTGGAGGGAGGTGCATGCCAAGAGGCTTCTCTTGCCTCTGGCTCATCTGGTCTGCCAGACTTTGTGGCTTGCTCCAGATACACATTTCGTTTTGGATCCTGTCCTCAGATTGCTTCAGGGTCGGTACCTGAGAACTTTGCCCACTTTTGGACGGAGGCACCTGCCTGGGTACCTCCACGCCCCTTCGCTGATCATGTTTGGAAACAGTTCTGGGCCAGCTCCAAATTCAGGACTGCTTGTCAATACCAGCTGAAGAGCCGTCTGCATTAGGTCTCTCACAATATTGGCCCTGCTTTCGACGTAGCTGCATGCCTGCTAGCTACCTCCAGGGAAGCTTCTAAGCATCCAGAAATTCTTGGGATTCCGCCTGAGAGACATTTAGCTGTGGGTACCAGCTGCAAAGCCCTTCAGGGTAGGGACAGCACAAGTGTGGCCAAGTTTCCAGGGAAGTGTATGCCTGGTAGCTACCCTTGCCTTCTCACCTCGGCATGCTTCTGCAAAACATTTGATTTCCTCCAAGAGAAAGTTTTGCTTTCTGCATCCTAAACTCAGATCCCGCACGGCTAGGGAACACAGAAGTTTGGCTACTTTGCAACTTGCTCCATCCGCGCTAGCTACCTTTGCCTCCACCACATTGTACTGGGGAAAGATTCTGGTAGCTGCATGAAAACTGGCAAAAGCAGCATAGCCGTACGGGGTGTCTAGCACAATTTTGGCCCAATTGGGAAGTACGTGCATGCCCAGTAGCTACCCGTTCCTCCTCCCAGGCATACTTGCTCCAGATTCTTGGCCTCTTCTAGGGACACAGTGACCTGTGCATTCCGTCCGCAGAGCCCTGCAGGCTAGCTAGGGACCCGAGATCTTTGGCCCATTTTGGAGGGAGGTGCATGCCAAGAGGCTTCTCTTGCCTCTGGCTCATCTGGTCTGCCAGACTTTGTGGCTTGCTCCAGATACACATTTCGTTTTGGATCCTGTCCTCAGATTGCTTCAGGGTCAGTACCTGAGAACTTTGCCCACTTTTGCACGGAGGCACCTGCCTGGGTACCTCCACGCCCCTTCGCTGATCATGTTTGGAAACAGTTCTGGGCCAGCTCCAAATTCAGGACTGCTTGTCAATACCAGCTGAAGAGCCGTCTGCATTAGGTCTCTCACAATATTGGCCCTGCTTTCGACGTAGCTGCATGCCTGCTAGCTACCTCCAGGAAAGCTTCTAAGCATCCAGAAATTCTTGGGATTCGGCCTGAGAGACATTTAGCTGTGGGTACCAGCTGCAAAGCCCTTCAGGGTAGGGACAGCACAAGTGTGGCCAAGTTTCCAGGGAAGTGTATGCCTGGTAGCTACCCTTGCCTTCTCACCTCGGCATGCTTCTGCAAAACATTTGATTTCCTCCAAGAGAAAGTTTTGCTTTCTGCATCCTAAACTCAGATCCCGCACGGCTAGGGAACACAGAAGTTTGGCTACTTTGCAACTTGCTCCATCCGCGCTAGCTACCTTTGCCTCCACCACATTGTACTGGGGAAAGATTCTGGTAGCTGCATGAAAACTGGCAAAAGCAGCATAGCCGTACGGGGTGTCTAGCACAATTTTGGCCCAATTGGGAAGTACGTGCATGCCCAGTAGCTACCCGTTCCTCCTCCCAGGCATACTTGCTCCAGATTCTTGGCCTCTTCTAGGGACACAGTGACCTGTGCATTCCGTCCGCAGAGCCCTGCAGGCTAGCTAGGGACCCGAGATCTTTGGCCCATTTTGGAGGGAGGTGCATGCCAAGAGGCTTCTCTTGCCTCTGGCTCATCTGGTCTGCCAGACTTTGTGGCTTGCTCCAGATACACATTTTGTTTTGGATCCTGTCCTCAGATTGCTTCAGGGTCGGTACCTGAGAACTTTGCCCACTTTTGGACGGAGGCACCTGCCTGGGTACCTCCACGACCCTTCGCTGATCATGTTTGGAAACAGTTCTGGGCCAGCTCCAAATTCAGGACTGCTTGTCAATACCAGCTGAAGAGCCGTCTGCATTAGGTCTCTCACAATATTGGCCCTGCTTTCGACGTAGCTGCATGCCTGCTAGCTACCTCCAGGGAAGCTTCTAAGCATCCAGAAATTCTTGGGATTCGGCCTGAGAGACATTTAGCTGTGGGTACCAGCTGCAAAGCCCTTCAGGGTAGGGACAGCACAAGTGTGGCCAAGTTTCGAGGGAAGTGTATGCCTGGTAGCTACCCTTGCCTTCTCACCTCGGCATGCTTCTGCAAAACATTTGATTTCCTCCAAGAGAAAGTTTTGCTTTCTGCATCCTAAACTCAGATCCCTCACGGCTAGGGAACACAGAAGTTTGGCTACTTTGCAACTTGCTCCATCCGCGCTAGCTACCTTTGCCTCCACCACATTGTACTGGGGAAAGATTCTGGTAGCTGCATGAAAACTGGCAAAAGCAACATAGCCGTATGGGGTGTCTAGCACAATTTTGGCCCAATTGGGAAGTACGTGCATGCCCAGTAGCTACCCGTTCCTCCTCCCAGGCATACTTGCTCCAGATTCTTGGCCTCTTCTAGGGACACAGTGACCTGTGCATTCCGTCCGCAGAGCCCTGCAGGCTAGCTAGGGACCCGAGATCTTTGGCCCATTTTGGAGGGAGGTGCATGCCAAGAGGCTTCTCTTGCCTCTGGCTCATCTGGTCTGCCAGACTTTGTGGCTTGCTCCAGATACACATTTCGTTTTGGATCCTGTCCTCAGATTGCTTCAGGGTCGGTACCTCAGAACTTTGCCCACTTTTGGACGGAGGCACCTGCCTGGGTACCTCCACGCCCCTTCGCTGATCATGTTTGGAAACAGTTCTGGGCCAGCTCCAAATTCAGGACTGCTTGTCAATACCAGCTGAAGAGCCGTCTGCATTAGGTCTCTCACAATATTGGCCCTGCTTTGGACGTAGCTGCATGCCTGCTAGCTACCTCCAGGAAAGCTTCTAAGCATCCAGAAATTCTTGGGATTCGGCCTGAGAGACATTTAGCTGTGGGTACCAGCTGCAAAGCCCTTCAGGGTAGGGACAGCACAAGTGTGGCCAAGTTTCGGGGGAAGTGTATGCCTGGTAGCTACCCTTGCCTTCTCACCTCGGCATGCTTCTGCAAAACATTTGATTTCCTCCAAGAGAAAGTTTTGCTTTCTGCATCCTAAACTCAGATCCCGCACGGCTAGGGAACACAGAAGTTTGGCTACTTTGCAACTTGCTCCATCCGCGCTAGCTACCTTTGCCTCCAGCACATTGTACTGGGGAAAGATTCTGGTAGCTGCATGAAAACTGGCAAAAGCAGCATAGCCGTACGGGGTGTCTAGCACAATTTTGGCCCAATTGGGAAGTACGTGCATGCCCAGTAGCTACCCGTTCCTCCTCCCAGGCATACTTGCTCCAGATTCTTGGCCTCTTCTAGGGACACAGTGACCTGTGCATTCCGTCCGCAGAGCCCTGCAGGCTAGCTAGGGACCCGAGATCTTTGGCCCATTTTGGAGGGAGGTGCATGCCAAGAGGCTTCTCTTGCCTCTGGCTCATCTGGTCTGCCAGACTTTGTGGCTTGCTCCAGATACACATTTCGTTTTGGATCCTGTCCTCAGATTGCTTCAGGGTCGGTACCTGAGAACTTTGCCCACTTTTGGACTTAGGCAGCTGCCTGGGTACCTCCACGCCCCTTCGCTGATCATGTTTGGAAACAGTTCTGGGCCAGCTCCAAATTCAGGACTGCTTGTCAATACCAGCTGAAGAGCCGTCTGCATTAGGTCTCTCACAATATTGGCCCTGCTTTGGACGTAGCTGCATGCCTGCTAGCTACCTCCAGGAAAGCTTCTAAGCATCCAGAAATTCTTGGGATTCCGCCTGAGAGACATTTAGCTGTGGGTACCAGCTGCAAAGCCCTTCAGGGTAGGGACAGCACAAGTGTGGCCAAGTTTCGAGGGAAGTGTATGCCTGGTAGCTACCCTTGCCTTCTCACCTCGGCATGCTTCTGCAAAACATTTGATTTCCTCCAAGAGAAAGTTTTGCTTTCTGCATCCTAAACTCAGATCCCTCACGGCTAGGGAACACAGAAGTTTGGCTACTTTGCAACTTGCTCCATCCGCGCTAGCTACCTTTGCCTCCACCACATTGTACTGGGGAAAGATTCTGGTAGCTGCATGAAAACTGGCAAAAGCAGCATAGCCGTACGGGGTGTCTAGCACAATTTTGGCCCAATTGGGAAGTACGTGCATGCCCAGTAGCTACCCGTTCCTCCTCCCAGGCATACTTGCTCCAGATTCTTGGCCTCTTCTAGGGACACAGTGACCTGTGCATTCCGTCCGCAGAGCCCTGCAGGCTAGCTAGGGACCCGAGATCTTTGGCCCATTTTGGAGGGAGGTGCATGCCAAGAGGCTTCTCTTGCCTCTGGCTCATCTGGTCTGCCAGACTTTGTGGCTTGCTCCAGATACACATTTCGTTTTGGATCCTGTCCTCAGATTGCTTCAGGGTCGGTACCTGAGAACTTTGCCCACTTTTGCACGGAGGCAGCTGCCTGGGTACCTCCACGCCCCTTCGCTGATCATGTTTGGAAACAGTTCTGGGCCAGCTCCAAATTCAGGACTGCTTGTCAATACCAGCTGAAGAGCCGTCTGCATTAGGTCTCTCACAATATTGGCCCTGCTTTCGACGTAGCTGCATGCCTGCTAGCTACCTCCAGGAAAGATTCTAAGCATCCAGAAATTCTTGGGATTCCGCCTGAGAGACATTTAGCTGTGGGTACCAGCTGCAAAGCCCTTCAGGGTAGGGACAGCACAAGTGTGGCCAAGTTTCGAGGGAAGTGTATGCCTGGTAGCTACCCTTGCCTTCTCACCTCGGCATGCTTCTGCAAAACATTTGATTTCCTCCAAGAGAAAGTTTTGCTTTCTGCATCCTAAACTCAGATCCCTCACGGCTAGGGAACACAGAAGTTTGGCTACTTTGCAACTTGCTCCATCCGCGCTAGCTACCTTTGCCTCCAGCACATTGTACTGGGGAAAGATTCTGGTAGCTGCATGAAAACTGGCAAAAGCAACATAGCCGTATGGGGTGTCTAGCACAATTTTGGCCCAATTGGGAAGTACGTGCATGCCCAGTAGCTACCCGTTCCTCCTCCCAGGCATACTTGCTCCAGATTCTTGGCCTCTTCTAGGGACACAGTGACCTGTGCATTCCGTCCGCAGAGCCCTGCAGGCTAGCTAGGGACCCGAGATCTTTGGCCCATTTTGGAGGGAGGTGCATGCCAAGAGGCTTCTCTTGCCTCTGGCTCATCTGGTCTGCCAGACTTTGTGGCTTGCTGCAGATACACATTTCGTTTTGGATCCTGTCCTCAGATTGCTTCAGGGTCGGTACCTGAGAACTTTGCCCACTTTTGGACGGAGGCACCTGCCTGGGTACCTCCACGCCCCTTCGCTGATCATGTTTGGAAACAGTTCTGGGCCAGCTCCAAATTCAGGACTGCTTGTCAATACCAGCTGAAGAGCCGTCTGCATTAGGTCTCTCACAATATTGGCCCTGCTTTCGACGTAGCTGCATGCCTGCTAGCTACCTCCAGGAAAGCTTCTAAGCATCCAGAAATTCTTGGGATTCCGCCTGAGAGACATTTAGCTGTGGGTACCAGCTGCAAAGCCCTTCAGGGTAGGGACAGCACAAGTGTGGCCAAGTTTCGAGGGAAGTGTATGCCTGGTAGCTACCCTTGCCTTCTCACCTCGGCATGCTTCTGCAAAACATTTGATTTCCTCCAAGAGAAAGTTTTGCTTTCTGCATCCTAAACTCAGATCCCGCACGGCTAGGGAACACAGAAGTTTGGCTACTTTGCAACTTGCTCCATCCGCGCTAGCTACCTTTGCCTCCAGCACATTGTACTGGGGAAAGATTCTGGTAGCTGCATGAAAACTGGCAAAAGCAGCATAGCCGTACGGGGTGTCTAGCACAATTTTGGCCCAATTGGGAAGTACGTGCATGCCCAGTAGCTACCCGTTCCTCCTCCCAGGCATACTTGCTCCAGATTCTTGGCCTCTTCTAGGGACACAGTGACCTGTGCATTCCGTCCGCAGAGCCCTGCAGGCTAGCTAGGGACCCGAGATCTTTGGCCCATTTTGGAGGGAGGTGCATGCCAAGAGGCTTCTCTTGCCTCTGGCTCATCTGGTCTGCCAGACTTTGTGGCTTGCTCCAGATACACATTTCGTTTTGGATCCTGTCCTCAGATTGCTTCAGGGTCGGTACCTGAGAACTTTGCCCACTTTTGGAGGGAGGCACCTGCCTGGGTACCTCCACGCCCCTTCGCTGATCATGTTTGGAAACAGTTCTGGGCCAGCTCCAAATTCAGGACTGCTTGTCAATACCAGCTGAAGAGCCGTCTGCATTAGGTCTCTCACAATATCGGCCCTGCTTTCGACGTAGCTGCATGCCTGCTAGCTACCTCCAGGAAAGCTTCTAAGCATCCAGAAATTCTTGGGATTCGGCCTGAGAGACATTTAGCTGTGGGTACCAGCTGCAAAGCCCTTCAGGGTAGGGACAGCACAAGTGTGGCCAAGTTTCGAGGGAAGTGTATGCCTGGTAGCTACCCTTGCCTTCTCACCTCGGCATGCTTCTGCAAAACATTTGATTTCCTCCAAGAGAAAGTTTTGCTTTCTGCATCCTAAACTCAGATCCCTCACGGCTAGGGAACACAGAAGTTTGGCTACTTTGCAACTTGCTCCATCCGCGCTAGCTACCTTTGCCTCCAGCACATTGTACTGGGGAAAGATTCTGGTAGCTGCATGAAAACTGGCAAAAGCAGCATAGCCGTACGGGGTGTCTAGCACAATTTTGGCCCAATTGGGAAGTACGTGCATGCCCAGTAGCTACCCGTTCCTCCTCCCAGGCATACTTGCTCCAGATTCTTGGCCTCTTCTAGGGACACAGTGACCTGTGCATTCCGTCCGCAGAGCCCTGCAGGCTAGCTAGGGACCCGAGATCTTTGGCCCATTTTGGAGGGAGGTGCATGCCAAGAGGCTTCTCTTGCCTCTGGCTCATCTGGTCTGCCAGACTTTGTGGCTTGCTCCAGATACACATTTCGTTTTGGATCCTGTCCTCAGATTGCTTCAGGGTCGGTACCTGAGAACTTTGCCCACTTTTGCACGGAGGCAGCTGCCTGGGTACCTCCACGCCCCTTCGCTGATCATGTTTGGAAACAGTTCTGGGCCAGCTCCAAATTCAGGACTGCTTGTCAATACCAGCTGAAGAGCCGTCTGCATTAGGTCTCTCACAATATTGGCCCTGCTTTCGACGTAGCTGCATGCCTGCTAGCTACCTCCAGGAAAGATTCTAAGCATCCAGAAATTCTTGGGATTCCGCCTGAGAGACATTTAGCTGTGGGTACCAGCTGCAAAGCCCTTCAGGGTAGGGACAGCACAAGTGTGGCCAAGTTTCAAGGGAAGTGTATGCCTGGTAGCTACCCTTGCCTTCTCACCTCGGCATGCTTCTGCAAAACATTTGATTTCCTCCAAGAGAAAGTTTTGCTTTCTGCATCCTAAACTCAGATCCCTCACGGCTAGGGAACACAGAAGTTTGGCTACTTTGCAACTTGCTCCATCCGCGCTAGCTACCTTTGCCTCCACCACATTGTACTGGGGAAAGATTCTGGTAGCTGCATGAAAACTGGCAAAAGCAGCATAGCCGTACGGGGTGTCTAGCACAATTTTGGCCCAATTGGGAAGTACGTGCATGCCCAGTAGCTACCCGTTCCTCCTCCCAGGCATACTTGCTCCAGATTCTTGGCCTCTTCTAGGGACACAGTGACCTGTGCATTCCGTCCGCAGAGCCCTGCAGGCTAGCTAGGGACCCGAGATCTTTGGCCCATTTTGGAGGGAGGTGCATGCCAAGAGGCTTCTCTTGCCTCTGGCTCATCTGGTCTGCCAGACTTTGTGGCTTGCTCCAGATACACATTTCGTTTTGGATCCTGTCCTCAGATTGCTTCAGGGTCGGTACCTGAGAACTTTGCCCACTTTTGGACGGAGGCACCTGCCTGGGTACCTCCACGCCCCTTCGCTGATCATGTTTGGAAACAGTTCTGGGCCAGCTCCAAATTCAGGACTGCTTGTCAATACCAGCTGAAGAGCCGTCTGCATTAGGTCTCTCACAATATTGGCCCTGCTTTCGACGTAGCTGCATGCCTGCTAGCTACCTCCAGGAAAGCTTCTAAGCATCCAGAAATTCTTGGGATTCGGCCTGAGAGACATTTAGCTGTGGGTACCAGCTGCAAAGCCCTTCAGGGTAGGGACAGCACAAGTGTGGCCAAGTTTCCAGGGAAGTGTATGCCTGGTAGCTACCCTTGCCTTCTCACCTCGGCATGCTTCTGCAAAACATTTGATTTCCTCCAAGAGAAAGTTTTGCTTTCTGCATCCTAAACTCAGATCCCTCACGGCTAGGGAACACAGAAGTTTGGCTACTTTGCAACTTGCTCCATCCGCGCTAGCTACCTTTGCCTCCAGCACATTGTACTGGGGAAAGATTCTGGTAGCTGCATGAAAACTGGCAAAAGCAGCATAGCCGTACGGGGTGTCTAGCACAATTTTGGCCCAATTGGGAAGTACGTGCATGCCCAGTAGCTACCCGTTCCTCCTCCCAGGCATACTTGCTCCAGATTCTTGGCCTCTTCTAGGGACACAGTGACCTGTGCATTCCGTCCGCAGAGCCCTGCAGGCTAGCTAGGGACCCGAGATCTTTGGCCCATTTTGGAGGGAGGTGCATGCCAAGAGGCTTCTCTTGCCTCTGGCTCATCTGGTCTGCCAGACTTTGTGGCTTGCTCCAGATACACATTTCGTTTTGGATCCTGTCCTCAGATTGCTTCAGGGTCGGTACCTGAGAACTTTGCCCACTTTTGCACGGAGGCAGCTGCCTGGGTACCTCCACGCCCCTTCGCTGATCATGTTTGGAAACAGTTCTGGGCCAGCTCCAAATTCAGGACTGCTTGTCAATACCAGCTGAAGAGCCGTCTGCATTAGGTCTCTCACAATATTGGCCCTGCTTTCGACGTAGCTGCATGCCTGCTAGCTACCTCCAGGAAAGCTTCTAAGCATCCAGAAATTCTTGGGATTCGGCCTGAGAGACATTTAGCTGTGGGTACCAGCTGCAAAGCCCTTCAGGGTAGGGACAGCAGAAGTGTGGCCAAGTTTCAAGGGAAGTGTATGCCTGGTAGCTACCCTTGCCTTCTCACCTCGGCATGCTTCTGCAAAACATTTGATTTCCTCCAAGAGAAAGTTTTGCTTTCTGCATCCTAAACTCAGATCCCTCACGGCTAGGGAACACAGAAGTTTGGCTACTTTGCAACTTGCTCCATCCGCGCTAGCTACCTTTGCCTCCACCACATTGTACTGGGGAAAGATTCTGGTAGCTGCATGAAAACTGGCAAAAGCAGCATAGCCGTACGGGGTGTCTAGCACAATTTTGGCCCAATTGGGAAGTACGTGCATGCCCAGTAGCTACCCGTTCCTCCTCCCAGGCATACTTGCTCCAGATTCTTGGCCTCTTCTAGGGACACAGTGACCTGTGCATTCCGTCCGCAGAGCCCTGCAGGCTAGCTAGGGACCCGAGATCTTTGGCCCATTTTGGAGGGAGGTGCATGCCAAGAGGCTTCTCTTGCCTCTGGCTCATCTGGTCTGCCAGACTTTGTGGCTTGCTCCAGATACACATTTCGTTTTGGATCCTGTCCTCAGATTGCTTCAGGGTCGGTACCTGAGAACTTTGCCCACTTTTGCACGGAGGCAGCTGCCTGGGTACCTCCACGCCCCTTCGCTGATCATGTTTGGAAACAGTTCTGGGCCAGCTCCAAATTCAGGACTGCTTGTCAATACCAGCTGAAGAGCCGTCTGCATTAGGTCTCTCACAATATCGGCCCTGCTTTCGACGTAGCTGCATGCCTGCTAGCTACCTCCAGGAAAGCTTCTAAGCATCCAGAAATTCTTGGGATTCGGCCTGAGAGACATTTAGCTGTGGGTACCAGCTGCAAAGCCCTTCAGGGTAGGGACAGCACAAGTGTGGCCAAGTTTCCAGGGAAGTGTATGCCTGGTAGCTACCCTTGCCTTCTCACCTCGGCATGCTTCTGCAAAACATTTGATTTCCTCCAAGAGAAAGTTTTGCTTTCTGCATCCTAAACTCAGATCCCTCACGGCTAGGGAACACAGAAGTTTGGCTACTTTGCAACTTGCTCCATCCGCGCTAGCTACCTTTGCCTCCACCACATTGTACTGGGGAAAGATTCTGGTAGCTGCATGAAAACTGGCAAAAGCAGCATAGCCGTACGGGGTGTCTAGCACAATTTTGGCCCAATTGGGAAGTACGTGCATGCCCAGTAGCTACCCGTTCCTCCTCCCAGGCATACTTGCTCCAGATTCTTGGCCTCTTCTAGGGACACAGTGACCTGTGCATTCCGTCCGCAGAGCCCTGCAGGCTAGCTAGGGACCCGAGATCTTTGGCCCATTTTGGAGGGAGGTGCATGCCAAGAGGCTTCTCTTGCCTCTGGCTCATCTGGTCTGCCAGACTTTGTGGCTTGCTCCAGATACACATTTCGTTTTGGATCCTGTCCTCAGATTGCTTCAGGGTCGGTACCTGAGAACTTTGCCCACTTTTGCACGGAGGCACCTGCCTGGGTACCTCCACGCCCCTTCGCTGATCATGTTTGGAAACAGTTCTGGGCCAGCTCCAAATTCAGGACTGCTTGTCAATACCAGCTGAAGAGCCGTCTGCATTAGGTCTCTCACAATATTGGCCCTGCTTTGGACGTAGCTGCACGCCTGCTAGCTACCTCCAGGAAAGCTTCTAAGCATCCAGAAATTCTTGGGATTCTGCCTGAGAGACATTTAGCTGTGGGTACCAGCTGCAAAGCCCTTCAGGGTAGGGACAGCACAAGTGTGGCCAAGTTTCCAGGGAAGTGTATGCCTGGTAGCTACCCTTGCCTTCTCACCTCGGCATGCTTCTGCAAAACATTTGATTTCCTCCAAGAGAAAGTTTTGCTTTCTGCATCCTAAACTCAGATCCCTCACGGCTAGGGAACACCGAAGTTTGGCTACTTTGCAACTTGCTCCATCCGCGCTAGCTACCTTTGCCTCCAGCACATTGTACTGGGGAAAGATTCTGGTAGCTGCATGAAAACTGGCAAAAGCAGCATAGCCGTACGGGGTGTCTAGCACAATTTTGGCCCAATTGGGAAGTACGTGCATGTCCAGTAGCTACCCGTTCCTCCTCCCAGGCATACTTGCTCCAGATTCTTGGCCTCTTCTAGGGACACAGTGACCTGTGCATTCCGTCCGCAGAGCCCTGCAGGCTAGCTAGGGACCCGAGATCTTTGGCCCATTTTGGAGGGAGGTGCATGCCAAGAGGCTTCTCTTGCCTCTGGCTCATCTGGTCTGCCAGACTTTGTGGCTTGCTCCAGATACACATTTCGTTTTGGATCCTGTCCTCAGATTGCTTCAGGGTCGGTACCTCAGAACTTTGCCCACTTTTGGACGGAGGCACCTGCCTGGGTACCTCCACGCCCCTTCGCTGATCATGTTTGGAAACAGTTCTGGGCCAGCTCCAAATTCAGGACTGCTTGTCAATACCAGCTGAAGAGCCGTCTGCATTAGGTCTCTCACAATATTGGCCCTGCTTTGGACGTAGCTGCACGCCTGCTAGCTACCTCCAGGAAAGCTTCTAAGCATCCAGAAATTCTTGGGATTCCGCCTGAGAGACATTTAGCTGTGGGTACCAGCTGCAAAGCCCTTCAGGGTAGGGACAGCACAAGTGTGGCCAAGTTTCGAGGGAAGTGTATGCCTGGTAGCTACCCTTGCCTTCTCACCTCGGCATGCTTCTGCAAAACATTTGATTTCCTCCAAGAGAAAGTTTTGCTTTCTGCATCCTAAACTCAGATCCCGCACGGCTAGGGAACACAGAAGTTTGGCTACTTTGCAACTTGCTCCATCCGCGCTAGCTACCTTTGCCTCCAGCACATTGTACTGGGGAAAGATTCTGGTAGCTGCATGAAAACTGGCAAAAGCAGCATAGCCGTACGGGGTGTCTAGCACAATTTTGGCCCAATTGGGAAGTACGTGCATGCCCAGTAGCTACCCGTTCCTCCTCCCAGGCATACTTGCTCCAGATTCTTGGCCTCTTCTAGGGACACAGTGACCTGTGCATTCCGTCCGCAGAGCCCTGCAGGCTAGCTAGGGACCCGAGATCTTTGGCCCATTTTGGAGGGAGGTGCATGCCAAGAGGCTTCTCTTGCCTCTGGCTCATCTGGTCTGCCAGACTTTGTGGCTTGCTCCAGATACACATTTCGTTTTGGATCCTGTCCTCAGATTGCTTCAGGGTCGGTACCTGAGAACTTTGCCCACTTTTGGACGGAGGCAGCTGCCTGGGTACCTCCACGCCCCTTCGCTGATCATGTTTGGAAACAGTTCTGGGCCAGCTCCAAATTCAGGACTGCTTGTCAATACCAGCTGAAGAGCCGTCTGCATTAGGTCTCTCACAATATTGGCCCTGCTTTCGACGTAGCTGCATGCCTGCTAGCTACCTCCAGGAAAGCTTCTAAGCATCCAGAAATTCTTGGGATTCCGCCTGAGAGACATTTAGCTGTGGGTACCAGCTGCAAAGCCCTTCAGGGTAGGGACAGCACAAGTGTGGCCAAGTTTCCAGGGAAGTGTATGCCTGGTAGCTACCCTTGCCTTCTCACCTCGGCATGCTTCTGCAAAACATTTGATTTCCTCCAAGAGAAAGTTTTGCTTTCTGCATCCTAAACTCAGATCCCTCACGGCTAGGGAACACAGAAGTTTGGCTACTTTGCAACTTGCTCCATCCGCGCTAGCTACCTTTGCCTCCAGCACATTGTACTGGGGAAAGATTCTGGTAGCTGCATGAAAACTGGCAAAAGCAGCATAGCCGTACGGGGTGTCTAGCACAATTTTGGCCCAATTGGGAAGTACGTGCATGCCCAGTAGCTACCCGTTCCTCCTCCCAGGCATACTTGCTCCAGATTCTTGGCCTCTTCTAGGGACACAGTGACCTGTGCATTCCGTCCGCAGAGCCCTGCAGGCTAGCTAGGGACCCGAGATCTTTGGCCCATTTTGGAGGGAGGTGCATGCCAAGAGGCTTCTCTTGCCTCTGGCTCATCTGGTCTGCCAGACTTTGTGGCTTGCTCCAGATACACATTTCGTTTTGGATCCTGTCCTCAGATTGCTTCAGGGTCGGTACCTGAGAACTTTGCCCACTTTTGGACGGAGGCACCTGCCTGGGTACCTCCACGCCCCTTCGCTGATCATGTTTGGAAACAGTTCTGGGCCAGCTCCAAATTCAGGACTGCTTGTCAATACCAGCTGAAGAGCCGTCTGCATTAGGTCTCTCACAATATTGGCCCTGCTTTGGACGTAGCTGCATGCCTGCTAGCTACCTCCAGGAAAGCTTCTAAGCATCCAGAAATTCTTGGGATTCGGCCTGAGAGACATTTAGCTGTGGGTACCAGCTGCAAAGCCCTTCAGGGTAGGGACAGCACAAGTGTGGCCAAGTTTCGAGGGAAGTGTATGCCTGGTAGCTACCCTTGCCTTCTCACCTCGGCATGCTTCTGCAAAACATTTGATTTCCTCCAAGAGAAAGTTTTGCTTTCTGCATCCTAAACTCAGATCCCGCACGGCTAGGGAACACAGAAGTTTGGCTACTTTGCAACTTGCTCCATCCGCGCTAGCTACCTTTGCCTCCACCACATTGTACTGGGGAAAGATTCTGGTAGCTGCATGAAAACTGGCAAAAGCAGCATAGCCGTACGGGGTGTCTAGCACAATTTTGGCCCAATTGGGAAGTACGTGCATGCCCAGTAGCTACCCGTTCCTCCTCCCAGGCATACTTGCTCCAGATTCTTGGCCTCTTCTAGGGACACAGTGACCTGTGCATTCCGTCCGCAGAGCCCTGCAGGCTAGCTAGGGACCCGAGATCTTTGGCCCGTTTTGGAGGGAGGTGCATGCCAAGAGGCTTCTCTTGCCTCTGGCTCATCTGGTCTGCCAGACATTGTGGCTTGCTCCAGATACACATTTCGTTTTGGATCCTGTCCTCAGATTGCTTCAGGGTCGGTACCTGAGAACTTTGCCCACTTTTGGACGGAGGCACCTGCCTGGGTACCTCCATGACCCTTCGCTGATCATGTTTGGAAACAGTTCTGGGCCAGCTCCAAATTCAGGACTGCTTGTCAATACCAGCTGAAGAGCCGTCTGCATTAGGTCTCTCACAATATTGGCCCTGCTTTCGACGTAGCTGCATGCCTGCTAGCTACCTCCAGGGAAGCTTCTAAGCATCCAGAAATTCTTGGGATTCGGCCTGAGAGACATTTAGCTGTGGGTACCAGCTGCAAAGCCCTTCAGGATAGGGACAGCACAAGTGTGGCCAAGTTTCGAGGGAAGTGTATGCCTGGTAGCTACCCTTGCCTTCTCACCTCGGCATGCTTCTGCAAAACATTTGATTTCCTCCAAGAGAAAGTTTTGCTTTCTGCATCCTAAACTCAGATCCCTCACGGCTAGGGAACACAGAAGTTTGGCTACTTTGCAACTTGCTCCATCCGCGCTAGCTACCTTTGCCTCCACCACATTGTACTGGGGAAAGATTCTGGTAGCTGCATGAAAACTGGCAAAAGCAGCATAGCCGTATGGGGTGTCTAGCACAATTTTGGCCCAATTGGGAAGTACGTGCATGCCCAGTAGCTACCCGTTCCTCCTCCCAGGCATACTTGCTCCAGATTCTTGGCCTCTTCTAGGGACACAGTGACCTGTGCATTCCGTCCGCAGAGCCCTGCAGGCTAGCTAGGGACCCGAGATCTTTGGCCCATTTTGGAGGGAGGTGCATGCCAAGAGGCTTCTCTTGCCTCTGGCTCATCTGGTCTGCCAGACTTTGTGGCTTGCTCCAGATACACATTTCGTTTTGGATCCTGTCCTCAGATTGCTTCAGGGTCGGTACCTGAGAACTTTGCCCACTTTTGGACGGAGGCACCTGCCTGGGTACCTCCACGCCCCTTCGCTGATCATGTTTGGAAACAGTTCTGGGCCAGCTCCAAATTCAGGACTGCTTGTCAATACCAGCTGAAGAGCCGTCTGCATTAGGTCTCTCACAATATTGGCCCTGCTTTCGACGTAGCTGCATGCCTGCTAGCTACCTCCAGGAAAGCTTCTAAGCATCCAGAAATTCTTGGGATTCCGCCTGAGAGACATTTAGCTGTGGGTACCAGCTGCAAAGCCCTTCAGGGTAGGGACAGCACAAGTGTGGCCAAGTTTCAAGGGAAGTGTATGCCTGGTAGCTACCCTTGCCTTCTCACCTCGGCATGCTTCTGCAAAACATTTGATTTCCTCCAAGAGAAAGTTTTGCTTTCTGCATCCTAAACTCAGATCCCTCACGGCTAGGGAACACAGAAGTTTGGCTACTTTGCAACTTGCTCCATCCGCGCTAGCTACCTTTGCCTCCAGCACATTGTACTGGGGAAAGATTCTGGTAGCTGCATGAAAACTGGCAAAAGCAGCATAGCCGTACGGGGTGTCTAGCACAATTTTGGCCCAATTGGGAAGTACGTGCATGCCCAGTAGCTACCCGTTCCTCCTCCCAGGCATACTTGCTCCAGATTCTTGGCCTCTTCTAGGGACACAGTGACCTGTGCATTCCGTCCGCAGAGCCCTGCAGGCTAGCTAGGGACCCGAGATCTTTGGCCCGTTTTGGAGGGAGGTGCATGCCAAGAGGCTTCTCTTGCCTCTGGCTCATCTGGTCTGCCAGACTTTGTGGCTTGCTCCAGATACACATTTCGTTTTGGATCCTGTCCTCAGATTGCTTCAGGGTCGGTACCTGAGAACTTTGCCCACTTTTGCACGGAGGCACCTGCCTGGGTACCTCCACGCCCCTTCGCTGATCATGTTTGGAAACAGTTCTGGGCCAGCTCCAAATTCAGGACTGCTTGTCAATACCAGCTGAAGAGCCGTCTGCATTAGGTCTCTCACAATATTGGCCCTGCTTTGGACGTAGCTGCATGCCTGCTAGCTACCTCCAGGGAAGCTTCTAAGCATCCAGAAATTCTTGGGATTCCGCCTGAGAGACATTTAGCTGTGGGTACCAGCTGCAAAGCCCTTCAGGGTAGGGACAGCACAAGTGTGGCCAAGTTTCGAGGGAAGTGTATGCCTGGTAGCTACCCTTGCCTTCTCACCTCGGCATGCTTCTGCAAAACATTTGATTTCCTCCAAGAGAAAGTTTTGCTTTCTGCATCCTAAACTCAGATCCCTCACGGCTAGGGAACACAGAAGTTTGGCTACTTTGCAACTTGCTCCATCCGCGCTAGCTACCTTTGCCTCCATCACATTGTACTGGGGAAAGATTCTGGTAGCTGCATGAAAACTGGCAAAAGCAGCATAGCCGTACGGGGTGTCTAGCACAATTTTGGCCCAATTGGGAAGTACGTGCATGCCCAGTAGCTACCCGTTCCTCCTCCCAGGCATACTTGCTCCAGATTCTTGGCCTCTTCTAGGGACACAGTGACCTGTGCATTCCGTCCGCAGAGCCCTGCAGGCTAGCTAGGGACCCGAGATCTTTGGCCCGTTTTGGAGGGAGGTGCATGCCAAGAGGCTTCTCTTGCCTCTGGCTCATCTGGTCTGCCAGACTTTGTGGCTTGCTCCAGATACACATTTCGTTTTGGATCCTGTCCTCAGATTGCTTCAGGGTCGGTACCTGAGAACTTTGCCCACTTTTGCACGGAGGCAGCTGCCTGGGTACCTCCACGCCCCTTCGCTGATCATGTTTGGAAACAGTTCTGGGCCAGCTCCAAATTCAGGACTGCTTGTCAATACCAGCTGAAGAGCCGTCTGCATTAGGTCTCTCACAATATTGGCCCTGCTTTCGACGTAGCTGCATGCCTGCTAGCTACCTCCAGGAAAGCTTCTAAGCATCCAGAAATTCTTGGGATTCCGCCTGAGAGACATTTAGCTGTGGGTACCAGCTGCAAAGCCCTTCAGGGTAGGGACAGCACAAGTGTGGCCAAGTTTCGAGGGAAGTGTATGCCTGGTAGCTACCCTTGCCTTCTCACCTCGGCATGCTTCTGCAAAACATTTGATTTCCTCCAAGAGAAAGTTTTGCTTTCTGCATCCTAAACTCAGATCCCGCACGGCTAGGGAACACCGAAGTTTGGCTACTTTGCAACTTGCTCCATCCGCGCTAGCTACCTTTGCCTCCACCACATTGTACTGGGGAAAGATTCTGGTAGCTGCATGAAAACTGGCAAAAGCAGCATAGGCGTACGGGGTGTCTAGCACAATTTTGGCCCAATTGGGAAGTACGTGCATGCCCAGTAGCTACCCGTTCCTCCTCCCAGCCATACTTGCTCCAGATTCTTGGCCTCTTCTAGGGACACAGTGACCTGTGCATTCCGTCCGCAGAGCCCTGCAGGCTAGCTAGGGACCCGAGATCTTTGGCCCGTTTTGGAGGGAGGTGCATGCCAAGAGGCTTCTCTTGCCTCTGGCTCATCTGGTCTGCCAGACTTTGTGGCTTGCTCCAGATACACATTTCGTTTTGGATCCTGTCCTCAGATTGCTTCAGGGTCGGTACCTGAGAACTTTGCCCACTTTTGGACGGAGGCACCTGCCTGGGTACCTCCACGCCCCTTCGCTGATCATGTTTGGAAACAGTTCTGGGCCAGCTCCAAATTCAGGACTGCTTGTCAATACCAGCTGAAGAGCCGTCTGCATTAGGTCTCTCACAATATTGGCCCTGCTTTCGACGTAGCTGCATGCCTGCTAGCTACCTCCAGGAAAGCTTCTAAGCATCCAGAAATTCTTGGGATTCGGCCTGAGAGACATTTAGCTGTGGGTACCAGCTGCAAAGCCCTTCAGGGTAGGGACAGCACAAGTGTGGCCAAGTTTCCAGGGAAGTGTATGCCTGGTAGCTACCCTTGCCTTCTCACCTCGGCATGCTTCTGCAAAACATTTGATTTCCTCCAAGAGAAAGTTTTGCTTTCTGCATCCTAAACTCAGATCCCGCACGGCTAGGGAACACAGAAGTTTGGCTACTTTGCAACTTGCTCCATCCGCGCTAGCTACCTTTGCCTCCACCACATTGTACTGGGGAAAGATTCTGGTAGCTGCATGAAAACTGGCAAAAGCAGCATAGCCGTACGGGGTGTCTAGCACAATTTTGGCCCAATTGGGAAGTACGTGCATGCCCAGTAGCTACCCGTTCCTCCTCCCAGGCATACTTGCTCCAGATTCTTGGCCTCTTCTAGGGACACAGTGACCTGTGCATTCCGTCCGCAGAGCCCTGCAGGCTAGCTAGGGACCCGAGATCTTTGGCCCGTTTTGGAGGGAGGTGCATGCCAAGAGGCTTCTCTTGCCTCTGGCTCATCTGGTCTGCCAGACTTTGTGGCTTGCTCCAGATACACATTTCGTTTTGGATCCTGTCCTCAGATTGCTTCAGGGTCGGTACCTGAGAACTTTGCCCACTTTTGGACGGAGGCACCTGCCTGGGTACCTCCACGCCCCTTCGCTGATCATGTTTGGAAACAGTTCTGGGCCAGCTCCAAATTCAGGACTGCTTGTCAATACCAGCTGAAGAGCCGTCTGCATTAGGTCTCTCACAATATTGGCCCTGCTTTCGACGTAGCTGCATGCCTGCTAGCTACCTCCAGGAAAGCTTCTAAGCATCCAGAAATTCTTGGGATTCCGCCTGAGAGACATTTAGCTGTGGGTACCAGCTGCAAAGCCCTTCAGGGTAGGGACAGCACAAGTGTGGCCAAGTTTCGAGGGAAGTGTATGCCTGGTAGCTACCCTTGCCTTCTCACCTCGGCATGCTTCTGCAAAACATTTGATTTCCTCCAAGAGAAAGTTTTGCTTTCTGCATCCTAAACTCAGATCCCGCACGGCTAGGGAACACAGAAGTTTGGCTACTTTGCAACTTGCTCCATCCGCGCTAGCTACCTTTGCCTCCACCACATTGTACTGGGGAAAGATTCTGGTAGCTGCATGAAAACTGGCAAAAGCAGCATAGCCGTATGGGGTGTCTAGCACAATTTTGGCCCAATTGGGAAGTACGTGCATGCCCAGTAGCTACCCGTTCCTCCTCCCAGGCATACTTGCTCCAGATTCTTGGCCTCTTCTAGGGACACAGTGACCTGTGCATTCCGTCCGCAGAGCCCTGCAGGCTAGCTAGGGACCCGAGATCTTTGGCCCATTTTGGAGGGAGGTGCATGCCAAGAGGCTTCTCTTGCCTCTGGCTCATCTGGTCTGCCAGACTTTGTGGCTTGCTCCAGATACACATTTCGTTTTGGATCCTGTCCTCAGATTGCTTCAGGGTCGGTACCTGAGAACTTTGCCCACTTTTGGACGGAGGCACCTGCCTGGGTACCTCCACGCCCCTTCGCTGATCATGTTTGGAAACAGTTCTGGGCCAGCTCCAAATTCAGGACTGCTTGTCAATACCAGCTGAAGAGCCGTCTGCATTAGGTCTCTCACAATATTGGCCCTGCTTTCGACGTAGCTGCATGCCTGCTAGCTACCTCCAGGAAAGCTTCTAAGCATCCAGAAATTCTTGGGATTCCGCCTGAGAGACATTTAGCTGTGGGTACCAGCTGCAAAGCCCTTCAGGGTAGGGACAGCACAAGTGTGGCCAAGTTTCCAGGGAAGTGTATGCCTGGTAGCTACCCTTGCCTTCTCACCTCGGCATGCTTCTGCAAAACATTTGATTTCCTCCAAGAGAAAGTTTTGCTTTCTGCATCCTAAACTCAGATCCCGCACGGCTAGGGAACACAGAAGTTTGGCTACTTTGCAACTTGCTCCATCCGCGCTAGCTACCTTTGCCTCCAGCACATTGTACTGGGGAAAGATTCTGGTAGCTGCATGAAAACTGGCAAAAGCAGCATAGCCGTACGGGGTGTCTAGCACAATTTTGGCCCAATTGGGAAGTACGTGCATGCCCAGTAGCTACCCGTTCCTCCTCCCAGGCATACTTGCTCCAGATTCTTGGCCTCTTCTAGGGACACAGTGACCTGTGCATTCCGTCCGCAGAGCCCTGCAGGCTAGCTAGGGACCCGAGATCTTTGGCCCGTTTTGGAGGGAGGTGCATGCCAAGAGGCTTCTCTTGCCTCTGGCTCATCTGGTCTGCCAGACTTTGTGGCTTGCTCCAGATACACATTTCGTTTTGGATCCTGTCCTCAGATTGCTTCAGGGTCGGTACCTGAGAACTTTGCCCACTTTTGGACGGAGGCACCTGCCTGGGTACCTCCACGCCCCTTCGCTGATCATGTTTGGAAACAGTTCTGGGCCAGCTCCAAATTCAGGACTGCTTGTCAATACCAGCTGAAGAGCCGTCTGCATTAGGTCTCTCACAATATTGGCCCTGCTTTGGACGTAGCTGCATGCCTGCTAGCTACCTCCAGGGAAGCTTCTAAGCATCCAGAAATTCTTGGGATTCCGCCTGAGAGACATTTAGCTGTGGGTACCAGCTGCAAAGCCCTTAAGGGTAGGGACAGCACAAGTGTGGCCAAGTTTCGAGGGAAGTGTATGCCTGGTAGCTACCCTTGCCTTCTCACCTCGGCATGCTTCTGCAAAACATTTGATTTCCTCCAAGAGAAAGTTTTGCTTTCTGCATCCTAAACTCAGATCCCTCACGGCTAGGGAACACAGAAGTTTGGCTACTTTGCAACTTGCTCCATCCGCGCTAGCTACCTTTGCCTCCATCACATTGTACTGGGGAAAGATTCTGGTAGCTGCATGAAAACTGGCAAAAGCAGCATAGCCGTACGGGGTGTCTAGCACAATTTTGGCCCAATTGGGAAGTACGTGCATGCCCAGTAGCTACCCGTTCCTCCTCCCAGGCATACTTGCTCCAGATTCTTGGCCTCTTCTAGGGACACAGTGACCTGTGCATTCCGTCCGCAGAGCCCTGCAGGCTAGCTAGGGACCCGAGATCTTTGGCCCATTTTGGAGGGAGGTGCATGCCAAGAGGCTTCTCTTGCCTCTGGCTCATCTGGTCTGCCAGACTTTGTGGCTTGCTCCAGATACACATTTCGTTTTGGATCCTGTCCTCAGATTGCTTCAGGGTCGGTACCTGAGAACTTTGCCCACTTTTGCATGGAGGCAGCTGCCTGGGTACCTCCACGCCCCTTCGCTGATCATGTTTGGAAACAGTTCTGGGCCAGCTCCAAATTCAGGACTGCTTGTCAATACCAGCTGAAGAGCCGTCTGCATTAGGTCTCTCACAATATTGGCCCTGCTTTGGACGTAGCTGCATGCCTGCTAGCTACCTCCAGGAAAGCTTCTAAGCATCCAGAAATTCTTGGGATTCCGCCTGAGAGACATTTAGCTGTGGGTACCAGCTGCAAAGCCCTTCAGGGTAGGGACAGCACAAGTGTGGCCAAGTTTCGAGGGAAGTGTATGCCTGGTAGCTACCCTTGCCTTCTCACCTCGGCATGCTTCTGCAAAACATTTGATTTCCTCCAAGAGAAAGTTTTGCTTTCTGCATCCTAAACTCAGATCCCGCACGGCTAGGGAACACCGAAGTTTGGCTACTTTGCAACTTGCTCCATCCGCGCTAGCTACCTTTGCCTCCACCACATTGTACTGGGGAAAGATTCTGGTAGCTGCATGAAAACTGGCAAAAGCAGCATAGGCGTACGGGGTGTCTAGCACAATTTTGGCCCAATTGGGAAGTACGTGCATGCCCAGTAGCTACCCGTTCCTCCTCCCAGCCATACTTGCTCCAGATTCTTGGCCTCTTCTAGGGACACAGTGACCTGTGCATTCCGTCCGCAGAGCCCTGCAGGCTAGCTAGGGACCCGAGATCTTTGGCCCGTTTTGGAGGGAGGTGCATGCCAAGAGGCTTCTCTTGCCTCTGGCTCATCTGGTCTGCCAGACTTTGTGGCTTGCTCCAGATACACATCTGGTATTGGATCCTGTCCTCAGATTGCTTCAGGGTCGGTACCTGAGAACTTTGCCCACTTTTGGAGGGAGGCAGCTGCCTGGGTACCTCCACGCCCCTTCGCTGATCATGTTTGGAAACAGTTCTGGGCCAGCTCCAAATTCAGGACTGCTTGTCAATACCAGCTGAAGAGCTGTCTGCATTAGGTCTCTCACAATATTGGCCCTGCTTTCGACGTAGCTGCATGCCTGCTAGCTACCTCCAGGAAAGCTTCTAAGCATCCAGAAATTCTTGGGATTCCGCCTGAGAGACATTTAGCTGTGGGTACCAGCTGCAAAGCCCTTCAGGGTAGCGACAGCACAAGTGTGGCCAAGTTTCCAGGGAAGTGTATGCCTGGTAGCTACCCTTGCCTTCTCACCTCGGCATGCTTCTGCAAAACATTTGATTTCCTCCAAGAGAAAGTTTTGCTTTCTGCATCCTAAACTCAGATCCCTCACGGCTAGGGAACACAGAAGTTTGGCTACTTTGCAACTTGCTCCATCCGCGCTAGCTACCTTTGCCTCCACCACATTGTACTGGGGAAAGATTCTGGTAGCTGCATGAAAACTGGCAAAAGCAGCATAGCCGTACGGGGTGTCTAGCACAATTTTGGCCCAATTGGGAAGTACGTGCATGCCCAGTAGCTACCCGTTCCTCCTCCCAGGCATACTTGCTCCAGATTCTTGGCCTCTTCTAGGGACACAGTGACCTGTGCATTCCGTCCGCAGAGCCCTGCAGGCTAGCTAGGGACCCGAGATCTTTGGCCCGTTTTGGAGGGAGGTGCATGCCAAGAGGCTTCTCTTGCCTCTGGCTCATCTGGTCTGCCAGACTTTGTGGCTTGCTCCAGATACACATTTCGTTTTGGATCCTGTCCTCAGATTGCTTCAGGGTCGGTACCTGAGAACTTTGCCCACTTTTGGACGGAGGCACCTGCCTGGGTACCTCCACGCCCCTTCGCTGATCATGTTTGGAAACAGTTCTGGGCCAGCTCCAAATTCAGGACTGCTTGTCAATACCAGCTGAAGAGCCGTCTGCATTAGGTCTCTCACAATATTGGCCCTGCTTTCGACGTAGCTGCATGCCTGCTAGCTACCTCCAGGAAAGCTTCTAAGCATCCAGAAATTCTTGGGATTCGGCCTGAGAGACATTTAGCTGTGGGTACCAGCTGCAAAGCCCTTCAGGGTAGGGACAGCACAAGTGTGGCCAAGTTTCGAGGGAAGTGTATGCCTGGTAGCTACCCTTGCCTTCTCACCTCGGCATGCTTCTGCAAAACATTTGATTTCCTCCAAGAGAAAGTTTTGCTTTCTGCATCCTAAACTCAGATCCCGCACGGCTAGGGAACACCGAAGTTTGGCTACTTTGCAACTTGCTCCATCCGCGCTAGCTACCTTTGCCTCCACCACATTGTACTGGGGAAAGATTCTGGTAGCTGCATGAAAACTGGCAAAAGCAGCATAGCCGTACGGGGTGTCTAGCACAATTTTGGCCCAATTGGGAAGTACGTGCATGCCCAGTAGCTACCCGTTCCTCCTCCCAGGCATACTTGCTCCAGATTCTTGGCCTCTTCTAGGGACACAGTGACCTGTGCATTCCGTCCGCAGAGCCCTGCAGGCTAGCTAGGGACCCGAGATCTTTGGCCCGTTTTGGAGGGAGGTGCATGCCAAGAGGCTTCTCTTGCCTCTGGCTCATCTGGTCTGCCAGACTTTGTGGCTTGCTCCAGATACACATCTGGTATTGGATCCTGTCCTCAGATTGCTTCAGGGTCGGTACCTGAGAACTTTGCCCACTTTTGGACGGAGGCAGCTGCCTGGGTACCTCCACGCCCCTTCGCTGATCATGTTTGGAAACAGTTCTGGGCCAGCTCCAAATTCAGGACTGCTTGTCAATACCAGCTGAAGAGCCGTCTGCATTAGGTCTCTCACAATATTGGCCCTGCTTTCGACGTAGCTGCATGCCTGCTAGCTACCTCCAGGAAAGCTTCTAAGCATCCAGAAATTCTTGGGATTCCGCCTGAGAGACATTTAGCTGTGGGTACCAGCTGCAAAGCCCTTCAGGGTAGGGACAGCACAAGTGTGGCCAAGTTTCCAGGGAAGTGTATGCCTGGTAGCTACCCTTGCCTTCTCACCTCGGCATGCTTCTGCAAAACATTTGATTTCCTCCAAGAGAAAGTTTTGCTTTCTGCATCCGAAACTCAGATCCCGCACGGCTAGGGAACACAGAAGTTTGGCTACTTTGCAACTTGCTCCATCCGCGCTAGCTACCTTTGCCTCCAGCACATTGTACTGGGGAAAGATTCTGGTAGCTGCATGAAAACTGGCAAAAGCAGCATAGCCGTACGGGGTGTCTAGCACAATTTTGGCCCAATTGGGAAGTACGTGCATGCCCAGTAGCTACCCGTTCCTCCTCCCAGGCATACTTGCTCCAGATTCTTGGCCTCTTCTAGGGACACAGTGACCTGTGCATTCCGTCCGCAGAGCCCTGCAGGCTAGCTAGGGACCCGAGATCTTTGGCCCGTTTTGGAGGGAGGTGCATGCCAAGAGGCTTCTCTTGCCTCTGGCTCATCTGGTCTGCCAGACTTTGTGGCTTGCTCCAGATACACATTTCGTTTTGGATCCTGTCCTCAGATTGCTTCAGGGTCGGTACCTGAGAACTTTGCCCACTTTTGGACGGAGGCACCTGCCTGGGTACCTCCACGCCCCTTCGCTGATCATGTTTGGAAACAGTTCTGGGCCAGCTCCAAATTCAGGACTGCTTGTCAATACCAGCTGAAGAGCCGTCTGCATTAGGTCTCTCACAATATTGGCCCTGCTTTCGACGTAGCTGCATGCCTGCTAGCTACCTCCAGGGAAGCTTCTAAGCATCCAGAAATTCTTGGGATTCCGCCTGAGAGACATTTAGCTGTGGGTACCAGCTGCAAAGCCCTTCAGGGTAGGGACAGCACAAGTGTGGCCAAGTTTCGAGGGAAGTGTATGCCTGGTAGCTACCCTTGCCTTCTCACCTCGGCATGCTTCTGCAAAACATTTGATTTCCTCCAAGAGAAAGTTTTGCTTTCTGCATCCTAAACTCAGATCCCGCACGGCTAGGGAACACAGAAGTTTGGCTACTTTGCAACTTGCTCCATCCGCGCTAGCTACCTTTGCCTCCACCACATTGTACTGGGGAAAGATTCTGGTAGCTGCATGAAAACTGGCAAAAGCAGCATAGCCGTACGGGGTGTCTAGCACAATTTTGGCCCAATTGGGAAGTACGTGCATGCCCAGTAGCTACCCGTTCCTCCTCCCAGGCATACTTGCTCCAGATTCTTGGCCTCTTCTAGGGACACAGTGACCTGTGCATTCCGTCCGCAGAGCCCTGCAGGCTAGCTAGGGACCCGAGATCTTTGGCCCGTTTTGGAGGGAGGTGCATGCCAAGAGGCTTCTCTTGCCTCTGGCTCATCTGGTCTGCCAGACTTTGTGGCTTGCTCCAGATACACATCTGGTATTGGATCCTGTCCTCAGATTGCTTCAGGGTCGGTACCTGAGAACTTTGCCCACTTTTGGACGGAGGCAGCTGCCTGGGTACCTCCACGCCCCTTCGCTGATCATGTTTGGAAACAGTTCTGGGCCAGCTCCAAATTCAGGACTGCTTGTCAATACCAGCTGAAGAGCCGTCTGCATTAGGTCTCTCACAATATTGGCCCTGCTTTCGACGTAGCTGCATGCCTGCTAGCTACCTCCAGGAAAGCTTCTAAGCATCCAGAAATTCTTGGGATTCCGCCTGAGAGACATTTAGCTGTGGGTACCAGCTGCAAAGCCCTTCAGGGTAGGGACAGCACAAGTGTGGCCAAGTTTCCAGGGAAGTGTATGCCTGGTAGCTACCCTTGCCTTCTCACCTCGGCATGCTTCTGCAAAACATTTGATTTCCTCCAAGAGAAAGTTTTGCTTTCTGCATCCGAAACTCAGATCCCGCACGGCTAGGGAACACCGAAGTTTGGCTACTTTGCAACTTGCTCCATCCGCGCTAGCTACCTTTGCCTCCACCACATTGTACTGGGGAAAGATTCTGGTAGCTGCATGAAAACTGGCAAAAGCAGCATAGCCGTACGGGGTGTCTAGCACAATTTTGGCCCAATTGGGAAGTACGTGCATGCCCAGTAGCTACCCGTTCCTCCTCCCAGGCATACTTGCTCCAGATTCTTGGCCTCTTCTAGGGACACAGTGACCTGTGCATTCCGTCCGCAGAGCCCTGCAGGCTAGCTAGGGACCCGAGATCTTTGGCCCGTTTTGGAGGGAGGTGCATGCCAAGAGGCTTCTCTTGCCTCTGGCTCATCTGGTCTGCCAGACTTTGTGGCTTGCTCCAGATACACATTTCGTTTTGGATCCTGTCCTCAGATTGCTTCAGGGTCGGTACCTGAGAACTTTGCCCACTTTTGGACGGAGGCACCTGCCTGGGTACCTCCACGCCCCTTCGCTGATCATGTTTGGAAACAGTTCTGGGCCAGCTCCAAATTCAGGACTGCTTGTCAATACCAGCTGAAGAGCCGTCTGCATTAGGTCTCTCACAATATTGGCCCTGCTTTCGACGTAGCTGCATGCCTGCTAGCTACCTCCAGGGAAGCTTCTAAGCATCCAGAAATTCTTGGGATTCCGCCTGAGAGACATTTAGCTGTGGGTACCAGCTGCAAAGCCCTTCAGGGTAGGGACAGCACAAGTGTGGCCAAGTTTCGAGGGAAGTGTATGCCTGGTAGCTACCCTTGCCTTCTCACCTCGGCATGCTTCTGCAAAACATTTGATTTCCTCCAAGAGAAAGTTTTGCTTTCTGCATCCTAAACTCAGATCCCGCACGGCTAGGGAACACAGAAGTTTGGCTACTTTGCAACTTGCTCCATCCGCGCTAGCTACCTTTGCCTCCAGCACATTGTACTGGGGAAAGATTCTGGTAGCTGCATGAAAACTGGCAAAAGCAGCATAGCCGTACGGGGTGTCTAGCACAATTTTGGCCCAATTGGGAAGTACGTGCATGCCCAGTAGCTACCCGTTCCTCCTCCCAGGCATACTTGCTCCAGATTCTTGGCCTCTTCTAGGGACACAGTGACCTGTGCATTCCGTCCGCAGAGCCCTGCAGGCTAGCTAGGGACCCGAGATCTTTGGCCCGTTTTGGAGGGAGGTGCATGCCAAGAGGCTTCTCTTGCCTCTGGCTCATCTGGTCTGCCAGACTTTGTGGCTTGCTCCAGATACACATTTCGTTTTGGATCCTGTCCTCAGATTGCTTCAGGGTCGGTACCTGAGAACTTTGCCCACTTTTGCACGGAGGCACCTGCCTGGGTACCTCCACGCCCCTTCGCTGATCATGTTTGGAAACAGTTCTGGGCCAGCTCCAAATTCAGGACTGCTTGTCAATACCAGCTGAAGAGCCGTCTGCATTAGGTCTCTCACAATATTGGCCCTGCTTTCGACGTAGCTGCATGCCTGCTAGCTACCTCCAGGGAAGCTTCTAAGCATCCAGAAATTCTTGGGATTCGGCCTGAGAGACATTTAGCTGTGGGTACCAGCTGCAAAGCCCTTCAGGGTAGGGACAGCACAAGTGTGGCCAAGTTTCCAGGGAAGTGTATGCCTGGTAGCTACCCTTGCCTTCTCACCTCGGCATGCTTCTGCAAAACATTTGATTTCCTCCAAGAGAAAGTTTTGCTTTCTGCATCCTAAACTCAGATCCCTCACGGCTAGGGAACACAGAAGTTTGGCTACTTTGCAACTTGCTCCATCCGCGCTAGCTACCTTTGCCTCCAGCACATTGTACTGGGGAAAGATTCTGGTAGCTGCATGAAAACTGGCAAAAGCAACATAGCCGTATGGGGTGTCTAGCACAATTTTGGCCCAATTGGGAAGTACGTGCATGCCCAGTAGCTACCCGTTCCTCCTCCCAGGCATACTTGCTCCAGATTCTTGGCCTCTTCTAGGGACACAGTGACCTGTGCATTCCGTCCGCAGAGCCCTGCAGGCTAGCTAGGGACCCGAGATCTTTGGCCCGTTTTGGAGGGAGGTGCATGCCAAGAGGCTTCTCTTGCCTCTGGCTCATCTGGTCTGCCAGACTTTGTGGCTTGCTCCAGATACACATTTCGTTTTGGATCCTGTCCTCAGATTGCTTCAGGGTCGGTACCTGAGAACTTTGCCCACTTTTGGACGGAGGCACCTGCCTGGGTACCTCCACGCCCCTTCGCTGATCATGTTTGGAAACAGTTCTGGGCCAGCTCCAAATTCAGGACTGCTTGTCAATACCAGCTGAAGAGCCGTCTGCATTAGGTCTCTCACAATATTGGCCCTGCTTTCGACGTAGCTGCATGCCTGCTAGCTACCTCCAGGAAAGCTTCTAAGCATCCAGAAATTCTTGGGATTCGGCCTGAGAGACATTTAGCTGTGGGTACCAGCTGCAAAGCCCTTCAGGGTAGGGACAGCACAAGTGTGGCCAAGTTTCGAGGGAAGTGTATGCCTGGTAGCTACCCTTGCCTTCTCACCTCGGCATGCTTCTGCAAAACATTTGATTTCCTCCAAGAGAAAGTTTTGCTTTCTGCATCCTAAACTCAGATCCCGCACGGCTAGGGAACACAGAAGTTTGGCTACTTTGCAACTTGCTCCATCCGCGCTAGCTACCTTTGCCTCCACCACATTGTACTGGGGAAAGATTCTGGTAGCTGCATGAAAACTGGCAAAAGCAGCATAGCCGTACGGGGTGTCTAGCACAATTTTGGCCCAATTGGGAAGTACGTGCATGCCCAGTAGCTACCCGTTCCTCCTCCCAGGCATACTTGCTCCAGATTCTTGGCCTCTTCTAGGGACACAGTGACCTGTGCATTCCGTCCGCAGAGCCCTGCAGGCTAGCTAGGGACCCGAGATCTTTGGCCCATTTTGGAGGGAGGTGCATGCCAAGAGGCTTCTCTTGCCTCTGGCTCATCTGGTCTGCCAGACTTTGTGGCTTGCTCCAGATACACATTTCGTTTTGGATCCTGTCCTCAGATTGCTTCAGGGTCGGTACCTGAGAACTTTGCCCACTTTTGGACGGAGGCACCTGCCTGGGTACCTCCACGCCCCTTCGCTGATCATGTTTGGAAACAGTTCTGGGCCAGCTCCAAATTCAGGACTGCTTGTCAATACCAGCTGAAGAGCTGTCTGCATTAGGTCTCTCACAATATTGGCCCTGCTTTGGACGTAGCTGCATGCCTGCTAGCTACCTCCAGGAAAGCTTCTAAGCATCCAGAAATTCTTGGGATTCCGCCTGAGAGACATTTAGCTGTGGGTACCAGCTGCAAAGCCCTTCAGGGTAGCGACAGCACAAGTGTGACCAAGTTTCGAGGGAAGTGTATGCCTGGTAGCTACCCTTGCCTTCTCACCTCGGCATGCTTCTGCAAAACATTTGATTTCCTCCAAGAGAAAGTTTTGCTTTCTGCATCCTAAACTCAGATCCCGCACGGCTAGGGAACACAGAAGTTTGGCTACTTTGCAAATTGCTCCATCCGCGCTAGCTACCTTTGCCTCCAGCACATTGTACTGGGGAAAGATTCTGGTAGCTGCATGAAAACTGGCAAAAGCAGCATAGCCGTACGGGGTGTCTAGCACAATTTTGGCCCAATTGGGAAGTACGTGCATGCCCAGTAGCTACCCGTTCCTCCTCCCAGGCATACTTGCTCCAGATTCTTGGCCTCTTCTAGGGACACAGTGACCTGTGCATTCCGTCCGCAGAGCCCTGCAGGCTAGCTACGGACCCGAGATCTTTGGCCCATTTTGGAGGGAGGTGCATGCCAAGAGGCTTCTCTTGCCTCTGGCTCATCTGGTCTGCCAGACTTTGTGGCTTGCTCCAGATACACATCTGGTATTGGATCCTGTCCTCAGATTGCTTCAGGGTCGGTACCTGAGAACTTTGCCCACTTTTGGACGGAGGCACCTGCCTGGGTACCTCCACGCCCCTTCGCTGATCATGTTTGGAAACAGTTCTGGGCCAGCTCCAAATTCAGGACTGCTTGTCAATACCAGCTGAAGAGCTGTCTGCATTAGGTCTCTCACAATATTGGCCCTGCTTTCGACGTAGCTGCATGCCTGCTAGCTACCTCCAGGAAAGCTTCTAAGCATCCAGAAATTCTTGGGATTCCGCCTGAGAGACATTTAGCTGTGGGTACCAGCTGCAAAGCCCTTCAGGGTAGGGACAGCACAAGTGTGGCCAAGTTTCGAGGGAAGTGTATGCCTGGTAGCTACCCTTGCCTTCTCACCTCGGCATGCTTCTGCAAAACATTTGATTTCCTCCAAGAGAAAGTTTTGCTTTCTGCATCCTAAACTCAGATCCCTCACGGCTAGGGAACACAGAAGTTTGGCTACTTTGCAACTTGCTCCATCCGCGCTAGCTACCTTTGCCTCCAGCACATTGTACTGGGGAAAGATTCTGGTAGCTGCATGAAAACTGGCAAAAGCAGCATAGCCGTACGGGGTGTCTAGCACAATTTTGGCCCAATTGGGAAGTACGTGCATGCCCAGTAGCTACCCGTTCCTCCTCCCAGGCATACTTGCTCCAGATTCTTGGCCTCTTCTAGGGACACAGTGACCTGTGCATTCCGTCCGCAGAGCCCTGCAGGCTAGCTAGGGACCCGAGATCTTTGGCCCATTTTGGAGGGAGGTGCATGCCAAGAGGCTTCTCTTGCCTCTGGCTCATCTGGTCTGCCAGACTTTGTGGCTTGCTCCAGATACACATTTCGTTTTGGATCCTGTCCTCAGATTGCTTCAGGGTCGGTACCTGAGAACTTTGCCCACTTTTGCACGGAGGCACCTGCCTGGGTACCTCCACGCCCCTTCGCTGATCATGTTTGGAAACAGTTCTGGGCCAGCTCCAAATTCAGGACTGCTTGTCAATACCAGCTGAAGAGCCGTCTGCATTAGGTCTCTCACAATATTGGCCCTGCTTTCGACGTAGCTGCATGCCTGCTAGCTACCTCCAGGAAAGCTTCTAAGCATCCAGAAATTCTTGGGATTCGGCCTGAGAGACATTTAGCTGTGGGTACCAGCTGCAAAGCCCTTCAGGGTAGGGACAGCACAAGTGTGGCCAAGTTTCGAGGGAAGTGTATGCCTGGTAGCTACCCTTGCCTTCTCACCTCGGCATGCTTCTGCAAAACATTTGATTTCCTCCAAGAGAAAGTTTTGCTTTCTGCATCCTAAACTCAGATCCCTCACGGCTAGGGAACACCGAAGTTTGGCTACTTTGCAACTTGCTCCATCCGCGCTAGCTACCTTTGCCTCCACCACATTGTACTGGGGAAAGATTCTGGTAGCTGCATGAAAACTGGCAAAAGCAGCATAGGCGTACGGGGTGTCTAGCACAATTTTGGCCCAATTGGGAAGTACGTGCATGCCCAGTAGCTACCCGTTCCTCCTCCCAGGCATACTTGCTCCAGATTCTTGGCCTCTTCTAGGGACACAGTGACCTGTGCATTCCGTCCGCAGAGCCCTGCAGGCTAGCTAGGGACCCGAGATCTTTGGCCCGTTTTGGAGGGAGGTGCATGCCAAGAGGCTTCTCTTGCCTCTGGCTCATCTGGTCTGCCAGACTTTGTGGCTTGCTCCAGATACACATCTGGTATTGGATCCTGTCCTCAGATTGCTTCAGGGTCGGTACCTGAGAACTTTGCCCACTTTTGGACGGAGGCACCTGCCTGGGTACCTCCACGCCCCTTCGCTGATCATGTTTGGAAACAGTTCTGGGCCAGCTCCAAATTCAGGACTGCTTGTCAATACCAGCTGAAGAGCTGTCTGCATTAGGTCTCTCACAATATTGGCCCTGCTTTCGACGTAGCTGCATGCCTGCTAGCTACCTCCAGGAAAGCTTCTAAGCATCCAGAAATTCTTGGGATTCGGCCTGAGAGACATTTAGCTGTGGGTACCAGCTGCAAAGCCCTTCAGGGTAGGGACAGCACAAGTGTGGCCAAGTTTCCAGGGAAGTGTATGCCTGGTAGCTACCCTTGCCTTCTCACCTCGGCATGCTTCTGCAAAACATTTGATTTCCTCCAAGAGAAAGTTTTGCTTTCTGCATCCTAAACTCAGATCCCTCACGGCTAGGGAACACCGAAGTTTGGCTACTTTGCAACTTGCTCCATCCGCGCTAGCTACCTTTGCCTCCAGCACATTGTACTGGGGAAAGATTCTGGTAGCTGCATGAAAACTGGCAAAAGCAGCATAGGCGTACGGGGTGTCTAGCACAATTTTGGCCCAATTGGGAAGTACGTGCATGCCCAGTAGCTACCCGTTCCTCCTCCCAGGCATACTTGCTCCAGATTCTTGGCCTCTTCTAGGGACACAGTGACCTGTGCATTCCGTCCGCAGAGCCCTGCAGGCTAGCTAGGGACCCGAGATCTTTGGCCCATTTTGGAGGGAGGTGCATGCCAAGAGGCTTCTCTTGCCTCTGGCTCATCTGGTCTGCCAGACTTTGTGGCTTGCTCCAGATACACATTTCGTTTTGGATCCTGTCCTCAGATTGCTTCAGGGTCGGTACCTGAGAACTTTGCCCACTTTTGGACGGAGGCACCTGCCTGGGTACCTCCACGCCCCTTCGCTGATCATGTTTGGAAACAGTTCTGGGCCAGCTCCAAATTCAGGACTGCTTGTCAATACCAGCTGAAGAGCCGTCTGCATTAGGTCTCTCACAATATTGGCCCTGCTTTCGACGTAGCTGCATGCCTGCTAGCTACCTCCAGGAAAGCTTCTAAGCATCCAGAAATTCTTGGGATTCGGCCTGAGAGACATTTAGCTGTGGGTACCAGCTGCAAAGCCCTTCAGGGTAGGGACAGCACAAGTGTGGCCAAGTTTCCAGGGAAGTGTATGCCTGGTAGCTACCCTTGCCTTCTCACCTCGGCATGCTTCTGCAAAACATTTGATTTCCTCCAAGAGAAAGTTTTGCTTTCTGCATCCGAAACTCAGATCCCGCACGGCTAGGGAACACAGAAGTTTGGCTACTTTGCAACTTGCTCCATCCGCGCTAGCTACCTTTGCCTCCAGCACATTGTACTGGGGAAAGATTCTGGTAGCTGCATGAAAACTGGCAAAAGCAGCATAGCCGTACGGGGTGTCTAGCACAATTTTGGCCCAATTGGGAAGTACGTGCATGCCCAGTAGCTACCCGTTCCTCCTCCCAGGCATACTTGCTCCAGATTCTTGGCCTCTTCTAGGGACACAGTGACCTGTGCATTCCGTCCGCAGAGCCCTGCAGGCTAGCTAGGGACCCGAGATCTTTGGCCCGTTTTGGAGGGAGGTGCATGCCAAGAGGCTTCTCTTGCCTCTGGCTCATCTGGTCTGCCAGACTTTGTGGCTTGCTCCAGATACACATCTGGTATTGGATCCTGTCCTCAGATTGCTTCAGGGTCGGTACCTGAGAACTTTGCCCACTTTTGGACGGAGGCACCTGCCTGGGTACCTCCACGCCCCTTCGCTGATCATGTTTGGAAACAGTTCTGGGCCAGCTCCAAATTCAGGACTGCTTGTCAATACCAGCTGAAGAGCTGTCTGCATTAGGTCTCTCACAATATTGGCCCTGCTTTCGACGTAGCTGCATGCCTGCTAGCTACCTCCAGGAAAGCTTCTAAGCATCCAGAAATTCTTGGGATTCGGCCTGAGAGACATTTAGCTGTGGGTACCAGCTGCAAAGCCCTTCAGGGTAGGGACAGCACAAGTGTGGCCAAGTTTCCAGGGAAGTGTATGCCTGGTAGCTACCCTTGCCTTCTCACCTCGGCATGCTTCTGCAAAACATTTGATTTCCTCCAAGAGAAAGTTTTGCTTTCTGCATCCTAAACTCAGATCCCTCACGGCTAGGGAACACAGAAGTTTGGCTACTTTGCAACTTGCTCCATCCGCGCTAGCTACCTTTGCCTCCAGCACATTGTACTGGGGAAAGATTCTGGTAGCTGCATGAAAACTGGCAAAAGCAGCATAGGCGTACGGGGTGTCTAGCACAATTTTGGCCCAATTGGGAAGTACGTGCATGCCCAGTAGCTACCCGTTCCTCCTCCCAGGCATACTTGCTCCAGATTCTTGGCCTCTTCTAGGGACACAGTGACCTGTGCATTCCGTCCGCAGAGCCCTGCAGGCTAGCTAGGGACCCGAGATCTTTGGCCCATTTTGGAGGGAGGTGCATGCCAAGAGGCTTCTCTTGCCTCTGGCTCATCTGGTCTGCCAGACTTTGTGGCTTGCTCCAGATACACATTTCGTTTTGGATCCTGTCCTCAGATTGCTTCAGGGTCGGTACCTGAGAACTTTGCCCACTTTTGGACGGAGGCACCTGCCTGGGTACCTCCACGCCCCTTCGCTGATCATGTTTGGAAACAGTTCTGGGCCAGCTCCAAATTCAGGACTGCTTGTCAATACCAGCTGAAGAGCCGTCTGCATTAGGTCTCTCACAATCTTGGCCCTGCTTTCGACGTAGCTGCATGCCTGCTAGCTACCTCCAGGAAAGCTTCTAAGCATCCAGAAATTCTTGGGATTCGGCCTGAGAGACATTTAGCTGTGGGTACCAGCTGCAAAGCCCTTCAGGGTAGGGACAGCACAAGTGTGGCCAAGTTTCCAGGGAAGTGTATGCCTGGTAGCTACCCTTGCCTTCTCACCTCGGCATGCTTCTGCAAAACATTTGATTTCCTCCAAGAGAAAGTTTTGCTTTCTGCATCCGAAACTCAGATCCCGCACGGCTAGGGAACACAGAAGTTTGGCTACTTTGCAACTTGCTCCATCCGCGCTAGCTACCTTTGCCTCCAGCACATTGTACTGGGGAAAGATTCTGGTAGCTGCATGAAAACTGGCAAAAGCAGCATAGCCGTACGGGGTGTCTAGCACAATTTTGGCCCAATTGGGAAGTACGTGCATGCCCAGTAGCTACCCGTTCCTCCTCCCAGGCATACTTGCTCCAGATTCTTGGCCTCTTCTAGGGACACAGTGACCTGTGCATTCCGTCCGCAGAGCCCTGCAGGCTAGCTAGGGACCCGAGATCTTTGGCCCGTTTTGGAGGGAGGTGCATGCCAAGAGGCTTCTCTTGCCTCTGGCTCATCTGGTCTGCCAGACTTTGTGGCTTGCTCCAGATACACATTTCGTTTTGGATCCTGTCCTCAGATTGCTTCAGGGTCGGTACCTGAGAACTTTGCCCACTTTTGCACGGAGGCACCTGCCTGGGTACCTCCACGCCCCTTCGCTGATCATGTTTGGAAACAGTTCTGGGCCAGCTCCAAATTCAGGACTGCTTGTCAATACCAGCTGAAGAGCCGTCTGCATTAGGTCTCTCACAATATTGGCCCTGCTTTCGACGTAGCTGCATGCCTGCTAGCTACCTCCAGGGAAGCTTCTAAGCATCCAGAAATTCTTGGGATTCCGCCTGAGAGACATTTAGCTGTGGGTACCAGCTGCAAAGCCCTTCAGGGTAGGGACAGCACAAGTGTGGCCAAGTTTCGAGGGAAGTGTATGCCTGGTAGCTACCCTTGCCTTCTCACCTCGGCATGCTTCTGCAAAACATTTGATTTCCTCCAAGAGAAAGTTTTGCTTTCTGCATCCTAAACTCAGATCCCGCACGGCTAGGGAACACAGAAGTTTGGCTACTTTGCAACTTGCTCCATCCGCGCTAGCTACCTTTGCCTCCACCACATTGTACTGGGGAAAGATTCTGGTAGCTGCATGAAAACTGGCAAAAGCAGCATAGGCGTACGGGGTGTCTAGCACAATTTTGGCCCAATTGGGAAGTACGTGCATGCCCAGTAGCTACCCGTTCCTCCTCCCAGGCATACTTGCTCCAGATTCTTGGCCTCTTCTAGGGACACAGTGACCTGTGCATTCCGTCCGCAGAGCCCTGCAGGCTAGCTAGGGACCCGAGATCTTTGGCCCGTTTTGGAGGGAGGTGCATGCCAAGAGGCTTCTCTTGCCTCTGGCTCATCTGGTCTGCCAGACTTTGTGGCTTGCTCCAGATACACATTTCGTTTTGGATCCTGTCCTCAGATTGCTTCAGGGTCGGTACCTGAGAACTTTGCCCACTTTTGCACGGAGGCACCTGCCTGGGTACCTCCACGCCCCTTCGCTGATCATGTTTGGAAACAGTTCTGGGCCAGCTCCAAATTCAGGACTGCTTGTCAATACCAGCTGAAGAGCCGTCTGCATTAGGTCTCTCACAATATTGGCCCTGCTTTCGACGTAGCTGCATGCCTGCTAGCTACCTCCAGGGAAGCTTCTAAGCATCCAGAAATTCTTGGGATTCGGCCTGAGAGACATTTAGCTGTGGGTACCAGCTGCAAAGCCCTTCAGGGTAGGGACAGCACAAGTGTGGCCAAGTTTCGAGGGAAGTGTATGCCTGGTAGCTACCCTTGCCTTCTCACCTCGGCATGCTTCTGCAAAACATTTGATTTCCTCCAAGAGAAAGTTTTGCTTTCTGCATCCTAAACTCAGATCCCTCACGGCTAGGGAACACAGAAGTTTGGCTACTTTGCAACTTGCTCCATCCGCGCTAGCTACCTTTGCCTCCACCACATTGTACTGGGGAAAGATTCTGGTAGCTGCATGAAAACTGGCAAAAGCAACATAGCCGTATGGGGTGTCTAGCACAATTTTGGCCCAATTGGGAAGTACGTGCATGCCCAGTAGCTACCCGTTCCTCCTCCCAGGCATACTTGCTCCAGATTCTTGGCCTCTTCTAGGGACACAGTGACCTGTGCATTCCGTCCGCAGAGCCCTGCAGGCTAGCTAGGGACCCGAGATCTTTGGCCCGTTTTGGAGGGAGGTGCATGCCAAGAGGCTTCTCTTGCCTCTGGCTCATCTGGTCTGCCAGACTTTGTGGCTTGCTCCAGATACACATCTGGTATTGGATCCTGTCCTCAGATTGCTTCAGGGTCGGTACCTGAGAACTTTGCCCACTTTTGGACGGAGGCACCTGCCTGGGTACCTCCACGACCCTTCGCTGATCATGTTTGGAAACAGTTCTGGGCCAGCTCCAAATTCAGGACTGCTTGTCAATACCAGCTGAAGAGCCGTCTGCATTAGGTCTCTCACAATATTGGCCCTGCTTTCGACGTAGCTGCATGCCTGCTAGCTACCTCCAGGAAAGCTTCTAAGCATTCAGAAATTCTTGGGATTCGGCCTGAGAGACATTTAGCTGTGGGTACCAGCTGCAAAGCCCTTCAGGGTAGCGACAGCACAAGTGTGGCCAAGTTTCGAGGGAAGTGTATGCCTGGTAGCTACCCTTGCCTTCTCACCTCGGCATGCTTCTGCAAAACATTTGATTTCCTCCAAGAGAAAGTTTTGCTTTCTGCATCCTAAACTCAGATCCCGCACGGCTAGGGAACACAGAAGTTTGGCTACTTTGCAACTTGCTCCATCCGCGCTAGCTACCTTTGCCTCCAGCACATTGTACTGGGGAAAGATTCTGGTAGCTGCATGAAAACTGGCAAAAGCAGCATAGCCGTACGGGGTGTCTAGCACAATTTTGGCCCAATTGGGAAGTACGTGCATGCCCAGTAGCTACCCGTTCCTCCTCCCAGGCATACTTGCTCCAGATTCTTGGCCTCTTCTAGGGACACAGTGACCTGTGCATTCCGTCCGCAGAGCCCTGCAGGCTAGCTAGGGACCCGAGATCTTTGGCCCATTTTGGAGGGAGGTGCATGCCAAGAGGCTTCTCTTGCCTCTGGCTCATCTGGTCTGCCAGACTTTGTGGCTTGCTCCAGATACACATTTCGTTTTGGATCCTGTCCTCAGATTGCTTCAGGGTCGGTACCTGAGAACTTTGCCCACTTTTGGACGGAGGCACCTGCCTGGGTACCTCCACGCCCCTTCGCTGATCATGTTTGGAAACAGTTCTGGGCCAGCTCCAAATTCAGGACTGCTTGTCAATACCAGCTGAAGAGCCGTCTGCATTAGGTCTCTCACAATATTGGCCCTGCTTTCGACGTAGCTGCATGCCTGCTAGCTACCTCCAGGAAAGCTTCTAAGCATCCAGAAATTCTTGGGATTCCGCCTGAAAGACATTTAGCTGTGGGTACCAGCTGCAAAGCCCTTCAGGGTAGCGACAGCACAAGTGTGGCCAAGTTTCGAGGGAAGTGTATGCCTGGTAGCTACCCTTGCCTTCTCACCTCGGCATGCTTCTGCAAAACATTTGATTTCCTCCAAGAGAAAGTTTTGCTTTCTGCATCCTAAACTCAGATCCCTCACGGCTAGGGAACACAGAAGTTTGGCTACTTTGCAACTTGCTCCATCCGCGCTAGCTACCTTTGCCTCCAGCACATTGTACTGGGGAAAGATTCTGGTAGCTGCATGAAAACTGGCAAAAGCAGCATAGGCGTACGGGGTGTCTAGCACAATTTTGGCCCAATTGGGAAGTACGTGCATGCCCAGTAGCTACCCGTTCCTCCTCCCAGGCATACTTGCTCCAGATTCTTGGCCTCTTCTAGGGACACAGTGACCTGTGCATTCCGTCCGCAGAGCCCTGCAGGCTAGCTAGGGACCCGAGATCTTTGGCCCGTTTTGGAGGGAGGTGCATGCCAAGAGGCTTCTCTTGCCTCTGGCTCATCTGGTCTGCCAGACTTTGTGGCTTGCTCCAGATACACATTTCGTTTTGGATCCTGTCCTCAGATTGCTTCAGGGTCGGTACCTGAGAACTTTGCCCACTTTTGCACGGAGGCACCTGCCTGGGTACCTCCACGCCCCTTCGCTGATCATGTTTGGAAACAGTTCTGGGCCAGCTCCAAATTCAGGACTGCTTGTCAATACCAGCTGAAGAGCCGTCTGCATTAGGTCTCTCACAATATTGGCCCTGCTTTCGACGTAGCTGCATGCCTGCTAGCTACCTCCAGGGAAGCTTCAAAGCATCCAGAAATTCTTGGGATTCCGCCTGAGAGACATTTAGCTGTGGGTACCAGCTGCAAAGCCCTTCAGGGTAGGGACAGCACAAGTGTGGCCAAGTTTCCAGGGAAGTGTATGCCTGGTAGCTACCCTTGCCTTCTCACCTCGGCATGCTTCTGCAAAACATTTGATTTCCTCCAAGAGAAAGTTTTGCTTTCTGCATCCTAAACTCAGATCCCTCACGGCTAGGGAACACCGAAGTTTGGCTACTTTGCAACTTGCTCCATCCGCGCTAGCTACCTTTGCCTCCAGCACATTGTACTGGGGAAAGATTCTGGTAGCTGCATGAAAACTGGCAAAAGCAGCATAGCCGTACGGGGTGTCTAGCACAATTTTGGCCCAATTGGGAAGTACGTGCATGCCCAGTAGCTACCCGTTCCTCCTCCCAGGCATACTTGCTCCAGATTCTTGGCCTCTTCTAGGGACACAGTGACCTGTGCATTCCGTCCGCAGAGCCCTGCAGGCTAGCTACGGACCCGAGATCTTTGGCCCATTTTGGAGGGAGGTGCATGCCAAGAGGCTTCTCTTGCCTCTGGCTCATCTGGTCTGCCAGACTTTGTGGCTTGCTCCAGATACACATCTGGTATTGGATCCTGTCCTCAGATTGCTTCAGGGTCGGTACCTGAGAACTTTGCCCACTTTTGGACGGAGGCACCTGCCTGGGTACCTCCACGCCCCTTCGCTGATCATGTTTGGAAACAGTTCTGGGCCAGCTCCAAATTCAGGACTGCTTGTCAATACCAGCTGAAGAGCTGTCTGCATTAGGTCTCTCACAATATTGGCCCTGCTTTCGACGTAGCTGCATGCCTGCTAGCTACCTCCAGGAAAGCTTCTAAGCATCCAGAAATTCTTGGGATTCCGCCTGAGAGACATTTAGCTGTGGGTACCAGCTGCAAAGCCCTTCAGGGTAGGGACAGCACAAGTGTGGCCAAGTTTCGAGGGAAGTGTATGCCTGGTAGCTACCCTTGCCTTCTCACCTCGGCATGCTTCTGCAAAACATTTGATTTCCTCCAAGAGAAAGTTTTGCTTTCTGCATCCTAAACTCAGATCCCTCACGGCTAGGGAACACAGAAGTTTGGCTACTTTGCAACTTGCTCCATCCGCGCTAGCTACCTTTGCCTCCACCACATTGTACTGGGGAAAGATTCTGGTAGCTGCATGAAAACTGGCAAAAGCAGCATAGCCGTACGGGGTGTCTAGCACAATTTTGGCCCAATTGGGAAGTACGTGCATGCCCAGTAGCTACCCGTTCCTCCTCCCAGGCATACTTGCTCCAGATTCTTGGCCTCTTCTAGGGACACAGTGACCTGTGCATTCCGTCCGCAGAGCCCTGCAGGCTAGCTAGGGACCCGAGATCTTTGGCCCGTTTTGGAGGGAGGTGCATGCCAAGAGGCTTCTCTTGCCTCTGGCTCATCTGGTCTGCCAGACTTTGTGGCTTGCTCCAGATACACATTTCGTTTTGGATCCTGTCCTCAGATTGCTTCAGGGTCGGTACCTGAGAACTTTGCCCACTTTTGCACGGAGGCAGCTGCCTGGGTACCTCCACGCCCCTTCGCTGATCATGTTTGGAAACAGTTCTGGGCCAGCTCCAAATTCAGGACTGCTTGTCAATACCAGCTGAAGAGCCGTCTGCATTAGGTCTCTCACAATATTGGCCCTGCTTTCGACGTAGCTGCATGCCTGCTAGCTACCTCCAGGAAAGCTTCTAAGCATCCAGAAATTCTTGGGATTCGGCCTGAGAGACATTTAGCTGTGGGTACCAGCTGCAAAGCCCTTCAGGGTAGGGACAGCACAAGTGTGGCCAAGTTTCGAGGGAAGTGTATGCCTGGTAGCTACCCTTGCCTTCTCACCTCGGCATGCTTCTGCAAAACATTTGATTTCCTCCAAGAGAAAGTTTTGCTTTCTGCATCCTAAACTCAGATCCCTCACGGCTAGGGAACACCGAAGTTTGGCTACTTTGCAACTTGCTCCATCCGCGCTAGCTACCTTTGCCTCCACCACATTGTACTGGGGAAAGATTCTGGTAGCTGCATGAAAACTGGCAAAAGCAGCATAGGCGTACGGGGTGTCTAGCACAATTTTGGCCCAATTGGGAAGTACGTGCATGCCCAGTAGCTACCCGTTCCTCCTCCCAGGCATACTTGCTCCAGATTCTTGGCCTCTTCTAGGGACACAGTGACCTGTGCATTCCGTCCGCAGAGCCCTGCAGGCTAGCTAGGGACCCGAGATCTTTGGCCCGTTTTGGAGGGAGGTGCATGCCAAGAGGCTTCTCTTGCCTCTGGCTCATCTGGTCTGCCAGACTTTGTGGCTTGCTCCAGATACACATCTGGTATTGGATCCTGTCCTCAGATTGCTTCAGGGTCGGTACCTGAGAACTTTGCCCACTTTTGGACGGAGGCACCTGCCTGGGTACCTCCACGCCCCTTCGCTGATCATGTTTGGAAACAGTTCTGGGCCAGCTCCAAATTCAGGACTGCTTGTCAATACCAGCTGAAGAGCTGTCTGCATTAGGTCTCTCACAATATTGGCCCTGCTTTCGACGTAGCTGCATGCCTGCTAGCTACCTCCAGGAAAGCTTCTAAGCATCCAGAAATTCTTGGGATTCCGCCTGAGAGACATTTAGCTGTGGGTACCAGCTGCAAAGCCCTTCAGGGTAGGGACAGCACAAGTGTGGCCAAGTTTCCAGGGAAGTGTATGCCTGGTAGCTACCCTTGCCTTCTCACCTCGGCATGCTTCTGCAAAACATTTGATTTCCTCCAAGAGAAAGTTTTGCTTTCTGCATCCTAAACTCAGATCCCTCACGGCTAGGGAACACAGAAGTTTGGCTACTTTGCAACTTGCTCCATCCGCGCTAGCTACCTTTGCCTCCAGCACATTGTACTGGGGAAAGATTCTGGTAGCTGCATGAAAACTGGCAAAAGCAGCATAGCCGTACGGGGTGTCTAGCACAATTTTGGCCCAATTGGGAAGTACGTGCATGCCCAGTAGCTACCCGTTCCTCCTCCCAGGCATACTTGCTCCAGATTCTTGGCCTCTTCTAGGGACACAGTGACCTGTGCATTCCGTCCGCAGAGCCCTGCAGGCTAGCTAGGGACCCGAGATCTTTGGCCCATTTTGGAGGGAGGTGCATGCCAAGAGGCTTCTCTTGCCTCTGGCTCATCTGGTCTGCCAGACTTTGTGGCTTGCTCCAGATACACATTTCGTTTTGGATCCTGTCCTCAGATTGCTTCAGGGTCGGTACCTGAGAACTTTGCCCACTTTTGGACGGAGGCACCTGCCTGGGTACCTCCACGCCCCTTCGCTGATCATGTTTGGAAACAGTTCTGGGCCAGCTCCAAATTCAGGACTGCTTGTCAATACCAGCTGAAGAGCCGTCTGCATTAGGTCTCTCACAATATTGGCCCTGCTTTGGACGTAGCTGCATGCCTGCTAGCTACCTCCAGGAAAGCTTCTAAGCATCCAGAAATTCTTGGGATTCGGCCTGAGAGACATTTAGCTGTGGGTACCAGCTGCAAAGCCCTTCAGGGTAGGGACAGCACAAGTGTGGCCAAGTTTCGAGGGAAGTGTATGCCTGGTAGCTACCCTTGCCTTCTCACCTCGGCATGCTTCTGCAAAACATTTGATTTCCTCCAAGAGAAAGTTTTGCTTTCTGCATCCTAAACTCAGATCCCGCACGGCTATGGAACACAGAAGTTTGGCTACTTTGCAACTTGCTCCATCCGCGCTAGCTACCTTTGCCTCCAGCACATTGTACTGGGGAAAGATTCTGGTAGCTGCATGAAAACTGGCAAAAGCAGCATAGCCGTACGGGGTGTCTAGCACAATTTTGGCCCAATTGGGAAGTACGTGCATGCCCAGTAGCTACCCGTTCCTCCTCCCAGGCATACTTGCTCCAGATTCTTGGCCTCTTCTAGGGACACAGTGACCTGTGCATTCCGTCCGCAGAGCCCTGCAGGCTAGCTAGGGACCCGAGATCTTTGGCCCGTTTTGGAGGGAGGTGCATGCCAAGAGGCTTCTCTTGCCTCTGGCTCATCTGGTCTGCCAGACTTTGTGGCTTGCTCCAGATACACATCTGGTATTGGATCCTGTCCTCAGATTGCTTCAGGGTCGGTACCTGAGAACTTTGCCCACTTTTGGAGGGAGGCACCTGCCTGGGTACCTCCACGCCCCTTCGCTGATCATGTTTGGAAACAGTTCTGGGCCAGCTCCAAATTCAGGACTGCTTGTCAATACCAGCTGAAGAGCCGTCTGCATTAGGTCTCTCACAATATTGGCCCTGCTTTCGACGTAGCTGCATGCCTGCTAGCTACCTCCAGGAAAGCTTCTAAGCATCCAGAAATTCTTGGGATTCGGCCTGAGAGACATTTAGCTGTGGGTACCAGCTGCAAAGCCCTTCAGGGTAGGGACAGCACAAGTGTGGCCAAGTTTCCAGGGAAGTGTATGCCTGGTAGCTACCCTTGCCTTCTCACCTCGGCATGCTTCTGCAAAACATTTGATTTCCTCCAAGAGAAAGTTTTGCTTTCTGCATCCGAAACTCAGATCCCGCACGGCTAGGGAACACAGAAGTTTGGCTACTTTGCAACTTGCTCCATCCGCGCTAGCTACCTTTGCCTCCAGCACATTGTACTGGGGAAAGATTCTGGTAGCTGCATGAAAACTGGCAAAAGCAGCATAGCCGTACGGGGTGTCTAGCACAATTTTGGCCCAATTGGGAAGTACGTGCATGCCCAGTAGCTACCCGTTCCTCCTCCCAGGCATACTTGCTCCAGATTCTTGGCCTCTTCTAGGGACACAGTGACCTGTGCATTCCGTCCGCAGAGCCCTGCAGGCTAGCTAGGGACCCGAGATCTTTGGCCCGTTTTGGAGGGAGGTGCATGCCAAGAGGCTTCTCTTGCCTCTGGCTCATCTGGTCTGCCAGACTTTGTGGCTTGCTCCAGATACACATTTCGTTTTGGATCCTGTCCTCAGATTGCTTCAGGGTCGGTACCTGAGAACTTTGCCCACTTTTGCACGGAGGCACCTGCCTGGGTACCTCCACGCCCCTTCGCTGATCATGTTTGGAAACAGTTCTGGGCCAGCTCCAAATTCAGGACTGCTTGTCAATACCAGCTGAAGAGCCGTCTGCATTAGGTCACTCACAATATTGGCCCTGCTTTCGACGTAGCTGCATGCCTGCTAGCTACCTCCAGGGAAGCTTCTAAGCATCCAGAAATTCTTGGGATTCCGCCTGAGAGACATTTAGCTGTGGGTACCAGCTGCAAAGCCCTTCAGGGTAGGGACAGCACAAGTGTGGCCAAGTTTCGAGGGAAGTGTATGCCTGGTAGCTACCCTTGCCTTCTCACCTCGGCATGCTTCTGCAAAACATTTGATTTCCTCCAAGAGAAAGTTTTGCTTTCTGCATCCTAAACTCAGATCCCTCACGGCTAGGGAACACAGAAGTTTGGCTACTTTGCAACTTGCTCCATCCGCGCTAGCTACCTTTGCCTCCACCACATTGTACTGGGGAAAGATTCTGGTAGCTGCATGAAAACTGGCAAAAGCAGCATAGGCGTACGGGGTGTCTAGCACAATTTTGGCCCAATTGGGAAGTACGTGCATGCCCAGTAGCTACCCGTTCCTCCTCCCAGGCATACTTGCTCCAGATTCTTGGCCTCTTCTAGGGACACAGTGACCTGTGCATTCCGTCCGCAGAGCCCTGCAGGCTAGCTAGGGACCCGAGATCTTTGGCCCGTTTTGGAGGGAGGTGCATGCCAAGAGGCTTCTCTTGCCTCTGGCTCATCTGGTCTGCCAGACTTTGTGGCTTGCTCCAGATACACATCTGGTATTGGATCCTGTCCTCAGATTGCTTCAGGGTCGGTACCTGAGAACTTTGCCCACTTTTGGACGGAGGCACCTGCCTGGGTACCTCCACGACCCTTCGCTGATCATGTTTGGAAACAGTTCTGGGCCAGCTCCAAATTCAGGACTGCTTGTCAATACCAGCTGAAGAGCCGTCTGCATTAGGTCTCTCACAATATTGGCCCTGCTTTCGACGTAGCTGCATGCCTGCTAGCTACCTCCAGGAAAGCTTCTAAGCATTCAGAAATTCTTGGGATTCGGCCTGAGAGACATTTAGCTGTGGGTACCAGCTGCAAAGCCCTTCAGGGTAGGGACAGCACAAGTGTGGCCAAGTTTCGAGGGAAGTGTATGCCTGGTAGCTACCCTTGCCTTCTCACCTCGGCATGCTTCTGCAAAACATTTGATTTCCTCCAAGAGAAAGTTTTGCTTTCTGCATCCTAAACTCAGATCCCTCACGGCTAGGGAACACAGAAGTTTGGCTACTTTGCAACTTGCTCCATCCGCGCTAGCTACCTTTGCCTCCACCACATTGTACTGGGGAAAGATTCTGGTAGCTGCATGAAAACTGGCAAAAGCAGCATAGCCGTACGGGGTGTCTAGCACAATTTTGGCCCAATTGGGAAGTACGTGCATGCCCAGTAGCTACCCGTTCCTCCTCCCAGGCATACTTGCTCCAGATTCTTGGCCTCTTCTAGGGACACAGTGACCTGTGCATTCCGTCCGCATAGCCCTGCAGGCTAGCTAGGGACCCGAGATCTTTGGCCCATTTTGGAGGGAGGTGCATGCCAAGAGGCTTCTCTTGCCTCTGGCTCATCTGGTCTGCCAGACTTTGTGGCTTGCTCCAGATACACATTTCGTTTTGGATCCTGTCCTCAGATTGCTTCAGGGTCGGTACCTGAGAACTTTGCCCACTTTTGGACGGAGGCACCTGCCTGGGTACCTCCACGCCCCTTCGCTGATCATGTTTGGAAACAGTTCTGGGCCAGCTCCAAATTCAGGACTGCTTGTCAATACCAGCTGAAGAGCTGTCTGCATTAGGTCTCTCACAATATTGGCCCTGCTTTCGACGTAGCTGCATGCCTGCTAGCTACCTCCAGGAAAGCTTCTAAGCATCCAGAAATTCTTGGGATTCCGCCTGAGAGACATTTAGCTGTGGGTACCAGCTGCAAAGCCCTTCAGGGTAGCGACAGCACAAGTGTGGCCAAGTTTCGAGGGAAGTGTATGCCTGGTAGCTACCCTTGCCTTCTCACCTCGGCATGCTTCTGCAAAACATTTGATTTCCTCCAAGAGAAAGTTTTGCTTTCTGCATCCTAAACTCAGATCCCGCACGGCTAGGGAACACAGAAGTTTGGCTACTTTGCAACTTGCTCCATCCGCGCTAGCTACCTTTGCCTCCACCACATTGTACTGGGGAAAGGTTCTGGTAGCTGCATGAAAACTGGCAAAAGCAGCATAGCCGTACGGGGTGTCTAGCACAATTTTGGCCCAATTGGGAAGTACGTGCATGCCCAGTAGCTACCCGTTCCTCCTCCCAGGCATACTTGCTCCAGATTCTTGGCCTCTTCTAGGGACACAGTGACCTGTGCATTCCGTCCGCAGAGCCCTGCAGGCTAGCTAGGGACCCGAGATCTTTGGCCCGTTTTGGAGGGAGGTGCATGCCAAGAGGCTTCTCTTGCCTCTGGCTCATCTGGTCTGCCAGACTTTGTGGCTTGCTCCAGATACACATTTCGTTTTGGATCCTGTCCTCAGATTGCTTCAGGGTCGGTACCTGAGAACTTTGCCCACTTTTGCACGGAGGCACCTGCCTGGGTACCTCCACGCCCCTTCGCTGATCATGTTTGGAAACAGTTCTGGGCCAGCTCCAAATTCAGGACTGCTTGTCAATACCAGCTGAAGAGCCGTCTGCATTAGGTCTCTCACAATATTGGCCCTGCTTTCGACGTAGCTGCATGCCTGCTAGCTACCTCCAGGGAAGCTTCAAAGCATCCAGAAATTCTTGGGATTCCGCCTGAGAGACATTTAGCTGTGGGTACCAGCTGCAAAGCCCTTCAGGGTAGGGACAGCACAAGTGTGGCCAAGTTTCCAGGGAAGTGTATGCCTGGTAGCTACCCTTGCCTTCTCACCTCGGCATGCTTCTGCAAAACATTTGATTTCCTCCAAGAGAAAGTTTTGCTTTCTGCATCCTAAACTCAGATCCCTCACGGCTAGGGAACACCGAAGTTTGGCTACTTTGCAACTTGCTCCATCCGCGCTAGCTACCTTTGCCTCCAGCACATTGTACTGGGGAAAGATTCTGGTAGCTGCATGAAAACTGGCAAAAGCAGCATAGCCGTACGGGGTGTCTAGCACAATTTTGGCCCAATTGGGAAGTACGTGCATGCCCAGTAGCTACCCGTTCCTCCTCCCAGGCATACTTGCTCCAGATTCTTGGCCTCTTCTAGGGACACAGTGACCTGTGCATTCCGTCCGCAGAGCCCTGCAGGCTAGCTACGGACCCGAGATCTTTGGCCCATTTTGGAGGGAGGTGCATGCCAAGAGGCTTCTCTTGCCTCTGGCTCATCTGGTCTGCCAGACTTTGTGGCTTGCTCCAGATACACATTTCGTTTTGGATCCTGTCCTCAGATTGCTTCAGGGTCGGTACCTGAGAACTTTGCCCACTTTTGGACGGAGGCACCTGCCTGGGTACCTCCACGACCCTTCGCTGATCATGTTTGGAAACAGTTCTGGGCCAGCTCCAAATTCAGGACTGCTTGTCAATACCAGCTGAAGAGCCGTCTGCATTAGGTCTCTCACAATATTGGCCCTGCTTTCGACGTAGCTGCATGCCTGCTAGCTACCTCCAGGAAAGCTTCTAAGCATCCAGAAATTCTTGGGATTCCGCCTGAAAGACATTTAGCTGTGGGTACCAGCTGCAAAGCCCTTCAGGGTAGCGACAGCACAAGTGTGGCCAAGTTTCGAGGGAAGTGTATGCCTGGTAGCTACCCTTGCCTTCTCACCTCGGCATGCTTCTGCAAAACATTTGATTTCCTCCAAGAGAAAGTTTTGCTTTCTGCATCCTAAACTCAGATCCCGCACGGCTAGGGAACACAGAAGTTTGGCTACTTTGCAACTTGCTCCATCCGCGCTAGCTACCTTTGCCTCCACCACATTGTACTGGGGAAAGATTCTGGTAGCTGCATGAAAACTGGCAAAAGCAGCATAGCCGTACGGGGTGTCTAGCACAATTTTGGCCCAATTGGGAAGTACGTGCATGCCCAGTAGCTACCCGTTCCTCCTCCCAGGCATACTTGCTCCAGATTCTTGGCCTCTTCTAGGGACACAGTGACCTGTGCATTCCGTCCGCAGAGCCCTGCAGGCTAGCTAGGGACCCGAGATCTTTGGCCCGTTTTGGAGGGAGGTGCATGCCAAGAGGCTTCTCTTGCCTCTGGCTCATCTGGTCTGCCAGACTTTGTGGCTTGCTCCAGATACACATTTCGTTTTGGATCCTGTCCTCAGATTGCTTCAGGGTCGGTACCTGAGAACTTTGCCCACTTTTGCACGGAGGCACCTGCCTGGGTACCTCCACGCCCCTTCGCTGATCATGTTTGGAAACAGTTCTGGGCCAGCTCCAAATTCAGGACTGCTTGTCAATACCAGCTGAAGAGCCGTCTGCATTAGGTCTCTCACAATATTGGCCCTGCTTTCGACGTAGCTGCATGCCTGCTAGCTACCTCCAGGAAAGCTTCTAAGCATCCAGAAATTCTTGGGATTCCGCCTGAGAGACATTTAGCTGTGGGTACCAGCTGCAAAGCCCTTCAGGGTAGCGACAGCACAAGTGCGGCCAAGTTTCCAGGGAAGTGTATGCCTGGTAGCTACCCTTGCCTTCTCACCTCGGCATGCTTCTGCAAAACATTTGATTTCCTCCAAGAGAAAGTTTTGCTTTCTGCATCCTAAACTCAGATCCCGCACGGCTAGGGAACACCGAAGTTTGGCTACTTTGCAACTTGCTCCATCCGCGCTAGCTACCTTTGCCTCCAGCACATTGTACTGGGGAAAGATTCTGGTAGCTGCATGAAAACTGGCAAAAGCAGCATAGCCGTACGGGGTGTCTAGCACAATTTTGGCCCAATTGGGAAGTACGTGCATGCCCAGTAGCTACCCGTTCCTCCTCCCAGGCATACTTGCTCCAGATTCTTGGCCTCTTCTAGGGACACAGTGACCTGTGCATTCCGTCCGCAGAGCCCTGCAGGCTAGCTAGGGACCCGAGATCTTTGGCCCGTTTTGGAGGGAGGTGCATGCCAAGAGGCTTCTCTTGCCTCTGGCTCATCTGGTCTGCCAGACTTTGTGGCTTGCTCCAGATACACATTTCGTTTTGGATCCTGTCCTCAGATTGCTTCAGGGTCGGTACCTGAGAACTTTGCCCACTTTTGCACGGAGGCACCTGCCTGGGTACCTCGACGACCCTTCGCTGATCATGTTTGGAAACAGTTCTGGGCCAGCTCCAAATTCAGGACTGCTTGTCAATACCAGCTGAAGAGCCGTCTGCATTAGGTCTCTCACAATATTGGCCCTGCTTTGGACGTAGCTGCATGCCTGCTAGCTACCTCCAGGAAAGCTTCTAAGCATCCAGAAATTCTTGGGATTCCGCCTGAGAGACATTTAGCTGTGGGTACCAGCTGCAAAGCCCTTCAGGGTAGCGACAGCACAAGTGCGGCCAAGTTTCCAGGGAAGTGTATGCCTGGTAGCTACCCTTGCCTTCTCACCTCGGCATGCTTCTGCAAAACATTTGATTTCCTCCAAGAGAAAGTTTTGCTTTCTGCATCCTAAACTCAGATCCCGCACGGCTAGGGAACACAGAAGTTTGGCTACTTTGCAACTTGCTCCATCCGCGCTAGCTACCTTTGCCTCCAGCACATTGTACTGGGGAAAGATTCTGGTAGCTGCATGAAAACTGGCAAAAGCAGCATAGCCGTACGGGGTGTCTAGCACAATTTTGGCCCAATTGGGAAGTACGTGCATGCCCAGTAGCTACCCGTTCCTCCTCCCAGGCATACTTGCTCCAGATTCTTGGCCTCTTCTAGGGACACAGTGACCTGTGCATTCCGTCCGCAGAGCCCTGCAGGCTAGCTAGGGACCCGAGATCTTTGGCCCGTTTTGGAGGGAGGTGCATGCCAAGAGGCTTCTCTTGCCTCTGGCTCATCTGGTCTGCCAGACTTTGTGGCTTGCTCCAGATACACATTTTGTTTTGGATCCTGTCCTCAGATTGCTTCAGGGTCGGTACCTGAGAACTTTGCCCACTTTTGCACGGAGGCACCTGCCTGGGTACCTCCACGACCCTTCGCTGATCATGTTTGGAAACAGTTCTGGGCCAGCTCCAAATTCAGGACTGCTTATCAATACCAGCTGAAGAGCCGTCTGCATTAGGTCTCTCACAATATTGGCCCTGCTTTGGACGTAGCTGCATGCCTGCTAGCTACCTCCAGGGAAGCTTCTAAGCATCCAGAAATTCTTGGGATTCAGCCTGAGAGACATTTAGCTGTGGGTACCAGCTGCAAAGCCCTTCAGGGTAGGGACAGCACAAGTGTGGCCAAGTTTCGAGGGAAGTGTATGCCTGGTAGCTACCCTTGCCTTCTCACCTCGGCACGCTTCCGCAAAACATTTGATTTCCTCCAAGAGAAAGTTTTGCTTTCTGCATCCTAAACTCAGATCCCGCACGGCTAGGGAACACAGAAGTTTGGCTACTTTGCAACTTGCTCCATCCGCGCTAGCTACCTTTGCCTCCACCACATTGTACTGGGGAAAGATTCTGGTAGCTGCATGAAAACTGGCAAAAGCAGCATAGCCGTACGGGGTGTCTAGCACAATTTTGGCCCAATTGGGAAGTACGTGCATGCCCAGTAGCTACCCGTTCCTCCTCCCAGCCATACTTGCTCCAGATTCTTGGCCTCTTCTAGGGACACAGTGACCTGTGCATTCCGTCCGCAGAGCCCTGCAGGCTAGCTAGGGACCCGAGATCTTTGGCCCGTTTTGGAGGGAGGTGCATGCCAAGAGGCTTCTCTTGCCTCTGGCTCATCTGGTCTGCCAGACTTTGTGGCTTGCTCCAGATACACATTTCGTTTTGGATCCTGTCCTCAGATTGCTTCAGGGTCGGTACCTGAGAACTTTGCCCACTTTTGCACGGAGGCACCTGCCTGGGTACCTCCACGCCCCTTCGCTGATCATGTTTGGAAACAGTTCTGGGCCAGCTCCAAATTCAGGACTGCTTGTCAATACCAGCTGAAGAGCCGTCTGCATTAGGTCTCTCACAATATTGGCCCTGCTTTCGACGTAGCTGCATGCCTGCTAGCTACCTCCAGGAAAGCTTCTAAGCATCCAGAAATTCTTGGGATTCCACCTGAGAGACATTTAGCTGTGGGTACCAGCTGCAAAGCCCTTCAGGGTAGGGACAGCACAAGTGCGGCCAAGTTTCGAGGGAAGTGTATGCCTGGTAGCTACCCTTGCCTTCTCACCTCGGCATGCTTCTGCAAAACATTTGATTTCCTCCAAGAGAAAGTTTTGCTTTCTGCATCCTAAACTCAGATCCCTCACGGCTAGGGAACACAGAAGTGTGGCTACTTTGCAACTTGCTCCATCCGCGCTAGCTACCTTTGCCACCACCACATTGTACTCATATAAAATTCTCTGTTATCTCTGCAAGTTCAGTTAAAAGCAGCATACCTGCCTGCTATTTGTTACCTGACTTTCTCTGCACATTCCTTAGCTCTCTCGTATTATGTAAATTTGCACGGAGTTTGTTTCTCCCTCTGTTGTTGTATGGTCCTATTTGTCCCGTAAGGCTTTTTCCACATATATTGTGGAGTCTTTCCTTTTGTCACTCTCTGATCAGAGCTGAAACCTCAGCTTGCTGCCTTAGGCTCCTCCAAGGCTGTTCCTCTCGCACGATTTTGTCCATCGGTGTAGCTTCCCAACCCTGCAACAATGGAAAAGACATTTTTTGTTTGATTTCATGTTGTTTGGTTGTTTCTTTTCCTTATGACCTTTTCTTTCTTTCGTCTTTCCTTCAATCCTACCTGTTTTGTTAGTTTGAATCTTCCTCGTAGTTTTGTTATTTCTTTGCTTCTTTCAGACATCAGCACCCCACCCCGTTTTCCTTGTGCAGTGCCTCCCTCATAGAACCATAGAACGGCTGGTGTTGGAAGGGACCTTAAAAACCATCCAGCTCGAGCCCACCTGCACTGGTGCCCCAGGGCCCGGTTGGGAGCCACAGGTCTGGGCTGGGGCCGGCTCTGGCTTGAGGGTGACTGAGGCTGTGGCTGTCAGCCCTGCAGTGGGACACGGCGGTTGCCTAGCAGCACTGTGCGTCACAATATGCACTGCCCCTGATTGCACGGGGCTGCCATGTGGTCACGGTCCCTGTCCTTAGTTTCCCAAGGAGCCGGGTCCCCATTCTTGGTCCTGAGCGAGGTGGTGGATGTGCGACTCCAAGTGCCACAGGGCGGACTTCTCGCTCTTTCCCCTGGAGCTGAACACTGCCTTTCGGTTCCACCACACCTGTGCCCCTCATGAGGTCCACGGCCCAGCTCTCTGGAGCTCACGCCTGCGCTGTCCTGCCGCAGGGTGTCTTGCCAGCTGCCTGGAAAAGTCTGGCCTACATGCATTAGTTCTGGACAAAAGCAGCGTACCCAGCATGTGCCAAACCCGGTTTGGGCATCAGAACAGAATCTTGAAGTCTGCGGTGCCCAAAGTGAAACCTGTTTCTTCATTAATTAAAAAATGAACATTTTTAAAGTTAACTACTAATAAGATCATGACAATAAGGAAGTACATGCTAAACATAGAAGACTATAATACTCAACTTTGTGCCCAAATCATGCTAATTGTCATCCCAGAGGGGGACAGAAAAGCTTAGGATAGAAAAGTGTTCGGAGGTAGAGGTAAAAAATTAATGTTAGGAAAAAAACTTAGAGTGAGGAAAAAAGGGAGAGGTGGAGGTGGGGGGAGGAGAGATGAAAAAAATGAAAACCTAGAAGAGGCAGTCGCTGTTCTGTGCTCCTTCTGCACCAAGACAGGGACACCTCCTGGGTAAGCTCTGCAGCTTCACCTTCACTTTGGTGAGGAAAGCCTGGCATAGCATTTATACGTTTATAAACCTATTAACTCCCTACTGGGTTAGTGCCATAGATTCTTTTTAGCTGCCTATTGGGTCAGTGGAAAAGACCCACAAGAAAAAGAAGAACCCCTTGTAATTCTCAGGACTCTCCTACCTGGATGCATCTGTTGCAACAGCAGCCTGCAAAGAAGCGATGCAGGAGAAGGATCTCTTAAAGAGATAGGATCGATTGGAAGGATCTGTTACGAAGATAACCTTCTACCGGGCTACAAAAATTATGGCCCAATTGGGAAGTACGTGCATGCCCAGTAGCTACCCGTTCCTCCTCCCAGGCATACTTGCTCCAGATTCTTGGCCTCTTCTAGGGACACAGTGACCTGTGCATTCCGTCCGCAGAGCCCTGCAGGCTAGCTACGGACCCGAGATCTTTGGCCCGTTTTGGAGGGAGGTGCATGCCAAGAGGCTTCTCTTGCCTCTGGCTCATCTGGTCTGTCAGACTTTGTGGCTTGCTCCAGATACACATTTCGTTTTGGATCCTGTCCTCAGATTGCTTCAGGGTCGGTACCTGAGAACTTTGCCCACTTTTGGACGGAGGCACCTGCCTGGGTACCTCCACGCCCCTTCGCTGATCATGTTTGGAAACAGTTCTGGGCCAGCTCCAAATTCAGGACTGCTTGTCAATACCAGCTGAAGAGCCGTCTGCATTAGGTCTCTCACAATATTGGCCCTGCTTTCGACGTAGCTGCATGCCTGCTAGCTACCTCCAGGAAAGCTTCTAAGCATCCAGAAATTCTTGGGATTCGGCCTGAGAGACATTTAGCTGTGGGTACCAGCTGCAAAGCCCTTCAGGGTAGGGACAGCACAAGTGTGGCCAAGTTTCCAGGGAAGTGTATGCCTGGTAGCTACCCTTGCATTCTCACCTCGGCATGCTTCTGCAAAACATTTGATTTCCTCCAAGAGAAAGTTTTGCTTTCTGCATCCTAAACTCAGATCCCGCACGGCTAGGGAACACAGAAGTTTGGCTACTTTGCAACTTGCTCCATCCGCGCTAGCTACCTTTGCCTCCACCACATTGTACTGGGGAAAGGTTTTGGTAGCTGCATGAAAACTGGCAAAAGCAGCATAGCCGTACGGGGTGTCTAGCACAATTTTGGCCCAATTGGGAAGTACGTGCATGCCCAGTAGCTACCCGTTCCTCCTCCCAGGCATACTTGCTCCAGATTCTTGGCCTCTTCTAGGGACACAGTGACCTGTGCATTCCGTCCGCAGAGCCCTGCAGGCTAGCTAGGGACCCGAGATCTTTGGCCCGTTTTGGAGGGAGGTGCATGCCAAGAGGCTTCTCTTGCCTCTGGCTCATCTGGTCTGCCAGACTTTGTGGCTTGCTCCAGATACACATTTCGTTTTGGATCCTGTCCTCAGATTGCTTCAGGGTCGGTACCTGAGAACTTTGCCCACTTTTGCACGGAGGCACCTGCCTGGGTACCTCCACGCCCCTTCGCTGATCATGTTTGGAAACAGTTCTGGGCCAGCTCCAAATTCAGGACTGCTTGTCAATACCAGCTGAAGAGCCGTCTGCATTAGGTCTCTCACAATATTGGCACTGGTTTGGACGTAGCTGCATGCCTGCTAGCTACCTCCAGGAAAGCTTCTAAGCATCCAGAAATTCTTGGGATTCCGCCTGAGAGACATTTAGCTGTGGGTACCAGCTGCAAAGCCCTTCAGGGTAGGGACAGCACAAGTGTGGCCAAGTTTCGAGGGAAGTGTATGCCTGGTAGCTACCCTTGCCTTCTCACCTCGGCATGCTTCTGCAAAACATTTGATTTCCTCCAAGAGAAAGTTTTGCTTTCTGCATCCTAAACTCAGATCCCTCACGGCTAGGGAACACAGAAGTTTGGCTACTTTGCAACTTGCTCCATCCGCGCTAGCTACCTTTGCCTCCACCACATTGTACTGGGGAAAGATTCTGGTAGCTGCATGAAAACTGGCAAAAGCAGCATAGCCGTACGGGGTGTCTAGCACAATTTTGGCCCAATTGGGAAGTACGTGCATGCCCAGTAGCTACCCGTTCCTCCTCCCAGGCATACTTGCTCCAGATTCTTGGCCTCTTCTAGGGACACAGTGACCTGTGCATTCCGTCCGCAGAGCCCTGCAGGCTAGCTAGGGACCCGAGATCTTTGGCCCGTTTTGGAGGGAGGTGCATGCCAAGAGGCTTCTCTTGCCTCTGGCTCATCTGGTCTGCCAGACTTTGTGGCTTGCTCCAGATACACATTTCGTTTTGGATCCTGTCCTCAGATTGCTTCAGGGTCGGTACCTGAGAACTTTGCCCACTTTTGGAGGGAGGCAGCTGCCTGGGTACCTCCACGCCCCTTCGCTGATCATGTTTGGAAACAGTTCTGGGCCAGCTCCAAATTCAGGACTGCTTGTCAATACCAGCTGAAGAGCCGTCTGCATTAGGTCTCTCACAATATTGGCCCTGCTTTCGACGTAGCTGCATGCCTGCTAGCTACCTCCAGGAAAGCTTCTAAGCATCCAGAAATTCTTGGGATTCGGCCTGAGAGACATTTAGCTGTGGGTACCAGCTGCAAAGCCCTTCAGGGTAGCGACAGCACAAGTGTGGCCAAGTTTCGAGGGAAGTGTATGCCTGGTAGCTACCCTTGCCTTCTCACCTCGGCATGCTTCTGCAAAACATTTGATTTCCTCCAAGAGAAAGTTTTGCTTTCTGCATCCTAAACTCAGATCCCTCACGGCTAGGGAACACAGAAGTTTGGCTACTTTGCAACTTGCTCCATCCGCGCTAGCTACCTTTGCCTCCACCACATTGTACTGGGGAAAGGTTCTGGTAGCTGCATGAAAACTGGCAAAAGCAGCATAGCCGTACGGGGTGTCTAGCACAATTTTGGCCCAATTGGGAAGTACGTGCATGCCCAGTAGCTACCCGTTCCTCCTCCCAGGCATACTTGCTCCAGATTCTTGGCCTCTTCTAGGGACACAGTGACCTGTGCATTCCGTCCGCAGAGCCCTGCAGGCTAGCTAGGGACCCGAGATCTTTGGCCCGTTTCTGAGGGAGGTGCATGCCAAGAGGCTTCTCTTGCCTCTGGCTCATCTGGTCTGCCAGACTTTGTGGCTTGCTCCAGATACACATTTCGTTTTGGATCCTGTCCTCAGATTGCTTCAGGGTCGGTACCTGAGAACTTTGCCCACTTTTGCACGGAGGCACCTGCCTGGGTACCTCCACGCCCCTTCGCTGATCATGTTTGGAAACAGTTCTGGGCCAGCTCCAAATTCAGGACTGCTTGTCAATACCAGCTGAAGAGCCGTCTGCATTAGGTCTCTCACAATATTGGCCCTGCTTTGGACGTAGCTGCATGCCTGCTAGCTACCTCCAGGAAAGCTTCTAAGCATCCAGAAATTCTTGGGATTCGGCCTGAGAGACATTTAGCTGTGGGTACCAGCTGCAAAGCCCTTCAGGGTAGGGACAGCACAAGTGTGGCCAAGTTTCGAGGGAAGTGTATGCCTGGTAGCTACCCTTGCCTTCTCACCTCGGCATGCTTCTGCAAAACATTTGATTTCCTCCAAGAGAAAGTTTTGCTTTCTGCATCCTAAACTCAGATCCCTCACGGCTAGGGAACACAGAAGTTTGGCTACTTTGCAACTTGCTCCATCCGCGCTAGCTACCTTTGCCTCCAGCACATTGTACTGGGGAAAGATTCTGGTAGCTGCATGAAAACTGGCAAAAGCAGCATAGCCGTACGGGGTGTCTAGCACAATTTTGGCCCAATTGGGAAGTACGTGCATGCCCAGTAGCTACCCGTTCCTCCTCCCAGGCATACTTGCTCCAGATTCTTGGCCTCTTCTAGGGACACAGTGACCTGTGCATTCCGTCCGCAGAGCCCTGCAGGCTAGCTAGGGACCCGAGATCTTTGGCCCGTTTTGGAGGGAGGTGCATGCCAAGAGGCTTCTCTTGCCTCTGGCTCATCTGGTCTGCCAGACTTTGTGGCTTGCTCCAGATACACATTTCGTTTTGGATCCTGTCCTCAGATTGCTTCAGGGTCGGTACCTGAGAACTTTGCCCACTTTTGCACGGAGGCACCTGCCTGGGTACCTCCACGCCCCTTCGCTGATCATGTTTGGAAACAGTTCTGGGCCAGCTCCAAATTCAGGACTGCTTGTCAATACCAGCTGAAGAGCCGTCTGCATTAGGTCTCTCACAATATTGGCCCTGCTTTCGACGTAGCTGCATGCCTGCTAGCTACCTCCAGGAAAGCTTCTAAGCATTCAGAAATTCTTGGGATTCCGCCTGAGAGACATTTAGCTGTGGGTACCAGCTGCAAAGCCCTTCAGGGTAGGGACAGCACAAGTGCGGCCAAGTTTCGAGGGAAGTGTATGCCTGGTAGCTACCCTTGCCTTCTCACCTCGGCATGCTTCTGCAAAACATTTGATTTCCTCCAAGAGAAAGTTTTGCTTTCTGCATCCTAAACTCAGATCCCGCACGGCTAGGGAACACAGAAGTTTGGCTACTTTGCAACTTGCTCCATCCGCGCTAGCTACCTTTGCCTCCAGCACATTGTACTGGGGAAAGATTCTGGTAGCTGCATGAAAACTGGCAAAAGCAGCATAGCCGTACGGGGTGTCTAGCACAATTTTGGCCCAATTGGGAAGTACGTGCATGCCCAGTAGCTACCCGTTCCTCCTCCCAGGCATACTTGCTCCAGATTCTTGGCCTCTTCTAGGGACACAGTGACCTGTGCATTCCGTCCGCAGAGCCCTGCAGGCTAGCTACGGACCCGAGATCTTTGGCCCATTTTGGAGGGAGGTGCATGCCAAGAGGCTTCTCTTGCCTCTGGCTCATCTGGTCTGCCAGACTTTGTGGCTTGCTCCAGATACACATTTCGTTTTGGATCCTGTCCTCAGATTGCTTCAGGGTCGGTACCTGAGATCTTTGCCCACTTTTGCACGGAGGCACCTGCCTGGGTACCTCCACGCCCCTTCGCTGATCATGTTTGGAAACAGTTCTGGGCCAGCTCCAAATTCAGGACTGCTTGTCAATACCAGCTGAAGAGCCGTCTGCATTAGGTCTCTCACAATATTGGCCCTGCTTTCGACGTAGCTGCATGCCTGCTAGCTACCTCCAGGAAAGCTTCTAAGCATTCAGAAATTCTTGGGATTCGGCCTGAGAGACATTTAGCTGTGGGTACCAGCTGCAAAGCCCTTCAGGGTAGGGACAGCACAAGTGTGGCCAAGTTTCGAGGGAAGTGTATGCCTGGTAGCTACCCTTGCCTTCTCACCTCGGCATGCTTCTGCAAAACATTTGATTTCCTCCAAGAGAAAGTTTTGCTTTCTGCATCCTAAACTCAGATCCCTCACGGCTAGGGAACACAGAAGTTTGGCTACTTTGCAACTTGCTCCATCCGCGCTAGCTACCTTTGCCTCCACCACATTGTACTGGGGAAAGATTCTGGTAGCTGCATGAAAACTGGCAAAAGCAGCATAGCCGTACGGGGTGTCTAGCACAATTTTGGCCCAATTGGGAAGTACGTGCATGCCCAGTAGCTACCCGTTCCTCCTCCCAGGCATACTTGCTCCAGATTCTTGGCCTCTTCTAGGGACACAGTGACCTGTGCATTCCGTCCGCAGAGCCCTGCAGGCTAGCTACGGACCCGAGATCTTTGGCCCGTTTTGGAGGGAGGTGCATGCCAAGAGGCTTCTCTTGCCTCTGGCTCATCTGGTCTGCCAGACTTTGTGGCTTGCTCCAGATACACATTTCGTTTTGGATCCTGTCCTCAGATTGCTTCAGGGTCGGTACCTGAGATCTTTGCCCACTTTTGGACGGAGGCACCTGCCTGGGTACCTCCACGCCCCTTCGCTGATCATGTTTGGAAACAGTTCTGGGCCAGCTCCAAATTCAGGACTGCTTGTCAATACCAGCTGAAGAGCCGTCTGCATTAGGTCTCTCACAATATTGGCCCTGCTTTCGACGTAGCTGCATGCCTGCTAGCTACCTCCAGGAAAGCTTCTAAGCATCCAGAAATTCTTGGGATTCCGCCTGAGAGACATTTAGCTGTGGGTACCAGCTGCAAAGCCCTTCAGGGTAGCGACAGCACAAGTGCGGCCAAGTTTCGAGGGAAGTGTATGCCTGGTAGCTACCCTTGCCTTCTCACCTCGGCATGCTTCTGCAAAACATTTGATTTCCTCCAAGAGAAAGTTTTGCTTTCTGCATCCTAAACTCAGATCCCGCACGGCTAGGGAACACAGAAGTTTGGCTACTTTGCAACTTGCTCCATCCGCGCTAGCTACCTTTGCCTCCACCACATTGTACTGGGGAAAGATTCTGGTAGCTGCATGAAAACTGGCAAAAGCAGCATAGCCGTACGGGGTGTCTAGCACAATTTTGGCCCAATTGGGAAGTACGTGCATGCCCAGTAGCTACCCGTTCCTCCTCCCAGGCATACTTGCTCCAGATTCTTGGCCTCTTCTAGGGACACAGTGACCTGTGCATTCCGTCCGCAGAGCCCTGCAGGCTAGCTACGGACCCGAGATCTTTGGCCCGTTTTGGAGGGAGGTGCATGCCAAGAGGCTTCTCTTGCCTCTGGCTCATCTGGTCTGCCAGACTTTGTGGCTTGCTCCAGATACACATTTCGTTTTGGATCCTGTCCTCAGATTGCTTCAGGGTCGGTACCTGAGATCTTTGCCCACTTTTGGACGGAGGCACCTGCCTGGGTACCTCCACGCCCCTTCGCTGATCATGTTTTGAAACAGTTCTGGGCCAGCTCCAATTTCAGGACTGCTTGTCAATACCAGCTGAAGAGCCGTCTGCATTAGGTCTCTCACAATATTGGCCCTGCTTTCGACGTAGCTGCATGCCTGCTAGCTACCTCCAGGAAAGCTTCTAAGCATCCAGAAATTCTTGGGATTCGGCCTGAGAGACATTTAGCTGTGGGTACCAGCTGCAAAGCCCTTCAGGGTAGGGACAGCACAAGTGTGGCCAAGTTTCGAGGGAAGTGTATGCCTGGTAGCTACCCTTGCCTTCTCACCTCGGCATGCTTCTGCAAAACATTTGATTTCCTCCAAGAGAAAGTTTTGCTTTCTGCATCCTAAACTCAGATCCCTCACGGCTAGGGAACACCGAAGTTTGGCTACTTTGCAACTTGCTCCATCCGCGCTAGCTACCTTTGCCTCCACCACATTGTACTGGGGAAAGATTCTGGTAGCTGCATGAAAACTGGCAAAAGCAGCATAGGCGTACGGGGTGTCTAGCACAATTTTGGCCCAATTGGGAAGTACGTGCATGCCCAGTAGCTACCCGTTCCTCCTCCCAGGCATACTTGCTCCAGATTCTTGGCCTCTTCTAGGGACACAGTGACCTGTGCATTCCGTCCGCAGAGCCCTGCAGGCTAGCTAGGGACCCGAGATCTTTGGCCCGTTTTGGAGGGAGGTGCATGCCAAGAGGCTTCTCTTGCCTCTGGCTCATCTGGTCTGCCAGACTTTGTGGCTTGCTCCAGATACACATCTGGTATTGGATCCTGTCCTCAGATTGCTTCAGGGTCGGTACCTGAGAACTTTGCCCACTTTTGGACGGAGGCACCTGCCTGGGTACCTCCACGCCCCTTCGCTGATCATGTTTGGAAACAGTTCTGGGCCAGCTCCAAATTCAGGACTGCTTGTCAATACCAGCTGAAGAGCTGTCTGCATTAGGTCTCTCACAATATTGGCCCTGCTTTCGACGTAGCTGCATGCCTGCTAGCTACCTCCAGGAAAGCTTCTAAGCATCCAGAAATTCTTGGGATTCCGCCTGAGAGACATTTAGCTGTGGGTACCAGCTGCAAAGCCCTTCAGGGTAGGGACAGCACAAGTGTGGCCAAGTTTCCAGGGAAGTGTATGCCTGGTAGCTACCCTTGCCTTCTCACCTCGGCATGCTTCTGCAAAACATTTGATTTCCTCCAAGAGAAAGTTTTGCTTTCTGCATCCTAAACTCAGATCCCTCACGGCTAGGGAACACAGAAGTTTGGCTACTTTGCAACTTGCTCCATCCGCGCTAGCTACCTTTGCCTCCAGCACATTGTACTGGGGAAAGATTCTGGTAGCTGCATGAAAACTGGCAAAAGCAGCATAGCCGTACGGGGTGTCTAGCACAATTTTGGCCCAATTGGGAAGTACGTGCATGCCCAGTAGCTACCCGTTCCTCCTCCCAGGCATACTTGCTCCAGATTCTTGGCCTCTTCTAGGGACACAGTGACCTGTGCATTCCGTCCGCAGAGCCCTGCAGGCTAGCTAGGGACCCGAGATCTTTGGCCCATTTTGGAGGGAGGTGCATGCCAAGAGGCTTCTCTTGCCTCTGGCTCATCTGGTCTGCCAGACTTTGTGGCTTGCTCCAGATACACATTTCGTTTTGGATCCTGTCCTCAGATTGCTTCAGGGTCGGTACCTGAGAACTTTGCCCACTTTTGGACGGAGGCACCTGCCTGGGTACCTCCACGCCCCTTCGCTGATCATGTTTGGAAACAGTTCTGGGCCAGCTCCAAATTCAGGACTGCTTGTCAATACCAGCTGAAGAGCCGTCTGCATTAGGTCTCTCACAATATTGGCCCTGCTTTGGACGTAGCTGCATGCCTGCTAGCTACCTCCAGGAAAGCTTCTAAGCATCCAGAAATTCTTGGGATTCGGCCTGAGAGACATTTAGCTGTGGGTACCAGCTGCAAAGCCCTTCAGGGTAGGGACAGCACAAGTGTGGCCAAGTTTCGAGGGAAGTGTATGCCTGGTAGCTACCCTTGCCTTCTCACCTCGGCATGCTTCTGCAAAACATTTGATTTCCTCCAAGAGAAAGTTTTGCTTTCTGCATCCTAAACTCAGATCCCGCACGGCTATGGAACACAGAAGTTTGGCTACTTTGCAACTTGCTCCATCCGCGCTAGCTACCTTTGCCTCCAGCACATTGTACTGGGGAAAGATTCTGGTAGCTGCATGAAAACTGGCAAAAGCAGCATAGCCGTACGGGGTGTCTAGCACAATTTTGGCCCAATTGGGAAGTACGTGCATGCCCAGTAGCTACCCGTTCCTCCTCCCAGGCATACTTGCTCCAGATTCTTGGCCTCTTCTAGGGACACAGTGACCTGTGCATTCCGTCCGCAGAGCCCTGCAGGCTAGCTAGGGACCCGAGATCTTTGGCCCGTTTTGGAGGGAGGTGCATGCCAAGAGGCTTCTCTTGCCTCTGGCTCATCTGGTCTGCCAGACTTTGTGGCTTGCTCCAGATACACATCTGGTATTGGATCCTGTCCTCAGATTGCTTCAGGGTCGGTACCTGAGAACTTTGCCCACTTTTGGAGGGAGGCACCTGCCTGGGTACCTCCACGCCCCTTCGCTGATCATGTTTGGAAACAGTTCTGGGCCAGCTCCAAATTCAGGACTGCTTGTCAATACCAGCTGAAGAGCCGTCTGCATTAGGTCTCTCACAATATTGGCCCTGCTTTCGACGTAGCTGCATGCCTGCTAGCTACCTCCAGGAAAGCTTCTAAGCATCCAGAAATTCTTGGGATTCGGCCTGAGAGACATTTAGCTGTGGGTACCAGCTGCAAAGCCCTTCAGGGTAGGGACAGCACAAGTGTGGCCAAGTTTCCAGGGAAGTGTATGCCTGGTAGCTACCCTTGCCTTCTCACCTCGGCATGCTTCTGCAAAACATTTGATTTCCTCCAAGAGAAAGTTTTGCTTTCTGCATCCGAAACTCAGATCCCGCACGGCTAGGGAACACAGAAGTTTGGCTACTTTGCAACTTGCTCCATCCGCGCTAGCTACCTTTGCCTCCAGCACATTGTACTGGGGAAAGATTCTGGTAGCTGCATGAAAACTGGCAAAAGCAGCATAGCCGTACGGGGTGTCTAGCACAATTTTGGCCCAATTGGGAAGTACGTGCATGCCCAGTAGCTACCCGTTCCTCCTCCCAGGCATACTTGCTCCAGATTCTTGGCCTCTTCTAGGGACACAGTGACCTGTGCATTCCGTCCGCAGAGCCCTGCAGGCTAGCTAGGGACCCGAGATCTTTGGCCCGTTTTGGAGGGAGGTGCATGCCAAGAGGCTTCTCTTGCCTCTGGCTCATCTGGTCTGCCAGACTTTGTGGCTTGCTCCAGATACACATTTCGTTTTGGATCCTGTCCTCAGATTGCTTCAGGGTCGGTACCTGAGAACTTTGCCCACTTTTGCACGGAGGCACCTGCCTGGGTACCTCCACGCCCCTTCGCTGATCATGTTTGGAAACAGTTCTGGGCCAGCTCCAAATTCAGGACTGCTTGTCAATACCAGCTGAAGAGCCGTCTGCATTAGGTCACTCACAATATTGGCCCTGCTTTCGACGTAGCTGCATGCCTGCTAGCTACCTCCAGGGAAGCTTCTAAGCATCCAGAAATTCTTGGGATTCCGCCTGAGAGACATTTAGCTGTGGGTACCAGCTGCAAAGCCCTTCAGGGTAGGGACAGCACAAGTGTGGCCAAGTTTCGAGGGAAGTGTATGCCTGGTAGCTACCCTTGCCTTCTCACCTCGGCATGCTTCTGCAAAACATTTGATTTCCTCCAAGAGAAAGTTTTGCTTTCTGCATCCTAAACTCAGATCCCTCACGGCTAGGGAACACAGAAGTTTGGCTACTTTGCAACTTGCTCCATCCGCGCTAGCTACCTTTGCCTCCACCACATTGTACTGGGGAAAGATTCTGGTAGCTGCATGAAAACTGGCAAAAGCAGCATAGGCGTACGGGGTGTCTAGCACAATTTTGGCCCAATTGGGAAGTACGTGCATGCCCAGTAGCTACCCGTTCCTCCTCCCAGGCATACTTGCTCCAGATTCTTGGCCTCTTCTAGGGACACAGTGACCTGTGCATTCCGTCCGCAGAGCCCTGCAGGCTAGCTAGGGACCCGAGATCTTTGGCCCGTTTTGGAGGGAGGTGCATGCCAAGAGGCTTCTCTTGCCTCTGGCTCATCTGGTCTGCCAGACTTTGTGGCTTGCTCCAGATACACATCTGGTATTGGATCCTGTCCTCAGATTGCTTCAGGGTCGGTACCTGAGAACTTTGCCCACTTTTGGACGGAGGCACCTGCCTGGGTACCTCCACGACCCTTCGCTGATCATGTTTGGAAACAGTTCTGGGCCAGCTCCAAATTCAGGACTGCTTGTCAATACCAGCTGAAGAGCCGTCTGCATTAGGTCTCTCACAATATTGGCCCTGCTTTCGACGTAGCTGCATGCCTGCTAGCTACCTCCAGGAAAGCTTCTAAGCATTCAGAAATTCTTGGGATTCGGCCTGAGAGACATTTAGCTGTGGGTACCAGCTGCAAAGCCCTTCAGGGTAGGGACAGCACAAGTGTGGCCAAGTTTCGAGGGAAGTGTATGCCTGGTAGCTACCCTTGCCTTCTCACCTCGGCATGCTTCTGCAAAACATTTGATTTCCTCCAAGAGAAAGTTTTGCTTTCTGCATCCTAAACTCAGATCCCTCACGGCTAGGGAACACAGAAGTTTGGCTACTTTGCAACTTGCTCCATCCGCGCTAGCTACCTTTGCCTCCACCACATTGTACTGGGGAAAGATTCTGGTAGCTGCATGAAAACTGGCAAAAGCAGCATAGCCGTACGGGGTGTCTAGCACAATTTTGGCCCAATTGGGAAGTACGTGCATGCCCAGTAGCTACCCGTTCCTCCTCCCAGGCATACTTGCTCCAGATTCTTGGCCTCTTCTAGGGACACAGTGACCTGTGCATTCCGTCCGCATAGCCCTGCAGGCTAGCTAGGGACCCGAGATCTTTGGCCCATTTTGGAGGGAGGTGCATGCCAAGAGGCTTCTCTTGCCTCTGGCTCATCTGGTCTGCCAGACTTTGTGGCTTGCTCCAGATACACATTTCGTTTTGGATCCTGTCCTCAGATTGCTTCAGGGTCGGTACCTGAGAACTTTGCCCACTTTTGGACGGAGGCACCTGCCTGGGTACCTCCACGCCCCTTCGCTGATCATGTTTGGAAACAGTTCTGGGCCAGCTCCAAATTCAGGACTGCTTGTCAATACCAGCTGAAGAGCTGTCTGCATTAGGTCTCTCACAATATTGGCCCTGCTTTCGACGTAGCTGCATGCCTGCTAGCTACCTCCAGGAAAGCTTCTAAGCATCCAGAAATTCTTGGGATTCCGCCTGAGAGACATTTAGCTGTGGGTACCAGCTGCAAAGCCCTTCAGGGTAGCGACAGCACAAGTGTGGCCAAGTTTCGAGGGAAGTGTATGCCTGGTAGCTACCCTTGCCTTCTCACCTCGGCATGCTTCTGCAAAACATTTGATTTCCTCCAAGAGAAAGTTTTGCTTTCTGCATCCTAAACTCAGATCCCGCACGGCTAGGGAACACAGAAGTTTGGCTACTTTGCAACTTGCTCCATCCGCGCTAGCTACCTTTGCCTCCACCACATTGTACTGGGGAAAGGTTCTGGTAGCTGCATGAAAACTGGCAAAAGCAGCATAGCCGTACGGGGTGTCTAGCACAATTTTGGCCCAATTGGGAAGTACGTGCATGCCCAGTAGCTACCCGTTCCTCCTCCCAGGCATACTTGCTCCAGATTCTTGGCCTCTTCTAGGGACACAGTGACCTGTGCATTCCGTCCGCAGAGCCCTGCAGGCTAGCTAGGGACCCGAGATCTTTGGCCCGTTTTGGAGGGAGGTGCATGCCAAGAGGCTTCTCTTGCCTCTGGCTCATCTGGTCTGCCAGACTTTGTGGCTTGCTCCAGATACACATTTCGTTTTGGATCCTGTCCTCAGATTGCTTCAGGGTCGGTACCTGAGAACTTTGCCCACTTTTGCACGGAGGCACCTGCCTGGGTACCTCCACGCCCCTTCGCTGATCATGTTTGGAAACAGTTCTGGGCCAGCTCCAAATTCAGGACTGCTTGTCAATACCAGCTGAAGAGCCGTCTGCATTAGGTCTCTCACAATATTGGCCCTGCTTTCGACGTAGCTGCATGCCTGCTAGCTACCTCCAGGGAAGCTTCAAAGCATCCAGAAATTCTTGGGATTCCGCCTGAGAGACATTTAGCTGTGGGTACCAGCTGCAAAGCCCTTCAGGGTAGGGACAGCACAAGTGTGGCCAAGTTTCCAGGGAAGTGTATGCCTGGTAGCTACCCTTGCCTTCTCACCTCGGCATGCTTCTGCAAAACATTTGATTTCCTCCAAGAGAAAGTTTTGCTTTCTGCATCCTAAACTCAGATCCCTCACGGCTAGGGAACACCGAAGTTTGGCTACTTTGCAACTTGCTCCATCCGCGCTAGCTACCTTTGCCTCCAGCACATTGTACTGGGGAAAGATTCTGGTAGCTGCATGAAAACTGGCAAAAGCAGCATAGCCGTACGGGGTGTCTAGCACAATTTTGGCCCAATTGGGAAGTACGTGCATGCCCAGTAGCTACCCGTTCCTCCTCCCAGGCATACTTGCTCCAGATTCTTGGCCTCTTCTAGGGACACAGTGACCTGTGCATTCCGTCCGCAGAGCCCTGCAGGCTAGCTACGGACCCGAGATCTTTGGCCCATTTTGGAGGGAGGTGCATGCCAAGAGGCTTCTCTTGCCTCTGGCTCATCTGGTCTGCCAGACTTTGTGGCTTGCTCCAGATACACATTTCGTTTTGGATCCTGTCCTCAGATTGCTTCAGGGTCGGTACCTGAGAACTTTGCCCACTTTTGGACGGAGGCACCTGCCTGGGTACCTCCACGACCCTTCGCTGATCATGTTTGGAAACAGTTCTGGGCCAGCTCCAAATTCAGGACTGCTTGTCAATACCAGCTGAAGAGCCGTCTGCATTAGGTCTCTCACAATATTGGCCCTGCTTTCGACGTAGCTGCATGCCTGCTAGCTACCTCCAGGAAAGCTTCTAAGCATCCAGAAATTCTTGGGATTCCGCCTGAAAGACATTTAGCTGTGGGTACCAGCTGCAAAGCCCTTCAGGGTAGCGACAGCACAAGTGTGGCCAAGTTTCGAGGGAAGTGTATGCCTGGTAGCTACCCTTGCCTTCTCACCTCGGCATGCTTCTGCAAAACATTTGATTTCCTCCAAGAGAAAGTTTTGCTTTCTGCATCCTAAACTCAGATCCCGCACGGCTAGGGAACACAGAAGTTTGGCTACTTTGCAACTTGCTCCATCCGCGCTAGCTACCTTTGCCTCCACCACATTGTACTGGGGAAAGATTCTGGTAGCTGCATGAAAACTGGCAAAAGCAGCATAGCCGTACGGGGTGTCTAGCACAATTTTGGCCCAATTGGGAAGTACGTGCATGCCCAGTAGCTACCCGTTCCTCCTCCCAGGCATACTTGCTCCAGATTCTTGGCCTCTTCTAGGGACACAGTGACCTGTGCATTCCGTCCGCAGAGCCCTGCAGGCTAGCTAGGGACCCGAGATCTTTGGCCCGTTTTGGAGGGAGGTGCATGCCAAGAGGCTTCTCTTGCCTCTGGCTCATCTGGTCTGCCAGACTTTGTGGCTTGCTCCAGATACACATTTCGTTTTGGATCCTGTCCTCAGATTGCTTCAGGGTCGGTACCTGAGAACTTTGCCCACTTTTGCACGGAGGCACCTGCCTGGGTACCTCCACGCCCCTTCGCTGATCATGTTTGGAAACAGTTCTGGGCCAGCTCCAAATTCAGGACTGCTTGTCAATACCAGCTGAAGAGCCGTCTGCATTAGGTCTCTCACAATATTGGCCCTGCTTTCGACGTAGCTGCATGCCTGCTAGCTACCTCCAGGAAAGCTTCTAAGCATCCAGAAATTCTTGGGATTCCGCCTGAGAGACATTTAGCTGTGGGTACCAGCTGCAAAGCCCTTCAGGGTAGCGACAGCACAAGTGCGGCCAAGTTTCCAGGGAAGTGTATGCCTGGTAGCTACCCTTGCCTTCTCACCTCGGCATGCTTCTGCAAAACATTTGATTTCCTCCAAGAGAAAGTTTTGCTTTCTGCATCCTAAACTCAGATCCCGCACGGCTAGGGAACACCGAAGTTTGGCTACTTTGCAACTTGCTCCATCCGCGCTAGCTACCTTTGCCTCCAGCACATTGTACTGGGGAAAGATTCTGGTAGCTGCATGAAAACTGGCAAAAGCAGCATAGCCGTACGGGGTGTCTAGCACAATTTTGGCCCAATTGGGAAGTACGTGCATGCCCAGTAGCTACCCGTTCCTCCTCCCAGGCATACTTGCTCCAGATTCTTGGCCTCTTCTAGGGACACAGTGACCTGTGCATTCCGTCCGCAGAGCCCTGCAGGCTAGCTAGGGACCCGAGATCTTTGGCCCGTTTTGGAGGGAGGTGCATGCCAAGAGGCTTCTCTTGCCTCTGGCTCATCTGGTCTGCCAGACTTTGTGGCTTGCTCCAGATACACATTTCGTTTTGGATCCTGTCCTCAGATTGCTTCAGGGTCGGTACCTGAGAACTTTGCCCACTTTTGCACGGAGGCACCTGCCTGGGTACCTCGACGACCCTTCGCTGATCATGTTTGGAAACAGTTCTGGGCCAGCTCCAAATTCAGGACTGCTTGTCAATACCAGCTGAAGAGCCGTCTGCATTAGGTCTCTCACAATATTGGCCCTGCTTTGGACGTAGCTGCATGCCTGCTAGCTACCTCCAGGAAAGCTTCTAAGCATCCAGAAATTCTTGGGATTCCGCCTGAGAGACATTTAGCTGTGGGTACCAGCTGCAAAGCCCTTCAGGGTAGCGACAGCACAAGTGCGGCCAAGTTTCCAGGGAAGTGTATGCCTGGTAGCTACCCTTGCCTTCTCACCTCGGCATGCTTCTGCAAAACATTTGATTTCCTCCAAGAGAAAGTTTTGCTTTCTGCATCCTAAACTCAGATCCCGCACGGCTAGGGAACACAGAAGTTTGGCTACTTTGCAACTTGCTCCATCCGCGCTAGCTACCTTTGCCTCCAGCACATTGTACTGGGGAAAGATTCTGGTAGCTGCATGAAAACTGGCAAAAGCAGCATAGCCGTACGGGGTGTCTAGCACAATTTTGGCCCAATTGGGAAGTACGTGCATGCCCAGTAGCTACCCGTTCCTCCTCCCAGGCATACTTGCTCCAGATTCTTGGCCTCTTCTAGGGACACAGTGACCTGTGCATTCCGTCCGCAGAGCCCTGCAGGCTAGCTAGGGACCCGAGATCTTTGGCCCGTTTTGGAGGGAGGTGCATGCCAAGAGGCTTCTCTTGCCTCTGGCTCATCTGGTCTGCCAGACTTTGTGGCTTGCTCCAGATACACATTTTGTTTTGGATCCTGTCCTCAGATTGCTTCAGGGTCGGTACCTGAGAACTTTGCCCACTTTTGCACGGAGGCACCTGCCTGGGTACCTCCACGACCCTTCGCTGATCATGTTTGGAAACAGTTCTGGGCCAGCTCCAAATTCAGGACTGCTTATCAATACCAGCTGAAGAGCCGTCTGCATTAGGTCTCTCACAATATTGGCCCTGCTTTGGACGTAGCTGCATGCCTGCTAGCTACCTCCAGGGAAGCTTCTAAGCATCCAGAAATTCTTGGGATTCAGCCTGAGAGACATTTAGCTGTGGGTACCAGCTGCAAAGCCCTTCAGGGTAGGGACAGCACAAGTGTGGCCAAGTTTCGAGGGAAGTGTATGCCTGGTAGCTACCCTTGCCTTCTCACCTCGGCACGCTTCCGCAAAACATTTGATTTCCTCCAAGAGAAAGTTTTGCTTTCTGCATCCTAAACTCAGATCCCGCACGGCTAGGGAACACAGAAGTTTGGCTACTTTGCAACTTGCTCCATCCGCGCTAGCTACCTTTGCCTCCACCACATTGTACTGGGGAAAGATTCTGGTAGCTGCATGAAAACTGGCAAAAGCAGCATAGCCGTACGGGGTGTCTAGCACAATTTTGGCCCAATTGGGAAGTACGTGCATGCCCAGTAGCTACCCGTTCCTCCTCCCAGCCATACTTGCTCCAGATTCTTGGCCTCTTCTAGGGACACAGTGACCTGTGCATTCCGTCCGCAGAGCCCTGCAGGCTAGCTAGGGACCCGAGATCTTTGGCCCGTTTTGGAGGGAGGTGCATGCCAAGAGGCTTCTCTTGCCTCTGGCTCATCTGGTCTGCCAGACTTTGTGGCTTGCTCCAGATACACATTTCGTTTTGGATCCTGTCCTCAGATTGCTTCAGGGTCGGTACCTGAGAACTTTGCCCACTTTTGCACGGAGGCACCTGCCTGGGTACCTCCACGCCCCTTCGCTGATCATGTTTGGAAACAGTTCTGGGCCAGCTCCAAATTCAGGACTGCTTGTCAATACCAGCTGAAGAGCCGTCTGCATTAGGTCTCTCACAATATTGGCCCTGCTTTCGACGTAGCTGCATGCCTGCTAGCTACCTCCAGGAAAGCTTCTAAGCATCCAGAAATTCTTGGGATTCCACCTGAGAGACATTTAGCTGTGGGTACCAGCTGCAAAGCCCTTCAGGGTAGGGACAGCACAAGTGCGGCCAAGTTTCGAGGGAAGTGTATGCCTGGTAGCTACCCTTGCCTTCTCACCTCGGCATGCTTCTGCAAAACATTTGATTTCCTCCAAGAGAAAGTTTTGCTTTCTGCATCCTAAACTCAGATCCCTCACGGCTAGGGAACACAGAAGTGTGGCTACTTTGCAACTTGCTCCATCCGCGCTAGCTACCTTTGCCACCACCACATTGTACTCATATAAAATTCTCTGTTATCTCTGCAAGTTCAGTTAAAAGCAGCATACCTGCCTGCTATTTGTTACCTGACTTTCTCTGCACATTCCTTAGCTCTCTCGTATTATGTAAATTTGCACGGAGTTTGTTTCTCCCTCTGTTGTTGTATGGTCCTATTTGTCCCGTAAGGCTTTTTCCACATATATTGTGGAGTCTTTCCTTTTGTCACTCTCTGATCAGAGCTGAAACCTCAGCTTGCTGCCTTAGGCTCCTCCAAGGCTGTTCCTCTCGCACGATTTTGTCCATCGGTGTAGCTTCCCAACCCTGCAACAATGGAAAAGACATTTTTTGTTTGATTTCATGTTGTTTGGTTGTTTCTTTTCCTTATGACCTTTTCTTTCTTTCGTCTTTCCTTCAATCCTACCTGTTTTGTTAGTTTGAATCTTCCTCGTAGTTTTGTTATTTCTTTGCTTCTTTCAGACATCAGCACCCCACCCCGTTTTCCTTGTGCAGTGCCTCCCTCATAGAACCATAGAACGGCTGGTGTTGGAAGGGACCTTAAAAACCATCCAGCTCGAGCCCACCTGCACTGGTGCCCCAGGGCCCGGTTGGGAGCCACAGGTCTGGGCTGGGGCCGGCTCTGGCTTGAGGGTGACTGAGGCTGTGGCTGTCAGCCCTGCAGTGGGACACGGCGGTTGCCTAGCAGCACTGTGCGTCACAATATGCACTGCCCCTGATTGCACGGGGCTGCCATGTGGTCACGGTCCCTGTCCTTAGTTTCCCAAGGAGCCGGGTCCCCATTCTTGGTCCTGAGCGAGGTGGTGGATGTGCGACTCCAAGTGCCACAGGGCGGACTTCTCGCTCTTTCC